>NC_143395.1:33056741-33681741 GCF_052110815.1 Crocodylus siamensis | reverse complement strand
ATTACTAAAACTATTGAAGGGCCATGTTTAATAAGCAGCCACATGAACCCATCTGGACATGAGCTGATGCGCATGATTTGAGGCCACCATGAGACAACAGAGCTTTGCATTTCAAAATAAGAGATTGATGGCAAGGCTAACACCCAGAAAAATGTAATTAAAACTGATAATTGAGAAAACCATGATAGATCTTAGAAGGATAGGCCAACCTCTTCATAAGCCACCTGGAAGAGGGATTTTTGGAAAACCATACCAGCAAACCTGCAGTCTACCTGTGTTACACAGATTGTATTCTCATCATCTGGACTGGATAGATCAAGGGGTGACTTCTTCTACAGGTTTAACAATTATCACGCCCTAATCAAGTACTCTCTAGAACATCCCTACACTTATATCAATTTTCTAGATACCATTACCTGCATGCAGGAGGGCACCTGGGCACCTGATAAGCTACTATATACAAAAAACCCATGATCCGCCATAATTGCATCCACAAAACCAGGAATTATTCCCAGCATACCCAAAAAGATGTAATCTACAGTCAGATCTTTGAATACTATTGTATTTGCTCTGAGGAGCATAGTATATGCTCCTCAATAATTCAGTAGGAATTTGAAGATGAGTAGATATAGATGATATTTAAGAATTGCTCTGTGGAGTAAGTGGTCTCTAAGAATCCAGGAACTTAGTCCCCACAGTGGGAAAGGTAGGTAAGGTAAGCTTACAAATTTGTTTTCTTGAAGCCTTATCAGGAGGTGAGAACTAGCCTTGTATTCTAGTCAGTAGTGCAGAATAGGGTAAGTAATCATAGTTCTTATAATCCCTTGTGTTTCTTTATTTATATATCTCTCTATATGCACAGATGATTACTTGTGTTTATGATTTCTCTTGTTTATATAATAAAGTGCTGTGCTATTTCTTATAACTTATTGTCTATTTTAGAGCATTCAGCTATGCAGGCTGACCTCTTCTGTGAAGAGCATCTGCAATTTCTTGTATAAGCAGGATAAAAGGCATCATTCTTTAAGATGGCAGAATGCCCCCTACTAAGAGCTGGCAAGGCCTAGGTGAAAAACGAGAAGTTGAGGTGACCTGGACCAAGGAGTTCGTCTCTTGAACACATCTTGGCTTGTTCAAATAGCCAAGGAGGAGACAGCAGAGATGGATTTAGGGCTGAATGTGTAACAGGCACTCATTCTCTGGGTGGGATTCCCCACTAAGCTGGGGGGGTCATTACTAGCTCCCCCACCAGTGGATCAAGGCAGGGGAATGGGACCTGCCCCTCCCCTATAACTCTTTCCAAGTCCTCTGCCCCGAATCAGGAACACAGGGCCAGGAGCTCCCTGCTGCCAGGGCAGGGGGATATTGTCCCTTCCCTGGCAGCAGGCAGCTCCTAGGAACAGGGAGAAATGTCCTAGCCCCTGCTAGGGACAGCTGTGTCCTGGCCCCATGCTCCCTTTCAGACCCTGAGCTAGCACCCAGGATGAGCCTAGAGCTCCTCCTGGCTGCTGCAGGGGACTGGTGCAGGGCCAGCGGGGGTGGGAGCAGATTGCTTCTATGAGCAGTGA
The DNA here is from genome assembly GCF_052110815.1 of Crocodylus siamensis. Taxonomy (NCBI): domain Eukaryota; kingdom Metazoa; phylum Chordata; order Crocodylia; family Crocodylidae; genus Crocodylus; species Crocodylus siamensis. The sequence goes on along the minus strand of NC_143395.1, from coordinate 33,680,173 downwards.
ATCTGCTTCTGAGACCCTACATGTGCAGATGCCTGCCCAGGTCAGTTTACTCCAGAGTAATTTACTCTGGAGTAAACTGACCTTGTATTATTTGCACGTGTAGACTTCTCCAATGAGTATGTAACATGTTGACAAAATAAGCTGCTTTTATAAATTTCATAGACATTATGGCTGGAAGGGTCCTTGGAAGATCAACGAATCCAGCCCCCTGACCAAGGGGCAGGAAGTCAGCTGGGGTCATAGGATCCCAGCAAGATAAGCATCCAATTTTCTCTTGAAGGTGTTCAGTGTAGGTGCTTGAACCACCTCCGATGGCAGGCTGTTCCAGACCTTGGGGGCTCAGACAGTAAAGAAATTCTTCCTTATGTCCGGCCTGAAATGGTCTTGCAGTAGTTTATAACCATTCAACCTTGTCATCCCTTGGGGCACTCTGTTGAACAAACGTTCCCCCGGATACCGGTTGTCACCCCGATAAACTTATAGGTGGCCATCAGATCACCCCTGAGCCTGCACTTTTCCAGGCTAAAGTTGTTAGCTGCAAAAGATTAAATTTTCACAGTACATTCTTAAGGCTTCTAACCAAAGAATGTGAAATATTAGTATAGAACAAGTCTGAAGATTGTTGAGTGTAGAATATCTATTTCAGGTTAGAGTTCTCTTATTGAAAATAAAACATTATAGTGACAAATGTAGTAGCACTTCAAAGCACTTGACAAATATTAACTACTACTCAATTAGCTGCTGCTTCATCCATGTAGTACCCCTGTGGAGTAGATAACCTTTTTTGTTCTGGAGTTTCCTCATCTGTAAAATGAAGATAAAAATAGTTAAGTGACTTCCAAAAGTCCACATAACAAATCAGTGTATAATAGAACTTGGGATATCTTAGCTTGAAATTCTGTACTTATTTCACTAGATTTTATTGTCTTCCCTAAAATTAATGTTTCAGAATATACTTGAAAGTTTTGCACCCTATAATTCATAGTGCAGAGGGATTTGGATTAATGAGTTATTTGGTATTAGTTTGCATTTTTGAAGTTTCATAGCACTATATGAATGATTCCACACCAAAATTCCCTGTCATTTATTATGAAAAATTCACATTGAAATCTTGGAATTTCCCTCAATTTTCTTTACGCTTTTCTGTCACAGGGATGAAGTTTTCATCTTCAAATTATTCATTCATGTGATGGGGGCTGAAAGGCATAGTCCCTATGACTGAGACCTGTGCCACTGCTTTGCTTTTAAGCCCTACTGAGTTTCAAGGCTCTGAGACATCCATGGCTCTGAGACATCACATTACCTATTTAGTGTACTATAATCTTGGGGCCTTCATCATCACAGTTTTCCCCAGAAAATATTAGATTCAGATAAGAGTTAATATTTTTGCACAGAATCTAGGTGTTGTTGGCAGAGATAATATGTGGATTTCATAGAGATCAGAGAATGATGCCAATGAGGCTATATTTTCTCTTGTGTCCCTCTTACTCTCACCAGGGATCAGGAATTTTCATTTCCTACACCAGGGAGAATTTCAGACTTTAGTTATCCAGGAGGAGAGCTATTTGAGGTTTATTTTATGTTGTGTTTAGTACTAGTAAAATAGGTAGAATGATCTAAAACAGCATAATGGCCAAGGGCTCATTTTTGCCATTCTTACACAGTTTGAGTAGTAACTTATTTAAAATGAGCGTGGTTAGCAGAACCAGCCCTTAAGTAATGTGGAAGATCAGAAATCATAAAGAAATCAATAGATTTAGACAACATATTACTTAGACTGCTAATCTGGAGAGGGAGGGTGTGTATACACATTCATTAATGTGCTGTAGTTATGGCACATTAAGTTTAATATCTTCTAACCAAGTACTAAATCAATACACATTAACTGGCACTACTGTGCAGTAGTGCCAGTGCACAGCTTTTTAGTGATGGTAACTGCACTAGCCTAATACTACTGTGCATTAATGTATTAGCATAGTTTTTGCCCTGCACACAAATTCACGGTAGAATTAGGCTACTGCACAGTTACTGTCTCATGCAGACACACCCAGGGAGAGGCAGTATAAGTGATCAGTGTGAATGGAGCAGAAATAGTATTAGGTTACATTTTTAAATCTATTTAGATTCAAGATAGAAAATTAATTTTAAATTCTGTCCAAAAGTATACCAAATAATGACTAGCATATAATCATATAAAATTAGGGTTGGAATGAACCTCAGGAAATCATCTAGTCCAAACCTCTGCTCAAAGCAGGACTGTCCTCAACTAGATCATCCCAGCCAAAGCTTTGTCTAGCCAGGTCTTGACAAACTTCCAAGGATGGAGATTCCACAACTTCTCTGGGTAACCTGTTCCAGTGTTTTACTATCTTCCTAGTGAGACAGTTCTTCCTAATATCTAACCTAACCTTCCCTTGCTGCAACTCATTTGTGTATCATGCAACTTGAGACCATTGCTCCTTGTTCTGTCATCTGCCACCACTGAGAACAGTCTAGTTCCATCCTCTTTCACCCCCCCCCCCATTTAGGTAATTGAAGGCTGCTATTAAATCCCATTTCAGTCTTCTCTTCTTTAGACAAAATAAGCCTAGTTCTCTCAGCCTTTTCTCAGAAGTCATGTGCCTCAGCCCCTTCACTATTTTTGTTGCCCTCTGCTGGACTTTCTCCAGTTTGTGCACATCCTTTCTGTAGCAGGGAGCCATATCATGAGAATGAAGACATAGAAATACCATGTTTAGGACTTCAGAGAGATTACTTGAGGGAAGATATTACAGGAAAATAGAGAGGGGGAAAATATTACAACAAAGGGAAGAGATGAAAGGTTACTGTCAAAACAAAAATATATTTATGGTATATTTAAAAAATGTGTTCTGCAGACTAAACAGAAAAAAAAAAGTACAGAAGGGAAGAAATATGCTAAGACATTCTGAGAATAAGAGTCCTCACATCTAAACTGTCGGGTGGGATGCACGAGTAAGGGCACAATCGGTCAGTGCAGCAGTGCCGCATAAAGGTCAAGGCCTTACAGGCACAATGCGTAGCCATGACTGACCACAATAATCAGTCTTAGAGATTTCATAGACATTGGGGCTGGAAAGGACCTCAGAAGATCACTGATTCCAGGCCTCTGCCCCAGGGACCTGCCTGACCCCTCCAGTGACATGTCACCACAGGAAGAACCCTCAGGCATTTAGTGTACCATCCCGCCCAGATCTCCAGCTGTGCAATCCACCAGAAGTTCAGGGAGCCCTGGCCAGTGGCTGCCCTGGTAGCTGCATAGCCCCAGACCCTGCCATGAGGAATGGCCAGCCATGTCACCACTGGCTATCAGCATTGTCAGCTTCTCCCTTGGGGGGGCCCTGGCTGGGTGCCTGCATGCCAGACCCCATGGGCCCAGGACACCAGGTGCAGCTGGACACCATCGCAGATGGGGAGGACTGTGCTGAACCACCAGCCTCACCAGGCCTGAACACATGGTAAGCCCCACACTGGGAAAGCCCTCCCCACCCCAGCTCCTATCCCTGGCCCAGGCCCCAGACCCTGCCCCGCTCCCTGGTTGGTTTTCCCATGCTTCCCTGTCCCTGGGAGCCACCCTCCATAGCACACAGAGATGTGGGATAAAGTGCAAAATTTTATGGAGCAGTCTGTGCCCCAGCTGCTGGGTGGCCACACACCTCAAGGAAGGTGTCAGTGGTGATGGCAATGTACTCAGTAGTCAAGCAGTGCATGGCCCCTGGTACAATATATCTTATCTCTGCAATGTTGCAAACTCTTACAACCGGCTTATGTCTCCTGGCTGTGTGTAGGCTCAGCAGCTGGATGTGGGGGACAGGCCAGAGTGGCCAGCAGGGATGCCAGGTCAGGGACAGCACCAGCCACCAATGGGGCCTTCCAGATGTGTTGGCTGTGCCAGAGGTGTACCATGGACAAAACCCTCCCCCTCCAGTGGCTGTTAGCAGTAGCTGAGGAATGGGATGAGACCTCACAGGCCTGGTGGGAAGAGGACCTCGCCCGGCAGCTAAAGTGCTGGGAGGATGACATGGTCTGCCAGGACAGGTGGCAAGTGGAGGACTTGACATTCTGGGAAAAGCTTCTGGCCCTGGAGTAGAAGTTAATTCAGGTGCTGGAGTAGCAAAGTATCATCCTGGCCCAGGCAGTGCAGACCCTGGATGAAGACCATTGGACCCTGGACACCGTCCTAGGCCTGGTGTTCTCCTTCATGCCTACTACTGCCCAGCCTCTATCCCTAGCCCCGCGAGCCCCCTACAGCCACCCACTGCCCCACAGCAGACCCCCACCTGGGCCTGGGAGGAGGTATTCTGCCACCTCCCACCAGCAGGAGCCCATGGCCCAGCCCCTGCTCAGGGTCTACTGCCACCCACCTGGGCCTAGGCCTGCTGCTCACCCTGGTTCCACATGGGCATGGAGCCAGAGCTGCCTGAAACAGTGCCAGGACTGGACATCAGCTCTGTTGGACCTGGACTCCACCAGCCTGAGGGGGAGCTACCTGCTCCAGAAGAGCTATGGGCACCACCACCCCTGGCCAAGCCCCCCACCCACTGCAGTTGCTTCAGTGTGCAGATCTATGCCAAAGGCTGGGGTGCTGGCTGCCTGACCCAAGCTCTGCCCCCACAGTGCCCCCACCCCTCAGCCCCTTGCTCTTGGATACCAAAATAAAGATTTTGTAAATAGTTTTCACATTGGAAAAAGGGTTTTTTTTATTGTTGGTCAGTGGGGAGAGTGACGGATGGGCTCTGATGAGCAGGGCCAGTACCATGACGGTACCCAGCTGCAGATCTATCACTCTCTACCAGTTCTGCCACACCAGAGTTCCTGCTAGGTTTGGGCATCATGCACACTGCCCACCCAGCTGGTGCTTACATGGGTGAACATGCCCTGGTGGCTTGCAGGACCATGGAATGGAATCCCCTGAGGCTGGGCTGTAATAAGGGTGGCATGGAACCCTGCCACCACCACCTTGGGGGTCATGGACATGGAGCACGGTATCTGCCAGCATGTCCCAGAGGGCCCTGCACACCTCCAGGATGGCCTCCCCAGTGGTGGCCTTGCCCGTGCTGAACAGATGCTCCACATACCAGAGGCTGGCAGGTGTGGCCAGCTTCAGCACGCCAGGGCCAGGCAGGTGTTGGCAGGGATGGCTGGGCACATGCCAGTGTCCTGCCACTCCAGATGGGACCAGAGCTGGTGGAGCAGGTCCCAGAAGGTGGATGGGGTCATGCATAAGCCGTCTACCTACTGATCATTATCCTAGGTCTGCTGGACGAGGTGCTGTCACCAGTGCTGACAGATGCAGCAGGTCCACAGGCAGCAGAGTTGGGGACCTAGGAGGGCAACTGGTATCCTGGAGCCCCTCATTGGTGTCCCTGGCAGCAGCAGCTGCACAACAACAGCCATGCAAGGGTGTGCTGAGCGCAGGCAGGATGCCACTGGTTTTGGGGGAGCCAGTTGGAGTGATATGGCTATAGGTCAGACAGTGGTCATCATGGTGGACCAGCAGTGTGATCACAGAGGCTAGCAAGATCTCAGAATGTTGTTTGTCATTGCCAAGCCCAGGGGCTGGGGCAGCCATAGTGCAGAGAGGCAGAGTGGGCACAGAGAAAGCTGTTGTGTGCTGCCTCTGCGCTTTCCATACTGCTCCTAAACAAAGGAAGAGGCTACTCAGAGAGAATAGAGTGGGGCTGGCTTTTAAAGAGAGCTTCCAGGCTGCTGGCAGCTGCAGTCGAAGCCTGGAGCTCCCCCCACCCAGGCATGCCAGGGGTGCGTTGCAAGACCTAGCACAAATTTAGTTTCTAATCTCTGCAAGTGTAGACACCCTACCCGAAAGCCCTTAATGCACACTAGCTTAATTGCACAGTAAATCTAGACTGCAGTAAATGCACATGTAGATGCACCCTCTGTTTTCTACCTCTGACTACTTCTTTGCTCCAGTTGAGGATCTAGCCCTGTAAATGCTAATATGAATAATGCAATGATCAGATGTGTTCCTAACTTTACAGAAGCATGTATTTTGCAAATGAGAGGGAAAAGTTACCTTACAAATTTAGTGTTAATACTGATAGGATGATGGGGTTCCATACTGGGGGGAGGTGGAATCATCCACATCTGTCATCTGAGTGATGCATCTGAAATGGGACAAGCAGCTCACTGAGTAACTGTGACATAAGCAATGACAAATGACTAGTTCAATGATGTTGTAAACTTTATATTTAAAAAGAGTATTTATTAATTTTATTAATTGCCTTTGTATTTTTCTGTTTCACTTTTAAACATTATAATATATCCCTTAGTTCAAAAGCTATTCTGGAGGCTTTGGTAAGGAATTAAGTGCACAGTTAATTAATAAAACAATTTACACAAGCAAAGGTAATGAATTTGATAATCATCATTGTCCTGTACCTGAGTGAACCTGTCAAAAAGTTTTATAAAATAAATTCCCCCCTTAGTAAATACTGACTGATCATAAACCAGGTTTCTCTAGTCTCTCATCCAACATCATTCTTCATTAATGAGCAATACCTGATGCTGCTCTGTAAGGTGCTGTATTCCTAAACATGTTAATATGGCAGGAGTGTGTCAGGATTCTTTTAACGAAAAGGTTTTATAGAGAAAATGTTGATTTCTGAAAACTTTTGGGGTACCATTCTGAGTTCATCAACGTTTTCAGTCAGGGTTACCATAGAATTACTAATCAACGTGGCAATGAAAAAGGCAGACAATCTGATGCTTGGGATGCTTGCGTGAGATGTGAAAGATCTTGCTTCAAGCCCTGCTCTGCCTAATTTGGAAGAGGGTATGAACCTAAGTCTCACTTACTCTCTGTGAGCCCACCCATCCCCAAGTGTTTGAATCTTCTGGAATGGGTCTTTTTCAGTCTCTCTTGCTCAAGTTGTTCATCTTGGTGTAAATAATTAATTGTAGTAGGGATTTCAAGTTGATCCTTCCATATCTTAGGTGAGTGCTCTGCATTCTGACTAATAAAATCATTCAGGCTCTTTGTCTGCCTCTTTCTCCCACAATATCTTTTATTTATAAAAATGTCCAGTACAAGAAAATAAGGAAGAGGGAGAGAGGCTGACTTCTCATGGTTCTTAGATTGGTAAAGATTCATAGGACTGTGTCACAAGAGGGACTAAAACATATAGCTCTAAAAAGCAAGCATTTATAATGCATTTATAATAAGAAATACTTCTCCAATTAATTTAATTTAAACAGTTAAACCTCAAATGATTTTGTAGCTTTGCTATTTTAAACATCTCAAGGATTTCTGTTTTTTTTCTTTTGGACATAATCTCATTTTGTTGTGATGTATCTATTTCTGTGACGTGCCCCATAAATAAGGCCATAACAGCTGCTAGTTTTTTTTTTCTGTAGTTTATCTTTTTCAAAAAATTGCTTCCACCAAACAAACATTTGTATTCGAATAAGTAAACCAATGTCTTAAACTGCCAAAAATTGTACTTTTCCTTGCCATCTGATTTTTTTAAATATACCATGATAGTTAGTAGCATGCCATTAATTACTCATTTAAAGACACATCTTCCTCCCAGTGAAGTAATTCCTCCTACTTTGTCCTCCTACTACAGTAACCTACTTCAAGTTTTACCTACAATAGCTGCCGCAAACCAATCAAGTGGCATGAATGTGCAAACAGTATTCATTGAGATTGTGGACATTATGTTAACACTTAATATCTCATTTTGTTTTGCAGTTTTGCATTACAAAAAAGTCATTTGTCATTGCTGTTCAAATCCTTGTCCCTTTTTAAACTGCACTATACATCTGGTAATTTGACCTATATGGACACATCCACACATGCTAGCACGTGCACTTGCAGCAGCTCAAATAGAAGTGGTGCAAATCTGAGCTGGTGCTTTTTTCCTCAGTGCACGTGCCCGGACATGCACTTTGGTGTGGAGCAAATTGTGCCACTTGGGGCAAAATAACCCTGCCTGGCTCCTCCTGGATCTGCAGCCAGGGGGAGCTAGAGCCTGGGGCCAGTACCTGTGCTGTCCCCAGCAGTATAAAAAGTTGCCCTGTCCTGGCCTTGGCAGTACAAAAAGCTGCCCTGGCAAGCAGCTTGGGGCTACTTATTCTCTGGAGCTTCTGGGGCCCAGCCAATTGATACCTGGGGACACTACCTCTTGTGCCAGCTGGACTGCTGCAGCAGTATCTCAAATCCATTTTTTAAAATACCCCAAAATCTATGTTCTTCCACATTTAAAACAAAAAAAAAACACTCTGCACACAACACACACAAATATATAGAGAGAGACAGACAGTGATAAGTTTGGTAATGCTTTATTGGTATATTTACAATGTTAAAGCAATTTGGAAGCCTACCAGTATCTCTATCATCATGAAAAAAATAAGTTCTAAATACCTGTATGTGTTTATCTGTGCTTTTGGTTTTCTTCACACATGATGGGTGTGTGATGGAGGGATGTGGTGTTTGTAGAAAGGGGGTGATAAGGGGTGTGGGGGAAGGGGGGGTGGATGTGGAGGGATGTGGATTGGTCTGTGGGTAGGAGTGGGGCAATTGCTGGAGGCAGTATGGATGTGGGGGACCTTGTGTGGGGGCTACTCAGGAGGGGTGGGTCTCCTGGCCCCCACAGGATGCAGCCCCCCCAGACTGCACGTGGAATGCCTCCCCCCACCCAGGGTCCCAGCTCCCCCCTGGAGGGCCACAGCCCCTATCCCCCACAGGGCCCCAGCCCCCCTGACCCGGGCCCATAACTAATCTTTAACAGCAGCAGTAGGGGGACCATGCACCAAGCCGATTTGGTTCTGCTGGCCCAGGGGCTGCTCTTGCTGCCCAGCTGAGCTAGTTTTGTGGCAGCAGGAATCAATGTGGCATGCAGGGATGTGTGCCAGGCCCAGCCGGGTCCTGGGGCCCCTCTACAGCCCAGCCAGCTGGGCCCAGGTCACTGAAGCTCACTAGTCCAGGTTTGCACCAGAGCGGGTCACACGGCTCCAGGAGGCATGCACAGGAGCCGCACCTCCCAGAGCCCTGTGACCCGCTCTGGTACAAGGCCATACTAGTGAGCCACATGGGGCTGGGCCAGATCCTCACCCGCCTGCAGGCACAGGGGGCAGAGGCAGGAGCTGGCTATAGGAAGGGGCTGCTATAGGAAAGTCCCAGCTATGGGAAGGGCCCAGCCATGGCAGGACCTGGTGCAGCACGTGGGAACTGCCTGCCATGCCAGCTCCTGTCATGGCCAGCTTCCACCTCTTCCCCCTATGCCTGCGGGGGGGGTGAGGACCTGGCCCAGCCCCATGTGGCTAGCTAGTATGGCTTTACATTAGAGTGGGTCACAGGGCTCCAGGAGGCGTGGCTCTTGTGCGCAGCTCCTGGAGCCATGCAACCCGCTCCAGTGCAAAGCCAGACTTGCGAGCCTCAGGGATCTGAGCCAGGTCTTCACCACCTCCGCAGCCCCAGGGACATTCCCCCCCACCACTCTTCAACCCCCCCACATCCCCCTGCCACCCCTCACCCCCCATACCCATGAACCCCCCCAACTTACCTTGGACAGCATTGGGGCAGCAGGAACATAAAAGAGACACTCTGACCATAGAATCATAGAAGTAGGGTCGGAAGGGACCTTATAGATCTTCAAGTCCAACCCCCTGCCAGGGCAGGAGAAAAAACTGGGCTCAAATGATCCCAGCTAGGTAGGCATCAAGCCTCCTCTTAAAGACCCACAGGGTAGGAGCCAGCACCACTTCCCTTGGAAGTTGGTTCCAGATCCTAGCCACCCTAACTGTGAAGTAGTTCTTGCGGATGTCTAATCTAAACCTACTCTCCAACAACTTGTGGCCGTTATTCCTTGTTATGCCACAGGGCGCTAGGGGAAACAAGTTCTCTCCCAAACCTTCTAGTCCCCCTAGTGAGTTTATAGACTGTCACCAGGTCCCCCTCAGCCTTCTCTTGTGAAGGCTGAACAGGTTCAGGTCCCGCAGTCTCTCATTGTAGGGTCTGCCCTGTTGTCCCTGGATCATGCAGGTGGCCCTCCTCTGGACCCTCTCAATGTTGTCCACATCTCTCCTGAAGTGAGGCGCACAGAACTGGACACAGTACTCCAGCTGTGGCCTGACCAGTGTTGCATAGAGGGGGAGGATCACCTCCTTGGCCCTGCTTGAGATGCACCTGTGGATGAACGACAAGGTGCGGTTAGCCCTTCCAACCGTGACCTCGCATTGTCGGCCCATGTTCATCTTGGAGTCAGTAATGACTCCAAGATCCCTGTCTGCCTCCGTGCTCTCAAGAAGGAAGTTTCATATCTTATAAGTGTGCTGCTGGTTACTACTGCTCAAGTGCAGTACCCTGCACTTGTCAGTGTTGAAGCACATCCTGTTTTTGCTAGCCCACCCCTGTAACCTATCCAAGTCTTGCTGCAGTCTTTCCCTCCCTACTAGCATGCTCACCTCACCCCAAATTTTGGTATCTTCAGCGAATTTAAACAGAGTGCTTTTCACCCCGTTGTTCAAATCGCTGATAAAGAGATTGAATAGCATGGACCCAAGGACCAAGCCCTGGGGGACTCAGCTGCCCACTTCTCCCCAGGTCGAATATGACCCATCCACCACCACCCTCTGAGTGCGACCCTTCAGCCAATCTACAATCCATCTGACTGTCTAGGCATCAATGCCACAGTTGCCTAATTTTTTAATGAGGATGGGGTGAGAGATGGTGTCAAAGGCCTTGCTGAAGTCCAGAAAGACTACATCCATGGCAACACCTGCATCCAAGGCTTTTGTGACCTGATCATAAAAGGCAATCACGTTGGTCTGACTTGATCTGCCCCTAATTAAACCGTGCCGGTTGCCCTTGAGCATCATCTCTGAGGCCAGCACATTGCAGATGTGTTCCATGATGATCTTCCCAAAGAGTTTCCTTAGGATTGAGGTAAGACTTTTGGGCTTATAGTTTCCCGGGTCCTCCCTCCTCCCTTTTTTCAAGATGGGGACCATGTTGGCTACCTTCCAATCATCCGGCACCTGGCCCAAGCACCACAAGCGCTCCTAAAGCTGTGCCAAGGGCCCTGCAATAACCCCTGCTAGCTCCCTCAATACCATGGGGTGGAGAGCATCTGGACCCGCTGATTTGAACATGTCCAGCCCCTCCAAAAGCTCTCTAACCCAGTCCTCCCCAACCTGAGGTCTGGAACCGTTCCCCTCGAGTCCGTCTTGCATCACGGTGGGGAAGTCCTGGTCCCTGCCCAAGAAAACAGAGGTGAAGAATTGGTTAAAGACCAGAGTGTCTCTTCTGGAGGACTGACTCCAGGCATGGTCTTGAACAGTGCCTTGCTCCGCTCTATTGCGGAGCATTTTTTGTCTAATTCTCTCCCCACGGTGCAAACTTGCAGCGCAGGGAACATTTTTTCGTTACCACACGTGCCTGTTGCCCCGCCTCAAAGGGGTTTGAGGTGGGGCAACAGGCACTTGCACACTCGTCTGGATGAGCCCTATGAGTTTGCAACTATGCCAATGGTTTCTAGTAAAATTTAACAATTAACTAAAGTCTTTTTTTATTCCTAGTGATCAAATGCTCTGTGTGATATTTTAATTAGCATTTGATCACTAGGAATAAAAACAATGACTGTAGTTAATTGTTAAATTTTACTAGTAATCATTGGCATAGTTGTAAACTCATACAGGTCAAATTTGAATATATATTTATTTCCCCACTTATGGGAAAACTTATAGGAAAATTCCTGTTCAAACCAGCCAGCAGTTCCACTTCTTTGCCTCCTCCTCCTTCACCTAGCCATGTGTCACCTTATGAACAATATTCATCTGCCTCAGCTTCAGTCGGTCCCTCTAAGACATCCAGGCATTTTGCACAACACACAGCTTGTAAACCCTTGTAGTGCAAGTGTGTCAAAGTCATCTGATCCCAGGAGCCAGATGAGTGGTGCAGGCCATACAAACCTGCAGACTGGCCCCACATTCCAGTATGTGTTCTGGAGCATCCTGATGTGGCTGCACTGGGATGTGAACTGGAGCACACACTTGGAGCGGTGTATCAGACCATTTAATGTACCTTGATACCTGTGGGCAGCACCAGGGTCCAGGGCATATCTTGTAACACACCTGCTGTAGTGTCTTCAGTAAGCATGTGGAGGGAGTCTGGGGAGCATACCAAAGCAGTAGTGTTTCTCAAGAAAGAGCCTATTGAATGGTTTTTGCATTTAACATCTGCTTTATTCTTTACTCACTGCATTAAGTAAAATTGGCCAGCTATTAAATTTAATTTTGTCAGGCATTGTATAAATGCCAGGAAATTTCTAAATCCTATTCATTGGTGCTTAACAAGGACACTGTAGTTAAATATCTAGTAGTGTTTCCATTATATGTCCTGGCTTTGAAATGTTAAGTTCTTTTAAGTATGTTAATTCATATAGAACCATAAGTTAGCACCCAGTTTCATTGCATGAGTTTTTGTTTTCTTTTGTAAGAAGTGGCATAAATCAGTAAAACATTTTTTACCTGTATTGGAGAGCACAAAAATACTTTCTTGTTTCAGCAGCTATGTTGACAAAGTAAAGTTAAATAATGGCTGGGGGAAAAAAACCCTGAAAGAATCTTCATCACTTTTTGGCACTTCTGGGGAGCTAGAACTCTTGGAACCAAAACAACTCCCTGCTGCCCTTTTCGCCCTTCCTGCTCCATTCCTCATGTTTTCATCCAGCCTTTCAGAATTTATCACTTCCTGCTTTCATAGTATTATGCTGTTTGGCTTTTTGCTTCAAGTAGTTTTTTTTTCCTTTTGTTTTCTTTTTCAAAAAAATATAGATGAAGTATATAATTTGTAAATAATTGTTGTACAGATACTCTTAGGGAAGATATTATAATTGGTTCTTTCCCTGTGAATTTGAGTTGGTAATTTTGGAGGTCATTTCAGTTGAGCAATGCACTATGGAATGTTTCCACAATCCAGTGCAGTTGAGATATTGCTCTGTCTGAGTTTCTGTAGACTTTGATGGAGTGGAGTCATTAAACTGACTTATGATAATCTGTTTGTTTCTATTATACATTAAATGAATAATGCTGAAATGTTGTAGTAATTCAGCTCACAGTAATTCAGCACATTCTCAAAGTGGGCCTTAACCTTACCCTTAAGATTGGAGTGCATCCAGGTCTGGGACTGAGGAAGCAACTGCAAACAAGCTGCAGCAGAGACTTGTATAGTCCCACTGATGGGACTTAAAAGTTCCGACTTTAAATTCAAATCAGTTTTCATTGAATTTAAATGTATTTTCTCCTGCTACTCAAGGTAAATGACAACTAAATGGCTTTTATCTGGGTACCCACATTTTTATATGGGAAAAAATGGATACAGAATTGTACGTGTGAAAGAGACAATTTAGTTTACTGATCAACACCAGTAAAGCAAATTTAGATATCAAAATATATTAAATTTGAACCAAAGCTGATCAAACTCTTTTGGTACTTTGAAGTTCCATTAACTACTATTTCAGTGTTTTTCTTTTAAAGTACATGTGCACTTCTCTCTTTGATCTGAAGCTGAAAACAGAGATTCCATCATACCGTTGTTACTTTGATTATTCACACCAGCCACATCTACGCAAGATACTGACTGTGCAGTTGCAGTCACTTAGTACTTGCATACCCACGTACTAAATGACTGCATCCCTGCATGGTTTCCTGGTGATGTTGACTATGCAGTAGTGCATTACTATTGTGCAGTAGCTTGTTATTACTGCACGTGGTTCATGCCATACGATGCTACTGTGCAATGGTAATGAACTACTGATCAGTAGTAATGAGCTAATGTGTAGTAAGTGTGAAACAGCACCTTTCCATTTTGATGTTTTGATGGAATAATGTTTTGTTTTGAATTTCGTTTGATTTCAAAAGCACTGTTCCATTTTCTTTCATCAAAATTTTTGCTGTTGCGACGTTGTTTCTAAGTTTCGCACATAGGCTATAATGGGGAAGCACAGAACTGCCTATACCTTTGTCATTTCTAGCCTGATTTGGATGAAACTTGCAGAGATGGTAGCTGCTTATGAGGGCATGAAGCCTGCCAAGCTTCAAGGAGATAGCTGTAGCAGTTTCTGGGAAACTGCACCTCAAGGTGCTGTCAAGCAAAACTATCACTTGTCGGCAGTGATAGCCTCCTGTCATCCGGCAGGCAGATCTAGGGACCCACACCCCTGGGAGGGCTATGGGGCTGCACCAGACACCTCCCAGGGGTGTGGTCCCTGGTCTGCCTGCCGGATGACAGGAGGCTGCTGCTGCCACCTAGGACAAGCGCTGGGTGCGGGCTGTGCCCAGCACCAGTCCCAGGGGCAGCAGCACATTTGATTTCATGTATGAACTGAGCAATTTGCATAGTCTGCCCGTGTCTCAATTTTCCCATCAGTTGTTGTGAAGAACTTCAGGATTCTTGAATAACTAGCACTATAGGAAAGCAAATGATTACTGCTGTGCACAGCATAGTTGAATAGCAGTCTATAATTTTGTCTCTGGAATAGAATCTAATTGATTTTTCACTAATGGATGAGAAATCCATTGCAGGTTAATGAATTTTGCAAATTAGCAAGTAAGCAAACAGTTATGATTATAAAAAATATTAAGGATCTTGTTTCTCAAAGTGTACTTTTTTCCTTGCTTTTGAACATTGACTGCTCTTTTTGTTTTAATTTTTATTATTAGGATATTAGCATACTACTATAAGTACCTGATACTGTAATTTATATTAGATTTTCAGCAGTACTGTGGATGTAATTTCTTAATGTAATGAAGTGTCTAAAAACTCTGTTATTTAAGCTTTACTGGTGGACAGGGTGAAGTAATATTTGGGTGAGAATTATTGAATTTCCCCAACAGCTAAGTGAGAACTGGAAGGCCTACTGTATTTATTGCCTTGCTTTCTGTAACTTCATTAAAATGTTAATGTTATAGCTCACGAGAAAAGTGTACTGAAACAACACGGGCTTCTTATGTTCTTACATATTTTTAAATAAGCAGACTGATAGATACATTATTTCAAATTTTTGTTATTTTATATATTGTATGAAGTATTTCACATAAACATATTACTCTAACAATATAAGTGTGTGTTACAATTTGTTCTCTTACTACATATTGCTTCACTTTCATGTACTGACAATATTTAAAAATAATTTTATGTTTATCTCAAAAGAATAACTTCTTTTCAAATCTCACTTTGGGACAAATCTTGAAGTTGTTATTCTTTTTAATACATCTTTGATTCAGGCTGATTGTCATTGATTTCAATAGGAGTTTTCCCTTTTGTGAGACTCAAAGATAGGATTTTCAGAAGTCCCATGGGACTTGTGCTCTTTAATCCTACCCCAAGTAAAAAATTAGCAGGCATATAAGTACTGACCATTTTGATCTGGAAATTCATATATTATTATGGTGAAGACGGATAACATTTTCAGGAGCCAGTAGGGGCCATATATTCAGCATATGCATGTAAAATTAAACTTATGAACTTCATTTGTGGGGACAGTTCTTCTACTGTTTATATCTAGCTTAGAAAGAGTTATTGAAATCTTACTTCTGCCTGAATTTCAGGATACCTTAAAACTGTAAAACAAAGTATTAAATACATTATTTGCCTTTAGAGAAATTAATACCTTCAGAGAAAATCTAAAAATATGTTAGATGAGGGAGAAAAGAAAACCTAACCACCTTAGAATTTGGCTGAACCAGAATAGAATTCATCTATCCTGCTCTTTGATGAAAATTTACACAAAAACGTAAATTCCATGAAACACAGAATGTGTTGATGTGATGATGCAGTTCTTTGTTGTGGGTAAACTCAATGTACAACAAATCACCTGTTGTTCAGATTACCCACCTGATATGTGGGTAATCAGAAGAAAAACAAGGTCAACATTGGACCCTTGCTAAACCAAATGGGGCAGCAGGAAACCAACACCCAGGAAGAAGTTAATCTCATGAATGATTACTTTGCATTGGTCTTCCACTAACCCAAGGGGATCACCCTGCAAAACAAGATGCAGGATTGCCAGGGTATGGGCACCCATCATTGGTAAAGATCTTGTGCGAATTTGAGACCTTGAGAGGCTGGACATCCACAAATCCGTTGATCTGGATGGAATGCACCCAAGAGTGCTAAAAGAACTGACAGATATCATTGCATGGCCAATGGCAAGGATATTTGAGAACTCTTGGTGCTTGGGTGAGGTTCCTGAGGATTGAAAGAGGGCCAATGTGGTGCCCATCTTCAAGAAAGGGAGGAAGGAAGATAGAGGGAACTACAGGCCAAACAGTTTGACCTCAATCTCTGGAAATATATTGGAAAAAATCATCAAAGAAACCATCAAGAACAGGCTACTGGAATGCAGCATTCTAACATGACTTCATTGTGGGCAGGTCTTACTTCCTTCTATGACCAGGTGATGCATCACCTGGAGAAAGGAGAAGAGGTTGATATCGTCTACTGGGTCTTCAAAAAATGTCTTTGACTTTGTCTCCCATGATTGACCATGGTTAAACTGAGGAACTGTGGCCTCAACAACCTCTGATGACTCAGGATCTGGCTTCATGGTCAGACCCAGACAGTCATTGTTGATGGAGCCATGTCAGCCTGTTGCATGGTTACCAATGGTGGCCCCCAGGGTTCTGTATTTGGACCAGTACGCTTTAATATATTTATAAATTATCTGGATTCAGGTATCAGAAGCAGACTGGCTAAATTCGCTGATGACACCAAACTGTGGGGAGGCATGGTCACACTAGAGGATAGGCTGGTGATTCAAGCCAACCTGGACAGGCTCGCAAGTTGGGAGGATGAAACTCTGATGGCATTCAACACTGAGAATGAAAGGCACTTCACCTCAGGGGGAACCCCCCCCTGCAGCATGCTTATAGGCTTAGCAGGGCTATGCTCACTTGCACCCCAGCCAAAAGGGACTTGGGGGTCATGATTGACCACGAGATGAACATGAGCCACCAATACAATGTTGCAGCTGGTAAAGCAAACAGAGCTCTGGCTTGCATTCATAAGTGCTTCTCAAGTAAATCTCAGGATGTCATCCTCACACTGTACTCAGCCTTGGTGAAGCTGCAGCTGGAGTACTGCATCCAATTCTGGGCTCCACAATTCAAGAAGGATGTGGAGAAGCTTGAGAGAGTCCAGAGGAGAGCCACATGCATGATCAGAGGGCAAGAGAACAGGCCTTATGAAGAGAAGCTAAGAGCCATGAGACTCTTTAGCCTGAAGAAGTGAAGGCTCAGGGGGGACTTGGTGGCAGCCTAAGTATATAAGATGTGTGCACCAGGAACTCAGAGAATGTCTGTTCACCAGGGCACCCCAAGGGAAGACTAGGTCTAACAGTCACAAACTCCGGGAAGACTATTTTAGGCTGGACATAAGAAAAATGTTATTTACCATCTGAATCCCCAGAGTCTGGAATAGATTCCTCACAGAACTGGTGCAAGCACCTACTCTGGACACCTTTAAAATGCGCTTGGATGAGTATCTTGCTTGGGTCATTTGACCCCAGCAGACTTCCTGCCCCTTAGGCAGGGGACTGGACCCAATGCTCCTGCAAGGTCCCTTTCAGCCCTAATGACTATGAAGTCTATGATGTAATATCAGACTTAACTGATTTAGGTTAAACTGGTCTATCAAACTTCTGTCCCAGATCCCATCCCAACTCAAGCTACCTCACAGTCTCCCAGCATATTGGGATGATTCGTGGTCCCCTGCAAACATCCCCTCACAGGACTGCTTGTTGAAACACGGCTCAGACTCCGCTGCTCCAGCCTAGCACCTAGATGGCCCCACCCCCGGGCTATCACACAGCTGAGACAGCAAAGCCTCTTCCTTTGCTC
Organism: Crocodylus siamensis; assembly: GCF_052110815.1. Classification (NCBI taxonomy): domain Eukaryota; kingdom Metazoa; phylum Chordata; order Crocodylia; family Crocodylidae; genus Crocodylus; species Crocodylus siamensis. The sequence continues at coordinate 33,662,296 of NC_143395.1, read as the reverse complement.
CCCATCCTGCATCCTGCCTGCGCTTGTCAGCCCAGTGGAAGTGGGAGGTGAGGAAAACAGAGCCTCCCCCCACCCCAGCCACAACCACAGTAGCCTTGGTCTGCCATGCTTCAGGGAGCCAAGGTGAACCCGCCCCAAACCCTCCACTCCCCTGTGTGGCCAGTAACCTAACTCTGCCACTGCCACAAGTTGGGGGGGGTGGAGCATTTCTTCAGGCCAGGTACCTGCCCATGTTGCTGGGCATGGGGGCACGGGGGAAGCCCCTTACCTCAGGGGGGTTCCCCTGACCTGGGGTCCCCCAGATTGGGGCTGCCCTATCCTAGGAAACTGAGAGGAATTACTCCCCAACCCCTTGCATGGCCAGGCTGCAGGTGGGAGGAGGGAAGCATTCCTCTAGGCCAGATGCCTGCACATGCAGCCAGGCATGAGAATCCAGTGTGAGCCCAATGCCTCAGGCGGATTCCCCCAGTCCATCCTGGGGCCCCACATCCAAGGGAGGGAGCCGATGGGAACCCCCTCTCTCCCTCCCCCATGGGGTCGGGCAGTTTGGTGCAGGTGGGAAGCGGGGAGCATTCCCCTGATCTGGGTGCCTGCAGCTGGGTGTGAGGGCATAAGGGGAGACTCATGCCTCAGGGAGTTCCCACTGGCCCAGCCTAGGGTTCTGCAGCCCTGCCCCAGAGAGCCAAGCGGAATTCCCCACACCCCCGTACAGCTGGGTGACTTGGCTCTGCTGCAGGTGGGAGGGAGGGAGGGAGCATCCCCTGGGACACAGGGGGAGCCCCATGTTTGGAGGGGCTTCCCTTGGCCCATGGCTGCCCCTACCCCCTGTTGCTGCCACACATGGGAGGGGGGAGCATTCTCTTTGACCAGGTGTCTGCCCCTACAGTCAGGCATGGGGGCACACAGTGGGAGCCAAGTTGCCAGCTGGATAGCGGGAAGGTGGAGGAGTGGATTCCTCTCAGCAAGGGGCACCTCATGGCAGGACAGCCCTGGACTGGGTGACCTTGCTAAGGGAAGTCCCTTGAGGCTTCTTTCCCATGTCCAGATGCCCAATTGGGGGGCGGGGGGAGGATCAGTACTAGGACGGGGTCTGCTTTCATCTCCCCTGCAGGGGGACAGCAGGGGGCCTGGGGTGTGCATCAGGGATGGCCCCTGCTTGGCTGGGCTGGGCTGGACTTGACAATGGCTGGCAACATGAATTCAGTTCACTATTGGTTCAATCTTCACAGCTTAGAGAAACCTGAAAAGAATGGCTCAATTCCACCCTAGCCTTTTTGACTATTTGCACTTAGCCAGGAACTTCAGTGTATACTGAACTATATACTGCAGGGTTTTATACCAGTGGCATTTTTTTGGAACCTCCAGAAATATTCAAGTTCAATTAAGGGAAAAAATATTTGGCCAGCTGCAACTTGTTATATCAGAATAAACTTATCTATCCCAAACCTTTACTAGCTGTTTCCCATCCATGTTCACACCACACACGTCTGATGAAGGTCCTTGCTGGAGCAGAGTCAATATGATTCAGCTACATAGGTTGGGGCCAAGAGCCTATGCACTATGGTTCATGCCTCTGTGTACACCTGAAAGCTAGTTGTACAGTGGATGGTCAAGGGCAACAGAAGGAGCTGAGGAAGGTGAAGATACAGATTTGATGGACTGAAATTCAAGGTCACTCATCTGAACTGTGTTAACTCAAATATAAGACAAGATTTTTTCCCCCCCAGTCAGCAAGGGGAAGAAAAGCCCCTCACTTTATATTTATGTACCAGCAAACCCCTGCCCCCCTTATCCCTCCCCCTCATTAAAAACACTGTCTAGCATTAAACTGCTGCTAGAAGTAGCATGTACTATGAAGTTGATTGAATGCAGCTCAGGCTGAACATGCTCATAAAATACATGTCCCACATTAGGCAAGCGCAGTGATGGGAACGTAGCAAAAGACTAGATTAGTGCAGTCCATCTGAATGCAAAATTGTGCCCATTGTGCTCAGTCCCCCTTAGCACCAACTGTTTTTAAAGTCATCGTGAACCACTATATCAAATACATTTGTACTTCCTCTTGACTCCCACAGCTGAACTGCACCTTTCTTTTCCATTTCCAATTATTTCTGTTTCTTTACCAGCCTTAAATATCTGGCAAACATCTCCCCTCTCTTTGCTATGCGATTACTGTGGCTCTTCTGTCTATGGACTGTCCCCACATGCAGAAACATGTAGTTGCTGCAGCAAAAAGAGCAGTAGCACAAATTTGCACCTTTGCTGGCCCTAGTAGCTTTACCTGGGACCCTGGGGGCCTCCTGAGACAGCAGCAGTTTTTATCTGACCACTCAGAGCCTGGCTAGCAGCCAGAGCATGGCTCTGGCCACCAAGGCTCCATTTCCGATGGTTCACATTTTTTTCTCAAAAGTGCAGATTTTGTTAGCAGAGGATTTTTTTTTGTTTTTTCTTACACTGGGATCTCCCTGTATCAAAAAACCCCACCATGCTGCAAGTTAGCAGCACAGTAAATGGGTATACACACACTGAGTGCAGTTTGTGGTGCCTCAAACAGTTTTGAGGTGTCTCAAACCACGTGTGTGCACTTCTTGGGGTGGAGATGGACCGGGCAGGGGTGGAGATGGACCTGTGGGGTGGAGATGGACCAGGCAGCCCTGTACCCCATCTGCATATACATTTTTTGAGGGTCCCAGGACTTCCGACCAGAACATCCAGTTCCAGTCATGAATGGCAGGTCCTGTCAGACCAACCCGGTGACCTTCTATGGTCACCAAATCCTTAGATGCAGGGGTAGCAGTGGACGTAGTCTTTCTGGGCTTTCTGCAGCTTCTGCCCTTCCCTCTGTCCCTTTCCCCCACCTTACTGTCACATACAGCTCACTTTTTCCACATTGTCCTCAGGGAGGAAGCAGAGCCTAAGTAGGGTCTGATAGTAAATGTGGCAGGAAGGTTGCAGGGAGAAGAAATTGGTCAAGGGGCTGAGGACAAGGGATCTGACCCCGCCAGCCACCTGACCCCCCACCACTATTTTCCCTGCTGTAGCACTGGGAAGGGGACACATTCAAGACAAACCTCCAATAATTTGATTCTACACCTGGAAAAATATAATATTTTTTTTTCTTGTAGAGAATTTAATAACTGGGGGGTTGTCCTATATACAGGGTCACCTTATGTTGAAGTAAATATGATATATATTGTGCTTCTGTTGAAGATTGAATTTTAATTATCACTGCTTTTGCCCTACAGATCATACATATGGGATGGGTGAATGAGAGACTTGATGGAATTGATTCATCACAGATATACAAATTCAAGTTCCTGGCATTGAAAGGTTCATCCTTCTACATTTTCAGCAGTCCACCAGTAAGAAGTCAATTATAATTCTTGTCAGTTTTGGGGGGTTTTTTGTAAGAAACAGTTTTTAATAGCACTGGACACTAATTCTTTCCTATTAATTAAAGCTGTTGACTGAGATTCTTTAAAAAAAAAAAGAAACTTGAGGAAAATAGTCACATGCATGCCACAAATTACATTAAATTTAAGTAGGATTAAGATATCTAACTGTTAAGCTTTTTTGAAAATCACTTACATAAAAGTCTGTGGGAACTGGGGTGTTCAGAATATGTTAATGGGCACATTCCTGGTTCAAATTCCTCTCAGGTGGATTGTGATCAAAATTTACTCTTTCACACTGAGCATCTAACCTATTTATATGTGAAATGATTTGCTAGTTAGTCTAGCTCTCTTCAGAAGGATGTTAACAGTAGTACTAACCAGTTGAAAATTTTGCATGCAAGTCATAGATTGAATTATAACCGAGAACTATCACCACTAAAGGTGGATTTTCTTTAAGGATTACGGCATGCTGCCAAGATAAATTGTGCCACTATTACCAGAGTTGTAAACAAAACACCCATATTCCCGTAACAGGTTCATTGAATACCTTTTAAAAACACTAAAAGTTCCCCTAAAGAAACAAATCAAAATGAGGAAAAGAGTTCTAAAAATCTCAAAAACAAGTTGTGCTCCAGCCTGGGAGCAGCAGACCACAGCAACAGCTGCCAGCTGATCAGTGACAGCCTTCTGAGTCTTCTTTCCCCTAAAGAAGGAAGGCAGGCTGTCATTGATAAGGCTTATTAACAGATTCTGTTGGGAGGAGGGGGATCAAAGAAGCAGCTACTTTCATCTACTGGCTCGAGAGCACACCTTTGTGGTGACTCTGTCATGTTAAGGGGAATATATACTTCAATGACACTATTTTTGTAGTGCTAGAAAGCATCCAGGACCCCAAGGAATTGGTACTCTGAAAAAATTTTAAAGTATTAAAAATAGAATTAAGTGCAGCTGCAAAAAAACTGGTCAACTTAAGTGTCAAAAGAATTCAACAGCAACACTTCCATTGCTTTCAGCTGAAGGAGGAGCATATCTTACCTTATTAAGTGTGAATCACATAACTGTGAAGTGAGAGACAGCAAGTATAAATTATGAATTGTACACAGGAGCAATCAATGACACAGTATATCTTTTACATATTAGCATTCCAAAGCAAATACTCCTGTTGTGTTGGCTCACAAATGGCCATATAACAATGCCTTTTTTAATTTGGTAGTGTTGGAGAAATGTTGAAATTAGGGAAAGCCACATGTGAAAAGCATGTCGTCCTCCCAAAAAATCCTCTTTACCTCTGGAAGGCAAGCTAAAGAACTACATTTTTATTCAATTATCTCCATCTAGGTAAAAACCAAATCAAAAACAAAATTCAAATATTAAACCAATAAATAATATGGCATGCAAATATAAATTTTAAAAAATCTTAATTATGGCTTTCAAACCTGTTCTAGAAAGAGAGTGTTTAATATAATTAAAACTATCCATCTACATGATGCTAATTGAGGCTAAACTACTTAATTTCTCAAAATTCATCTCTCTGCAAGTAGGAGACAAATGATAATATATTAGGGCTGTGCAAAGCTGTGGTATCCAATTAGATTCAGAGGAGATTGGCCTGATTTGGCAGCTGAACTTCCCAATCCAAATTGAATTAAAGGTCAAAATCTAATTGGAAGCCTCTGAATCGATTCAGACAGAATCAAAGAGATTTGGAGATTTGGAAGGCTTGCAGCAAACAGAAACTGAAAAGAGGGAGGGGGAGGGGTGATCTTCCATATATGGATATGGCTGAGTGTGGTGGGGAAAGACTGCTCTAATATTGACATCTGTAGGTGGCCAGTGACTGTGATCTTTCTTTGAGTTCCCTTCCAATCACAGTGCTCTGGGGGAGGGACATAGCTTTATATGTTGTTTCTATGTCTGAAGTGATCCGTGCCTTTTGTGAGCTGTCTCTCTCTTGGAGCAGCAGTGCCTGAAAGGCTTAGTCTCTTGCTGCAGTCTTTCTTCTTGTAAGGTATATCCTGTCCATTGAGGATCCCCACCTTCAACCCAGAAGGAGGTGGGTAGTGTAATATGGGATCATTCTGAGGTGACAGATGATCCCAGGTACATTACCTGCCAGCACTGCCAAAGCAGATGAGCTGGGGCAAGGAGGTGAAACACTTTACCACCACAGCGATGCTGCTGCATCTCAGGAAGCAGCACCCCCCTGCCCTTATTCCTCCTCAGCCTGGCACCACTGGGAGCATGCCCCAAAATAAGTCCCTCTCTCACTCCAAAGCCTCCATCCCCAAGATGCAGAGGCAGGCCACCCTGGACCACTGAGGGAAAGGCAGAGACAAGGGGGTGCATTCAAAAGACAAAGTCCCCTAGAGCAGTGGTCTCCGAAGTGGGGTGCGCAAGATGGTCCATTGGGGTGCAGGAAGAAAATATTAGAACTTCTATTTATATTTATATAAATATACATATATATATATTTATATATTTAAGCATGGGGGTACATGCTTAAAATTTTTTTACTGATAGGGGTGTGCGAATATAAATATACATGTATTGGGGGGTGTGCTCAAAAAATTTTTACTGATGGGGTGCGCAATCAAAAAAGTTTGGAGACCACTGCCCTAGAGCATTGGGGAGATGCTTGCTCTGGATGGCCAGCCCTTCTCCTTTGTTGAACGTCCAAGGTTCAGGTGACTCATGACCGCATTGTACCAAGTGCTCACATGCACCACCTTTAGCAGAACAGTGGTGCCTTGGAGGCATGCAGGGAGTATTTGAGGGAGGAGCTGTGGAAAGTAGGACTTCAGGCCTTGCACTTCACCTCGGACATCTGGAGCAACAGGGGTGGAGATCATGCCTACCTTTCCCTCACAGGGCACTGGTGCGATCAGTCAGGGCGTGGGTGGGCTCTCCTTCAAGTGGAGGTGATGGATGAGTCCCACACAGCAAGGGAGATCACGGTGGCCATGAACAGCATGGTGTAGGTGGCTTGTTGGGCAGGGTGAGCTCACCCATGGGTTCATGGTCACTGACAGCAGTGCCAATATGGTCAAAGCAGTGCATGATGCCAATTGTGTTGGTATCCTCTGTGTAGCACATAAGTTCCACCTCATAGTCAGGGACCCCTTGGAGGGGGACAGGGCTGCTGGTGATGGCACCGTCACTGCCAGCCATCTCATTTCAAAATGCAGGAAGGTGGCAGGCTACTTCCACTGGAGCATCAAGTGGGGGCAAAATGCTATGGGAAAAACAGGCAGAGCTGAGCATCCCACAACACAAAGTCATGCACGATGTGGAGACTCAGTGGAGCTCCACATACCTGGTGCTCAAAAGGCTGGTCGAGCTACAGAAGGCCATCCATGAGATCTTGGTGGTCCTCAAGCCATTCCTCAAGACCATCAAGAGCCTCAGCACTGGCAATGCCTTCCTTAGCCAGGTGATCCCCGTAGTGAAGGAGTGTGATAATGGAATGGAGAAGTTCCATGGGATTGATGTTCCTGGCTGGGGCAAGTTGCTTTCACCAGAGCTTCAGGCACTGGTGAAGTAGCTGAAGGAGAGCATCAAAAAATGACTGGATCCATTGCGGTCCAGTACAGTCCATGTGCTGGTGGGCATGTGCAACCCAAGGGTGAAGGGGAGCATTTGCAGCAGCAAAACCCTCAATCACTGGATTCCCGTGCCAGCAGTCCAACCACAAACCAATCTCCTCCACCACAGCTGCTGCCAGTGTGGGTCAATGGCATGGCTTCAGTGCTGGGGTCCAGAGACACTAGATCCCAGCATTGGGCAGGTAGTGTGGAGGTTTCTGTGGCTACCTATCTTGCAGAGGATGTGGAGCTGTTACACTGTGACCCCTTTGTCTATTGGGCAACCCATGGCCAGGTGTGGCAGGATCTTGCCACGGTTGCCTGGGAACACCTGTCCTGTCCACCGACCAAGAAAGTGTTCAGCATTGCTGTGGATGTTCTGACACCCCACCCTCTTGGATTGTGTTTTGGTGTAGCAGCTGGTGTTCCTGAAGGTGAACCTCCTGCTGCTGGGGTTCCCCAACCTCCATGTGTAGATGGAGTGAGTGCCACCCTCCTCACTCTGCACCTATTTACTTTTTGTATTTGCTTTCAGAACCTTCAGGTTCACTTTCACAGAAACCCCTGCACCACTCTGTCTGAAACCTGGCAGGCCTCATGCTTGTATGAGGAGCTACCATCCATGCTGTTTTCATTCCACTCTGCCTTAACACACACAAGTGATATGAGTTTTGCTTTCAACAATTTGAGGTTCACTTTCACAGAAACCCCTGCACCTATCTCCTTGAAACTTGGCACATTTCATGCCCTCAGAAGCGGCTACCATCCCTGCTGCTTTTATCTAAATCTGCCAACAAATTACAAAGTTACAGGTATTTTAGTGATTCCACATTATAGTCTATTGCCGAATCTCTGAATCTGAATCAGCCAAATTGAATTGGGACAGTGTTTTGAATCACCAAATCAAATCACTGTCCCTCTGAATCAGCCAAATCTGAATCCAAAGTGAATATTTGCTGCTTCACAGAGGCCTGTAATATATGTACTGTAGCATTTTTCCAATTTGATCTCAATATTATCCATTTCACTACATTGCTGTTGCAAAAATGTCTGTAGTAGTATTGGACCTTGTGAAAAACTAATTACTAGGTTAAAATGAATGTCATGATTAGGCCCATTGACAGATATACTCTGAGTGAGGATGATATAAATCACTAAAGAGATCAATTCTAATGCTAAATTACCAGTTTTCTGTTGGTGGCAATTACTGGAAGAATCAGGACTCAGGCATGGAAACAGGGCCACATTTTGCAGCCAGCATCTATAACAGGATCTTACAGTAGGGACTGTAGAGCTGAAAGGGACCTCATGAGATCATCTAGTCCAACCCCCTGCTCAAGCCAAGAGCATCCCTGACTAGACATTCTGTCTGACCTGCTCTTGAAAACTTCCAGGCATGGAGATTCCACAATTTTAAGTAGCCTGTTGCAATATATGACCTCCCCCTCTCCCCACCCAGAGTCAGAAAGTTCCTCCTAATCTCCAATCTAAATTTCTCCTACAGAAGTTTGCAGCCATTTTGCCTAGTCCTATCCCTTACGATCACAGACAAAAAATCTCCATCCTCTCTGCTCTTCAGGTATTTGAAGACTGTTACCAAATGTACCCTCAGTCATCTCTTCTCCAATCTTTATTCATGCAGCCTTTCCTCATAAGTCTTATCTCCAGGCCCCTAATTATTTTTGTTCACTGGATTGCACTCTTTCAAAACTGTCCACATCCTTCTTCAAGTGTGGGACTTAAAATTGGACAATGGGCCCAAAAAGGGGTTATTATGTGGAACTGGGCAATGGGTCCACAAAAAGTAACTTTGTGGAATTGATATGCATTTTTAACCTTGGACAGGACTATAATAATTATTATAAAAATATATCTAATAAAGCATTTTTCCCTACATAAAATGAAAACTGCATATGTAACATTGTAATTTCCTACAATGAAGGAATAGTTATAATACAAACAAATTTATCATTTAAATTAGTTTCCTTGATTTTTAAAATGATGCTTTTTCATAATGTTCTGTTTCAGTCATGTTTCTATTATGCTGCCTAACACCATGAATATGCCAGAAGGAAAAACAGTACATTAATAAATTATGTTACAGTATTTATTTGGCTAAGCATACAAATTAGATTGGCTATAAGGTAATATATATATGTATGTGTGTGTGTGTGTATATATATATATATATATATATATATATATATATATAGTCAGTCATAATGATCCTGTCCATAGTGTTCTGAGCCACTTATATAAAAAATGCTCCCTGCAGTTTTTAGTCTTGTCCTAGTACTTTGTGCAAAAGGAAAATGTTTGCTTGTGACCTCAGCTGACATATCCCATCACAATAAACAATATTCAAACCAGTAATGGGCAAAACTCCAAGAAAATGCTTAATAAAGGTTCGGGTCCTATGGTTATTAGCAATGGAAGAAGCTAGTTTATTGAATAATAGTATTTTGAAATGGTTTTACAAATGTCACTTAGATCATCATCCTGGCAAGAATATGTCAGAGAAATCTTTTGATTGTGGGAAAAAGTCAGCATGTTCATGAAAGTCAAATTCAAAGTTTTTTAGCTGAGTTTCTGCACTGTTTATTTTGATTTGTTAAATCCATTAAAGCTAAAACTTTATCTATAATTCAGGAGGTGTGTGAAGCTTTCAAGAGACACCCTCCATGAAAAAGAAAAATTCTATTAATTGATTATTTGTTGCCTATGCAGCCAAACCATTAAATACCTGAAAGCTTTGATCAATCATACAATCATAGAAAATGAGGGTTGGAAAGAACCTCAGCAGATCATCTAGTTCAACCCCCATCCCAAAGCAGGACCAGCCCCAACTAGATCATTGCAGCCAAAGCTTTGTCTAGCCAGGTCTTAAAAACATCCAAGGAGAGAGATTCCACCACCTCTCTGGGTACCCTGTTCCAGTGTTTTACTACCCTCCTAGAAAATTCTTCCTATTATCTAACTTTAACTTCCCTTTCTGCAACTTGAGACCACTGCTTTTTATTCTGGCATCTGCCCCCACTGAGAACAGTCTAGCTCCATCCTCTTTGGAACCCCCTTTCAGGTAGTTGAAGGCTGCTATCAATTCCCCCCACTCAGTCATCTCTTCTGCAGTTTAAATAAGCCCAGTTCCCTCAGCCTCTCCTCAGAAGTCATGTGCCCCAGCCCCTGAACCATTTTTGTTGCCCTCCATTGGACTTACTTCAACTTGGTCATTTCTTTTCTGTAGTGAGGGGCCCAAAATTGAACATAGTATTCCAGATGTGGCCTCACCAGTGCTGAACAGAGGGGAATAATCAGCTAGTCAGCCTCCAGCCTATAATGGTGCATGGGATTGTTCCATCCTAATTGCAGGACCTTGCACTTATCCTTCTTGAACCTCATGACATTTGCTTTGGCCCAGTCCTCCAATTTGTATAGGTCATTGAATCCTAGCCCTACCCTCCAGCATACCTACTACTCCCCCCAGCTTGGTATCATCTGCAAACTTGCTGACAGTGTACCCTATGCTATCTTCCAGGTCATTGATGAAGACACTGGGGAAAAAAAACGGCCCCAGGACCAACCCCTGGGGCACTCTACTTGATACCAGCTGCCAACTAGACATTGAGCCATTGATTACTACCCTCTGAGCCCAATGCTTCAGCTGATTTTCTATCCACCTTACAATCCATTCATCCATCCCATAATTTCATAGCTTGCCTGCAAGAATGTTGTGGAAAACTGTTCCAAAAGCCTTGCTAAGATCAAGGTATACTACATCCACTGGTCTCCCTGTGTCCACAGAGCCAGTCATCTAATCATAGAAGGCAATCAGGTTGGTCAGGCATGACTTACCCGTGGTGAATTCATGCTGACTATTCCTAATCATCTTTTTCTCCTCCATGTGCTTAGAAATGGATTCTTTGAGGACCTGCTTCATGATTTTTAATAGAACCATAGAATCATAGAATAGAAGGACTGGAAGGGACCTCTAAGATCATCAAGTCTGGTCCCCAGCCATGAGCAGGAGGTAACTGGGCTCAAATGTTCTCCACGAGGTGATTGTTCGGCCTCCTCTTGAACACCCCCAGGGATAGCAATTGCATCACCTCTGCTGGGTGTGTCTTACAGATTCTAGTTACCCTTACAGAAAATAACTTTTTCCTTATGTATATCCTACATTTTTCCTTAACTAGCTTGTGCCCTTTGGACCTCATCCTCTGAAAGGGTGTCTTTCTGAAGAGTTGATGTTCACCCCTGACATACTTGTAGGCAGCTGTCAAGTCACCTCTCAGTCTTCTTATATTCAGACTGAACAGGCCATGTTCCCAGAGTCTCTCTTCATAGGGCCTATCCCCCAGGCTCCTGATCATGCAGGTGGCCCTTCTCTGTGTTCTTTTGAGCTTATCCACATCCTTCTTGAAGTGCAGTGCCAAGAACTGGATACAATACTCCAGCTGTGGCCTCACTAATGCCGAATAGAGGAAGAGAACCTCTGTGGATCTATTTACAGCACATTGGCTGATGCACACCAGAGTTCTGTTTGCCCTGTTGGTGACTTCATCACACTGATGACTCATATTCATCCTTTGGTCAATTGTCACCCCCCCAGTCCCTTTCAGATGCCAGTTGATCTCTACCTATTGTATAGTTATGGTGAAGGTTCTTCCTACCCAGATGAAGGCATTAATCCCTATTGAACTTCATCTGATTACATTCAGCCTATAGGACCAGCCTGTCAAGGACATCTGGGATACTTCCTCTGTCCTCAGATGTGTCCGCATTTCCACACAGCTTGTTGTCAACTGCAAACTTAATCATTGCACTTTTCACTTTATCATCCAAGTCACTGATAAAGATATTAAAGAGTACAGGCCCAAGCACTGATCCCTGGAGGATGCCACTAGAGACAGTCCTCTAGGATGAGGCCACCCCATCAATTACAACTTGCTGGGATTGACTGCTAAGCCAGTTGCAAACCCACCTCAGTGTAGCCTAATCTAAACCAGCACCCTCCAACTTAATTGAGAGAATCTCATACAAAACAGTGTCAAAGGCCTTGCTGAAGTCTAGGTAGATGATGTCTACCTCATGTCCTGTGTCCAGCTGATTAGTTACCTGGTCATAAAAGAACACCAGGTTTGTTAGGCATGACCCCCCCTTGACAAAGTAAAGCTGGTTCTTTCTTAGCACACCACCAGTTATGAGCTTGTGGTTGATGGTCTCCTTGTTGATTTTTTCAAATATTTTTCTAAGGATCAAAGTTAGACTGATTGGTCTATAGTTTGCAGGGGTGTCTTTCTTTCCTTTCTTAAAGATGGGCACCACATTAGCCTTCTTCCAGTCATTCTGGACCACTCCTGAGTTCTGTGACTTTTCAACAGTCTCACCAGAGGCAATGCTATTAGTTCAGCCAGTCTTTCAGGATTCTTGGGTGCAGGTCATCTGGCCCAGCCAACTTGAAAACTTTCAAATGTTCAAATGTTCTTTTCTGGGGAAGCTCTTTGAGAAAATTATCCAGGAGCACATCTGCGAGGGACCAGCAGGGTAGATTATGCATAGGGGCAATCAACATGGGTTCAATAAAAGCAGGTCCTGTCAGACCAGCCTGGTTGCCTTCTATGACCAGGTCACAAAATCCTTGGATGCAGGTGTTTTGGTGGATGTAGTCTTTCTGGACTTTAGGAAGGCCTTCGACACTGTCTCTCACCCCATTCTCATTAAAAAATTAGGCGACAGTGGTGTTGATGACTACACAGTCAGATGGGCCGCAAATTGGCTGGAGGGCCACACCCAGAGAGTGGTGGTGGATGGGTTATTTGTGACCAGGAGGGATATGGGCAGTGGGATTCCACAGGGCTCGGTCCTCGAGCCCACACTGTTCAACATCTTCATCAATGACTTGGACAAGGGGGTGAAAAGCACCTTGTTCAAATTTGTGGATGACACTAAGATGTGGGGAGAGGTGGGCACACTAGAAGGGAGGGACAGGCTACAACTAGATCTGGACAGGTTACAGGGATGGGTGGATGAGAACAGAATGAGTTTCAATACTGACAAGTACAAGGTACTGCACCTGGGGAGGAAGAACCAGCATACCTAGAGGCTGGGGAACTCACCTCTAGTCAGCACAGAGGCATAAAAGGATCTTGGAATCATTATTGACTCCAAGATGAACATGGGCCACCAATGTGAAGATGCAGTCAGGAAGGCTAACTGCACCTTGTCATGCATCCATAGATGCATCACGAGCAGGTCCAAGGAGGTGATCCTCCCCCTCTACGTGACATTGGTCAGGCTGCAGTTGGAGTACTATGTCCAGTTCTGGGCACCGCACTTCAGGAGGAATGTGGCCAGTATTGAGATGGTCCAGAGGAGGGACACTCGCACGATCAGCGGACAACAGGACAGGCCCTACGAGGAGAGGCTATGGGACCTGAAGCTGTTCATCCTCCACAAGAGAAGGCTGAAAGGGGATATGGTGGCCATCATAAACTGGCCAAAGGGGACCAGCAGGCAGTGGGAGAGTCCCTGTTCCCCCAAGCACTATAGGGGGTAATACGGAATAACAGCCATAAGCTGACTGAGAGTAGATACAGGCTAGATATCAGAAGGCACTACTTCACTGTCAGGGCAGCTAGGATCTGTAACCAACTTCCAAGGGAAGCGGTGGTGGCTGCTACCCTGGGAATCTTCAAAAGGAGGCTAGATAATTACCTAGCCAGGGTTGTTTGACCCCAGCATTCTTTCCTGCCCTGGCAGGGGGTCGGACTTCATGATCAGCTCAGGTCCCTTCTAACTCTACCAACTATGAAACTAAGCATATCTTCACCTGTTTGGGGCTGATTTTATGTGGACTACTGTTATTGCCATATTCTCTGGGACTCTGGACAGGTGATGAGTTCATGCCTGATCTCAAGAATACTGATGTGAAGTAAGAATTAAGGAGCTCTGCCTTCTCACAAGGATCAGCTGTGGGCTCCCCCTCCGCATTCAGTATGGGACCCACAGTGGAGCTTGACTTTTTCTTGCTCCCTATGTATTTGTAGAAGGACTTTTTATTCTCTTTTATTTCAGTTGCCAGTTTGATCACCATGCATGTCTTGCTTTCTTTGTGTCATACCTGCAGGCCCTGGCTGTATGAGTGTACTTCTCTCTGGATGCTGAACTGTTTTTCCATTGCATGTACACTTCTTTTTTCTTTTTGAGAAGTTCCCTGATGTCCCTGTTGAGCCAGGCAGGTCTCTTGCCTCCTTTCCTTCCTTTTGACCGCACAGGGATAGCCTCTTTTTGAGTAGTGAGAATTGCCTCCTTAAGGGAAGCACCACCATTCCTGAGCTCCCAAATCAGGAAGGGCCTTTCCAACTAGGCTTCTAAGTTTACCAAAGTCTGCCCTTCTGATGTCAAGGACTTCTGTTCTTTTGGTAGAATTACCAGCCTTTTGGTAGATGGTGAATCTAACCTAATCATGGTCACTGTTGCCCAGAGTACCTCCAGTCTTCAGATTGCCTACCATTTTTCCAAGGACTGAGGTGAGGCTGACTTATCTGTAGTTCCCTGGATCCTCCTTTTTTCCCTTTTTTAATTATGGACACTATATTTGCCCTTTTTCAATCATCTTGGACCTCTTCTGATTGCCATTAGTTTTCAAAGATGATGTCCAGTGGCTATGCAGTCTCATCAGCCAACTTCCTCAGCACCCTCAGGTGATTTCCATCTGGTCCCATGAACTTGTATATGCCCATTTTTTCTAAGTAGTCCCTAACCTGCTCTTTCACCACTTTTAGCTGCTCATCTCCTCCCTAAATTGTGTTGCCTGGTGCAGTAGTCTGGGAGCTGACTTTGCCTGTGAAGACTGAGATAAAAAGGTATCTAGCAATTCAGCCTTTTCTGCACCCTCAGTTACAAGGTTGTCTCCCCCATTCAGTAAGGGACCCACACTTTCCCTGATCATCCTCTTGCTACCCACATACTTGTAGAAATACTTCATGTTATCCTTCACATCCCTTGCTAGCTACAGCTCCAATGTGCTTTGGCTTTCTTGACTTCATTCCTGCATGCCCAAGCAAGGCTGTTACACTCCTCCTTAGTTATCTGTCCAAGTTTCCACTTTTTATAAGCTTTCTTTTTGTGATTTAGTTTACTGAAGAGTTCCCTGCTAAGACAAGCTGGTCTTCTGCCATACTTGCTAGTCTTCCTGCACATTGGGATGGTTTGTTCTTCCACTCTCAGTAAGGCTTCTTTAAGTACAGCCAGCTGTCCCCTTCAGACTGTGTTCCCAGGGGATCCTGCCCTTGAGTTCCCTGAGTAAATCAAAGTTTGCTTTTCTGAAGTCCAGGGTTCTTTCTATCCTTCCTTTCCTCAGGATCCTGAACTCAATCATCTCACGGTCACTGCTGCCCAGTTTGCCATCCACTACTACATTCCCCACTAGTTCATCCCTATTTGTGAGCAGCAGGTCAAGAAGACCATGGCCCCTAGTTGTCCACCATAGCACTTTCAGTATGGAAATTGTACCCAACACTCTCCAGAAACAGTCTACCTGTGTTTTGCTATATTATTCATCCAGTAATACTAAGGTATATGGGTTTATGTCAACATGTGGCATATTGTCAAACATTTTCCTAATAAAACTGATACTGAGGATAAACACTTATTGGCATTAGTAACAACACAGAGAGAGTTATATGAAGTAGACTATCAAGTGTGAACCTTGGAGATTTCTTATTACTGGAGTATTAAAAAGCCTGCAAAATCATCATAGATTTTTCCAACATGTTCTACAGCAGGGGCAGGCAATTATTTTGGGCTGAGGGTTGCTTACTGAGTTTTGGCAGGCCAGCGAGGGCTGCATGACAGGCAGCCAGGGGCAGATAAATATTAATTTTCTAGTTTTTTTAGGGACTTGCGGGCCAGATAGAATGACCTGGCATGCTGCATCCAGCCCATGAGCTACATTTTGCTTACCCGTACTCTACAGTGTTATCCATCTTTTTTTTCTAGCACTATATGAGGGTTATTTGACTTAGCATCTTTTATGCAGAAGAAATCATTGACTTACACTTGTTAAATTCTTATGGTACATTTTATATATGTTTTATTTCCATTTGTGCACCCACTTCTCACTTTCATGTCTGAAGCATTATCGCTTGTTGCTAATAAGTTCTTCCTCTTGTACAGGTACATGATAGATTTTGCAAATGCAGCTCCCAAAACCTGTACATAGGAAGAAGAAAATTGATCATTTTCACACGAAATCATTTGCAAACTCAGTGGTCTATATGCACGAATGAATATGGATTTATGACTCTTTAAATTTGGCTCTTACAATTAAAATTAAAACTTGCTTTGTCTATATAACTTATCAGTACTAGGAAATTTACCTTGTGATTTAAAATTCTGTAAAGTTCTTGTAATAAATAAAATTTAGTATAAAATCTGGTTAAGAAAGAAGTGATTTTAAAAAGACAACATTTTAAGGAGATATCACACAGTTACCACAGGTATTTCCTGTAGGAGAAAAATATCTTGTACATAATTCCTCATTTGTCACTTCTTACAGTCCCCTCAATTCTTCTCAGCCCCTAGATGTAGATATGTGTTGAGGTTATAGCAATTAACAAACTGTGCTGACTTGCTATCTTAGACCATCAAAGTTCAGAGATTAGTCACAGGGAAGTACTTGCAGCCAGAGATGACATGTCATTGTTCTTAGTAGATTTGGTTGTGCATGTTCAGTTAAAGTTTATTATTTAAGAGAGAAAGAGAGTGCATATGTGTGTGTGTGTAAGCACCAACATCTTCTCCATTCACTTTAGAAATAATGGCTGCCTATAGACATGCTTGCTTGCTTTCCAGTTAGAACACGAACAAGAAGACTTGGTTAATCAAGTCTGCTCTGTGTTCTAATTAGGATGTGAATGAGTCACCTCACCATTACGTGTATTAAGCCTCCCCATACTTTAAGATAGCTGTGGGAGAGCTTGCACTTAAAGCTCATGCAATGAGTTTTTGTTAAAGTGCTCCCATGGTGATTTTAAAATCTGGTGGTGCTTAATACATGTGATGGTGAGTCATTTTAATTAGAGCAGCTGTCAGGAAACTGCTGTAATTAAAACAGCACCCCCTACCCCTGAGCACATGCATAGGCATGTGACCTCTTGGAAGTATATGCACCTTTGTGATTTTTTTGGGTATGGTCATTCTCAATTAAAACCAGTAGGTTTACACTTGCAGTTTAGCTTTTGCTTTTGGAACTAAAATGACTAGCTGATGTTAGTCTAGATTCTTGTTAATGAAATATTACCCAAAGTCTGATAGTAGACAGAAGTCCGTCTTTAGTCTGCCTTTAAAGTAAGCAGTTAAACTATGTCAGGTATCATAAATATTACCAAACGTTGTCTCAATGAAAAAATATTTCTACAAGGTATTGCCAAATATCGGGCTAGGCTATTATTCTCGAAACATGGCTCTCTCAAGAGGATAATTAAGGCCTAAAAATTATGCCTTTTTATTCTATCTGACTGAATTGGAGTTATTACCCTGCACACATTATAATATGTAAATCAAACAAAAACAAACACGATTATAAAAAAAATGAAGTATAAGCTATTAGGCAATTTTAACTTCTGTTTGTAGTTGAATTCAGTTGTGTATACTAATGGAATATTCTTGAATCCTATTAAGATGCTGGAGGGTTGTATTTTTGTAAGGCAGTATTCCAGTTTCCTTTTATACAAGCTCAAAGACTATAACATTATCCCAGTAGGGGTTTGTAGACAGGGCTTAGCTATTAGCATCATATAATGCTAGTTATATTAATTTAAAAACAAAATCTTACTCTTCTTATTTTAGGGTTGTTGGTTGTAGCTGTGTTGGTCTAAGGATATAGGGAGACAAGGTTCTTTGGGAAAATATGACATCTTTTATTAGACCAACTAAATAGTTGGAAAAATTGGTCTTTGCAAGCTTGTGAATAAACTTTCCTTTTAAATATTTCTTATAATGGCTCCCTTTCCAAACTTCCTTTGTGGTTTATACAGATGTTAAAAAGAATACGAAAACAACCCCAAAATTATTCAGGTGGTAGTTAAAGTAGAACAAATCCTTTTTACAGCATTCAGTTTTGTCATAAGATGAAGTAACAGACATCTTAGAACATGTATGATCAGTAGTACATGAGCTGTGAGTCTGAAATTTAGTTTTGCTTTACAATAGTTCATTAAATTGTGAGGCATTAAGCCTGCGAAACTGAGAGAGAGATAACTTAGCAGGTGATCTTTATTGAAAATACTTCAAGGGTGAACAAAGAATAAGAGCAATAGAGAAGTACCACGAGATCTTGTAGAAGGTACCATATATATTGAAAGAAGGCAGGTCTTTCTATCTCTTATTTCATACCAGTGCAGGCCAAGGGCTCCCACTTCACCATACATGGAGGTGCCCTAGCTTTGAAGAGTGGGGAAAAGAGAAGGCAGGCACACCACAATAAAGCAGAGAACCCTGTGGACCACTTCAGGCACCCACCCACGTTCTCAAACACACACAGAGGGTTGTTAAGCCTCTACCAACCTCCTTGTTAGATTCAAGGGACACCAAAGAGTTAAATCCATCTGGAAATTGGCCTACTGCCTGGCCCCGACCAGAGGTACAAAATACCAAGCAAAACTCCACACAAATGTAAAGTTTAACAAGTGTATCAAAGACAACAACCAACAAAACCAAACACAGCTGTATACAGACACAGCACACAGTACTATAAAATAGTTAAATTATAGAACAGCTAAAGAACCCAAGGCCAGTTTGTCACCCCCGGTGGCAGACTGTCACCTTAGAGAGCTGACAGGCAGGGCAGGCCTGCTCTGCAGCCTCACACCCCTGAGGATTTCTATGCTGTTCCCTCACGCAGGTGGATACTGAGCACCCTGGAAAAGGGGTAGGTGATACTTTACCTGACCAATGCAATACACAGAAGCATTTGAGTGGCCGGCAAGTGCTCCGGTGATCAGGACCCTCCTGTTGTTGCTCCTGAACACTGTCCCACACACACACTGTTCTTACTCACTCCACAGTCAATAAAAGATGGGTTCCACAAACACTAAATTACTAAATCAGTTGCGTGCACACACACACCAGGCAAACGAGGGAGAGAGAGCAAGACAGAGCAGGTCTCAGAAACCTCTAACTCAGATGACAACTACCTCTAAAAGCCACGCCTGCCCCTACGCTGGACAGGCTTTATAACATCCAAACCACGCCACCTGTCAATCACGTGCAGATCCAATTGTTACTCTCTCAGTCAATGCCAATCAAAGTCAATCACAGCTAGGACTATACAAATCAAACTATCTCAACAACCCATAATAACTCATTAATATAATGGTCCTAACTGCCACAGTTCCCCTGGTTACCAAACAAACAACTAGGTACTGGTCAAACCACTCACTGTGCATGCTCAGCTTTCAGAAGTGGGTTATGACATCATTAAGGTTGGGAGTTCAAATGTTCTAGAATACTCCCAACCTCTAGTCATCCCTCGCACGCGTAACGATGCCAGGACTCCACTGCCTGCAGTTTCACTATCAGCTCCCAGCTCTTGGCTCCCCCGGTGCACTATGCCATGCCACACCATCACACCCCATGGGGCAGGAGCAGGAAGTGGAAGCTGGAGTAGGGAGGCTTGGAGAGCCCAACAACTGCAGCCAAATCAATGAGGGGAGCGGCAGCACGGTAGGATCTTAAGAGCTTCATATTAAGCCCTGGTGAGTTGTACATTGTCTGTAGGTCACTAGTTGGTCAACCCTGTGTAATTTAAACAGGTATATGAATATAAGGCTCCTGTACTTAATATTATACTTATCCTTTTTCAGCAGTAGGTTTTCTGATTATTGTGATTGCTTGAAGATAGCTATGTAGCTTTGGGAGCAGTTATTTCAGTTCTTGCCTATCTTCAGCCTATAATCTTCTTTCCATTTATTTTGCCAGAAATTTTGCCAAATAACTTTGTTGGTTAATTCAAGATGCCAGTGTTACTTCTCATTAAAGTATTTAATCATTTCTCCCTCATGTATGCAGCTTAGTCTGCTGAGCAGTTTGCTAAGGATGAATGTTTTGAAAAGTCTAAAAATATGATGGAAAATTTGACAGATGATGAACACACTGATTTTATATTGAAAATGGTGCCTAATGAAGCAAAAATGTATCTAACATTTAACCATCTAGTAATTTTATACAAGCATAACCTGTCTGTATCCAACTGAAAACATTTACTGTGATTACAAGACTTAAAAGCAGAATGGACAAATACAAGGGGAGCATAGCTATTCATAGTACAAACATAAATATTTTTAATGTATTCTGAGAGAAAATACTACCTTTAAAAGCCAAAATAACATTTCATATTAATTTAAATCTGAAAATAAAAATGTCCTCTGCACATGCCTTTTCAGTATCATACAGGAACAATTGTGTGCTTGTTAAACCTTCCAAACTTCAACTTCATTCAAACTACAGGGCAAAATCCTGACCTAATTTAAGTCACTGGTAAAATTGCCAGTGGCTATAATAGGGCCAAGTTTTCAGTCTCTGTATTTAAGGGTGTCCAGTAGTTTATCAGCATAAAGAGTGCTCTTCAGGTACAGGAACATCAAGTTTCAGGTATTACAACAAAATAACTTAAAATCTGAGAAAAAATGTTTGTTTTCTATTTAGTTGTTCAGGTTTAAGAAAGGTCTGACATTTTAGCACAATAGGGGCCTTTATCAAGGGTAACAGTGGGAATATATAGTTGTGCTTAAATGCACTGAGCCCAAGCATAGAAACAGATCATTGATTTCTGGTTTACAAAAGAGAGTACCAAGTGTCATCATGGGTGGTAAGTCTTGTATTCAAACAAAATTAAATAACATAAAGCAGCCAGCACATAGATTTACAACTATTAACACAGCAAGCCAGATTCTTTTTTCTGCTTTCCATCAGTGCAGGTACATTAAGATATAAAAAAGTAAAAGTCAATGAATTTATACTGCTGTAACAAGAGAATTCAATTTTTACATTATAAATCTCCCTCCACATGCACATACACACACACACACCATATGTGTGTGATTTGAAGTTCGTTGTATGTTTGCACTGAAATCAACAGAAATGTTGAAATGAGACTGTTATCTATCTGTATTGTTGCAATGTGTGGAAGCTGTAGTCAGGAATGGAGCCCCCATTGTGCCAGGCAGTGTTCAAACACAGAAAAGAAAGATGGTTCATCCTGCCCAAAACAGCTTGCAAACTAAGACAAAAAACAAGATGGAGGCAGATAGAGAAGTACAGAGGGACAGCAATGCTTGCAGTATGGCTGGTGGCAAGCTGCACAGCAGCAGCTTAGCTTTTGTCAAATTTTTGTAGGCAAGGAAAATGTCAAAGAAGTATTTGAAGAATAGTTAAGTGCCTGTGGATGTTTACAGGAATCTTCTTAGCTTGAGGGCACCATGACAGAGAGAAAGCACAACATGCTTATATGAAAGTGTAGTAAGTAGAGGATTAGAGGCTGGTAGCTAGGGTTGACAGAGGAGACTTAATATCAGGGGTGTTCAAAAGAGGATAGAGCTAAGCTATTATCAGTGGTGGCAGATAACAGAACAAGGAGCAACAGTCTCAAGTTGCATCAAGGGAAGTTTAGGTTAGATATTAGGAAGAATTTTCTCATTAGGAGGGTAGTAAAACACTGTAACAGGTTACTCAGAGACATAGTGCAGTCTCCATCCTGGGAGGTTTTTAAGAATGGGCGAGATGAAGCCTTGATGGGATGATCTAGTTGGGGATGGTCCTGCTTTGAGCAGGGGGTTGGACTAGATGACGTCCTGAGGTCACTTTCAACCCTAATTTTCTATGATTCTGTGATTTGCAGTTATGCTGTGAGATTCCCCAAAGCACATCTCTGTAAGCATGGAAAGCCAGGCAGGTACTCCAAGGGCTTGAGGGACCCAATTATGCAAGAGAATTCCCAGGATGCACAGAATTAGGCCCCTCAATCCCCTGGAGCACCTGCCTATGGTGGCTGGACAGTATAAGCAGCTTCAGGCTGCCGTCACTTTCCCACCAGAAATGGGCATGTGCCCAGAAATGGGCATCTGCTGCAAAAAAAACCAGCCCTATTTAATACTACCTTTGTCACAGAACAAAAAAAGGTAGTGACATTTATTTGCTGTCCATTTTTTGCTGCCATAAATATTTTTATTGTGACACAGTTGCAATGTTAGATGTCTATGTCTACCCTATGTTAACAGAGTTTTTCATTTGACCATTTCCTTTTTTTAATGTAATAGTGAAAAGGTATGTGCAGATAGTGGGGCTGAAGAATGCCTGAAGGAGGGAAAAAGTAGCTAACAGGACAGTAGACAAATAACCACTTTGAAAACTTTGTACCCCAGAGAGCTTTAACCACATAATAGTGACTTGCTCTAAATGCAAGTCGGAGCTTTTTACATGGAGCCTTTGAGCCTAAAAGGATTTAGTAATCAACATAAAGCTTTTAGCAGGAGGTGGAAAAAGTCCAGAGATCAATTATATTTTCCACTGTAAGCGTAAAGTTTATATTGAACAAATATAATAGTTTTGCCAGATCCCTAGATCTCCAGCTTTAATCCATAGCTAGTTCCTCTCCCCAAATCCTCAGTCATTCTCCATCCTGTACATTTAAGTCCTGTTTAGGGTCATTCTTATTCCCACTTTTTTTCCCTCTGTCACCATCTCTTCAGTTATTTCCCTGTAAGCAATGAATGCATCTAAATTACCATCCTTGCAAAATACTGTCCTGATGTGTATATAGATAGGTCTAATCCTAGTATTTAGTACAGAGTAGGTACATCTACATGAGATGCTTTACTGTGAAGTCATGTAGTTTACTGGGCAGTAAACATGTGTGTCTATACATGCACGTGCTTAATGTACAGTAAACCACATAAATCATGAATAAATTTGCTACCTGTAAATGCAAGTGGCAAATTTACTTGCAGTTACTAATTGCACAGTAGCACTTGTGCGGATACCTGTCAGCTGGGCAACAGGGGGCAGGAGATTGCTCCCTGCCCTCAGGAGTTGCTTGCTGCTGAGGTGGGCTCTGCCACAGGAACTTGGGCAGGGATTATGTTGCCCTCCCCTGGCAGCAGAGAGCTCTAAGCCCCCTGCTCTGAGATCCTGATTGGGAAGTGTGGGTTGGGAGATCCTTATCTCCCAGCCCCCACTTCACCACTAGGGTTGGGAAGCAGGAGGCTGGGAAATCCTTATCTCCCAGTGCCAGTTCCATGACAGTGGGGCCAGCACTGGGAGATCCTTATCCTTAAGGATCCCAATCCTTAAGGCTCTCCCAGCACTACCCCTGCAGCTGCTAAGGATCTCCTAGCTGCTAACTGATATAGACCTCCCAGCACCAGTCCTGTGGTTTCAGAGAGCAGTTTGCTGCCAGTAGCAGCAAATCTGCTCCTGCTTCCCTACATAAGTAAATGCCCCCGGGCAGGCATTTACATGCGAGTAGTTTACTCATGAGTAAACTGCTCTTAGATCTAGACACACCCAGTTGGTAATAATGGAAAGAGATAGGGATGCTTTAGACTGTGGGACAGAGAGCAAATGTCTCTGTCTCCAAGAAGACATAAGGAAACATGCAGGAGGGAAATTATTTTCCTGCAAACTCCCAAACCTCCCTGAAGGCTTCTCAGGATCAACACAAATTCTCAGAGCAATTCCTCAACTCAACTCATCCAATGAAGCTCTGGTTGTCAGAACTATAACACAAGACAAAGTTCCTTTGACAAAGAATATGTCCTCTGTTCACTTCCATTATAGGTGTCTGTTTTCTGTAATTGTATGCTAAATTTAAATCATTGAAATCCCAAAGCTGTACCATAAAGGCCAATTCTGATTTTTCTATTTGGTTCTAAAGGGAAGCCATTGCTATTTAGGCTACAAGTGATTGTTTTGTGTCTTTGGAAACATCTTCTAGAGCTTGCAAAATTCCTTTATAATTCTGACACAAAGCTGGCATAAAATCTGTCCAGTTACTCCAAATGGTTTCTGAGAAACTTGTGAGTATAAGTGTCTAGCTATTACCAGAGCTGCTATCTTGTGGCTCCATGGCAGAGAGTAAAAGAAAGAAAGAGCATTCAAGCAGCCATAGTTAATAGTTTTGACCCAACTAGATTTAGTGAATGTGTACAGCATAATCAACATGATAAATAAGTATGTTTACTTGGTTAGGTGGGCCTGTAAACCATTATACTGTCCCCTGTATCACTAGCCATGCCATAGAATTGCCCACAGGAATTGGATATGTTCCTCACTGTCAGCACAGAATTAGCTAGGCTTGCAGCAGCATGGCTTTCTGTTTGCTCAAATCCAATAATCCTTTTAATAATTTGGACCTCTGGACTGACAAACTGGAATATGAAAGTCAGCTGATCCACATGTGATAATCCTGGTATTGGAACAACGATCTCTGAAAAACATTTTGTTTGTTTCCATTCATTGGCTGTTGTATATTTTACTTTATCACCCATCTAGGCTATTGATTAATCACAGATACCTGGTGGGAGGAGAAGGAAGCCTCCTGAGGAACTTCTCACCTGTCCCCCTACAGGTCTGAGCCAGGTTGGGATCAGCTCAGACCCACCCCCTGCATAGCCATGCAGCTATCTACTTGCAAAGGGGTGGGTGGGGAGAAAGGCAGGGTGGAGCTTTTCATCCTCCCCTCCCACAGTTCAAGTCCATCTGGGATCCTTCAGCTCTGTCCCTTTCCCAGCTGTTACCTCCAAGAGGGACAGGAGAATGGGACCCCCTCCCCATAGCCTGGCACAGGCCCTTCAAGCTAGTGCCTGTCTGGTGCAAGGAGAAAGCACCCACCTGTGGCTTTTCATCTCCCTGTAGCTTGAAGCTGGGCTGGGATCATCTCAGCTCTGCCCCTTCCTTGGTCATCTGCCAGCGTAGACTTCTGCCTGTCTTGGCCACCCAAACAGTGAACATCAGTTTAATTGGTTACTGATTCAATCTAAGCAGCTTAGAAAAAAATATAAAGAATGAATCAAGTTTGCCTTGGGTTTTTGCACCTCTGTACTTAGCCTTAAGGTACTGGTTAATTTTGACTATCTTTCCAAGAAAAGCCACTTTTATACTTTCTTTCTCTAGTATCTGTTTCCTCTTATCATTGCCACATAAATATTTCATCATTTTTTATATATCTGTATGGGTACAAAAGAAAGAGAATGTTTACAGCATGTTTTTACTTAAGTTACTTAGACTAATAAATCACCAGCAACTAGTGCAACACAGTAGGCAATGGGATACCCTCAATACAATCAGTGGCACAATTAGGATTTGGTTAAGGGAGGAGGGGCATTCATTATCTTCTTTGTTGGGGTACAACTCAATACACCTCAGAGGTGGGAGTGGGCCAGGGAGGTTACATGAATTACACAACAGCACTGCTCTCCAATTAAAAGATCAAGCAAAGCTTTCTTCATTACACACATGGCTAAAGTAGCAATACTACACTTGTTAAAGTGAATCTCATCATGCTGCAACAATCTTGGATGTATTTAATGAGAGTTCTCAGTCAGCTGGCCATACTGGGAAGCTTCTGGGTTCCCATGTCTGAATTCATCATGTGATGTTTCTTGGGGCACAGGCTGGCAGTGACAACTTTGTTGTCCTTTGCTGTTTCTTTTATGACTTGGAATAATGTCAGCATTGCTAGGCAGTTGTTAGGCACTGTTGTTACCCTAGTTTATTTTTCTAAGCAGTTTTATTTTTTTAAGTAACATTTACGCTATTTACAGCTGCAGCTTCTAGCTTAGGCACCACAATCTTGTATTTCCCAAGGTTGGTTTCTTGTTGTTCTTGGGCCTTCTTGACCTGACTTTTTCCCATCTGTTTTTTGTTCTAAGTCTCCAAGTCTAAATGCAGCACCGGGGCATGAAGTGGACCAGAGCCCTACAAGCCCCTGCTATGCCACCACGCTCCACAACCTCTCTGCCAGCCCCACTGCAGTCTCTACTGGGAAGCTGTGATGCACTCCTGCCCATTGGGCACTCACCACTCCAGCTGCTTGGAGGGGGCAGGGCCAGCCCCTGCTGCTCATTCTGTGCTGGGGCAAGCCACTGAGGGGGCTTATTCCACCCCCCTCACCCCCTGAGCTTCAGCTGTGGCCCAACTGGGCAGACCCCACAGCCAGCAGCTAAATAAGCCCCTTCCGGCCAGGAGGCGTTTGGTCCAAGCACAGAGGGGCTGCTCGCACTGCAGCCAGGTCTGCCCAGGACAGCCGCACAGAGACAGCTCCCTGCCAGCATGAGGGAGCTTATTCAGCTGTCTCTGAGCACAGGGCAGCAGCAACCGGGTCTGGCATGGGGATAATGTTTGGAAGGGGTTACACTGCCAAATTGAAGCTTGGATCCATAGGCGACATGCAGGGAAGGTACCAGGCAGGGGGGAGTGGGGAGGGAGTATGTTGGCAGTTGGCTGTTGGGAGACCCCTCCCTCTCGGTTGGCAATCAGCCTCTGGGAGACCCCCCCAGTCAGCAATTGGCTGCTGTTGCCCCCCAGATTTCAGAGGCACCAGTTGCCCATGCTTGGATCCCTGGTGTCACAGGCACTAAGGTGTCCCTGATCTTTTAAGAGCAGAGGCAGCTTAGCTAGAGAGCCCTGTAGTTTCACAGCTGCTTGGGCCTTGGCAGCAGGCTAATGAAGATATTAGCTAGCACCTGCACCCAGTCAGCTGACAGGAAGGAGACAGGGCCCTGGGCATATATAAGCCCCAGGGCTGGCAGGAGCTAGTCCTCTGGTAGGTGTTCAGGGAAAGGAGCTCCTGCAGGGGAGAAATGTCCAGCGATGCTGTGGCTGTCTAAACTGCTGCTTAATGGGGTTCCAGCAGCCCATAAGGTACCCAGGACTGGGAGGCACTCTGTGCTCGAGGAGAAGTTTGTCTTTTTAAAGAAACAGGGTGTAGCTTGCACTGTTTGTATTATGTTATAGCCCAGGGGCTTGTTTTTGTGCTAGCTTTTATACCAGTGGACCAGGATGAGGCTAAATGGGGAGAAGGAAGCCTCATAGAGAATGCTGCTACAGGGGGTGAAGAGACCCTAGCACCAGAGGGTGCCACTACTGGGGCTAAGGGCTTAGTGCCAACAAGAGGCCAAACTAGACTGAGGCCTCACTAAAAGAGACACCATTTAAATCCTATCTGTGAGACAATGAGGTGAGGTAAAAGGGCAGTTTTGGTGCCACCCCAAGCTTTATGGGCTAGATCTGTATCTCATGAGGCACATGCTTAGAGCAGGACACAGCAAGGGGTCTAGGAACCCACTGGATTTAGTGGGTCCATCAGGATTGTGACTGCATAGCAACTTGAGGGCAGCCTCCCTATTATCTTAACCAATAAGATGTGGCAGATGAGACTAGAAGGCACCCGCAGGGCAAAGCTGGCACGCTCACGAAGCCCTAGAGGCATCATGGCCAGCCCTGGGGACCCTGCACCGTGACACCTTGGCTTAGATTTTTAATTTCTAGAAAACTAAAAGTAGGCTTCTAAATCTATAGTGAAGCACTGAAAGAAGTGACCTGTTTTGTTGGTTGGTTGGTTTTTAAGGTGCTGAGCACCAAGCAACCCAAACGAGAGCCAGAAGAACCTGTTGAACAGTCAACGCTTTTGAAACTTGAGTTACTGATTTCAGTGCCTCATTATGGACTTGGAATTCCATCTTGTATTCCTGTCCTTTAAATCTTGGCCCTCTTATTATATCTCTGTCCATGGGTGCTGATAACACCTTTTACCTCAATTTGGTGAGCATGTTATTAACAATTTAGAAGAAGCAGTTAAATAAAACTAGTAAAAAATCTTATGCATGCTTGTACACACACACCAGATTTTGAACTCAAATATTTAGCTTGCTAGATGATTGTTTATATACCAGAAACATTCATCAATGGACATCTTTATACCAGTGTTTTAGTGTATATATCTAATACAGTTAAAATAACTCTGGTTGTATACAACAATATTAAACAACAGAAGACTTAACACACATAATTAAATGCCACCATCTTCAGTTTGACACTTAGACTATTTCTATTGCCTTTTCTGTAGTCTTTCATCCAATTCTGAATTTTCATGACTGACATGTTCAAGTCCAAACCTGAATGAAGCCATTCTGACTGTTTTTGTGATGTCTTTATTAAGTACACTACTAAAATATAATATTTGCTACTTTCCATTAATTTTAGTAAACTACAAAATTACTGTAACTTAAGGCAGCTAGGATCTGGAACCAACTTCCAAGGGAAGTGGTGCTGGCTCCTACCCTGGGGGTCTTTAAGAAGAGGCTTGATGCCTACCTGGCTGGAGTCATTTGAGCCCAGTTTTCTCCTGCCCAGGCGGGGGGTCGGACTTGAAGATCTACAAGGTCCCTTCCGACCCTACTTCTATGATTCTATGATGAGAATTATCCAGGAAGGTAAATGGAGTAAGAGAATACTTTAATGTCCTAATTATTCTAAATACAATACAACTGTTTCCTAACTATACAATAATGAAATATATATTATAGGATACTAACTTTTCCTAAAACAATTAAGCTTGCTCTAGCAGAGCTGCACGGGGGCTGCAGTCAGCCTGGGACAGCAGCAGAAGAAGCAGGCAGATGGGGTCCCTGTAGCCATGGCCCCCTTTTTTTTTTGCAGCTTGATCAGCACTGTGCACACTGCTAGGGAGTACCCCACCTTCTTGGGATGTTTGCCTACTATTACCTGATGGTATTAAGGTAGA
Organism: Crocodylus siamensis; assembly: GCF_052110815.1. Taxonomy (NCBI): domain Eukaryota; kingdom Metazoa; phylum Chordata; order Crocodylia; family Crocodylidae; genus Crocodylus; species Crocodylus siamensis. The sequence continues at coordinate 33,633,518 of NC_143395.1, read as the reverse complement.
ATTCTATCCCAGAGAAGGAAGCCAGCTTTGCCATATGGGCTGTCTCTTTACTAGTCCAAAAATAATTAGCTATGGCCTGGAGCGTGGTCTCAGAGGCCTGTAACAGGGGGTCCTCTGACCCCTGCCTCCTGGTTGATTAAATGCTCCTGCTGTTATTTCTTTACAGACAGGAGCTAAACAGAGTACCTTCTCGGCTTCCAGGAATTGCCCGTAATCCATCAGTCACAAAAATAAAGAATTATAGGCAGGTGTGCCCCTCGCCCCCTGCCACCACCTCTCTCTAGTGTAGGGTTTCTCCTTTCACCACTTCCTTTGTCTTTTCAGGTCCTTCTCTGCTCATTCTGAGCCTATCAGCATTAGTTGCTGGCTTCCAGTTATGGTGTGTCTGCCTGGTATTAAAGTGAATTGCCTGTGGTGAGCTGAGGTTATGTGTTTCTGACCTGAGGGAATTAATTGCTCAGGATGTCCTGTCCCTGCTTCAGTGATCCTGAATAGGGCCTTTCCCTTTAAGGAACTCTGGCGGACAGTGCATCAGCAAGGACAGCTGTGGTCTGACCCTTTAAGGGGCCAGACTACAGCTGTCTTGGCTGAAGCACTGCACCGGGCATCCCTGTTGCCCATCCCTTCACTTCTGGGCCTGCCTGTACCCCTGCCTGGGGAAACTTGTGAGGTAAGGGGATTATCCCTTTCATGCCCCTAGACCTACCTCGGGTCTTCCTGGGAGTACTGCTCTGGGACCAGCTCTCCTTCTGTTCTGCTCCAGCTGCCACTCATCCAATTGCTCATCCCATTGCTAGTGAGGCAGCTTGGTACCCGGGAGCTGAGGTGAAGGGAGCAAGTGGAGATTTCCACACCCTTTCCCCGCCCCCCCTCCCCCCCCCCCGCCCATAGTCCCCCTTTCTACACCTGATCCTGATCTAGTGAGGAACACCTTGAAAGACAAGACAGGGAGGAGGAACCCACATGCTACCACCACTGCTTCTGTGCCAAGCTGAGCCCAGTCCCTGTACAGCCCAGCTGAAGGAGAACAGGGGCTTCCCTTGCCCCTGGGATTGGGAGGAGAGCAGTGACACTGGCAGGTGGCATAAGGGAGGGGCAGTGGAAGGGGAGGGGAAGAGGTATGCCTCTGATCATGGAGGGGAAGGGAAGTGGGTGAAATTCTTACTTGCTTTGGGGACTAAAGTCCCCAGCTTCTGCTCCTACCATGTGGTCAGAAAGGGGGTTGTGGCTATACCACTGAACATCTAGATTCACCCCTCCTACTATCACTAATTTTTAGCATAACAGTGATCTAGAGATTATATTTAATTTAGAAATACTTTGATAATTATAGGAGTTAGCAATAAGTAATATCATCTGGCTCTTTTGGATTACAACATCTTTTTATTTTTTGTTTCACTGCCTCAACCTTCATAATATTACTTGTATTCTTATGATGCCTTTGCCCACTGGAATTTTTCAGAATACTCCAACATATAATCTTAAGTATTCTTATTTTCTTTTAGCACACAGAAAAAAGTTCTCGCTTATGTAAGTGGTGTTTGTGGTGTATATCAGGCCCAGTATCTCAGTTTCAAAGTCATGGAAGATTGTCAGCATGAAAGAGAACCTAAGGGTAAAGGGGAGTGAACTTAAGGATGGAGTGTGAAGATTTGGCAAGAGAGAAAAAAGTTTAATCTTCAAGACCAAACCAAGACATGATCAAATGCAGTTACTGCCAGGAAGGACAGCAGCTTCATCATTAAGTGCAAGCACAAAAATAAAAATGTTTTTGCTTCTTTGCCCATCTGATCACAATTTCTGCCTAAGCATGTTCAAATGAGCCATTAGAAATTAAGCAATTTAGATTAACTGTTGAAACAATTGAAAACTATACTAGTTCAACTGTTTATCCACCTGGCAGCTGCCTGCTTTACAAATGGACTACACTGTTGAGGGTACCTAGAAAAGGCTGGGATGTGGGGTCCCCATCCCATGTTTTGCAGGCTCTTCAGCCTGCCAGGAGATAGGTGGCAGCACAGAGCTGGGTTGACTGGCTGTAACTCAAGGCAGCTACACCCTCACTCCTAACAACACCCCTTCCTGCCTAGCCTGCCAGCTCTCAGGCTGTTAAACAGCAGACCCGTAGGGGTCTGCAGTCTTTTGAAGCTGGGGTGCTGACTTTGGAGTGAGTGGTTCTTTCACCACAGTGATGCTGGACTTCTGGCCACAGGAAGCCCCAGTTTCACCAGCACTCTGGGCTCTCAACCTCTGCCAGCTCATGGTCAGGAGGGGAGGTGTTTAACAGATGACAACCCAGTCCTGGATTTTAATAGGTTTTCCCAGGTGTGCACAGAGGAAACCTGGGTGCAGACAGAAGAACAGCTTCCCATTGTAAGTCATGGTGCTTTTTGGGAGACTCCCCTAGCAACTCCCCTCCTCCCTTCCAGCCTTAGAGCTGTTTTCAGAATGGGAGGTGGGGAATGGAGTGAAGGGAGCTCTTTCTGGGGCTTCCCTAGCTGGTGCTGGAGAGTGGGATGAGTGGGTTAGAGCCCTTCCACCTTCAGGGAGGGCTCTAACATGCTCCAGCACTGCCTGAAAAAACCCAAACCGAGCTCCCTCCATTCTCTTTCCTCTCTCCCATTCTGAAAACAGCACCAGGGCTGAGAGGTACTTCAGACACAAGTTACTGCAGTCACACCCACATGCAATGAGGGCTCAGATTTCTGTGGTATCAGGCCCTTTTAAAGTGCTCTGTAGCCCATGAACTTCTGTTTGGTCATAGCTGTAGAGCACTTTCAGGGTCCAGATCAGGCAAAAATTGCCACTTCTTTCTGCACCTTTGCAATCAACCAAACTAGGCTTAAGTTGATCTAAATTCCAATCTGTACAGACATTCAGAGAGGTTAAATGAGGCAAAAAAAATGCCTAGCCTGATCTAATTTAGTTCAGAGCACACCCCAAGAACTAGGAAAGGCCAGTAGCTTGCCCCAACCCCAGGGCTGCAATTTTTACACCTCACCTCATGCTAACAAGGCTATTTTTAGCCCCACTAACTCCTTACCCCTTATGCCTAAAGAGACAACCACCCCCAAAAACCTACTAACCACCCTCCCCAATGTAAAACTGGTTTCTATGTGTGCTCCAAACATACAGTAGGTGAAGCTAAACTGCAACTCACCCCCTGAATTAAATTAGGATAGTTCAACATCACCTCTGAGTGAATATATTAAATGGTTGCACCAGATTTAACCCCACTGTGCTAAGTCCACTCTCTTCATCTCTTACAACATTGTGGATGTTTTGTCTGTCCATGCCTCTAATTTTACCCAAAACCATGGATGGCCCTGCCTATTATAAAATGAGGCATCATGTGAGATTAGATTCTAACTATTAAGCAAATACTTTGATGACAGTACACAGACAGTTCCTTGACTTGAGGCACTGTAAATATGTGTACCTTAAGGCAGGTCTGTCAAATTCATCTGGGCCCATGGGCTGGAGGAAGATCTCTGGGCCAGATCCAGCTAAGCTGGAGCCAGTGGGTAAAGCCAGTCCAGTGGGGCATTGCATGCAAGCAGTCAATGTGTCAGCCTCAACAGGGGCTTGTGCTACAGGTAGCACATGGATTGGACCTGATGCTAGAAGCACCACCTATGGCCTGTGGAACTGGCACCCCCACATGACTGGCCCTGAGCCAGGTCATGGCACGTGCTACAGGCAGCACAAACCATGAAGCAAGTATGCCTTCCTGCACACGGTGCCCCACTGAACCAAACCAGCTCACTGGCTCCAGCACGGCCAGATCCAGCCCATTCAATGCCCCAGTGGAGAGCCCTGTGCCCCAGGGCCAGAGCACAGGGTTGGTCTGGTGTGGGTGCTGTATGCGGGTGCTGCATGCGGGTGCCCCACAATGACCTGTGCCACAAGCAGTGCCTGCAGTGCTGAATCAAGCCTGTGCACCATACTAGCACCCCAGGCTGCAGGCCATATGTTTGATACCTCTTGCCTTAGGACACTGTAAGTTCAAAATAACTGATTTTACTAAAGAGATGATTAAGCAATTTCCTTTGTGAAAAAGTGGTTTTAGAGGAATGCAATAAAATTTAATATATTTTAGCTGCAATAAGGATTCAGTGAATGCCTCATTAAGAGACATACCAGATGTAATAGATCACATATTACATCTGATACCTGATATTACATTAATACACATATTGTAAAAGGCTGGGGTTTTCATTTATGTGTGTAAAAGAACAACCGTTAATGGCATTTCTTTGGGAGTTCTGAATCTTTACAATAATATGTCCCTTTGAACTTTTTTGGTATTGCAGGTGAGCACACTAGACTGGGTACGAGCTGAAAAAATCTATAACCTCTGTGAGGTTCTGTTTAAAGTTCACAAGGTAAGTTCCCTTAGAATGACTGACTGCATTATTTAACAAAGATAGTTTACAGTTTCCTAACATGAAACAACTTTTAATTATAATTAAGTTTAATCTGAGTTATCAAGATCCAATCCACAGTCTAAAGTTATAAAACCAGTTTGTAACCAGTGACTACTGCAGTTACCTATTTAAGTATCATTCATTGTGGAAGCTGGATTAGTTTCTAAAAAAAGTCTAAACTTTTTCTAAATTGCGGCAGTATTCATTCACATTTTAATGACTGGATATACTGAAGCAAACTATAGTCTGTAATAAAGCCCAGATCTTACAAAGTTTTTTAGGTAGCAAAACCATTTTAGGGAGGTCCAACAACCCATACAGACAACCTCCAGCCAATTGGGTAAGTATGGTAGAATTGCTGTCTTGCCAACTTTGACTCTATTGCCAATCGCACTGCCATTCTTAAGGAGAGGGAATAGGACTCATACTTCTGCCCTTGCCTCTGTGGGACGAGTGGAGAAAATCTCCTCCACTGCCACTCCAAAAAATAGGCTGGCTGAAAATTTGTAGGTGGGCCATCACAGATTAGTAAGAGCTACTAAAGCACAGCCATGTTAGGATGTGTGATTATCTGATGCTGTTTCCATCAGAGAACTTGCAAAATCTGACTAGAACAGTTAATGGAACAGAGCATAAAATGCCCCCAAGTTATTGATTCTATCCCTTGATCCTTTTCTGATGCAGTAGTGAGACTAAAAAATGGATAACAATGATGTAGATATACAGGAAGCCTTTTAAAAGAGATGTCGGTGTGTTTTTTTCTCATCAGACTATTACCACTTGTTAATTTTATACTCAGTCCTTCCTTTCATATTCTGGCAAGGTTAATTTCAAGGACAGCTATCTTGAAAGCAAATTCCATGGTTATATTTTCATTAAGAAAAACACGTAGGAAATAAACTACCCAAGATTCGACTGTTAATGTTCTTAACATTTTAATAAATGAATGCTTAATTGTCAGTCTTGGCGAATACATTAGAACACACTAAAAAAGCTCAAATGCAGCACTTTAAACCTTTCTGTTGACACTTTAGTATAAATGATAATGAAGAAAACTTAGCAAATCAATTAAGATGGAAAAAAATATGGATCAATTTAAAGTTTCTGTTACTGTCTAAGGTTGTCAGCCTTATGGCAATATGAAAACTGCAGTGTGAATAAAGGTGTATTCAGAGGCCAAATTAGGACCAACAACAATGCTGTTAGGGTAAGTAAAATAAAAGTTAGTACATAGTTTTTAAAACCTAGATATATTTTCTCATCTAACCCCAGATATTACATTACAGAAGTTAAAATGCGCTTATAGAGATTATAGTTTGAAACAGTAAGGGTGTTTTTACAATTATTTGTGCATATGATAGTGTTTGCATTGCTTACATAGTGATTGCATACATACAATTACTGTATATCACTTATCTGGTAGTAACATCCATATGATTAAAGCTTTTTATTTATTTGCTTATTAGGTTTATATCCCAGTGTATCCCAAAGGCTCAAAGATGCTTACGATAAACAGCCCACAAAGGGGATTCCTCAAACAACTCCCCAGAACCAAAAAACTCCAGCTCTCTCCTACCCTCAAATGCTGCCTCCCTGCCCAAAGCCCCACAAAATAAACCATCCCCACCAGTCCTGACCATGTCTCTGAACCACTCACATCCGATTACAAAATCTCTTTTTCACTCCATCCCCTGCTGGCTGACTGTGCACTCCCATAGCTTTGCCTCAGTCACAAGGGAGATCCTCCACCCTTCCCAAATATCCCTTCCAATCTTGCACCTAATCTCCTACAGAGGGGCTGCAAGTGTCACCAGTTCTCTAACTCCCCCTCTCCCTCACAACACATGCAACACCGAATTCTAAAGACCCTTAAAAAAAAGGAACAAAAGGAAGATCTTTAGTCCCTGCCAAAGGGCAACACCCAAGGGTGCCTTCTTGGTGTCCCAGGGCAGTGTCCATCCATGAAAGTCTGCTGGTTTTGTAAGGCCTGCAGACTAGCAGGGTCCTTCTGACTCCTTTTAGTGGTCGTGTTGGTGTTCCTAGGACTATCCAGTCTCAAACTGTTCATCCTGATCCACATCTTGAACTATTAGAACTAGTGTCTTCTCCACAGTACTTACCTGGAGTCCAGGAAAGTGGAGCAATGGGAATTATATTCTTTTATTTCCAGCTAATGTCAGAATATAGCAAATAGGACCCTATTTACAAATTATTTTATGTTCTTTCCAGTTTTGCCACCATGCCAAACAGAAATAAACGAAAGATGGGTCTTGAATAATAAGGAAGTCTAGAATGCTAATATGATTTCAAATTAGTAAAACAGATTAAAAATAATATTTGACATTTACTTATAGAAGCTTCTTATATATTTTGCAAACTATAGCTGGACATTAGGAGTAATTGTGTAATATATTTTTGCTTTTATCTGGATACATATTAATAATCAACTGAAGATCACACTAAGGTTTTTATAAAGTGTTATTTAAGTTCACTAAAAAGACTAGTATATGGATCACTTCCTTTCGTAAATAAAAAGAGAATAAGATTCCCTTCCTATCATTCATTCATTGAATGATGGCATGGACCTCTTTTCACTCCATAAAGTTGCAGAGTACTCCTGTTAGATGTTGGCAGATCTCTGAATGGCCTTATTGCCATTTCCAGGCTTAATTCATGAAGTGGATGGCAAACTCTGGCATTCCCAGCATTTTAGCACAATGTAAACCAAACATAATGGAACAAAAGTTCTTAATAAGCAGTGAAACTTCCCTCCTACTACTGCCTGAGTACATGCACTCACATATTTGGACTTAAAGTGAAAAGCTAAATAAATAAAACCATTGGACATGCTTCCAAAAACAAACAACTCCCCCCACACACATACATACACAGTCTTTCAAAACAGAATGCATTGCCTGAAATGGATGCTCTTTAAAAGAAAAAATGCATCATTTCCAAAAACATTTTCATTTGTGTGGCGGGGGGAGGGGAGGAAGTGGGGTTGTTGTGTATAGACTTTTTAAGTTTTAAAACAGGTAGTGGATAACATTTCTGTAACAGAAAAATTGAATCAATCAGTGCCTTGATTAAGCAGGAACCTAAAAGGGGGAAAGTAATTAGTTGGATTTATTCCTAGTAAACTCCAGTGACTTTAACTGGCTTATACCATATAGATATTTTCAAATCTCTGAGGTGAAAGAGATGCTTTTATAAAGACGTCTGTTCATCATATTGCATATAGCATACAACTAATGTTTATTTTAAGCTAATAAATGAAATATTTTAATTTAAAAAAACTTGTCCAGTTTTCAGTTGTACAGTATTGCCAATTCTCATGATTTTTGTCATTGTTCTTAAGGGCTACACTTCAGGAATATGAACAACTTAGCTCTCTCTTTTATCTATATCTATATTTATATATAAATCAAAGAAAGAGCTAAGTTTTTCACATTCCCGAAATGTACACTTTAAGAACTCCACCAAAAAATCATGAGTTGGCAACACTGGTTATATGAATTCAGATATTTATATCAAAACTTTTGTATCAAACATGGAATAAAATACTCACAAATTGTCTTTTCAGTTGTTTAGAAAAGTATGAATTCAAATGTGTCCCTATAAAATAAAATGATATGTAGATATGTAAGTACCCTTCCAAGTAGGTGCCTAGAGAAAAGGTGAAAATAATCAACAAGTATTTATTTTTTTCCTTTATTCATAGTTCTACAGTTAATAAGTACAGTACTTCTTTCTCTCTGCAGCTTGAAGGCTGAGAACTTTGGTTCATTAGCTGGATGTTTGTAGCCTTTCTTGAGGAATTCCTCATCATTTCTTGGCTTCTAAAAAAACTCAGTGATGGTCACCAGTCTTATGAAGATAGATAAGGGCTTTATTAAGCTCTGATCAAATTATGTGCTCCTTAACCTAATTATAACATTTCAGAATTGCTTTAAAATACCACAGGCCCTTCAGGATGTTTTAGGTCACTGTCCCTAATGAGTTCCATTCCCATGTCCTTATGCCTTCTCAGCAGAAATTGTATTTCTTATATTTAATATCTGGGGTTACATTGCTTGCCGGTGTTTTTGCAAATTACAGAAATACCTGGATTGGATTAAATGATAAAATGAGGAAGTCCGCTATCAGTAGCCTGGACAAATACTAAATGATTCTCATACTGTGGCTCTGAGATGGATAAGTATTATCACATCAGTTTTAGAGAGGGGTTAATTAAGATACAGAGAGGCTCAAATTGACAATAATTCAATCTCGAGGCTAAGAACAAAACCGATATGTCCTGATCCTGAGTTACTTGCTCAAACTAGAAGACAGCAGTGCTTTATCATATATGTGTTAGTAGTTGAAAAACCACATACTAAAACGTGTCTTTCAGCTCTGGCTTGCTGATGATTGCTGGCTACAAGCAAAGTTATATTTAGGTATTCATCAGGACTATGATCTTGAAGACCCAAGACCATACTGTTTCAGTGTCACGGTTGGACATGGCAAGAATCATTATTTCAATGTAGAGCTGGCCAATGAGTTGGCAGCGTGGGAGAAATCATTTCAGAGATCAATTTTCTTGGAAGTTCAAAGAACAGGGGTAAGTAATATATGATTTAAATACTGCATCTATTTAATTGTTTTTAATTAATTTTAAATGTCTTTAGACATTCTTATGGAAAGTATTGTTTAAAGTGTCTCTGGAAATTAATGTCTGAATCCTATGATATAGAGGAATCCATCATCATGTAAACATTGATTGGTCTATAAGTTCGTACTCTATCTCATATGAAAAATAGTTTTTATATGAACACATTATTATAACAGTTACCCTAATAATAATACATGAAAAATGCATTTTGTTATTGAAATCAGAAAAATGAACCGGGTTGTTAGCCTTCTAAAAGGTTAATCTTCCAGTAAAAAAGGACTAAGCGTTCACATTCAGAAAGAGGTTTAGTTGAGGTGATATGGTGCGTTATCTTGCATAGCATCTAGGCCTCAGTGCCAAACAGTAATTAAGGCAGACAAGGTTATTTGGGTAAAGGTGATATCTTTTATCAAACTGACAAAATCATTGGAAAAAAGTTCTTTGCAAGCTTTCAGGCACAAATACTCTTCCTCAGGCATAAGGAGAGTCTGCAGCTGCCATGTTTTCTTGGTGGAATAGAAACCAATATGCAAAATACAGGTCTGTAAAAATGCAAATGTGTGGCAGTGAGGATCAGAGGGAATGGGAGACAATAGGTGTGAGACAGGTGGGGGAGGTGCGGGAAGAGGGTAATGTTGAACTGGTGATAGAATGTAGCCGGTAAAATGCAGACAGGTTAGCTGGGATTATCAGATGGCAGACTGGATTTATGGCACATTATAACCTATGTCCTAGATGATTTTTTGTATCTAATAGATTTATGAAGTGAAGTCCATAGGCTCATTTACAAATGGTGACTAAAAAGAGTAGAAGAGCAATGTTTGTCTATAATTGTATCTCTCTCCTGTTTTAAGTGACTCCCTGCAGCCCCCAGATTAGCTATTTCTATTAATACAGGATTCACCATGTGACATGTCTACTTAGACTTATATCACATAGCACCAGAGAAGGAGGAGCCGACATTTTTGCCCAAGTTCCTAGTGTTTAGAATACTTGTCTAGGAAGAAAGTGAGTTTTAGGTTTCTTCACCTAAGGGAGGTTCAAACATCTTCTTCCCAGGAAAGTGGCCTTACCACTAAGCTGTCACTTTAGAGTAGGCTCAGAATACTCTCTGTCCTGCTGAAACTGGGTCTCTAGACAACCAAGTGAACAGGATTTATGAGCTCAGGAGATGAGCAAGCCATTAGCTCAGGCTCCTGCCCTTAGATGACTGATGCATATTGTACTAAAAAGTTATTGGGAAAGAATATATAAACAGCATCAGTAGCAGGGCCTAGAACCAAAGGCCTACTCTTCAGGATACTGCCCTTCACACTATGATACAGAGTCATATTACTTTTTATTTGGTCTTCTTCAGGATGCATGAACCTTGTGCTCCTGACTGCCCAGTGGCACTGTTTCAGCAGGAGGTCTTTGGCACTCATACCTAAATTTTCTGCAAGACAGTGTACCACATCATTCAACTAGATCTATGCAGAATATATTTGGGGCACCAGGCCCCTCAAAGGACCTGTAGGAGCAGGGTTGACCACTTAGTGAATCCCAAGGAGTTTTAAGAAGATTGAGGTACTAACAGAGATCTCGCATTCAAAATACCAAATAATTCATACTACCATGGTCACAATGGTTTTCAATGCTGTGGTCCATTTTTGCCTATGGACTTACACTTAACATTTGCCCAGACACCTAGGCAAGCTTATGCTAAGTCACATGTTAGGGAGAAGACACTTTGGGCATCTTGACACATGCTCCAGGGTGGGGGTGGGGGTGGGGCATTTTAATTGGAGTGGCTTCTGATCTTGGGAGGCGCTCTAATTAAAACGCCTGCAGCATCTCATATGCATTCAGCATTCCATGCTTCAAAATGCTGATGGGACACTTTAACAAAAGCTTGTTTAACTAGCTTTAGTTAAAGTGCCACCACCATTTTGAAATGTGGGGGCACTGGGTACACATGATGCCAAAGCTGCTGTTGCATTCTAATTAAAATGTGTCAGAGCAGGCATCAGGTATGTGTATAGGTGTCCCTTAATTCCAACTAAAAGGTTGCTAGACCACCTAAATCCCCTTTTCAGGCTGGGTTTAAATTAATTTACAAGATCCTCGATTTTTAAAATTGAGATACCAGATTGCATTTTGTTCTCATATTATGTATAGGTAATTGTAAATGAGGAGTGACTCACTTGATTTGAAATGGTTCAGCCAGTGTAAAATTGTTACAAGATGAATTTAAAAGGTGTTGTGCTGAATGAGTAGTTCTTAGCTTATCACTGGTTTATGACCCATCTCAACCCACTTCTTTCCTTAGCTATGACAATGCAACTTCTGTTCACTTGAATGGTAATTACCTTGGTGGTTTTGAAGACATGGTTGGATGTGTGGTTTTGGATGTAAGACTAACATCTTATTAAAAGAATGCAATTGTAATAAACAAACAGTAAGGTAATTAGTAATACCTAGAGGCCATATTCCCAGGTGCACAATACAAGCTTCTAGCTACCATACAGACTCCTACACCACTCCAAGACCCCAGAGCTTCCAGAAGACTAGTTCAGCCCTAAATGCAATTTAGCAGAGTCTTGATGCTAATTTAATAAATGCTGGTTTGCAATGGCCACAGGTTTTTATCCCAGGTAGGAACTGTAGAGTACATTCACACTTCCTTAAGCCTCTAATCCATCAGCATACACTATGTCTGATGGACAAGAAGCCTAGGAAAGGTTATGAAGTAAATTATACTGGGCTTCCACTATTTAAGGCATAGGATCCCCATATGCCAGGAAAATCTCCAGGCACTCGAGACAATTTTAGGCTTGTTTGGACCCCTCAAGTAGAACAATGGTAACAGAAATGTTGAAGATGCATGGTCCTTACAGTCTATAGGGAAATACTATTCTTTAGATAAGTTTATTTAAATAAAAATAATGTCAGTAATTCTGAGGTATTTCCTTTTCTGAGATGGACTAATTTGTTAAGGATATTTTTTTTTCTCCAAGCAATCTTTGAAAAAAAGTTATACATATTATAGATTTTTTTTTACTCTATAAACAATGGCATATGATTTTCAAATTCCTTGCCGCCACAAGCTCAGTAATATTTTTTGGTAATTTTTTTTAGTTTTGGCTTCTAATTTTAAGTTAACTTCTGTGAGTTAATGTTAAACATCTACTAGCATGTCTTTTAGCCAAGTATGTGCATGAAGATAAAAAGTTATCAAATGACATGCCTTATATGACATTATATGACATCTTTAACTGCTGAAGGGGGGTGGCTTAAAATGGGAAAAAATTATAATGCTTGCAGTGGAGAGTCAGGTTCATACGGAAGAGGCTGTCTTAAAATAGAGGAAAGGGAAACCAGCTTTCAGCAGATTTCTATTGTGTTTTATATTGAGGATTCACCATCCAGCAGATGGCTGACCCCAGAGACAGGAAGGGCTTACAAAAAATTCTAGGTAGGTACATCTTTGGAGTAAAACCAGTATATTTATTTATTCCAATAAATATGTGTTTCTGTATTTCTGGGCATTGATTTCTTCCTTACAAATTCTCAAAAGCTGGTTTGAAAACTGATTAGGATTCTGAGAGATACTAAGACTGTTCACTGTGTATACTGGGCACATCTACAGTAATCCCCCCATGTAAATTAAAGAAATAATAATTAGTTCCCTGACCAGCCACATAATTATCCTATTTATTAGTAACATAAATAGCACTCAGAGTAATTAGGGTGAAGACTAGCCAAGAGGAATTGGCTCTGTACCTAATTTAAAAATAGATAAATTGCTGAAGTGCTTATTGTTGAATCTCAAAATCTAATGCCCTTCTACAAAACTTTCTACAGGACTTTCTATGTTAAGAAACAGTTATTCACTTCTTATATTTTTGTGCAACTATCTTTCTCATTTAAGTTCATCAAACTTCTAACCAAAAATAATGAAATAATAATGATCCTTCTCCCAATCTTAGTTCATGCCAATCAGAAGCCTTCAGTATGACCATCCAGTTAGAACCCTGATGGCAGGACCCAGGTTTTATCCATCCTTCACTTATTTCCTTGCTCCTAGATATATACACTGCTTCAAACTACTGTTTTTGCCTGGGATTAGGACATCCTGGGTTCCTTTGCAGCAGTGAGAAACATGCAGGTTGTTCTGACTCCACACATTCCTGCTTTACTTCATAATGTAAACACTTAAAGGGTCAGGTGCAAGAAGTGCCCTCAGTAGGATTGCCATCTCTTCAAAAGTATTTCAAGATCAGCAGAGATGAGTGTTCAAATGCTGCATAACATACAAATGTTACTGGCAGAAAAAAGGCTAAAGCATTTAAAGGATCACCATGTTTGAGACTAGCCTATCCCTAGGAATTTATTCTTTTCAGTATTCATCTTACTGCAGTGAACACAGTCTGAATTCACATACCACTATCCCAGACTCACACCCAGTGAGAGCAGATCAAACTCTGTCAGTCAGAATTTCAGTCATTCTTTTTAAATAGTACCTGTTTCTACGATCGATTCAGGTGTGGTAAAGAACCCTCTCTTTTAAGTAATAGTATATAACTTTAGCTTAGACACATATACACATCTGCCTATACACTTGCTTATTTGCTCTTCAGTTAAAACGTGTTGGAGCAGACTTGATTAATTAGGTCTGCTCTGTGTTCTAATTAAACTACTCTAGCATTGCCTCATTATGCCTATTAAGCCTCTGTGCATTTTAAAATGGCTGCTGGGGCATTTTGACTAAACCTCATTTAATGAGCGGCCATTTTTAAATGTGTGGCGACATAATAGATGTGACAATGAGGTGTCTTAGAGTGGCTCTACAGTAACTACTCTGCTTAAAATTTTCCCTCCCCACTTACCTCTGAGCATGTATATAGGCAGCCATACTTTTCATTCTGGTTATAAGGATAAGAATAAAGTTTATTGGGTGCATCTACCTCAGACACTACTGTAAAGTCATTACTGCATGTTTATTTAGTATTTGTATGGGCAAGTACTAAATAAATCCACAGGATCCAGAGTTATTGCACAGTAGCGCTGGTTAACGTCTTTTAGGCAATGCTACTGTGGAGTAGCCTAATAATACTGTGCAGTAGTGTATTAGCACTGTCCGTGCTGTAACATGCTACTGCACAGTATTTTTTGGCTACTGCACAGTCAGTATCTTGTGAGGACACAACCGATGAGAAGCTTTGACTACACGCCTGGTGAAAGGAACTGTATTTGATAAGAGATATTTAATAAGGGATATTGACAAGATGAATATCAATAGAAGGCTAGTAGCCTCTAGAAAGCCATCTTTGCTATGTTTACAACTCTATTCTGACAACAGTAGTAGTAATAAGTACTGAAGAAATACAAGTAGTATGATGGTATTTTTAAGGCCCTTATAAAGTTGTTTTCTTTACCACTTTTTAAAGGTTGAAAGTCCTTCAATATTATTTATATGACATTTCCAAGCAGTCTAAAACCAGTTGATCGGTAATAAGAAATTGAAGATGCTGGCTGCAAGGAGGTACAGGGACTGTGGTGTCCAGGAAACCCAATAAAACAGAGCCAGATTCCCCTAAGCAAAATACAAAGGGAAGTAGTAGCTCTTTGCAGACAAACTTATTGCATTGGAACTGTCTATATTCTATTGCTGAAAAATATACTGTGTTTACAAATGGGAGACTGCAGGGTAATTTGGACAGATGAGAGCATTGGTAGAAACCTTTCAAGTGAAATAGAGCTATTTCTCCTTTTTGGGGGGAAATACCTGAGGTTTTCATTCCAAAGGAAAAAAATGCTATTATGAGTAATTTATTGTAAAAAATCCCTTTTGTATGGGAAACAATGGGATAGGGGTTAGCTTCATTAGAATTTTAGGAATTCATTGAACCCCCACAAATACCATCAAGCACCTCTTGCTAACACACAATAGTCTGACAAGTCTTTTCAAATTTGGTTTGCCTCTGATTTAACTACAAGCTTCTGATTTAACTACAAGTGCACTCAGCAAATCAAAGCTAATATTAATGTATAATAGCTTCACTATGATTTATTTGTTAGTGAAGTAAAAGAGATACTTAGACCAATAATAGAAGTATCGAAAGTTGTCTTGTTTCCAAGTTTGTTGCCTCTTCCTTTGTCCATTACTGCTTCTAAGGTATTTGCCCAGGATTTGATTAGGTTGTGTTTTGCACTTACTACAAATGAATAGCAAAAAACAGAGAAAAGATTTAGCAGCCCATGAAAACTGTTATTTTACAAGCATGGAAACTGTCACACAGGTAATTTTGAAAGAATATCTGGGAAGAGAAGCATCTAATAGAATGTTCTTGAGATACTTGTAGTTGGTGTTAGGGGAGAGAGATAAGGAAGTAACAAGTTCTCCCTCAGAGTTAACTAGAGACTTGGAGTTAAAAGCTTAATGCAGATCCAAAGCAAGAATCATTTTCTGCTTCCAGATATGCCAGAGGTACAGAAAGAACCAGTAAGAATATATGGGTATGATGGAAAAGATGATAGAGTGGAGAAGGGAAGAATTAAAAATAAACTTTCATGTCTTCAAAAAGTATTTTATTTTAATTTGCAATTAAATGCATAAGTAGAGAACCCAGACATCCTATTTTAAAAAGTTGAGTCCCCTAACCCTTCTTCCTTCTAAAAGGAATCTTGTTGACTTCAGCAAGTGCTTTTCACAGTAACTTTATAAAGTATAAAACAGGTACTTGAAGATATGGTATAAATAATATATATAGTGAATGCTGTAGGAAAAAGTCATGAAGCAAATGAATCTGCTCCTCACAATCCTGATATGGTTGAATAACTTGATTTCATAAATCATTTATATTGCTTGGTCAAAAAAAGTTATTTTTTATAGGGTACTATACTGCAAGTTAGATTTGATCCTAGATCCTAGCTTAATGCACTTAGAAGGCTAGATTAAAGCCATCACATGTTAGCCCCTCTGTACAGTGTTATTACTTATGATGATGCCAAAAGGGTAAAAGCTCCAAGACTTTTTTTTCTCTTTAATGCTGTAATTCAGCATTTTGGCACTTGTCACAAAATCATGTAGACGATCAGAGGAATTAACCTTGACTGTCAAAAAATTATAGTTAATATGTTCAGTCTAGTATTTTTCTATATTAAAGGACAGTAAGATATCAACAGTTAGAAGTGTGGTCCTAGACTTTCCAATTTTGAAGTAAAAAGGGTTTTTTTCCCATTTTTATAAATATATAATGTATATTATTTATAATAAAAGCTGTATAAAAGGTAAAATGATTATACTGTAATAATAGTATTGCAAATAGAGTATTTCATTTCAATTCAAGGAAATAATCTATGCAACTAATTATTAGAAGTGCACAAGTCAGTCATAATGAACAACGTAATAATATACTTAATTTAGCCTCTGCTTATGGAAAATCTGCTAGTAGATCTCTACATCTTGAGATTTTTATCTGTTGGTCTGATGTTGATGCAATATAATTTTGTACATTTTAATGCTATGAATTAAAAACACAGTTCTTGTAAGTGTAATGACTAGTCAATAATTTACATTTGAAGTGGAGCTATTACTTACAATTGGTTACCTAAACTGGAAGTTGATTGTGTCAGTTCCTGGACTGGGTAAGTGTGAAAAAAATATTGTGTGAATATTTGTGGATGCAAATATAAAATTATCTTTCCATAAATATTTTATGTGCAACTTAATATTTGCTTACAATAAATATTGCTCTTTATCATGAAAATGACAAAATATAGTCAAAACAAATTTACTTACTATCACTTCTCTGTTTTGTGCATTAGTTTAGCAGTACCATGTTATTTGCCAAAACTAGACTTCAGCCTTGCATGTCCTCAAACTCTGTTCTAATCCAAAATAAAATCCACCAAACACTTTCTGGTCCACTTCCTGTTCTTATTACTGCTAATTAATTTTTTCTCAGGTACTGAGAGAGCACAAACCTGAAAGTTATATGCCATATCTCTCCATAGTCCATGTCTTTCTGCCTCAGGTTACTTTTTCTTTACCACTTCTTCTTAAAGGTTGAAAGTTCTTCAGGGTTATTTATATTACATTTCCAAGCAGTCTAAAACCAGTTGATTGGTAATAAAGTTTTGCTTAGTAAGATTAAGGAGAAAAATCATCAACAAGGCTTTCTCTTGCATTTTTGTTGCATCATATATCTTCTCCTGCAAAAGCATCCTTAAATAGTTATCATCAGGCCACTGGAGGGAAAAAGCAATATTTTCCATTTCACAAGCACCCATTCTCAGTGTTCACCCTTTTCCTTTCATTTTTCTTTTGTCAGATGGTAAATCAGAGACTGAATCTGTAGTACCAGGTGTCTTCTGTCATCCTCTTGGCTGAGGCTCTGGTAGTTGTGCCCCCTGAAACTGTCTCCATGAAAATATTCTTACAAATTTCCTCTCTGAAAATAATATAATGATCTCTTAGGGAATATTTATTGTCTATTTCTTAAATACTCAGGATTGTATTCTGTTCTTGGACAAGGAGCATTTTTTCTGTAAATGTTTATGATATTAAAAATGTCTTTGAAAGTAAATCCACATATTTTGTTCTAGCTTCCAAAATAATCATTATAAATATCTCTGACCCCAAGGATTGCTTGATCTTTGGGTTGGTCATAACTGCTTTTTAGATTAACCCAATTCTTTCTGCTTTCTTATTACTTCCCCTTAAATATAATCTACTGAAGATATAATTAAAACAATGTCAGTCTATAGCACCATTTATGTGACCATTACAAAAAGTCTTAGCAAAAACATTCCAAAAAGGCAGTTCCTATTTACAGACATGGTTCTTAGTACTTTGGGGATAAGTATTACAGAATGAAAAAATGTGCAAAATTTCGCTGAAATGATTATAGTATAACATTACTCTAAACTGGTGTGGGGGGGGGGAGAGAGAAAGAAATAGAAGCATGCTGCAGCTAAAAACTAATTGAGCTTTGACATAACCAAAAAATATAGATTTGTACATTGCAGCTTTATTCTGAGCCCATCGGAGCTGATCTTATAAATCCTAAAGACTTCAGTACGTCAAGATCAGGTACTTGTTGAGGAAGGATTATTGCTAGTGTCTAACTCATGGAACAGTGTTATATTTAATAATACATCAATCATGGCTGATGCAGGACTGTATTAAAAAGAATGAAGGAGAGTAATATAATTATTTCCAAACAACACGGGTTCATGAAAAATAGATCATCTTAAACTAACTTGATATATTTTTAATAAAATTACATGTTTGGATGATGAAGGGAATCATATTAATGTAATATTCTTAGAGCTCTGTAACACATTTAACTTGATATGAGATTTTGATGCAGAAAAGAGAATGAATATGAACATGTACAAAAAATGAACATGGCTCATAATAACTGAATTAGAAACCCTCAATTAATGGGGTTCAATGTAATCATGAACATGATATCATCACTGAGCAGAAGTATTTTTACTTGGCTTCTGACAGAATTCATTCTTGATATTACACTAATATTTTACCAGTGATCTGGAAGAAATATAAAGTCATTGCCGAAAAAGTTTGCTGATATTACAAAGATTGGGGAAAAGATAAATGAAAAAGAAGGAAGGTTAATAGTATTAAGTAGTCTGGATTACTTGGTAAGCATGGCATAAACATGCAAAATGTGTTTTAATGTAAGGTTACTAATTTAGGGACAAATAATTTAGTCGCTACTTATTGGATAGAAGATTACATCTAGGGAAGCAATACTTGTGACAAGGTTTTGGATGCCATGGTGGCTAATAGTTAATCATGACCCCTTTATGCAATGCTATGGTGAAAGAGCTGTTATGACTCTTAATATAAACAAGAGACTAGTGAGTACAAAGATTATTTAACCAGTACTGTTGTAGATATATGATTTCCATTTGTAAGAAATCATATATGATTTCCATTTCTAAGAGTCATGATTCAAGTGAAAGAATTAAGGAACTCAATCTGTTTAGCTTTTGAAAAAGAAATTTAAAGGATTATTTGTAGGTCAGTCAATCTCATTTAACTTCATTTAACGACTGCAAAGGAAACATAATTTTTATTAAAAAACTGTTCCGTAATTTAGTAAGCAAAGTATAACATTCTCTAATGGCCAGATGCTGAAGCAAGAAATATTAAGACTAAAATAAGGAATTCATAACACTTGTTAATTAACCATTGAGATGCATCCATTTGGGTTGTGAGTTCTCCATCCTGTGATTTTTTTTTTTTTTTTAATTAATTTGGATAGACTTCTTTCCCTCCTTCCCCCTGCTCCCCAACATATTTGCTATAGTTCAAACAGGAACTTATTCAAGTGCTGCCTATTACTTAGGTTATACAGGAGGCCAGACTAGATTATGACAGTAGTCCCATTAAACTGTAAATCAGTTTTACGCTAATTTCTTTATAAAAAAAGAACAAAAACACTAATCTATATAGGGTTACTGTTCACCTGCATTAATTTCTTTAAATATGAGGGGCAGTAGTATACAATGTACTGTCAAGCTATCAAGGGAACTTTAAATTGAGTGCATAAGGATACACAGGACATGGGAAAGCAAGTGTCGCTCATAGATATTGTAGGGCTTGAGTCCCCACTTGACCGGTGCCTCAACCCTACCCTCTTGGGACATTAGGGACCTTTGTAGCACCACCTGCAGGCTCTGGTTGCTGTTCCTGCTCACCTCCCACAACTTGATGTTTTTCTTGGAAGATAGTTCCAGCAGGGGACTTGTGAGGTCCCACACCTTTAGTATCTTTGTGGGGCTCCAACCTCCCCTTTATCCCACCCTTGCCACATCCGGTGCTGGAACAGACATTGTTGTCTTGTGGCTTGAATTCCAGGTGATCACTTCTCACCTGAATGAGAAACCTAGTTGTCAACTCTTCTTAGGCTGTCCTTTGACTATGGGCTGATGTCCCTGTAACTAAACTTACTGAGGCCTTGTGTTAATAATGTTCTTATAAAGGAAACTCAAGAAAAAACAACATAAAGTGTAAAACGCTCTGCTTTCACTGAGATGTACATGGGGCTGTGCCTCCCCACCACGATCTGTGTTCTGTAGGCTCAGCAGCTTCCCGCTACAACCTCACAGCTTTAATAGGGGCCCTCTACTGGGTCCCCGCCCCTTCGGCCACAACCTGAGGACTCTGTGGTGCCAGTTACTCAGTGGCCTGGCTTGGCCCTAAAACTCCTGCCCCTCTGCAGGGGCCTCTCAGCAGTGGGTTTTCTAGTGTCCCACAGCCTGTCTCTCTCAGCCTTGGGGCTGTCTGTTGTTTCACCACCTGGACCAGTGGTGCTCCGCAGTTCCCTTCCCCACACTTCCCCGGGGGGTACCTGTGTTGCCTGATTTCAACCTGCTCCAGCCATACTCGGTGCTTCTCCTTGCTTTACCCACTGGGCTCAGCAGCTTCTCCCAGGCTCTCTCACAGGATTTTGACTTGGCATGCCCCTGATGGGACATGCAGCTGGATCCTCTCCACTTGTGTGCAGTGCTCAACTTCCCAGCTCCTGTCCCCATCTCCTCACTGCCCAATGCTCTCTCTCTGCTCCCCTCTCTGGCCCCTTGCTCAGCCGGCCCCACCAGTCTCTCCTCTCAGTCTGTAGGTTCAGGTTGCTCCAGAACTGTTATGCGTGAGCCTTGCGTCCCAGCATTTCCCCACCTGTCATACGGGATGCAGAAAGCCTCTATCAGTTCTCCCTTCCCCTTTCACAGCAAGGATCAGAGTTATACACAGGATGCCTTTTATAATCAGAGCAGCATTATGTTCTACTCTGAAAATTTACTCTATACTCTTCATTGAAAAGCAAATGAAATTCATACTATAAATTCAAGTGAGATATTAAAAAGCAGTTAGATTAGGTTAGATTTATAGGGTCATTAAAAGATAATTATCAGCTTATTACCAGTTTAATTACACAATTACGTTTTAGATTGTTTTTCATTATGTATAGGACGCTTATTATAATTCCAATTTACCTGGTCATTTTTAGGCATATCATTAAAGCCTAATTAATTTTGAATCTAATGCAAACAGCCACCAAATCTTGAGCACCATAAGGATTAATGGTAAATACATTTGCAAAAAACATTAAATAATTCAGCCAGTAATATGTGCTAAATTATGAGTTTCAAATAATGCACCTGTTAACAAAACCAAAAGATTTACTTATGTAAATTATATTAAACAAATTATAACTATACTAGTTATAATTTACAGTTTAGGTGTGTATGAAGGTAAAATTTACATTTCTTATGTAATAGAGCAGAATTTACTTAACATTTAAGAAATAAATAACACTACACAGCACTGATATCTATGATGGTTGAATAAAACCTGAATAAAATCCTAGATGCATCAGCAAATTATTTAAATAAGATAAAAATCAAGATCAGATCCATATACCTCTGAGTTTCAGACAAGTTCAAATCCAGATTTGAACTCTGTAGCCTTGTCCAACTTTCTTATTATCATATAGGAAAATTCTAAATAAATAAGGTGGATAAAAGAAAAAAGGATCTAAAGAGAGTACTCCAAAATATATTAACTGTATACAGTATTACCATCATAGCAGGTGCAATTATGATGTTTTAGCTGAAAATTCAAAAGAAAGATTATTCATCAATGCTAAATTCTCCACAGATTTAAAAAAAATATTAAAAATGAGTATAAAACCACCCTCAATGCAAGCACTTTAAAAGTCTGGTTGAAGTTTATGTTCTAATCTAAAGTGAATGTTGTCACTAGGAAACACCTTTTGTTAAAAAGCTTTTTTAAAGAAGCACAATCGGTTGAAGTATCATTCAAGGTAGTGAGAAAATCTTACTTAGATTTTTCCTATGTGAGTTTCTGACGTGTTCTATAGCTGTTCTCCTACTTCTTTCTTCTTGCAAGAGCTCCTGATCTCTTCTATAAGTGTGACAACTGCACCTGCAGAAAGTGAATCAACCAAGTGGAAGTTTTACATGGATGTTTGTTCCAAGCAAATGGAGTGTTGTTGAACCCATATCATCTCCTGTTAAACTGAAAAAGGAATTGTTAGGGTGAAATGTTTAACTGAAATACATGACTGAACTGTCATTGTTTTGGGGACAAGCTTTCAGCGTGTGTTGTCTCTTGCTCTTACATACTATTGGATAAATAAATGTATCTAATGTTCTGTCTCACATCACGTCTTAAAAATTGTTGAAAACATAAACATGACTCAGTTAACAACTTCACTGACTTCAGGAGTGTCAAGCTGATTTTCAACATCTGTGGATCTGTTCCATACATTTACTTAAAGCAAGGATCGGCAACTTTTTTGCCATCATGGGCGGCTGCTGGCAACTCAGCCCCTGCTGCTCCCCCTCCTAATTTGCCACTACATAATCAGAAGATGCAAAAGGAATAAAGGAAGGCACTAGGACATAGTGGATGCCACTTTTGCTGCAGCAGAGAGAATATACTGAACACCTCAGGCAATAGGACCTTGGGACTCCTCTGGTGCTTCAGCTAGAGCCCTGAGCTACTGCAAGATGGATCCAGTCTCTTTATGGGCTGAATCTAGCCTCTGGGCCATATGTTCCTGACCTCTACCTTAAAAGACAGTGAAAAAATCCTACAGACATGAAGATGTTAAACATATTTGTGCCTGGACTTTGTACAAAGCCACAAAACTTTGCTCTGAGGCATAGAAGAGAAAAGAAGATCCTGGCAGGGAGTCAATTGCATCTGTCAGCAGAAAATTAAAGCTACAGGGTGGCAATTTGAAATTACACAACTGGAAGATTTGCTGCCTGCAAAGCACCTGCTGTAGGGGAGACTCACACAAGGACACATCCTTCTCTCCCTTGACTTGCTCAATGTCTCCATTTCCTGTCCCAAAAACACCCCTCACCATCTTTGCCTTCAGTAGAGGCAGCCAGTATCAGCAAAGTTACTTTAGGGTGTGGTTTCTTTTGTCAACTTTACAAGAACCAGAGTTTCCCCCCAAAAGTGAATGTGAATCGACCAGAGTACTCAGTCATAACTATTGTCAGCCAACTTAGCTCAACCATTCTGAGCTTACAGAAACTCGGTCTCCCTCTTGTAATTGTGGCTTGCTCAATGCTAGTTGAGAAAGGTAGTTTGCTCTATCTCAGGTAGTCTGAAGTCAGGTAAAAGGTATGGCAGAGTTGCATCTTAGAAACTAATTCATTCAGACATGCATAAGCTTCTGTAACAGTAGCAGGGCTCCATCCAGGGGTAGCCATGAACCCCTGGAGTCCCCTCAGCCCTTAGCCACTTCAGTGTCTTTGGGCAGTCACACCTTCATTCATCTGTCACACCTTGATGTATCTAAGTTAGATAAGGGGAGCTGCCCTGGTGCTTCCCAAGCTTACTCTCCTTCTCAGGACCACAGGCTAGTTGCATGGCTCCATCCTTCCCTACACCAGACCCTGTGCCTCACAGGTGTTATCACTCAACGTTCATTCAACTTACTTTCTCTACCTCTGGGCTCTTGGAACCCCTGTTCTTACCTTTAGTCCCTCTCTTGGACCCTGTTGTCTGGCTCTCAGCCTCTCCCTGAGCTTGTGGACCCTCTAGTCCAGTTCTCAACCCCTCTTTGTTCTCATGGACCTTGTAGTCCAACTTAGCCCCTCTCTCTGAGCTCTCAGACCCCCTGGCCTCATATACAGTTCTTCTCTGGGCTCTCCGGCCTCTTGTACCCATACTTAGACCCTCTCTGGACTTTTGGAACCCTTGGTCCTACAAATAGTCCATCCCTGGGCTCATGGGCCCTCTGGTCCAACTCTCAGTCCCTCTTTGGGCTCATGGATCCTCTAATCCAACTTAACTCCTCTGCTTGTACTCCTCACCCAGGCACTATGCCTACATGGGCTATTCCAATGCACTGCCTCCTGCCCTACCAGGCTCTAACTCCACCTCCTCTTGGACTTCAGGTCCATGGCTCCATTGGTCTCTAGCAGTGGGAGCTCCTGGACCTCTGGCCTTTCCTGGGCCCTGGCCCCACTTCAGGCCATTTGGGAACTTTGGGCTCCCTGACTCTGGTAGTCTCTGGCTGTGGCTCCTCATTGACCTCCTTCTGGTCCCTGGTCCTACCTCAAGCCAGATGACACCTTTTGGGCTCTGTTGCCCTACCTGCTTCCTCTGAGCTACAAGTTGCTGTTTCTGGTTCTCATCCTTTTGTGGCCTATGCGCTTCAGGTCCTCTGTCTCCCAGGTCTGCAGCCCTTCTCTGGGTTCCTTCATAAAGTAAAGGCCACCTGCCTGCATAAACAACTCTGTCCACCCCCATTCCCCAGTACCATAGTCCTTTCAGGAACCTGGTTGCAGTCCTACTGTCAGAAGCTCCTCTCCTCATGGCTCTTTGGGCAAGACTGCCTGACCCGCTCAGGTCATGGGCTCAAACCCAGACCTCCCTTGGTCAGGTAGCCTTCTCATTACCTCCCACCCCCTCACCACCTGCAGGCCACTTCTCAGGCAGCCTCTCCACTTAACGTGACAGGCATGCTAAGCATTCTGTCACAGTAGGCAACAACCTGCTTTGTCAGATGCCCTGTACAGGTGTTATGTTTCTAATAGGGGAATCGCTGCTCTCCCAGTAGAAACTAGGAACTTAAAGCATTCATTCTTTTTTTTTTTCCAAAAGAGACATGCCTCTCTGAGAGGGACAGGTCAGCAGTAGAAAAAGGCAACTGAATATGATTCTGCTGTCTCTCCTCAAACTTAAAGGTTTAATTCTACCTGTCTCCTACAATATTTTGTAATGCTCTGTAATATTTCTCTGTCCTCTGTTTTAAATGTACACTCCTCTCAACATCTCCACTTCCTCTTCCTCAGAGTTCATATTCCAAGCATGGTTTTTTCAAAAGTGTTCAGCATTGGCTTGATCCTAAGTCAAAATAATGTTAACCAAACTATATGAAAGCAGAGTTTGGTGGGTTCTGAATGCCTTAAAAAAGTCTATCCTGTGAGAGTAACAATTGCCAAACAAGTTTTGGGGGCTGGACTCAATAAACTTCCAAGGTCCCTTCCAGCCCTAATGTCTAATGTCTATGAAGTAATGAAAAAAGGAAAACAAATTTCTCATATGCAAATTTATTCTCTTTATTTACATCCTTCCAGTTGTAGAAATGTTTCTGTGTCCATCTACTGACAAGAGAGGGACACATTCTGGGGCCTGAATCCTTTTTCAGTTGTGTAAAAACCTACTTGTCTTTTTCTTACTTCATTTTAAGTTCCCTGGTGTTTTATTTTAGCCTTGAATAGTACAGTAAAATAGTACAGACTCACTCAAGGACATATCCTTTTCTCCCTTGACCTGTTTAATGTCTCCATTTCCTGTCCCGAAAACACCCCTTACCATATTTGCCTTTGCTTTCTTGGCTCATCTACTAGTTATGTGGGTCAGCCTTTCTGTTCCTCTGATGATGATTCTGAATCTTTCCTTACATTTTTTTCTGTACTTCCCCATGATATCTATTACAAAAGTGAACAGCGAGAGGGCATATGCAATATGAAGCTCGTATGTGCTACGTAGCTAGAGGAGATATAAATATTAGTGCACCTTGGGCTACTAGGATTGTAGAATGAGAAAACTTTTCTTTTAGCAAATGCCTATCTGACTGTAATTAAATTATAATGTCAATACTCAGTCAACTACAAATCTATATACAAATTCTCTTATTTTGCCACAAAGGCATAAACTTTAATTATTTTCAAGATTGGGGCCTCTACTAAAGTGTTAATAAAATCAGGTGACTGAAACAGATAAAATTCAGTTTAGCCTTTCCATTAGCTTTTCTATATTAGAGAAACATCTGTGTACTACACAAGTAGTAGGAGTTCTTTTTTTAAGAAGAAGTTCCATGTAGTTCTGTTCCATTTAAGGTTTTCAGTCACCTGACTTTATTTTACATTGTGATTAAGATCTAGTAAGTTTTTTTCTGCTCACTGAAATAGTGATTGACAAGTCTTGCAATGCTCAAAGGAAGCCTTACATTAATTTTAATTGTAGGAAATTATGGTCATCAGTTAGTGTTTACACAAAGCATCAGAAACTGTTAATTGTTCTTGTGCATTCATTTTTTATCACTAGGTATCTATAAAAGACAGAAATTACCACAACTGGACAATAATGACAATTTTATAGTGTATCAAGGAGACACTGTTTTTGTTTATTGGGCAAATAAAAAGTGTGTTCTCATTCATTAGATCTGTTTACTAGGTTTCACTGATTATGCATTTAGTTGGAATGACTAATCTCTTGAAGACAATAAATATACTCCAAATACATTAATTAGGTTCTTAAATTCTTGATTTAAGCAAAAAAAGTTAAATTATTTTTGTACTTGTATATCTCTGTAAAAAGACAAATGTATGCAACAAGCATATCTATTATTTATATTTAATTTATATTTTAGCTTACATTCTTTTAAAGTTATATTTCATTATTATTTATTTTTATAATGTTGTTAATGCTTATGGAATTATATAACAGATTAATAAACTAAGTGTAGGAGCCCTGATCCAAAAAAAACCCCCACTTGTAGCAGTTATACAAATCCACCTAAGTATAAAAATATTGACGTTTTTATGGTGTAATGGTTAGGGCTGCTGGTCTGACAGCCAGAGTTCTGTGGTTCAAAGTTCTGTGGACCGAGAGGGCAGGAGTTATCTTTCTCTAAATACCCCTGTTGAATTTTTCAGAATAAATGTTTTATGGAACAGGAGACTATTGAGTTTATTTTGTGAATTATATAAATATTAGCTACATGTTGATAGTTATTCCACAGTTGTAAAAAGTAGGGTTAGTGTAAAATTTGAGGGGGAGGACAATGAATGCAAGAACTTTGTTTTTATTATAAACTTGGTGGATCTATAGCTCTGAAATAAGATTCTACAGAGCCTAGAATGAACAAATGTATTGCATACATCTCTAATTATAAATAAGAGTGTTTTGTTTTTTTATGTGCCTGTTTAAAAATTAACACAATCGAAGCCAGTGTTTGGCCAATATTTGGCAATAACATGCTTGATGAGGTATTAGTAACCACTGTACAAAATAGACTTCTGCAGGTCAGTTTTTTAAAAATAATTCTATACAGTAGTATTTTTCTAACTGTATTTTCCACTCCTACATAAGCTAAATCATTGAATATCATTTGTTCTGGAGAGTTTCTAATTGAAAATAATTATTTTTAATAAGAAATACAGTTGGAAAACTCACTTTCAATTTTGATGTTGTGTGGAATTGTGCTCAATAAAATGGTATTTTCTTCCCACATTTAACCATGTATGATCCTTCATGGTACCCCCCAAACAAGCAACCATAATTAATAGGTTGAAATTTTAAAAATTACTTTATGATCAAATTCTGCCTCTGCAGATGTTGAAAACAAAAGAAGCCAATAAAGACAAGGAGATAAAAAGCAACACAGTTGGTTACACACATTTGGTTGTTGAAAATTAATTAATAGTTATGATATTGTTAAACTATGCAGAAATTATGCTTCACCATTGGTGAAACTTTGTTACACAGTTACTTTTAAGCAGTATTGTTAAAAGCTGTGTCATGCTGATTGTATTTTTTTGCAGCTATTTATTAATCAGGAAAAACTGTTATGGTAATATCTTGTATTTACCAAGTAGTTCACTGGGATAGGTGTTATTCAAGATTTGGACTGTGCTTCTCATATGCTTCCTGGATTATCACTGCTATAACAATATTGCTGCTACTACTACTACTTCTGCTTCTGCTGCTTCTACTTCTACAAAAGTTGTAGGACAAATCCTGACATGCAAAATTACCAGCCCTGTAACAGGATTTTTACCAGAAATTCATGTTTCATTGAGCTAGTAAAGATTAAATGCGTTTAGATCAAGGTCTCGGTAGCTCATTTTCTGAAGTGCAATGTTGTTCAGCTTTCCACATTTCCTGAAACAACCCTAATAAATTGTGTTCTTCAGCTCAGGCCCTGAATGAACATGGTGATCAGTCTGACCCTGAGAGGAGGGGCAAGATCCTCTAGCCAGGAACCTTGAGCTTTCTTCTGAGCAGGAGAATGGACACATCCCAGTTGAAGTCCCAAGCCTTAAGCCAACTCCCAGTGACTCGGGGCAGGCTTAAAATACACAGAAACACACAGCAGCAATAAAAAAGGGAAGATGAGAAAGTGGTGATGGAGCAAGCAGCAAAGCCCAAAGGCATGGGAAAATACCCTTGGTATAAAATAGGCATAGCTATGCCTAGATCATCCCCAACCAGTGGCTACCCAACCTCTTCTTGAACACTTCCACTGATGGAGAGTCCACAACTTCCCTAGGCAGTTTATTCTACTGCTTCATTATTCTCACAGTGATGAAGTTTTTATGGATATCCAATCTAAATTTATACAATAAATGCACACAATACTCCAGATGAGACCTAACCTGTGCCAAGTAGAGAGGCAATATCACCTCCCACATCTTGTACTAATGCTTCTATTGATGCAGTCCAAAACTGCATTTGCTTTTTGTGCAACTGCATACCAATGCATACTCATATT
Organism: Crocodylus siamensis; assembly: GCF_052110815.1. NCBI lineage: Eukaryota > Metazoa > Chordata > Crocodylia > Crocodylidae > Crocodylus > Crocodylus siamensis. The sequence continues at coordinate 33,604,875 of NC_143395.1, read as the reverse complement.
GAGTCTGAGGTCTCCCAAGACTCCTAAATCCTTTTCCATAGAGGTGCCATCCAGCCAGGTGTCCCTCATTTTGTATTTTTGTTTTTGATTATTCCTCCTGAAGTGTAGCACCTTGCACTTGTCCACATTGAACTTCATCCTGGTAGCTCTGGATAACTTTTCAATCTGTCGATACCCTTCTCAATTGTGCTCACATCCATCAACATGTTCATGATCCTTCCCAATTTTGTATCTTTTGCAAATGTGATTAAGAAGCTTTCTATGCCTCATAAGAAATTAGAGATGGAACGGGCATCTAGTCTGGCCCCCTACTCAAGGCAGGAGCATCCCTAAGTCATCCTAGGTAGTCTGTCCAATCTGCTCCTGCAAACTTGCAAGGTTTGAGATTCCACAACTTCTCCAGTGTTTGACCACCCTCCTGGTCAGAAACTTTCTCCTTCTCTCTAACCTAAATTTCCCCTTCTGAAACTTGCAGCCTTTGCTTCTAGTCCTGTCCCTTATAGCCACAGAGATTAACCCATCTCTACCCATTTTGTAATTGCCCTTCAGGTATTTAAAGACTGTTATCAGGTCCCCTCTCATAAGTCATGCTTTTACCCTTAGTCTTTTATCTCACAACCCAGGGTTTTTGTTGATCAGGTAAGGTTAGGTATTTTTTCCCCCCTTCATCATGAATGTTATGAGCTCATGGGGGATATTTTTGCCTAAAGTGTGTGGGGGGGGGGGAGTGATTGAGGTGCACTGATTTTATTTTTTCCCTGGTACTTAGAAAAGCCAGACTTTCCAACCTAGACTTTCTCTTGCACTGAAGGTTATACCAACCACATTTGGGATAAGGAAGGAATTTTTCTCCTAAGTCATACTGGCGCAGACCATGGTGAGGTTTGTTTGTTTTAGGGCATTGTACTTGTCCTAGGACCTTTAAGCATATATTAATTGACAGTGGTCTCATCTTCCCTGCTTTTATCTATGACATTATAGGGCATTTTTGCCTGTTTAAGATGTTGTCCATTGCAGTTCTGTGTGACAATCTGCAGTAACATCTATAGGGATTCTTTGGTTAATAACTGCCTGAAATGCAGCAGGCTGGCCTAGAAAGTCCCTTGGAGACTCTTTCTATTTCTACATTCCTATGTCTTTGACACTTTGATTAGAAGGTCACATCAATTTCTAGTCTACATCTCCAACCAATGACTGAATCCTCAAAGTTAAAGATGGCAAAGTCAGTTAGCTCATCTAGCTCATCCAGGAGAGTCCCTACAGCATGTTTCTTAGGGTATTTTTGTATATGCAAGCACTGCAGCACCAGGTGCTTTCAAAAGCTCTTGGTGCTGCGATGCTTACAGTTGTATGAGCGGTGAAATGTGCATCAGTGCTGAGGAAATGGTAGCAATATGCTTTTGAACTAAAACGCATTGGAGGTGCTTTAGTTCAAAAGTGCACTGCCACCATTTTCTGCATGCTGGTGCTCATTTTGCCGCTTATACAACTACATGCAGCACAGCACAGTTCTCCTCAGTTTGTGTGCGGAGCAAACTCGATTAATTGAATCTGCTCCAAAGCAGCAGATCTCTGGCACATTGTGGGGCAAAAAAAGTATGTTTATAAATGTCCTTAGTGTTTTAAATTATCATATACTTTTATACTGTAAGTAAAACTCCTGTGTAAGTAGAACTAGGGAGATGTATATAGATTATTCTTAAACTATTCCACTATATCTGAAACTTGTTTTTAATTGAAATTTTAAAGAATGTTTAGGCCAAATGCAAGTTAGAATTACCTACATGTACACATGCACACACAGAGACACACACATGCATGCACACATTTTCTGAGTACCCTGTAGTAAGCTGATGTCTTAGTCAAGTTTATTTTAAAGCAGCAAGGAAGATGTTTAAAGTCATTGTCATGGGACACTGAAGTGCTCTGCTCCTAGAAAGAGGGACAGGTGCCGGTTGCCAGGGCAACCGAAGTTTGGTCAGCTGACCAGAAGGGGGCAGGGCCTGGCCTATATAAACAGCCTAGGCTGAGGCCAAGCAGGCAGTTCCCCATTAACATCCAAGGGAGAAGGAGCTCTGCTGGAGTATGCAGCCTAGAGAAGCTTGATGGCCTGAACAGCTTCGGTTTGAGGACTAGGGGGAGAAAGCCCTGGTAGGGATTTGAATGATGATTAGCCAGAGGGCTTAGAGTTTGTATTTTAGTCAGAAGGCTTAGTTTGAGTTGAAGCTGATTGGCTTATGTTATTGCTTTTGTTCTTACACCGGAGGACTGGGTGAGGCTAATAGGGGTTGGAGGAGGCCTCATAGAGGCTCCACAGCGGTGTGGGGACCCTGGTGCCAGAGAGGGCATCGCATATAGGGGTGCACTGGTCCCAGCCCTGAGAAGGGGCATGGTGCATTGGGGGCCGGGTAAGGCCGAGGCTGCCTGAGCCCCAGGAGTTATAGATCTGCAAAAGGGATTTAGGGGCCAGGCACAGTATAGCCACCTGAGCCCAAGCACAGAGAAAGGCCCTAGGGCAGGCAAGAAGCCCCAGGGAGGATGCACAGGTAAGAAGCAGGCCACTGAGAAAGAGGCCAGAGAGCCCATGAGGGCCTGGACCAGGGTGAGATAACCCTAGGGAGCCCATGAGGGTGCAGGCAATTATGTGAAGAGCCAGGGGTGCCCACGAGGGCACAGATAGAAGTTGACTAGACAACGTCCGGTACATCTGCGAGGCTTGGGGCGTGGTATCAGGGTGGTAGGAGCCACGCGTAGCCCCTAAGGCTTTAGTGCACAGAGTCATCTCAGGCGGGGCACAGACTGGGATATATCAGGGGTACCGTGTCCAAGGGGTCGAAAGGGCAGTCTCCCATAACACTAATAACATCAAAGACATGGCGGACGAGAACGAGGGTGCATTGACACAACTTGACATGGTAGGGGGCGCTAGGAGAGATCACGGCCGCTCCTAGGACACCGCCCCGTGACAGTCATGTTATTTCAAATACTATCACTAGCCTAACTAGGGCTTCTCAGAAAGTGGTCTTTGGAGAGTCACTGGAAGTAAGCAGAAAGGTGGCAATTCACATGATGCTAAAGCTACTCTCTGCTAAATTCCATTTAAAACAGCTAAAATTAAATAGGTTTCTAATAATAAATTTCTGCGTAGGCAGTTGGTGTAGAGACACATGTGGCTGCCATGAAATCACAACTGTAAGGAAAGGCTGCTGCTACACTTCTGAACAGAAAGGGATCAAAGTCTTTCTTTTCATCAGTGGGAAAGGTACAATCCTTAACACAGGCTGCTAGCAGATGTGGGGGGAAAAAATCAGTGCTTTACTTTAAACTCAGCACCCTGCCTCACCTAGCCCAGCACATGCCCAGAAGAGGCAGCACCTTAGTTGCATTCAGCTTTCTCAACATCTGTAGAGATCAGGCACATTAGTGGGGCTCTTTGGTGCTTTTATCTAAATGACGGAATTGAATGAGCTTTAGCTAATTTGCCAAAAAGCCCCACTGAAGCACCTGATCTATACAGATGCTGTAGAACTGGGTCAGATTAATGCACTGCTGCTTCCAGTACAGCATAAGGTTGCTTTTTTCCCCCCACAACTGTCAGGACCCACAATGTCCAAATTAAGGACGTGTTTGAGAACCTAAACTTTTTACAGTTTATTTAGAGAAGTTGTGTAACATGTAGACTATCAAGTTAAACATCAACCATGTATATAGCTAAACTTAAGGTATTTTTTGTGGAATAAGAATAAGTGTGATTTGTAAAGAAAAGTTCTGTTATAACTTTAGTAAATATTGATTCTGTTAAAATTTGATTGCATAGTATAGTGTTTCTCAACAAATTTGACTCTGAATAGGGGACTCTCTCAACCCTATCTTCTTACCCACAGCTAATGTCCCCCACAACCCAATTCACTGTGGGCATTAATGTCCACCCCCAGCCCAATGGACATTGGCTGTGGGTAAGTCTGAGTCTACATCCCTTGTGATTCTCTTGTCAGGCAGGCTGCAAAGACTCTTAAACTAGGTCTCCACCTGGTAGTTCTGGAACAGAAGCAGCATAAGCACATTGTCACAGTGCTATACCTGGGCTAAATAGCATTTTTTTCTCAGAGGCTCTTCTACTTCCTGTTTGGGTGGTAGAGCATGCATCACAGCCCAGTTTCTCAGTGTGGTTCTTCCTGGCACCAGAAATGTTTGGGGATATGCTATGTCCCCTGGTTACCTCTGTATTCAGCTTTATTGCCCCTCATTGGCCCACCAGTTGAGAACCAATTGCATAGTTGGCATATCATGGTTGAAATGCAACAAATTTTGTCTTGCATTAGTTTTTAATTTTTCTATGAAAAGCTTCTGTAAACACTTGTCATTAGACACATAATTTTACAATATTTGCCAAATATTTCAGTGTAAATTCATGAACTGTTCACTTCAATATTTACTGTTTATGACTGCTCAATTGCTTGCAGGGTATTATTTCTTCTTCATGATTCAGGACCTCAATTAAACATACATTTAAAGTTAAGCCAGTTCTATACTACATCAGGTTCTGGCCAACAGATGAGACAAAATAGGAGAATAAATTAGGTCTATTGCTTAATACCATTTTATAGTGAATGAGAAATGATGTTATAATCTCTTAAACATTGGTCGCAACTGCATGCAAGTATTCAGAATGTTCATGGATCTCCAAGAATATATTCTCTGAACAGCAGCAGATAAAAAAAAAATAAAATAGTTTATTCAAAAATATATTTATAAATCTGTTTTTTCATTATTCATCCTGCTGAAATACTGAAATATGAACTTTACAAACTATGAAAACATTTAGTAGCTGTGAAATTTCAAGGCTATAACTCATTTATGGGTTTTATATTAGAATAAGTGTGACACATTTTGTATTTTGATGATTACAATAATAGGATTGTAAAATGTTAGGGAAAGCCTTCATGAACATTAAATATCAAAGATTTAAAATATGCTAATAGTTTGTTTTTCAACATCAAGAATTACTATTTTTTAAAACCTGAAAAAAAAATCCTGTTGAAGTTAATGATTCCAATCTTCCACAGACTGTTCACTTGTTACAGCCACATTCAATAGCATTTCAAAAATATTATCCAAATATGATATTTTAAATAAACTCTAAATGTGGGAGGCCCATGCTGTTTATGAAAAATTTAATGTCAGACCGAGAAATTGCTTCTTTGGAAAACTTTCTATCAAAATTAGAGGCCATATTTAGCATTTTAGAAAGTGCTTTGTAAATTGGAGTAAAGAAAAAATGGAGAAGATGCCTGCTCTTTACATGCACTAAATTTAGTGGTATTTTTGCTCTTTACTTCAATATAAAACCCATCAAGTTATTTTTAAATTTGTAGGCAGTAGCACCACAGACTGCCTGTCTTTGCATTCTGAATCCAATTTGCATACAATACTGATAGTCTAAAATGTGTGCAGAGGTAAATTTAAATTTTAATAGACTTTTGTTGTAAAACACATTCATAACTTTAAACAGAAACTCCGTTTTTAACTTTAAAAAGGTCAAAGAATTAACATTCATATTTCATTGGCTAACAAGATAGCAGCCTTAGTTAATTAGTTCAGTATAACTATTTTTACTGCAGTAGAACTCTTAACAAAGTTTTAAGAGCTTGCAAAGATATCTTGCTGATTCCAAAGGCAATTTGGCAAGTTTAAAGTGGAATTATAAAGGTGGCAGATACTAATGTCCTAGACCAGGAATGCTCAACCCCCATCCTGTGACACCATGTTATCCGGCCCAAACGGCTCCCCACTGGTCTGGCAAGTTGGCTGTGGGGGAGCAGTGGCAACTGCTGCCAAGTTTCCAGACTCACAGAGAGCCTTAGGCCCTGCACTAGATTGGATGACTGGATTGGGTGGGGGTAGCGTGAGGCCCTAGTGCCCAATCCCAGTGTATAGGTTTGAGAAGGGGCAGTGTCAGGACCCAGGGGCCCAGTCCCAGTGTGCAGGTCCCAGAAGGGGGCACCACAGTCCCCAGGACCCAATCCCAGTAAGGGGCTGGAAAGAGTACCTGGGGCCCAATCCTGGCGGTCATGGGGCTCTGTTCAACCCATAAACTCATCCTTCACCACTCATCTGGCTTGTATAGTCAGAAGGTTGAGCACCACTGTCCTAAACGGTAACCACACTATTTAGACTAGATTATCTCAACAGAGCTCATTAGAAACCAGGTGATAACCAACTCATATTTAATGCTCCTAGACCCTTGTGTTAGTTCTAAATAGTCTGAAGAAGGTTTTACAATGATTATATTCATTTAAATGGTCCATGTCTACATTTTGTAATGGACAGAAGCAAGTAGATTTCTGGTCATGTTCGAAAGATGCATTTTTGTTTGTCTTTGACATAGTAGAGAGGAATCACCTGCAGTGAATAGGTCTGATATTTTGTGCAGTTATACATTACTGACAAACTCTTTAAATGACTGATATAAACTTGTTCTAGTGTTACTGGCTTGTCACCTTGCACAAATAATAAGTAAGATTTTAAGTATTACTGTTATTGGTAAACTGAACAATTATAACCATTTTCTCAAAATTAACACTTTTTCCAGTCTAAAACATATATGTGCAGTTGGCAAGGAGATTCCCTGTGCTTCACAGTTGACTTTGCTTTGGGATTCACCTGTTTTGACAGTAAAACAAAGGTAAGAGGGGAAAAGAAACAAAAACTGTAACCTGCTCTATTTCACTGTTGCTGAATTTGTTCAAATTATTGTTTTTAGTGATGGTATTTTCCATTTGTTTGATTCACACCATATTATAATCTATTTTCTGTTGGTATCACAGAAGGGCATCCTGGAAAAAGAAAAGCTTTTTTTGACCAAGATGGACACAATTATTACAAACAGAAAAAGAAAGCTATTTGGATATTTAAGCTGAGCTACAGCCTCTAAAATTTCATCCAAAAGACCCCAAGTTATAGAAGACTTGGCCAATCTCGTGAAAATGAAATATTGTGTGATCCTGATTAAATGTAAAACTTTGTATATAGGACCTTCTACTCTTCAACAATAGGACAGTTAAGGACTGGCTTGTGCCTCCTCCTAGGGGTCAGGAGAAAAGACAAAGAATAGGGCAGCATGTAAAAAGCCTTTCCTTCTGCCTTCTGTAAAGTTCAGCAACATCTGGTCCTTATGCCTTTCTGAATATACAGATTTTGAGAGACAGCACATCTTTTAGTGATAAATTTCCCAAACTTGGTGGAGGAGGAAAGGGCAGGGACTTGCCTCTATTCATGACCACTGATAAAGAGGTGATAAGATCAAACTTTCACAAACATGCATTACCTCACTCATTAAAAAACAATGATTGTACACATGCATATCACATTGTAGGTAGGCATGCGGATGCCCAGGGTGTTCTACTCAGAAACTTTTAGTACCTGTAGGGGGATATGTGCTCCCATCTTATCTTTTTGCAGGCTGAGGACATAAGGAACTAGAGCCAGCCAGACTCTCCTCAGTTCCTTCTCAGAATCCTTGACTGAAATTTGAAGATTCCCACGTTACCCTCACCCGCACAATCTTTTGTGCACTTACAATGCTGAAATACTTAGTATTCATACATATTTAGTGATCGTGCACCCAGATGATGGAAGTTCAAAATGTCTTATCAGAAAAGGACTTGTAAAAGAGAAATGCAGCATGTTGATATCATATACTCATAGATTCAAAGATGTTAGGATTGGAAGGGACCTCAATAGATCATCGAGTCTGACACCCTGCATAGGCAGGAAAGTGTGCTGGGTTCAGATGACCCCAGCCAGATGCCTATCTAACCTCCTCTTGAAGACCCCCAGGGTAGGGGAGAACACCACCTCCCTTGGGGCCCATTCCAGATTTTGGCCACTCTAACTGTGAAGAAGTTCCTCCTAATCTCCAGTCTAAATCTGCTCTCTGCTAGCTTGTGGCCATTATTTCTTGTAAACCCCAGGGGCGCCTTGGTGAGTAGAGCCTCACCAATTCCCTTCTGCACCCCAAAGATGAATTTATAGGCAGCCACAAGGTCACCTCTCAACCTTCTCTTGCGGAGGCCGAAGAGGTCTAGGTGCCCTACTCTCTCCTCGTAGGGCTTGGCCTGCAAGCCCTTAACCATACAAGTGGCCCTTCTCTAGACCATCTCCAGGTTATCCATATCCCTCTTAAAGTGTGGTGCCCAAAACTGGATGCAGTATTCCAACTGCGGTCTGACCAGTGCCCGATAGAGGGGAAGTATCACCTCCTTGGTTCTGTTTGTCATGCATCTGCTGATGCATGATAAAGTGCAGTTAGCTTTGCTGATGACTTCATCACGCTGAGGACTCATGTTAATCTTGGAGTCCACTAGGACTCCAAGGTCCCTTTCCACTTCCATGCTGCCGAGCAGGTCTTTTCCTAGGCAGTAGGTGTGCTGGACATTTTTCCTCCCTAGGTGCAGCACTTTGCATTTCTCCTTGGTAAATCACATTCTATTGTTTTCTGGTCATTTGTCCAACCTGTTCAGGTCTGCCTGTAGTTGTTCCTTGCCCTCCAGTGTGTCCACTTCTCCCCAAAGTTTTGTATCATCCACATACTTGGACAGAGTACACTTCACTCCCTCGTCCAGGTCACTGATGAATCCTGCTAGAAGGATTCAGTACAGGATTTTGTATTAGCATCTACTCATCCATCAGTTCAGAACCTTCTAAAAACATCTGTGTTAGCCTTAGTGTCATCCTGAGGACTGCCTCAAGGACCATTTATTTATCTTAGTGGTGTGTGCCAGCCTCCACTGCTGGAAATTCTTTCTTCCTCCTCTTTAAAGGTGAAATCTGCCAGAGAAACTTCTCACTAGTTTACAGGTTCATTGAGACTTACTAACTGTGTCTTTAAGACATCACTCTGTGATGATATAGAGTCACTGGGTGGGTCCAGATGAGCATACACATGCAGGGACATGCATTTCCCACAGCAAAAATAGCAGTGGCACAAATTTGTGCCACTGTTTTTTGCTACTGTGTACACACCCCTGCACATGGGTTTTGGTGCAGGGCAAAATGCCCCACTTCTGCAAAACTGTAATTTCCCCACTTCTCCCAGGTCCCAGCATGCTGGAGGACGCAGAGGACAAAAAGAGGAGGGAAGATGCTCTCACTGACAGCCAGAGCATTTCCCAGAAGTACTGAACCTTTGTACCTTCCAGTGCACATTCTTGGAGTATGTGCCATGCTGCTTTTTGGTTGGTACTTTTTTTGGTTGTTTTTTTGCCTTTTGCTACTGGGATTTCCCAGTAGCAAATATTTTCCCTGCACTGCAAACTTGCAGCATGGAGCACTTTTTAACATGCCACACTTGCAGTTTGTGGCACTGCAAAGAGGTTTGCGGCACCACAAACCATACATGCCTGAACATCTGAATCTAGCCATTGTGACTATATATCTGGATCAAAGAAATTTTCCTCACTGGGTGTAGAGTACCCCAAGGACCATATAGGTACCTTCTGAGTTCTACTAGGCTCCCTGAGGCATGCTTTATTCCATCATATCACTGTCTACACCTTCTTCCAGACCAAGGTCCAATTGTCTATCAACATAGATATAGTTTCAGCCCACAGGTCAAAGCATATGTCTATCCTGGATCCCCTCATGAGGATGTAAAAGCCAGAGCAGCAGCTGCCTGTACATATTTCATTTTCGTCTCGTGAGGCCATAATCTAAGGATTATCTTCCTCCACTCCGGTGATTTAATGACTTTTCAGGAACTAATGTGGCCTTGTTTCTAGATACCTAAGAAAAAGTAATTCAAGAGTACACTCAAAAACTTTGTCAGGCAAATTCACAGACAAACTCCCACAAGAGAGACATCGGCTGTAGGAGCATCTCTGTGGCAGACACAGCCAACAAGATGCAATAATTTTGCTTCATACTAATCATCAGGGCTGTATGCATCTGGAATCTCTTGAGAGGCTCAGATGACAATATGAGATAGTATCATTCAGAAGGCTGTTGCCTTTTCATTACGATGCATTGTGCTCCCCACACTGACCCAGACAAGTCAGGGCTATAGACAGTTTCTAGGGTGACCATTAACATTAGTTTCCTCTCCTATTTGGCTGATTTAACAAAAGCAGGGTACTAGTTATACACAGTTTTCTCATTTTATCCCCCCATCTGGAAACCAGTTAATTTGCTCCTTTAGTGCTTGGAGATCTCTCTATAGACCAGTGGATACTAAACATCCAGAGAGTGGTGGTGAACCCAGAGAGTGGTGGTGGATGGCTCATTTTCAACCTGGAGGGATGTGGGCAGTGGAGTTCCCCAGGGCTTGGTCCTCGGGTCTGTGCTATTCAACGTCTTTATCAGTGACTTGGAAGTGGGCGTGGAAAGCACGCTGTCCAAATTCTCTGGTGACACAAAGATGTGGGGAGAAGTGGGCACACTGCAGGGGAGGGACAGAATCCAACTAGATCTAGACAGGTTACAGAGGTGGGTGGATAAAAATAAAATGGAATTCAACGCAGACAAGTGCAAGGTGCTGCATCTAGGGAGAAGGAACCTGCAGCATACCTATAGGCTGGGGAACACCCTGCTCAACAGCACAGTGGCTGAAAGGGATCTTGGAGAAATATATATATAAAATATGTGTGTGTAAAATATGCCACAGAACATTTCAAAGAGCAGGTTAAAGGACAGGTAAGTAGTCATTATTTATCAGGTATTTCTATGTTGTTCTTATTAATAGCAAGATAAGTTGTTTAGGGTAAAATATTGTAACTATAAAGATTTTAACTATAAAGTGGAATATCTGAAAAAACTGCAACAGATATGTTAAAAATGATAAGGAAATATTTTTTAATGGATACTGACTGATCTATGGTATTTAACTCATAAAGTGGTTAAAATTTTTTATAACCTTATTTTCATTTGTATTTTTTTATATATTGAGACTAGAATGAAACATTTTTTCTTTTTTTCTGATTTTGCAAAGATCATAGTATGTACTGCAGAGACTTATTGCATCTCTAAGAAACTAAAGAAATTCTTAAATGTTGGTTCTAGAAAAAGATGATTATATATATAGATTGCTAGTTCCAGCTTCGGTTCTTATTGGAAAGAGTTTACCTATCTCATCACCAGTACACACTGAATTAAACTGCTTTCTTTTAGGCTCTTGCTAATTGTTAAATAGATATATTTCCATGCAACCCTCTGGGTGTGAGCAAGTCCATCAGATTCTCAGTAGCAGCTAGCAGCAGGCACTCAAGTGGCTTTTATGTTTGTTTGTGTGTTAGACAGTAAGTCTGTATTATAAACTTGAGTCATTAGCTCTATGACTGATCAGGCAAATAGCCCAGCTTCAAAAGTGGAAATACTGGAAATATTTCATTTGTATTAAAAAACTAATTATGTATTTGAAACTTGAACATTTGAATTTCTGTAGTTTTCAAGGTATTTTTTATAGTAGGCAAAAACAGAAGCACAAGGGAATAGGAATAATACCGAGATTAATTATATAGCTCATAAATTTGCAAGTCTTCAGGGCTACCAGTACAAAGAAGGAGCCACCTCATAAGGAAATGTTAATCTCTAATTTGGAAAATTTGTATATGGGTATAGGCATGTCAAGGTTAACTCTCCCTATGGACTTTTTAACATGTCATGTCTGGCACAGGGAAAATTCTCTAATTGTTTGTATTTCCATTTATATTATCCTGCTCTGGCAAAAATTATGATGCTATAATACTTACATAAGCTTTCACATTATCCTCCTGTTAAACTCCAAGTAGTGATGTGTTAGAGAAAAAAAATCAGATTATTTTAAAACTTGTATCTTGTTCTTTAATAAGAAAGTCCTAAGCATAATTCAGTTCATTACACCTAAATTCTGTGGAAGGCCTCTGACATACATGGCAGAGATACATTAATGCATTGAATTCTCAGGGCAAGAAATATTAGCTAGCAAGGTTATTTGTATACAAAACCATTAATAACTTCAAGCATACGTTAATGCTTTTAAAACACATAATGAAAATCCATAATTAATATATCATTTAAATTGCAGTGTATCAAATAAATACTGCCCCAGAAGACCATATGAGTTTTTGATATACTCTATGGGTGCCTGTACATGAGATGCTTTACTCAGAATTAGAGCAAATTACTGTGCAGTAAGCATCACTGTCTACACATGCAGATGCTTACTGCACAGTAATTTGCTTGTGATTGCAGAGCAGGTGCTGGGAACAGGCTAGATGCTTATTCCCAACCCTGGTTCCATGATTGCGATAGTAGGGTGAAGGCTGGAGGCTCCCTGCATGGGGAGAGTTCCCCACCCTTCCACTTCCCGCCGCTCCCCACCAGCCTGGAGCTGGCTGGGGCCTCATCCTGACCAGGGTAGTTCCCAGCCAGCCTCAGGCTTCATGGGGAAGTCTGCAAATGAAGCCTGTAGGTGGCTGTGGACTATCCCATTTCAGACAGTCCCAGCTAGCTCTGGGCTACACATGCAGACTTCCCCATGCAGCCTGGGGCTGACTGGGAACTGTCCTGGTCAGGGGCAGGTTCTAGCTCTGTGCCCTGATTGGTCACCCCTTCCCTGCAGCTCTTTCCAAGCCCTGTATCTTGATTACTATGTCCCAGTTGCCCCACTGGCAGATCAGGACAGGGGACTGGGACCTGCTCCCGCTGTGGCTCTTTCCAAAACCTCTGCCTCTGATTGGGGATTTGGGGCCAGGAGCTCCCTGATGTCGATCAAGGGGACATTGTCCCTGCCTGGGCTTCATCACTGGAGCATGCCCCAGCAGCAGACAGCTCCCAGAGGGCAGGGAGGAAGTTCCCAGCCCGCGCCAGGAGAGAGGTGTCTCCTGGCCTCATGCTGCCAGGGGGCAGGAGCAAATCTGCTCCCACATCCCTGTGTAGATGTCTGCCCAGTTTGGGTTTTCTCTAGAGTAAACCCACCCCACAGCATTTGCACATGTAGACATGCCCAGTAAGTAGCACGCATAAACAACAGCCATGAGAGGCTAAAGCTTTTACTGTGAGGAAGAACTGTAAGAGACAACAGGAGCACATAATGACAAGGATTTCTAAAACCCATACTCATGTAGCTAAGGAGTAATGAACAACAGGTTTCACTTCCTGTCAGCCTCTTCTATTTCCCTATAAATAATGTGCTTGATTGTTCTGCCACCTACCTCTAGGAAACTTTATATTATGAAGACTTTATAAAACCTAGGATGGCTTTATATTAGAGCTTGGGAAATGCCAAAAAAACAATCTAGTTCACTTGTTCAGTGGTTAGATACTATAACTATGGAAGTGTCTACATGTCACCACATGACGACATTGTTACTTCTATTTGGAAGTACTAAAGCATGGTACAGTAACCACCCATACTATACCACGAGTGCGGCACATGGTTAGATTTTGCTGCTACGTTGCTGTAGTAGCACGCTAAAACAGGGACAAACACTGCTGCAACAGTGTAACTGCTGATCACGAGTGGACCCACAGCATGCCATAGCATTCCATAAAGTAATGTAGTGACATGCTGCATTACTGTATGGCAATGTGTAGACTCCCAATAAGCACAAAAGCACAAAAAATCCCTGGAAAGATAGGTCATTGTCAGGCTTACTGGTCTAAATTGCAACGGTTCTTCATCCTGCTGCATCTTTTTAAAAGAAACAGCACAGATGTAGGCACAAGAAATCCCCTCTACTTCTTGTTTTTATGAAAACAAAGATATAAGTGAAACGTAAAACAACAGGGGAATAGGCTAAGGAACTGGATGCTTATAGGAAAATGGTTTTCTATGGTGTATTTATGCATCACAGAGCTATTCATGCAGCTTTTTGGCTAAAGTGATACAATTGCTTTATAAACTTGACAATGAACTGCTGGTATGCTTCATGTCAGATTTCAGAACTACTTATTATAGGTAAGGCCTTATTACTACTTGTTCATAATACAGAGAGGTATTTAGACATCCCATCATTCATCATAACATGTGGGAAGCAAAGCTTTGGTGGTTTCCTTATAATTTTGACAAAAAGTGGTGCTTCTCCTGGTGCCCCTACTCCCTGGCTGGCACTTTCAGTGGGAGCACCAGTGCTTTCACCTGCCCCACCTAAGCAGGGAATGCTGGCTGTCAGGGGGTGCACCAGTGCTCTCGGGGGATGCATGTGCACCCCTATGCACCCCTTACGTATCGCCACTAATTTTACCATGTATACAACTGCATGGAAAGCAGCACAGTGCATGTCAGCTCGTGTGTGGAGCAGACTTGATTAATCGAGTGTGCTTTGAACCACCAGATCTCCAGTGTGTCATGGGATGAAACGATATGTGTACACATGCCCTTTGTTTTTTGTGTGCTGCTAATTCACATGGCTGTTTTAAAACTTTCTGAATGACTATTAATGCCTCTGCCAAACTTATTATTGTTATTGTTTGTATTGCACTGGTGCCAAAGGTCCCAAATAAAGTGAGGCTTCATTGTTTGGGCCATCTCCAGCATAATTTAAGCAGGAAGGTGTGCACTGAGCAAAGTAACAGTTTTACCACTTGCACTTATTACTGTGGCCTATGTTGAACTCCTTTTTAGGTAAGCAAGTATAACCCGTGTTATACTTATTTTGGCTAAGTGGCATTTTGCCTACCTTTTCTATCCTGCCCCCCGTTTACATACAATTTGCCTTGCCTTTCTGAACATGCTCAGAAAGACCTGCTTCAGCCACTTACACCCTATTACTACCCGAGTCTACCAAAGTAGATGTATAAACTCTACATAAGTCCCCAAAATCTTAGTCAAATGAAAAAACATGATCAGTGACTATTTGGTACTAGAGGAAGAAGAACAAGGGGATCCTGTCACTTTTTAACCCAATAACAGTTAAAGCATTTGCCTAGCGAACTGTGGACCCAGGTTCTAGGTCTCCATCACCCAGAGGGATTTAAAACTATATATTTCATTTCCTGGACAGTGCACTAACCACCAGGCTATGATGAGGTATTGCCGAAAGCAGTCTTCATCTGTTGTGTTGAAGCAAGCCCACGTATTATCCACTAGTAGAAGATACATGGGGCCAGGTAAAGAACAAGTCTAAGGAAATCTGACTTAATGAAATGGATGCTGCCTTGGAAGGGAGACAGCCTTGGATTCTGGCTCCTGCTCAAATCCCTAGTGGAGAAGGAGCTACCCCATTACTGGTACTTCATTTTATCCAACAATTGTTAAATGCATAGGCATGATTTTTTTTGTAACTGGGCTACTTTCCTGCCTATAAATGAAGTTTAATCTCAGCCATATGTTTTATTTCCAGACCTTTAGAATGTTCCAAATGAACCCATGTAAAATAGTAGAACCCTAGCATCAGTTTTGCAGGAAATTTGGTAACAGTTAAAGAGTGAATATGCAGGTTTTAAGAACCATACAAAATTATTTATTCTAAAGAACAAAACCTTCCCTGCAAATCAGCAGCGAACATGTAGGAACATATTTTGAAGACTCATCAAATCTGTGTCTCAAAACACCAGATGGCGAATGTGTGTTCTGTTCACTACCAATCTAAACGTCACCACATACAGAAAACCATGCAACTTAGATTGATTTTACCTTGGGCTTTTTGGATGTGTGTACCTAGCCTGAGAGAACATTGCCTCCCAAAGTCCCTAACAATTCTCTGCCCACTATAGGGGATGTTATGTCTCTTCTAGGATCCTCCTTCCTATCCTCTGCCTCCAGCAGGACTTCTGTGCCAACAAGAGATCTCTCAGTATATGTACTTCCTCCAGTTTCCTTCAGTTCTTCCCTACAGTCCTTGTCCTTTTCTTTGGGGGGGGTCTACCACTGAGGGAAACATTGACTACATTGATTTATTCTCTGCATTTCCAAGACCTTACTGATTTGGTCTTTCCTCCTTACTAAATAACTCTCTCATAATAAATAACCCATCACTTCTCAACTGGGTGTGATACTCAGTTAAGTCTTTCTGGCCTTCCAGGTGCACCCAGTTTGCTCATCTCCTTTAACATATATTTTGTTTATCTTTGTGAGCTCATGTACCTCAATACTTTAATAAAATTGACACTTCATCTGTTGTGTTAGGAGATCTGATATACAGCTTGAGGCTGGCTCACCTGAGCTCATGGCTACAAAGGTAAGAGAGGTCCAACAAGGCTTTTCTAACCTTCTCTCAACATTTTTGGCAGAACAGCAATAGTATTCATCCACTTTCCTACACATCATCAAAATGTGAGTAGAAACCATCCAAAGTGTTCTGGACCACCAGGTTCTCCTGCCCACCATGCTCCCTCCTTAAGTGAGGTATTGCATTTATTTATCATTCATCCAATTTGACACTTAGTCCTTCTCCAACTCTTTCATTTTTCTGCTGCTTCCTTCTCACCTCTTCCAGTTAGGAAAAAGAACCATACCTTCATGTAACAATGCTGTGCAGTTCTTCATTGGGTTTAATTGTTGCATACCCCTCTTCAAGACAGTATGTTTCCTCAGTGCCCAAAACAATAGAATTTAATCAGATAAATATTACCATCAGATAAATGTTTATTAATCATCATCATCATCAAGGGATGCAAATATATCAGTGAACGTGTTTTAGGGTTGTTGGTTGTAGCCGTGTTGTTTTAAGGACATAAGCAGACAAGGCTCTTTGGGTAAATGTGGTATCTTTTATTAGACCAACTAAGTTGTTGGAAAAATTGTCCTTTGCAAGCTTTTGGACACAGGCATCCTGGTGAATTGTGTGCTGCCCTGGGTAAAGAGTCTGCTGGTGAACTGTGTGCTCTCCTGGGTAGAACAGAAACCAAAATGCAAAATGCAAATCTGTGAAAATACAAATGCATGGCAGTGAAGATCAGAGGGATGGAAAACAATAGCTTTGAGAGAGGAAGGAGGTGGGAGGGGGAATGTTTAACTGGTGATAGAAGAATGTAGCTCGTAAAATGCAGACAAGTTACCTGGGGTTATCAGATGGCAAACAAGTTATAATGTGCATAAATCCAATGTCTATATTTAGTCCATGATTTTTTTGTATCCAGTAGATTTATGAAATGAAGTTCATAGAATTGTCTATGAAAGGTGTTTTGTAAATTCCCTTTGAGGATTAGAACTGAGAGACTGGAGCAAGAGTGGCTGCCTTGTGAGAAGTGTACACCCACAGATAATTGGGTATTTTTGTCTTTGATGGATTTTTGGTGTGCATTCATTCTGGTATGCAGCTGTTGTTTGGTTTCTTCTACATATTTTCCATCCAGGCATTCAGTGCACTGGGTGAGCTATATTACATTTCTGGAGGTGCAGGTGTAAGATCCAGGAATGGTGATCATTCTGTTGTGGGGTGTATTGATTGTAGGGGTGGTGGAGATGTGGGTACACCCTTCTCACACTTCTCAAAGAAACTTGTCTGCAGTGATCGTATGTTTAATTTGTAATTTGAGAGAGGAAAGGATCTTGCTCTCCTCTAAAACAATGAATGATCTAAATAGAAAATAAGCCAATATCTCCCTTGTTGGTTTTAGTTTGATTTGCATCCTTTGATTTGCATACAGTAGTTCAAAACTTCCCCAGTACACTCATCTTCTCAGTAAGTTAAAATACTCTAAAGTCAACTACAAAGGGCTTGATGTTTCTTCTCTCTAAAAATTGATTTGAGTCACAGTCATTTCAATCAACATTCAATCAGTATTATCTACAAAAAATATCCAAAGTGAGACTGACTGCATCTTTTTAAATGGGATTTTCTTTATTTTAAGATCCCAACTTAAAAAGAAAACAAAAAACAAGATGCAAACAAACCATTGTAAATTTTTCTTCTGCCATTTTTCATTTTGAAGTAGCTTTCAAAGTTTTCAGCAGTGAATGATTAATTTTTCCTCGGAAGTGCTCAGGGATCCTGCTTGACCTCTGTTTCTGTTTGGAATTTCTGTGAATATCATTGAAGGTTAACAAAACATCAGAAGAAAATCTGGACTCTATATGAGTCATATCTTTTTGTGCCTAACCTGAAAAGCAATGAACAGAAAATTAGAGTAATTTTAAAATAATTTCCCAAGATTGGTTTTAAACATCTTTCTTCATCATTATAAAAATTATCCCAATCAAACTTGTGCCTCATTTGGTAGCACAGCACCAGGCATAGCCATAAGAGAGACCTTTGGTTGACACAGGCCTTGGGATTCTTAGTTTTGTTCTTATAAATACCTGTATAATGCACTGCATTGAATACTTTAACTACAATTTGTTAGTTAGTATTTTATAATATTTTTTTATAAACAAATTTAATTATATAGCAGTTTTCATCTGAGGATTACATACCACTTTACAAACATGAATGGATTAAGCTCTGCAGCATCTATGTGAGGTAGGGCAGTATTATTACCCTCATCAGGTAGGTGAGCCAACCGGGGTATGAAATATTACAATCTGATTTGAAATTTTGGCTCTATTGAAATCCATAGCAACATTTCCATTGACTTCAGTACAGTCAGGATTTTATCCTGAACCCTCTATACCATATATGGGTAGCCAGCTGACAAATGTATAATGTTAGAATGTTTGCAGGTGATTGCTTAACATTGATAAGAAAAGTAATAAACCTCTACCTTTTTGCTTTTATTTCCAGAGCTGTTAATTCTGATTATTTATGCAGTCATTGTATTGCCCAAAATATATTAATCATTTTGTTTAATTTCTTTATGTATGATATACTCAATAACTATAGTTTTGAATATGAGAGGGAAACATTAATGAGTCCAATTAATAGTTTTTTTTCCTTACAGAATGTACTTTGGAGGTTTAAATTCTCTCAGCTCAAGGGCTCTTCAGATGATGGAAAAACAAGAGTAAAGCTACTTTTTCAGAATCTAGACACCAAACAAATTGAGACAAAGGTAGGCAGCATTTTTTCTCCACTCCATTTAGAAACAAAATGGAATGAACTATATATATCCACATTTCCATTGAATGCTATGCGTATTCACAGTGAACAGCTACATTTTGTATTATCTTTTCCATATTTTCTAGAAGCTGTTCACCAAATAAAGGTTCTGATGTGTCTAAAAATGTATTATGCTATATAAATGATTGGCTTAATGAATTCTATTACTATAAATTTTGAAACTTGCATTCACAATGATAATTTCTCTGAAGTTAAGGGCAATTATCCTAGAACTGATGTAAGATTTTGTTTTACATTTAAAATCAATGTTAAATTTATGTACATTTATTTTTAATATTTATATTGTAGAGGCATTTTAATAGTAAAATATTTTCTAGCTGCCGTATAGTAAAACTAGAATGTCACACAAAAATGGATGTTGTGATTTATTGATAAAAACAAATTATTATCTATTAGTAGTACCTACATAAGGGAGAATTCTTGTGAGGGACCAAGAACCCTCAACTTCCCTTGAACCTATTAGTTTCAATATGAGTTAAAGAGCAGTGAGCACTGTGAAGGCTCAGGCATTAAATAGTGCTAATGTACAATTTGATTATATGCCAACTATTGGATGATGCCAAAATGTAGGTGAAACAGTTCAGAGTTTTATTTATTTTTTACCAACATAATTTAGACAAAGATCTAAGCCTTACAATTCAGATTCAAAGCTAAGTATAGATTCCAACCCCACTACCAACCCAATTTCATCAGCCATTTGATTCAGAAGTCTAGTTTGACATGAACTTAATTGTGGGGTAGACTAAGGTGCAGAGTAAAGCGTCACCATCTACACATGCAATGTTATTCAACTGTGGTAAACTAATTAACACCACAGTAAAATTGTACTGTCTGGAGCAATACTATTACATGCTGGGGTAATTTACTACAATTAAATGCACATGTAGATACTGACCATGGGCATAAATTACACCTGGTCAACACAGACAGCCAGCCTTCTGCCTGCAATCTAGCCACATAATTCCATACTTTCAGCATCTTTGTGCCCCAGCCAACCCTTCATTCACCTTCTGCCACCACTCATAGCCCTGGGCTGAGTGGCCCTGGCATAAACTGCTCTGCCTTATCAAATTGCTGCTGCCCTGGCTGCACCTATAGATGCTACACCTGAGAGTAGTTTACTTTACCTCAAACTGCTTCAGAGTTTATTGCTTCAAATTAATTACATGTGTAGCTGCAACCAGAGTGACTACAATATTTAATTCTTGATCAGGGGACTTAAACCCATTAGTTTGAAAGTATTCAGAGTTCCTACATAGATAGTGCATAAGAAAATGAAGCATCAAGACTGAAATTTCTGGCAGAGCAGAGAAAATTGAGGAATAATGTAAGTGAGATAAGAAAAAAATGATAAGAACTTACTTGTGATATGGTGAAAGGAAGCCCGTGGAGAGATTCAGGTAGGATGGTTAGATATTTGAGCAAAGATTGATGAAAATAATAAAGAATCCAAAGTGTTTTAAACATTCTAAAATCCCTTCTTCTCTTATGTTCCTTAGATTTCATTGTCTATTCACTTGTGAATTTATAATTGCTTTGTTCTTTAGTAATTTTAAAACAAAACAGGGTAGAGAAGACCTGAAGTTTCTAATATTACAAAGTTGCAAAAAATATTCTGGCATTCTTTATAAATAGTCAAGAAATAAAATTGAAGTTATAACATTAAAGAAGTAAAATTAACTTACTTTTCTTTTGTTGTATATGTTTTCTAATTATTTCAGTATTCATTGACTATTGGCCTCCATTTGGCAAACGTCATTCCTAGGGTTGGTGGAAAATAATGACTTTTCTCAGAGAAAAATTGCTGTTTTGACTAAACACTTGTTTTAGTCAAATAAATAGTGCCTTCTATCTTCAGAAGTTTTTTTATATTTTGTCAGAAATGATAAACCATTACACACCTAAGTATTACCTAAACTCTGTTGCAATTCATGCTGGTATCTGGAAGCCTCTAAACTCCATTAAGTCCCTGGAGAGGTACTGTTACAGATGTTCAGAAGGTGACTATCTCACACTTCAGTATAAAAAAATGGTGGTAATAGTGGTGCTGCCAATCACTTTTGTTCAATAACTTCATGTCTGTGGCACAAACACAGGAAGTTGGAGACATAAGATCCCAGGCCCTCATCACCCACAAAGCATGCAGACACATACCTCCCACTACCAAAGCAATTATCAGGCTCCTGCTGGAGAAGCTGGGCTAGTGCACAGTCAGGAATGCAAGAATCACAGTGAACATCCATACATGCAAGCATGTTCACTTGCAGCAGCTCAAATAGAAGTGGTGCAAATTTGAGCTGGGGCTTTTTGCCTCCACGCACTTGCCCGGATATGCAATTTGTTGTGAAGCAAATTTTGCCACTTCTGGCAAAATAATCCTGCCTGGCTTATCCCAAATCTGCCAGGGGGAGCTAGACCCTGGGGCCAGTACCTGTGCTGGCCCCAGCAGTATAAAAACCTGCCCTGGCCAGTTACTCAGGGCTACTTGCCCTAAACCCTCCTCTGGAACCCTCAGCCAGAGTTGCCAACAGCAGAGGCACCCCAGTTGCAACAGGAGTTGATCCTGTGGTCACCCAGATTGGAGACCTGGACTATGATAGGCAGGAGTGGATGGACCCCACTGCACTAGCCTAGTGCATGGCTCTACCCACGACATGTGCAACCTGCCGTCTGGTCCAGGAGGTAAAATCTGCCCTACCTCCTGACTCCCTTGCCTTTGCTGACTAGGTCCTGCACAGTGGCAGTCCCCACCCCACCATATCCTTCATCCCACTGGAGTATGTCACGGGACCGGGGCTGGCACCTCAGCGGGCATCATGGCACTCCCCTCTTCACCACCTGAGCTAGCTGGAGGACACCAAACTGGTCTGCTTTTCTACCATCATTCACTGCCATCCATCTACATGCTCATGCACCCCACGATCCATCATGCCGCTCTCACATCCTACCCAGACATCAAGTGGCGGGACCTGCTTGGCAAGGGTGTGCCTGCTGCACCCCAGTGCCTGAGTTTGTACTCCACCTTCATCCCACAAGCCACTGGGGACCTCAGATGGCAGCTCCTTCACGGAGCCATTGCCACAGGCATGTATGTGGCAAGCTTCATGGACAACCCTGTCTCCTGCCTTTTCTGTGGGCAGAGGGAAACCCTGGCGCACATGACCCTTGAGTGTCCCAGGCTGCAGCCCTTCCACCTCCACCTCCAGAACTTCCTCCTGAGGTTCTGGTTGAACTTCACTTTCCAACTTTTTGTTTTTGGTCACCCCATCTGCAGCTCCACCAAATCCTGGGACCTCCTGGTCAATCTCCTCCTAGCCCTGGCCAAGTGGGTCCTGTATTTGACCAGGAAAGAGGCTCTGACGAGGAAGGTGCCCTAAGACTGTGGGGCTGCTTTTCTCTCACTTGTCCATGCATGTTTCTGGGCAGAGCATCAGTGAGCGGCATCCACTGGCTCCTTGGATGCCTTTAAAGACATGTGGGTATAGACTGGGGGGCTCTGCTTGGTGTCCCCTCTGGATAACTTGTTTTCATATTTTGAAACTTGATCACCCCATGTCACTCCTACCTTTTCTTCCTTACTTGTCCAACCAACAAAAAAATCTAACCTCCTGATCACTCCCACTCTTGGCTCCTGCCCACCCCCCCATTGCTCCCCTGCCTGCTCCCCCACCTAGCTCCAAAAAATGGGGACCGGAGTGGGGGCTGGGGCTGGGTGGCCCCTCCCATGGTTCCCTCCCTACCTCCTTCAGCCTCCCAACCCCTTACTTACTTGGCATGAAGCCAGGTCCAGGTCCCTGCAACCTGCACTGCTGCCTGCCCTTCATGGTCAGGGAGGGTGCTTCAGCACTGGGGCAAGGGTCAGCCTTAGAGATGCTCTGCCTTGCTACCACAGCAACTCTGTGGAGGATTACGCATCTGGTTGTTTCAGGATGCTCTTGCTTTTTTCCCCTCAAGGTATTTTTTGGCCCCTGGGTATCCAGGGTTCTAATTTTGCCCCCATGCTGCAAATTTGCAGTGCAAGGAACATTTTTTTTGTTCCTGCATGCACGTCTTGCAGCATTTCAAAAGGGTTTGAGATGCTCCAAAAGCACATGCACACTCATCTGGACATGCCTATGGAGTCAAAAGGATATAAGAAGTGCCTTAATGCTTATAGCATTCCTTTGCAAGGAAGAAGACCTAGATTCTGGTCCTTACTCCTAGAGTTTCTTACATAGTTTACATTAGTGAGTGATTGACTAAAAAACAGAAATAACCCTGGGAATGAAACCAGAATCCAGCTTTCCCCACTCCAATTGGAATGTAATTTCTAAGCCTCAGAGAGGCTTAGCAAGAAGGAGCATACTCATGCTCCTTCTTGCTTGCTCTGTGTTACTGTGCTTGGTGCCTTATTATGAATCACTACTCATAGACATTTTAAATGTACATGTTGACTATAGAAGACAAAGTAGAGGTATACCTTATAGAGTAACTGAATCAGAGATGCATAAGCTTTCATGAACCATGAGCTGTGGAGATTTTTTTTTCAACCAGCTTTATTTATCTTATACCTTGGTACTCTCCAAAGTACTCAATACCATCTGGCTAAATACTCATAATTAGTAAACCACTCATCCTTTACTGATGGCTTATCAGAATGGATCCTGTGTTTAAATATTGGGTACATAGTTAAGTAGGGAAGGCAATAGATATGAGTTCAGGAAATTTGCTGAGTGATGACAGGTAAGTCAACTGATAATTAACTTTCTCCATTTTTTAACATGCAAACAGCTCTCATAAAGATGTCTTATTTTATGAGCATCTTTGTAATGGTTGTAGAAAGCCTTGAAATTATCACATGGAAGGTGCTTTATAAGTACAAAATATGTGCATTTATATATGTGTGTATACAGTATAGAAGTTGATAGAACAGATTGAAAGTCCATTGTGTCATATGAAGGACAGTGTGTTAGTAAATTGTAAATCTTTGTAGGCTCCAGAATTATGGTTGTTTACATCAGAAAATACCAGTGAAACTCCAACATGTATTTTTCATATAATACATGACTGAGTTTACAGTAGCAAAAGAAGAAAACAGATTTTAAAGGAACAGATGGTGCTCTAAAGGAAGTAAAGCCAACAATGAAAACCCAAAATATCATCATATAATGAAAGTTTAATTTATCTTGAGTAAATGATGTAGTACACATCAGATGAATCTTTGAACACATTACAATGTTCATTTATCAGCAAACAGCATAGTTAATGTTACATAACAGTTTGTCTGATTACCCCTAATTTCATGTTTTTATCTTTCTCAACAATTTTTACTTGTGAAATATTCCATTTTTGCTGTAGGCCAATGTAATTTTTTTTTCGGGGGGCAGGGGGGATTCCTGTAAAATTTGAGGCTCCTCCTTGTTTTTAAAGTATATTTGAATTCTAGACACAGATAAATGCACTATTTCACATTTTTAAATATTGCTATATTTTTAAACTAATAACTGAAAAAGCTTTTAAAATTGGCATGTAAATAGGACTCATTAATTGGCCTGTCTATAACTACTTCTGAAGGCAAAATACTTATATTAAATCATAAAACTAAAGGCTGAATGATAATGAAATTATGAACAATGGAAAATTACTTTTTTATACATGCAGTAGAGAATAATTTAAGTTGAAATATTTTTAAAAATTTGGATAGAGAATCACATATGCATGCATTAGTTAGGGGAGGGGCGCTTACATTGTATGCTTTTAGTACTCAGCTATTTTAGTGACGTAGTCAGTTCCTACGTCCAAGACATGTAGAACTATCATAATGTTGCAAAAGTTTCACACAGCAATCGTGGCTTCCCTTGCTTACGTCTCTCCTATTAATCTACCCTTTGTCAAATTCAAAATGAGTTCCAAATAGTAAGTCACATAATAGATAAGTGGCTGCATACACACATTCAAAACATCCAAGACAATTTGCCTAGGTTTGTTTTCCTGAGAGAAAAACTGACCTGTACAGTCAGTTCTGTGTACACGTCTGTGCCCTGCACAGAAGTCCTCTGGCCTTTCTCCTCCCCCATGCCATGTTTGAGCCCAGCTAAGACTGGGCAAAAAAGGCGCTTGTATGCTTCTCTGAACTCAAGTGTTGCAGTGTGATTTGGGCAGGGAACAGCCAAGAGAAGAACATGCCTCCTAAGTGCTTCATCACTTGGCTTTTCCAGCCCAGACTACACAAGGGGCATGTTCTGCTCCCTGCCTGGTTGGGACTGACATGCTCACCCTCCCCACTGTGGGACAGGGCAGGAGGAAAAGCTGAGCACATTGGGACTGCAGAGGTCAGTTTTGAGTCTGCTTCCTGTACAGAAATTCTGTCTCCTGAGAGATGCTCTGGGGAGCCATTTCACTCAAGTTTTTACCAAGTTATTTTTCTCCTCAAGCGGCCACTCTTACTCTGAGAGAAAAATTACAGACTTCTGTAAACTCATGGTTTCTCCACAGAGAGCAGGGACTCTCCCTGGAGAAACTGAATGTCTGTCTAAACCCAATAAAAAAATGTTCTAAGGAATATGTAGTTACATTATTAAATCAAGAAGGTAAGCAAAGCATGGATGACTCAAAAAAAGGCTGTAATGGTCACTGCCTGTTTTTCTGTTTTTGTCTCCCCCTTCCTCCTTCACAACTCACAAGTAAAATAAAGAAGGAATTGGAAAAAATACAACAATTGGAAAGAAGGTTAAAAACATTTAGACAAACTGGACATGTTGGAGTCTGCACAGCTTGATGAAATTTATCCTAGAGCTCTTTCAAACTAGCTGAAGCATTGATGATTACCTTTTAAAATTCATAGCAAGCAGGGGAGTTCCCAAAGGACTATAGACTTCTAAACATAATACCTGTCATAGGAAGAAGAAAATGAGTAATTGGGGAATTATTTACAAGTCAGTCTAAACTCAATACCCAGAAAGGTACTAAAACAAATTATTAAACAATCAATTTGTAAGCACCCAGAGTATAATAAGGTGATAAGAAACAGCAGATATGGATTTTTAAGGAACAAATCACATCAAAACAATCTAATTTCTGTCTTTGACAGTGTAATTAGTCTAGAGAATGGGAGGGAAGCAGCAGATGCGATCTATCTTGACTAGATAAATTTAATATATGCTGGATAACTGGTTGAAAACATACTCAAAAATTAATCATCATTACTTTCTTCTCAAACTGAAAGGATATGTCAAATGGCATCTTAAAAGCATGTGTCCAAGGTCTTGTGCTAATTATTAGGCGCATCTCCACGAGATGCTTTACTTAGTAGAGCTAATTACTGCACAGTATGCATCTGCGACTAACACATGCAGATACTTACTGTGCAGTAATAAGCTCTAATCTTGAGTAAATTTGCTACCTGCAAATGCAAGTAACAAATTTACTTGAGATTACTTGCTGCACAGTAATACACAGTAACACACATGTAGATACCTGACTGGGAGCATCTACGCTCCTGGTCAGCCAAACAGCAGGGGATGGGAGATTGCTCCCTGCTCCTAAGAGCTGCCTGCTGCTGGGGCAGGGAAATCCTTATCTCCTAGTGTCAGCTTTGCAGATATGGGGCCCAGGCTGGGAGATCCTTATGTCTCAGCCTGAACCTTGTGGTCATAGGACCTGGGCTGGGAGATCTTTATTTGGGAGAAGAATCTCCTGGCTCTGGCCTCATGATCACTGAGCTGTCACTGGGAGAATACGTATCTCCCAGTCTATGCCCGGTGACCATGGGACTTGGGCTGGGAGAGGAGGATTTCCCAATGCTGGCCT
The DNA here is from genome assembly GCF_052110815.1 of Crocodylus siamensis. Classification (NCBI taxonomy): domain Eukaryota; kingdom Metazoa; phylum Chordata; order Crocodylia; family Crocodylidae; genus Crocodylus; species Crocodylus siamensis. The sequence goes on along the minus strand of NC_143395.1, from coordinate 33,578,113 downwards.
TGCAATCACAGAGCTGGCACTAAGAGATAAGGATCTGCCAGCCCAAGCCTAGCAACCATGGACATAATGCTGGGAGATAAGAATCTCCCAGCACAGGCTCTCTGACCATGAGACACAGGCTGGCAGAGAAGAATCTCCCAGCCCAAGCTTCATGATCACTAGGAGCTGCCAGGGCAGGGGGACATTGTCCCCACCTGGGCTCCAGTGGTGAAGCCCACCCTGGCAGTAGGCAGCTCCTGCAGGCAGTGAGCAATGTTTGAGTCCTGGCCCCCGGGCTCACATCCAGGGGGAACCTAGAGCTCCCCCTGGCTGCTGCAGGGGCCTGTTGCAGGGCCATGGGGAGCAGGAGCAGTCTGCTGCTAGAAGCAGAAAATCTGTTCTCATATCCCTGTGTGTAGATATGTGCCCAGGAGAGTAGAGTAAACTGCTCCCAGATTATTTGCATGTGTAGACACACCCTGTATTCTTGTTTAAAACTTGGAAGTTGGGGAATAGAGTAGATTTTTATAAAATTTTCAGATAACACCAAACCAGGAAGAGGTTCAAGCAGTTTTTAGGACAGGATTATGATTCAAAATTATCTTCATAAATTGGACAAATCGCTGAGATTAATAAGATTACATTTAGTCAAGGGAAAATTACTGCCCTTAAAAAAAAGAAATGAATGCTCCAAAAATGGGAAATAACTAGCTGTAAAGCTGTACTGCAGAAAAGAATCTGAATATTATATGGAGTACAGAGAGAACTGGAGTCAGTGGCTATGTCTACATGAGACACTGAGTGTGCAGTAGGTCATTACTGCTGCGCGGTAGCATCACATGGCATGAAGCATGATGTGACGCTACTGCACAGAAATAACAAACTGCTGCACAGGAGTAAGGAGCCACTGCACAGTCAGCATCACCAAGAAATCATGCATGGATGCTACTGCTCAGTAACTCTCATTACTGTGAAGTCATTTGGTACTTGTGTGTGCAAGTGTATACACAAGTACTAAATGACTGCACAGTGTCTCATGTAGAGGCAGCCAGTGTATGCTATTGCAAAAAAAAATTATATATTCTACCCTATATAAAGAGTAGCATCATGTGTAAGACACACAAGGTAATTGATCCATTTTCTTCAGCATCGGTAAAACCTTGGCTGAGGTATTGCATTCAGTTTTGGCCCCGGTACTTTACAAAAACTGTAGACAAATTGGAGAGAATCCTTGTGAGAGAAACGAAACTCAAAATAGGTTTAGATAATCTGATCTATTAATAATGACATATTGAAAACAATGGGCTTAAGTCTGGGAAAAAAAAGACTGTGGGAGGATATACAGATAATTTTCAATATATGAAATTATGACAGTAGTGATCAGTTGTTCCCCATCTCCACTGGGAGCAGAACAAGTAATCCACTTATTATTTGTAGCAAGGGAAATTTTAACCATGTAAGAGGCAATGTTATCCCACTATAAGTATTGGAACATCTTAGCTGAGGAAGATGTGAACAATTTAGTATCATTAGCCTATTCTTAAATCATTGGAAGTTTTAAGAATGCGCTAGACAAATGTCTGTCAATGGTGGGATAGTCATCTTGCCTGAGTATAGGTGTCTGGACCTTTTGAGTTCCCTCCCAGTTATGCATTGTTATACACTTAAGCAATCCTCATTAGCTCTTAGAGTTGTGTATTCCCTAGGGGTGCACCAATAGAGATTTTTAGGGCCAATACCAATAGCCAATTTTTAAGGAGGCATATTGGCCAATACAAATCTAATTTCTGATACCAGCCCGGCGGGTTGAAGAGCAGTGTACATCTGGTAAGTCTGTTGTGGTGGAAGGGGAGGGAATAGGCATGCGAGGGCAGATCAAGGCCCCCCACAGTGAGGGAGGGAGTGGGACTGGGACACGGGCTGGGGCAAGAGCTGCCCAGCCAAGGCAGGATGGGTGTGGGACAGAGCTGCAGATTGTATGGGGGGCACAGGGAAAGGAGGGGGGTGGCTCCTGCCACTGCACACTGCTCTTCTGGGAGCCGCTTGTTCGGCAGCTCATCCAGTGCTTGCCTACTTGTCTGGCGGCTCCTGCTGCTGCTGATCCCACTACTTGCCCAGAAGGGCATGGAGGGGCATGTGCCCCTGGATCTGCATGGGGCAGGGTGGGACAGGGTAGGTGAGGCCAGGGTTGCACTGGTCTGTGCTCAGGGTGGGCAGTGGCAGTGATAGGAAGGTGGGCTATGGGAGCTATGGCAAATTTTGGGGGTGCTGCATTTCCCCCCCACACCCCTGCTCCTAGTGCCACCACTAATAACCCTAAGCACAGAGCCTAGCACAGCTCCAACCCTGCCCAGATCTGGGATAACAAGCCCCCCCCCCCGCCCATGCTTTCCTGGAGGAAGAGCAGGAGCAGCAATGGAAGCTGCCAGATGAGCAAGTGAGTGCCAGATGAGCTGCTAAATGAGTGACTCCTGGATGAGCAGTGTGCAGTGGTGGGAGCCACCTCCCTCTCCCTGTGCCCCCTGGATGAGTTGTGGCTCTGTCCCATGCCTGCTCCACCCCAGCTGGGCAGCGCTTTCCCCAGCCCCTGTCCCAGCCCCAGCTCCACTCCATTCTTCACTGCAGGGGGCGTGTATTTGCCCTTCCACACCCCTGCTCTTCCCCCCCCCCCTTCCACCACAACAGATTTACCAGCTGGACACTGCTTTTCAAGCTGCTGGGCTCTGCTCCTTGCTGCTTATGTGCTGTGCTGTGGCTGCACATGCATAGGGCATTTATCAGCCAAATTATTGGCCATATCTGGCTGATTTTTGAGACAGACAATTGTCTTTATAATGTTGCTGATCCAATATCAGACTGATGTATCTATGCACCTCTAGTATTCCATTTAGTAGCAGGAGCACATAAGAAGTTTATTATCATGCTACTTCCCCTAAGGTTCAGATCAGGCAATAGAGACTCACGGTTTTAGGTCCATAAGACTACATTATTTAATTACAGGTGTATGGTTATGCACATGATACACACACAAAAACCCGAAGTTCTGGGGTTTAGACACTTAAGTGTTCCTGAGGATCTGGGCCAGAGAAATCGACATCAAAAGTTGGCTCAATTTTTACCTCTAGAGTGCTCTAGAATTCAGAGTACTTGGTAATACATTTCATTGTATTTCAAAAACAGAGCTTATTGAGTTCAGGTGCAGCTAATGCTTAGCATTCTCCAACTCAGACCTTAGCCTTTTAAGTCCAGGACCTGATACTGAAGCCGGGGACAGGGAGGGAGGAGGGGAGTGAATAACCACCTGTGAAATGCTGGTTTAAGTGTCTTGTGTAGTATCATGTTGGAATGCTGTGGCAAAAGTAAGGCTAGAATCCAGTTCTCCAGTGCAGTATTGAACCTTACCACATGCACACCTTCCAACTTCTAAAACAAATTAAGTCGGGGCTTATAGACAATATATTCCTTCACTGTGAAACCCCCCATAATCCATATAGCAGGACCATTCTGTCATCCCATGGCATCATTTTATTTATCAGTGGCTGAACCTACACAAGATGCTGACTGCAGAGTTATACTGTGCAGTCATTCAGTATTTGTTTAAACAAGTACTGAATGACTGTGCAGTACTAAATGACTGTGCGGTAACCTGCATTATTGCACAGTAATGCAGACAGAATACTTTTTTGTAGTGTTGGGTCATGGTTTCTGTAGTAGTCTTGGGCTCCTGTGCAGACAGCGCCTTGTGTAGATGCAGCCAATAAGGTTGGAACTTTTAGATCTACCACATATTTCTATTTAATTTAATAGCAGAACTGGCAGACATACTGTGTTGTTGTCCTTTAAGTGAACCAGCACTGTAGAACAATGAGAAATTTTTCTAGGGGAAAAAGAGGGTCATTCCAAAGATACAGGCTTACAGAAGAGGAATGAAGAGAACTGAGACTGTGAGGTTCTGTTACAAGTGGATTAGTGAGTGTTTGATTAGTCGCATGTTATTCCATCCATTCTTCCAAGAACGGTCACTTCTTTCCATCCTCTTCAACCTGTCTGACACTTGTCTCCTTCCCAGCCCTGGCTACTTCCATGTGATGAAGAGTGGGGAGGACCTGTGAGGGGAAAATGTGTGTCTCTGTGTCTGCCTGTGTGCATGTGTCTGTGGGTGCCTGTCAGCATGTGTCTGTGTCCATGTGCAGAGAGTGAGAGTAGAGTGTGTCCACCTGTGTCCATCCGTGCCTGTGTGTATGCATATGTGTGTGTGTGTATGTTCAGCTGTAGTAGAGGTGGGGAGCAGGGAGAAGAGTCAGACATCTGCCCCCCAGCCTGGTGGGATCCACCCAGCCTACCCTACCAGCACGAGGAAGGGAAGAGGCCCCTCTTCTCCCCCACCCCTGCAGCCCAGCTCCCAAGGGGGGGTGGCTCCAATTTTGAGCTTGCCTAGGGCCCCAGTACACTTTAATCTGCCTCTGCCCCACAGCCACTAGCAATAAAATCTTGTAAAGAAAAGTGTCAGGAAACCTTAAAACTCAGCATTACAACATTTGTGTGCATAAATAGTTTGGAAGATTAAATCTTTATTGATTAAACATAACATTTTCAGAAGTTTTGATAGTTTAATGTGCCTCATCTTTGGAGCACATATCTGAGATACCTTCATTCTGATTTTTAATTGTATTGCATATCCAGACATAAAACTAATCCTAACTAATATTTTTCTTATGTTTCATTTAGAAAAAAATAATTTGAAGTTCTTTGACTCCTTCCTAAAAATGAGGTGGGAGTGGGAAGTCACTGTTTCTCCCTTATGTAAACCAGAAAAGGGGTGGGGGAAGCAAAAGAAAAAACTTTGAAAAGAAATAACACTTCTCTTCTTGAAGAAAATTGATAACTACCTTTCAGAACATAATTAATGGTCTAAATACTGATGTGGACTTAGACAGAAAGATATTTTAGAAAATATTAATATTAATAAGTATGAATTGAACTTGTTTGGTTGTGTCTAGCAATCTCGGGAGCCACTTTCCAAATTATGGTCCAGTGCTACCTTAGCTCCTACCCACACAGATGCAGCGGGGAACAGTTCCTCCAGCCCAGGGCTGAGCTGGCACCAAGCCTCTGTACACATGGGGGGATCCCCATGACTCAGCAGGGGGTTCTCCCACTCTGGGTAGGGTCCCCTGATCTCTGCTTCTGGTGCAGAGAGGGAATTCCCCACTCCCACCCATCAGCATGGTCCAGCACTGACTTGCTTAGCCCTGCACTGGCTTATACCCCTTAGTATGCAGAGGGAGATCAGTTCCTCCAGCCTGGGGCTGAGTTGGCAGTGGACTGCACCAAGAGGTGGGAGGAGGGAATTCTCCATTTTACCCCCAGCAGGGCTTTGGGAACCCTACCTGGGGTGGGGGAACCCCCTGTTGAGGCATGGGCTCATGCAGGGCACCAGCCTGCAGATCCCCCCCGCACAACCCTGCACCTGCACCTGTGGTGATAGGGCTAAGCCAGTGCTAGACCACGCTGATGGTGGGAGGTGGGAATTTACCCTCTGCACCAGCATCATGGCTTAGGCAACCCTGACCAGGGTGGGGGAACCCTCTGTTGAGGCATATGGGCTGATGCTGGGTTCCAGCTTGACCCTGGGCTGGAGGGATTTGCCCCTCTGCAGTGGTGGCAGGGGAATCCCTGCTGAGATGTGGGGAGCGCCCCCCCCCATATGCTGGCTGGGCACTGGGCTGGGGGGTGTTCTCATCCTGTGGAAGGTGGGACAGCAGGAAGTTGGGGGCTGTGGGCTGAACAGTCAATTAGCAGGGACTCTCAGGTTCGTGAATGTGCTCTAGTGTCACTCACCCTCTCCCCAGCGTGTGGCCTGGGACTTCGGAGGCATCTAGCTACCTTTCCGGATTCAAAAGTGAACATCAGTTCTTTTCATTATTAAGTCTCTGCAGCTTAGAGAAACCTGTGCATATTAAATCAATTCAGCCTCAGGCTTTTTTGACTGTCTGTACTTACTCCTAGTGGTTAGTAGCCAAAACAGCTTGTGTTGTTTGTTCTCATTTTTGATAAGCTCCTATATCTGAACACAATGGTGTTCTCTTGGAGACTTTGGGGAAAATCAGTGATATAAATATAACACTAAAAGCTCTCAATTTTGTGGCACCATTTGTATGACTTTGCCAACACACAATTGCATGAAATGACAAACACACTTTGGTAGAATAAGCCATTCACATTTTGAAGAACAATTATGTAGATCAAAGATGTCAAACTTAAGTGCATCCTTTGGCCAGATTTGGACCATGCAGTTCCTTGTAACTAATTCCAGACCAAGAGTTAGAGAGAGAAGTGCAGCAGCAGCATTAAGGTGAGCAGCAGTATTAGTATCAAAATGAGTAGTGCCTGGGGAGGGGAGGGGAGGGGTTTAGAACAGCTGTCTCCCCTCCCTTGCCAAGATATGTACCAACCTGGGTTCTGAAGTAGGGAATTGAGAGATGAAAGGAATGAAATAGCTTTTGCAGGCCATAAGTTTGACACCCCTGCTATAAGTGGAACTGTTTTTCCTAATACTGCATTATAACTATTGTTTCTAATTCCAATACATTTGCTAAAATTTAGATTAAGGCTGTCACAAAGTAGATATGGAGCTGTGGGAATTTATCTCAGTGTGTTGCCTTCCAAACTGACTAGACCAGAAACATGGACTAATTTAATTATTTTTTCTTAAATGATACACAGAAATAACATACTACAATACAAGCTGTTTTACAATAGCACATCTGTACTTTCAGCAATAAGTAATGGATATTGAGAATCAGCAATAATTCTGACCTTGGAAAAATATGCAGGGTACAGTCATATTGTTTATACAAATCATACATAAACACTCCCCACCACTCCATGGCTTCCAGGAACCCTAATGGCGGTGCAGGGTGGGGCAAGGCAAGATGGGACAGGAGAGCACAGAGGCACATGGCCTGGCTCCAGCCTCCATAGGCAGGGGCTCGATGAGCCATGCTTGCACCCTGGTGACTGCTGGGCTGGGCAGAAGCAGCCCTGCCTACCTGCCTGGCAGCACATGATGGCTGGAGCCAGAGCCATCAGGGCCTGAGCATGGCTCTCCTAGGGCCCTCTGCATGGTGCCAGGTGGCCAGGTCTGCTTCTTCCCAGCTGGGAGATGCAGTCCAGCCCTGCAGGTCCTGGGCACTGCCCACCACTAGAGACTGGGGACGAAGTGCAGCTTGCCCAGGGTCTGTGGAGCCAGACTGCATCTCCCAGGCACTGTGAGAGATGCTGGGTAGAGACAGCAGCACCCACTCACCTGCCCAGCATTTCATGGCAGGCCCTGAGTGAGCTGTGCTCAGGCCCCTGCTTCTGCTGGCAGGTGGCACAGGTGACAGCTCCAACTCTGGCCTCTGCTGGGTGGGTGGGTCTACTTCTGCCCAGCATTCCCCTGTGGTGTGAGAGCATGTGACCCAGTGGCTGAAGTGTTGTACTCAGAGGGTGGTGGTGGATGGGTCATATTTGACCTGGGGAGAAGTGGGCAGCAGAGTCCCCCAGGGCTCAGTCCTTGGGCCCACGCTGTTCAATTTCTTTATCAGCGATTTGGATGATGGGCTGAAAAGCAACCTGTTTAAATTTGCTGATAATACCAAAATTTGGGGTGAGGCGAGCATGCTAGTAGGGAGGGAAAGACTGTGGCAAGACCTGGATCGGTTGCAGGGGTGGGCTAACAAAAGCAGGATGCGTTTCAATACTGACAAGTGCACAGTGCTGCACTTGGGCAGTAGTAACCAGCAGTGCACTTATAAGATAGCAAACTCCCTTCTTGAGAGCATGGAGGCAGAAAGGGATCTTGAAGTCATTACTGACTCCAAGATGAACATGGGCTGACAATGCGAGGTCACAGTTGGCAGGGCTTAACCGGACCTTGTCGTGCATCCACAGGTGCATCTCAAGTAGGGCCAAGGAGGTGATCCTCCCCCTCTACACGACACTGGTCAGGCCACAGCTGGAGTACTGTGTCTAGTTCTGTGCGCCCCACTTCAGGAGGGATGTGGACAGCATTGAGAGGGTCCAGAGGAGGGCCACTCGCATGATCTGGTGACAACAGGGCAGACCCTACAAGGAGAGACTGCGGGACCTGAACCTGTTCAGCCTTCACAAGAGAAGGCTGAGGGGGACCTGGTGACCATCTATAAACTCACTAGGGGGACCAGAAGGGTTTGGGAGAGATCTTGTTTCCCCTAGAGCCCCCTGGCAAAGCAAGGAATAATGGCCACAAGTTGTTGGAGAGTAGTTTTAGGTTAGACATCTGTAAGAACTACTTCACAGATAGGGCGGCTAGGATCTGGAACCAACTTCCACGGGAAGTGGTGCTGGCTCCTACCCTGGGGGTCTTTAAGAAGAGGCTTGATGCCTACCTGGCTGGAGTCATTTGAGTCCAGTTTTTCTCCTGCCCAGGCGGGGGGTTGGACTTGAAGATCTACAAGGTCCCTTCCAACCCTACTTTTATGATTCTATGATTATAAAAGCACCAAACAATGCAAATTAATAGCAGAGTGTCCAGGCTTAAGTCTGAATTTGCCGGTATTTGTGCATTTGTTATAAGGCATCTATTTATGGTTTAATGGCATCTCTGTGGACAGAAGGCAGGGCTTTAACCAGAAATACAGTGATTTACAACTGTGTATAAGTTAGCACAGGACTGGGCAATATACAGCTTGCAGGTTGGATCCGGCCCACGATACCCCTAAAAAATTTAGGAAAGTAATATTTATCTGCCTCTCAGCCTGTCAGAGACGACAGGACTCATGGGAAACTGGCAAGACCCAGCAGCCAGGTCCACCCAGCCCTGCCTGTCAGGCCCTCCCCACCCCTGATCCCCCCACTCAGAAGCCTAGCAGAGCCTTTGGGCCTGGGATCCTGAGTCTATTGCTGTGCCAGAGTGAAATTCAAGTAAGAGTAGGGAGGCAGGGACGGGCTGCAGAAATTGCCCCAGTCCTCAAGGCCAGGCTGGTTCCTGCTGAGTCCTGTGGTCCAGCCATGCAGCTGAGAGCCACATGGTGCAGGAGCAACTGGTGGTTAGACAAGGACGTGGTGAAAGCAGTGGGGGGGGGAGTGGCAGTAAGTGGGTGCACGGAGCACAGTGGCAGCTGGGTGGGAGCACAGGGCCCATGCTAGTTTCCTGGGGCCAGGAGAAGGAGGGGCAGGCTATGTGTGTGTGCATGCATCTGTGCTGTGAGGGAGGGAGAGCAATGAGGGAGGGACAGAGTGCATGTATGCAATGAAGGAGAGAGGGACTGTGCATATGTGTATAATGAGGGAGGGAGGGACAGAATGTGTGTGTGTGTGTGTGTGTTCATAGGGCAAGTCCCACATGCATACCCCACCATATACATGCTCCCACACCCCCTCACACACCCTAGCCACTCTCAAACACCCCCCCACGCACAGCCCCACACAAACTCCCTACCCACCCACACCCCACATATCCACACTGCTAATCTTTCAGGCTCTAGATTTCAAGCTTGCTCTCCATGTGAGCCTGAAAAGGCCATGATGAAGTGCAAATCTCTGTGCACATTGCATCTTTAAGAGAGATAAGCATCTACCTCTTGGTAAAAATAATTTATTCAGACCAATATGGCTACAGCCTGTATCCCTGAAACATAGAAGATATCAAATTTCAGCTATTTTTAAAATGAAACCATCAGAATTTCACAAGAAGGAAGCAAATTCACCACCTTGGAACCTGAAAGCTGACACCCTGGCTCCTGCCTATATTGTTCCAGCTCAATCTGCATATTCACGGAGCTCAAAGTACTTCAGCACAAGAGAAGTTCCTTCCCAGGAGAGCATCCATGACACCATCCTCCTGTGATATATCATAACCACAAGAAAACATAATTCAACATCCTACTTGAACCCAGACAACATTGAGTTAAATATACTGTTCTAACTTTTATCTGATTTACACAAAATGAACTATTCCAATCAGGAGATCTTACAACATCTTCATCTGTCCTGTGAAATATGAATTTTCATTTCCACCTAAGAGAAATTTTGTACCCTTTGCATTCTCCTACACTTGAGGAAGAGTATATGCACCCAAAAGCTTGCAAAACAACACCTTTTTTTTGCAGCTATCTAGTTGGTCTAATAAAAGATATAACTTCTGCCCCAAATTCTGATTCCTTTTTCATGAAAGATTTTTAACACACTGTCAGATACCCATGCACAGGTGGCCTCCTTTAAATATGCATGTCCCATTCCCCTGGCTGAACCATGTCCAAAACTGTAACAATATACATAAACAGTATAACATGAACTTTACAGTGATAACAATAACATGTAAATACATAAAACATTTATGACATGCTGTGAACCCCAAAACATAACAGGGTTAGTAACAGAGTTATGTATTATGTACTTAAGTAGTCCCACTTGCTTCAGTGGGACTGCAGGCCTTACCTGCAGTGCAGCAGAGACTGAGCCTAGAGACCCCCCCACCTAGCCCAGTGGGACAGGGATCAGCTACCCAGGGACAACCTGCAGGGGCTAACTGGGGAATAGCTCCCCAAAGTAATACCCGAACCACACAGGCTCACTGGGGATGCCTGTGGACCCAGGGACTTGCCAGCAGGCAGCTCATAGGGAACACAGGCCTTGTGGGAGCAAAAGAGCAACCATCCTGAGATGAAGCCAGACCTGTCCCAGTGCCACTATGGGAAGGGTCTGCCTGGAACAGACATATTACCAAGAAGTCCAAGGCCCAATAGCAAGACAAGAGGGGCATGTAAGGCACAGAGTAACTCACACAAAGACAGGGGAAAAGCTCAGGGTAGTGAGGCACAAGACCCCTTCCTAGTCACCAAGCTGCACCTTTTTGAGCTCACCTTATCTGTTTAGTTGCCCTTTTTTTTATGTTCCTGCATAAATGTAAGCAAGGGCCGTAAGCATTCAAGCCTTAGAACAAATCCCAATGGGGTGGCCCATTTAGCAAACACTTATGACATCCTAACAAGAATGGCAATAACACCAGAGCAGAAAGGGGTAGGGTGTATGGAAGAAGGAGCTCCACAGAAAACGCACCACTACGGTCACACATGGCCTGTAGAAAACAACTGGATCACCTCCAGGCAAATAAAGGATTATCTTTGGAACATCAAGTTATGGCAGGTGAGAGGGTCAGGTGTGACATAGCCCAGGGGTGCAGGGCATGCCTGTGACTTTCAGGCAGCAATTCTGGGTGTGGTCCTGTCACAGTGGTGCATTTGCTGGGGAGTAAGAGCAGCCAACCACTCATCTGACTCCAGACAAGGCAGCCCTGGAAGGGACCACAAGGCCTGAAGAGAGTTGTCAGCAGACCCAGAGTTGGAAGGGACTTCAGGATATTATCTAGTCTAATCCCCTGCTCAAAGCAGAACCATCCCCAACTAGATCATTCCAGCAAGGGTTTTGTTAAGCCAGGCTTTAAAAACTTTGAAGGATGGAGATTCCACCACCTGTTCCAATGCTTCACCACCCTCCTGCAGAGAAAGTTTTTCCTAATGTCCAACCTAAACCTCACTTGCTGCAACTTGAGATCATTACCCCTTTTTCTGTCATCTGTCATCACTGAGAACAGTCTATCTCCATCCTCTTTGGAACTGACCTTCAGGTAGTTAAGGATGGCTATCAAATCCCGTCTAAGTTTTCTCTTCTGCAGACTAAATATACTCACTTCCCTCAGGGTCCCTCAGAAGTTATGTGCCCCTGCCCCCAAACCATTTTCATTGCCCTCCACTGGATCTCCTCCAAATTGTCCACATTTTTTTCTATAGTGGGGGAGCCCAAAACTGGACACAGTACTCCAGATGTGGCTTCTCCAGTGCAGAAAAGAGCAGAATAATTACTTCCCTCAATCTGCTGGCAACACTTCTACTAATGCAACTACTTGCAACTACTTGCTAGGGAGGCCATTCACATTAGAAACTGATGCTTCACCTAAGGTGGCTGCATTTAGCAAAAACTGAAAATGCATGGGTCACTTGGTGGGCCGTACCCCTACAACACTATCTGGGCAAGTGGAATGTGGTAGCTTGTTGTGTTGTCCTGTCAACACAACAAAGAGTGGATACCAGGTGATCAGGGGCAGCAGACTCATCAGGATCACAGCCTCAGGCCCAAGGAAGGTGAGGGAGCCAAAAACAACCTGAGCTCCAAGCTAAGGGGTGGGGTATGTGAAAGCCCCATGGCTGACTCACCTGCCCATGGCAGCACAGCTGGCCATATCACATGTGTGGAAGCTGGCACTGCACCAACTGGAAGTGCGCTCCTGTTTGGCCCAGAGCCTCTGGGCAACAGGCCAAAAGTACATCAGAAGCAGAGCCGGGGGGAGCATCAGCCAAGAGACCAGAAGCAGGCCCAGCCATTCCCACCCCCACCAAAGCACCCAGGGAAGAGCCAGACACTCTCCCCACTGTGGAGGAAGCCAAGGAGGCATTGGACATGTGTCCCAAACATGGCAGGTAGCTGCATCCCTCTCAGCAGAGACTTATGGGGAAGCCATGGGTATGGTGCTCACTGAGAGCACCATAGAGATGCTGCCAGCAGGCTCCTCAGCAGGCAGAACTAAGCCAGGCCCCACCTGGAGCACAGCAGGGGCTGAACATGTACCCAGAGACCTCCTCCTGAGGACCGTAGCCGAGAGGGGCAGGGAACAGGTGCCCAAGGGAAACCCACAGGGGGTAACTGGGGAAGAATGCTAGGAAATCTGGTCGTCACACCAGACGACAAAGCTAACCTATTTAACAATTTCTTTGCCTCCATTTTCCTGAGCATGGACCAGATCAGCCCCCCTACCAGGACCCTTGCAGTTCCCAGGGGAGACGCACTTAGGCCTAGGGTCAGTGAGGATCTAGTCAGGGAACTTCTGGAGGGACTGGTCATATTTAAATCAGCTGGTCCTGACGATCTCCACCCCAGAGTGCTGGGGGAATTAGAAAAGGTATCCTGCAGGAATCCTGCATGGGTTTATGAGTACTCGTGGTGCTCTAGTGTGGTGCCAGAGGACTGGAAAAAGGTCAATGTGGTTTCCATTTTCAAAAAAGGGAGGAAGGAGGACCCAGGAAACTATAGGCCAGTTAGTCTTACCTCGATCCTGGGTAAGCTTTTTGAGAGAATTATCCTGGCGCATGTCCATGAGGGGCCAGCAGGGGAGATTATGCTTAGGGGCAACCAACATGGGTTCATTAGAGGCAGGTCCTGTCAGACCAACCTGGTGGCCTTCTATGACCAGGTCACAAAATCCTTAGATGCAGGGGTAGCAGTGGACGTAGTCTCTCTCGACTTTAAGAAGGCCTTCAACACTGTCTCTCACTCCATTCTCAATACAAAACTAGGGGACTGTGACATCAATACCTACACAGCCAAATGCTAACTGGCTGGAGGGCCACACCCAGAGAGTGGTGATGGATGGGTCATTTTCGACCTGGAGGGATGTGGACAGTGGGGTTCTGCAGGGCTCGGTCCTTGAGTCTGCACTGTTCAGCATCTTCATCAGTGACCAGGACAAGGGGTTAAAAAGCACCCTGTTCAAATTCACAGACAACACTAAGATGTGGGGGGGACATGGGCACGCTAGAAGGGAGGAATAGGTTGCAATCAGACCTAGACAGGTTACAGGAGTGGGCAGCTGAAAACAGGGTGAGGTTCAACACTGACAAGTGCAAGGTGCTGCACCTGAGGAAGAACCAGCAGCATACCTACAGGCTGAGGAACTCCCGTCTCATCATGCAGAGGCAGAAAAGGATCTTGGAATCATTACTGATGCCAAGATGAACATGGGTCGGCAGTGTGGGGAGGCAGTCAGGAAGGCCAACCGTACCTTGTCACGCATCCACAGATGCATCTCGAACAGTTCCAAGGAGGTGATCCTCCCCCTCTATACACTGGTCAGGGCTTGGAATACTGTGTCCAATTCTGGGCGCTGCACTTCAGGAAGGATGTGGACAATGTGGAGAGGGTCCAGAGGAGGCCACTCACATGATCAGGGGGCAGCAGGGCAGGCCCTATGAGGAGAGGCTCAGGGACCTGAACCTGTTCAGCCTCCACAAGAGAAGGCTGAGAGGGGGATCTAGTGGCCTGTTACAAGCTAGTTAGAGGGGACCAGCAGGCATTGGGGGAGTCCCTGTTCTCCTGAGCACTGCCAGGAGTGACTAGAAATAATGGTCACAAGCTGGCAGAGGGTAGATTCAGACTAGACATCAGGAGGTGCTACTTCACTGTCAGGGCAACTAGGTTCTGGAATCAACTTCCAAGCAAAATACTGCTGGCTCCTACCCTGGGGGTCTTTAAGAGGAGGCTAGACGAACACCTTGCTGGGGTCATAGGGGGTCAGACTTGACGATCTTTTCAGGTCCCTTCTGACCCAGCAACTATGAAATGATGAAACTCTCTGAAGCAGTACCCAAATCACACGGGCTCATCAGGGATGCCTGCAGACCAGGGACTTACCAGCAGGGGAGGAAGCATGGGTGTCATGGGGGCACAAAAGTGGCCACCCCAAGCTGAAGCCAGACCTGGTCTGGTCCCAGCATGGAGAGGCAGTATTGCCAAGAGGCCCAAGGGGCTCAATAGCAAAACAAGGGACATTCAAAGCCCAAAGTAACACACACCCCAAGAAGGGGTGTAGCTGAGGCAGTGAGGGACCAGTGCCCTGCCTGGCCATCAAGCTGAACATTTTTGAGTTCATCCTATCTGTTTAGTTGCCCTTCTTTTATGTTCCTGCATCAACATGAGCAGGGCCAGGCCCATGAGTATCCAAGCGTAGCCCTGTGGGTTGGCCCAGGTGGCAAACACCTACAACGTTCCAAAAAAAATGGCAAAAACACCGGAGTAGAAAGGAGTGGGGTGTACGGGAGAAGAAGCCCCACTGAAGATGCACCATTGTGGTCACATCTGGCCTGCAGGGAACAACTGGATCCCCTCCAGGCAAGTACAGGGTCATCTTTAGACCATCAAATTGTGATGGGTGAGAGGGGCATGTGTTATGTGGCCCAGAGGTGCAGAGCATGCCCATGGTATTGGGGAAGCAGTGCTGAACATGAGTCTATCACAAAGCCCTTTGTCCATTTTAAACATCCTCCAAGGCTTGTGACTTTGACTGGGGGGTGTCAGAGCTTGCTGGCTAGAGGGTCTTGCTCCTTTGTTCAGGGTCAGATTGATCATTATACTCGGGGGCAGTAAGGAATTTTATCTCATGGTCATATTGGTATGGACTGTTGTACTTCTTGCCTTCCTCAATAATGGGGGCCATTGCCCTCTGCCCAGGACCTCTTAGGTGTATATTGACATTTTTTTAGAAGCAAGACATTAGCTGCCATGGTTTGCCTACTTTATCTGTAGCAGGTTAGGGTGTTAGGTCTGTGTAGTGTCAGGGTTGAAGTCTTATGCAGAGTTTAGATTATGGTTTGTATGGGATGGTTTGGATAGGGATGATCCTGTCTCAGGCAGGGGATTTGATTAGATGGCCTCTGGAGGTTCTGTCCAGCCCTATTTTTATGTGACTATTGGTTCTAGCACCCTGGAACAGGGTCAGTCTCATTTATGGATGGATTCAATGTAATGTTCATTAAGCACCAGTGACTGAATTAGAGACATTGCCTGCCTTCCTACAGATACGTAAGCCACTAAGGATTTTTTTCATTCTCTTATATTCATAATTTTTATTTAAAATAATATAAACATGTCTAACATTTTCACAATAGTATAAACAAATGACAACTGGTCTTTATGTATAGTATGCCATTTTTCCAAAGTGTAAGAGGTTTACAAATGCAAACATCTGACTGCCTGCCAAGGAAATCAACATACATGCCTAAACCAAAAAAAATGGAGCTACTGAAAAAGAAAACCTAAAAGACATATAAGTGAGTAAAGTGGTTAATTAGAAGAGAATTAGATGTACAATAGTATAGAAAGTGGGAAAATTAAACATTACAAGTAAGATGAAACATAAAACTGCACCACCTGACTTAAGAAGGTAGGGAGAAAACATGATCGAAAAAGTACCTTTAAAGACCCCATAGTCCTCCATTTTTTGCAGTAGCCTAATAATACTGTACAGTAGCTTACTGCACTGTTAGTGTCTCATGTTAATGCATCCACTGTTTTCTAAAATTAGATGAGATGTAAAACCAATATTTTGATTATTACTGGCTATTAAAAATTCTGTAGTACTCTTAATTATTTATAGACAAAGACAAGTTCAGTATGCTACTCTTCCAGTGTATTTCCTTATCTACATTTTTTGACAGTCCAAGGGGATATGATATTCTTTGTTCATTTTATAAACTGTGGTGTGTAGTGCTGTTGTGCTTCAGTGAGAACATCTACATGTGAAATTAGCGCAATGCCATACACTCTGGTACAGTTCACACTGGAGTTTATTGCTCCCAGGCTCAGCATTTACACAATGCACCCAGGACCACAGCACATTGAGCCAGGGCGGCACAGGCCCAGCTGGCAGGGGGCCTGAGGGGTCAGCCTGCCAGCCCAGATCTGCTCTGCCCCAGCTCAATATGCTGTGGAGGGGCTGTCTGGGGTATGAGGGTACTACTGTGCAGGGCTAGCCACAGGCAACCCCGTACTGTAGTGCCATCAGCCCTAGACAGCCCCGATTACTGTCTACACATGCCTTGTGGCAGAACAGGTAACTCCACTCTAGGATAGTACTTGTATTGGACCATTTTAACCTATGGTAGAGTGAATTAGTTTACTCTGGCCTAATAGCTCCACATGTGTAGATGGAGATGCTTTACTGTGGAGCTAATTTGGCAACTGCAGTAAGTATCTTGTATAGATACTCCCAGTAATGGGTGAAGTAGTTTTAGGTGTAATACATAAACAAATCTTGAATCTGAAAAGCTCAAAAGATTCTGTATAAATGCAAAATCATAATCTGTATCACTGACTTTAATACCCAAATCTATCTTCATTTTCAGAAAGCTCTGCCTGGCAATCTTGGGCCTGATCCTGCAGCCCTTACTCATGTGAGTAATCCTTACATACATGAGTATTTCCATTGACTTCAATAGGACTGCTTGGGTGAGTAAGGACTGTTCGTGTGACTAAGGGTTGCAGAATCGAGTCCCAGCATAATTGGGAGTTTAAGAAATTTGTTTTTAGTCCATGAAAATGTTAGAGAAAATTTCTGTCACTCAGAAAAATAGCCATGTTTAGCAATGTATGTTCTCAAATGACAATGGTCTGATGATTTCTTTTTTTCCAGTACCGTGACCTTGAGTTCTAGGTACTTGATTTGAGGAATTTAATTTAAGAGATATCATCAAAATATTTCTATACAAAGCAAACAATGAGTGTTTTGATTTGTATCAAACTAAAGACACACAATGGCCCTGGATAACCTACTGTGTACCCAACATATTGAATAAATAAATGTCCTGTTAACACAGAATGTCTTTCCCACCTGAAAAAGCCATTCTCATTGTATATTTTAAGTGTACATTTTATAGTATCCTGTACCCTTTAAATTGACTATTATTCCATCGGAATGGTGGTATTCCTTCACCAGAATATCACCCCGTTTCTGGTTGGTATTGGCTGGGGAATTAAGTGATGTAATTTGGCATGAAAAGGAAAGTACTAGCTACTCAAATAGGAGGGGATTTGAGAGCTGATTAAAAGCAAAGTAACTGACTTTTTCACTGAGCTGAGGTATATGAATTTGTGCTCAATCATTTTTTAAACAAGCAGTATTCCCTGCACATCTTCCCAAATGTAAACACATTCAAAATTCGGGATGACAACAGTTATGAATTATGGAGAAAATACTATATAGCCTTCTTTCCATGGCAATTTAGATTGTTAATGCTGAATTCATTCAAAAAAGTGTGTTAGTTTATAGCCATGTTTTCATAACAATCAGTTTCATCTGTTGTTCCTTTATCAGTACAAACTGAGTAGCCTGTATTTGCTTTCCAAAGCATAAGAATGAAAGTAAATTGTCATAATTTAAGATATTGCTAATAAAGCAGGTAAGGAAACTTCTCTTTTAATAATATTACTTTTAGTCTTACGGTCCTTCATAATGTTCCAGTTTTCATTTAAAGAACACTGCTATTGCTGTTGTATCTTCTTCTCTTTGCTTAAAATGTCAGACCCAGTATAACTTACCATTTTCCTTTTCCTTTCTTTCCTTTCCCTTCCCTTTCCTTTCCGACTTTCTCTTTTAGGAACTTGAATTTCAGGATCTGACTGCAGTTTTACATTGTATTCACTCGTTTATAGCAGCAAAGGTGGCATCAGTGGATCCAGTATTTATAGACAGCCAGAGTATTGCAAGAAAATATATGTACAGTAACTGAAATCAATCTCCATGTTGTGATTATGGCAAATAAATTATTTTCTTAAAGAAATTAGCTATTTCCTTCACAATATTGCAATTCTGTGTGATTTTATAAGGAGTTTATTGTTGTGCTACCAATAAATATTACTGGTTTCACATTTTGTTCATGAGTTAACAAACAATTTGAACTGAGCCAGTTTGTTATATTTAGCATTATTCTAAAATTGAAATAAAATATTTCCAGTGTTATTCTGAGCTCCTCAAAATCACACTGTCATGCATGCATTACATAAAATGCAGATCAGGGCTTTCAAATTGCTTGTCTAAAATTGGGCTCTTGAATCCACATGATGTTTAAAAAGTAATGGGCACACAGAAAAGTCCAACAGACTTCACTTTAGAACACAGTGCAAATTTTCAGAAGTTCTTAAGTCTGTGAGCAGGTATACTTTAATCCATTTTAAAAGGGTGGGAGGACTTGACACTCAGAAGCATGTATCAGTCAGTTATATTTGTCCACAATTGTATAAGTTACCCAAAATGCTGAAAGTTTAACCCTTTATCCTACTTCATTAAGTTACAAACCAGACAGATACAAATGTTATGTCAGAATGTCTACTCATTCATATACCACGTACCCTTGGATAAAACTGTCTTACCTGCCTCAGCACAGGCTCACCATGCCTGAATGCTGGCCTCAAGGAGTAGAGTCTACTTAGCATCACTGCCACCCTGCTTGCTGCTCAGCCAAAACCTCACAGTTTAACCCTCTTGAAGTTGCTGCTGAATTGGCAGCAACTTTTTGTGAAATATTAAGCTGAACGACCAACTGCCACCAGTTTGGCAATGGCTGCAAGCGAGTCATTTTCTTTAGCTGAGAGCTGTAGGGGACAAGAATGTGACACTGAGAAGTGTATTCTGCCTCTGCTTCATGCAGGAGGGAGCCACCCACAGCATCCCCAGCAGCCATTCCAGCATCTCCATGCCATTGTTTCAACATAGAAATCAATTTTTAGCCTTAAGAAATGTACACAAATCAGTTTCTGCAGTTAAGACATGCACCTCAATGGCTAACTTTTGTTAATGTGTGTTTGGTATGCAAGTAAATACAATATATCTGTTCAATGTAATACTCACCAAACTCTTACTGTCCAATACCAAAGTTAGTTGCCTAATTCCTATGAAAGCTAGTGCAGGTTGGGCATCTATTTTGGTTTGCTGTAACCGAGTATCTTCTACCAAGCCAGTAGCCACAGCCTGCAAAGCACTGAATACTAGCCTTAATCCAGAAAAGTAGTTTAGCAAATGCTTAATTGTAAGCATGTGAATGTTATCATAGCTTAAAGTTCAGCATGTATTTAGGTGCTTTGCAGACTAAACAAAGACCATTTCAAACCTTGTAGGATCAAGCCATGAATTGGATGAAGAGCCTAACTTTAGGCACTCCTTTTTAAAGTTTTGGTCATGGATTTTCCCCATCCATTGATAAAAATACTCATTGCTCATTCATGTACTCATCATTAATAATATTCATATGTCTCCAGCCCTTGGTCGTAACTCTTTGCTCAGCTTCTTTAATAATTATTTTGTTTGGAGAGGAATGGTATCAAATATAGGGCAGGTGCAATGTTCCATAAAAAAAAATTCTTTCCCATCTGCTCACTTCCTCAGTGTTTTCTAAATATCAAATTCTGACCTCATACACTCACACACAAATTTAGTTTCCAGCAGTAGGGTCCCTTTGATTCAGGAAAAAATACAGAACTTGTTGGGACATGTTCCTAATCTACATCTGTACAGAATTTTGCTTCTGGACTCATTTGCCTGAATACACAGTTTAGAAATGATGAGCATTTTCATCTCAGGGCCCATTCACACCAAACAACTTCTAGCATTCCTTGTTGCCATGATAAAAATTGTGGATGTTCTCAAAGCATTTGGTGAATTGAATTTGGAGCATCAGACACTAAAAAACAATAGAAAGACAAATAAAAACACAGAAAGAAAACTGTAAATATAATAACTATCTGTTTCAGATTGTTATCATAATGTAAATTCATCATAACAGCAGAAACAGTGTTTGCAGTTACAGTATTTGCAATTACATTGTCATTTGCAAGATGTATTAGAAAAATTAAGTCCTTATCAACCTAGTATTTAGCATAGATGAGAAATATTTTATTAATTATTTGTAAATAAATATTTATAACCAATATGGTATTCTATTTTTAACAGATATCATCCTAATTTTATATTAAATATTTTTTAAAAAACAACAGTGTAATGTCTCTTGGACACACAGTTTTAACTGAAATGTTACATTTAATCATTTTTCCATTGTTTTAACATTATACAAACCATAACATAAAAATGGTTTGATTTATTTAGAGATACTTCTCAATTATTAGCATTTTTTTTTTACTAATATTGGGAACAGGATTAAAAATTAAGGCATCCCCTGATGTCCTAGTTTGTTGTACTACTTTCATGCAGAATTTCAGAATTTCAGTTCAGAATTATGTATATTCAAATAATAAAAACATTGCAAGTAGAATGAAAAATGGTGATGACAAACTAACAGCGACAAAGGCAAGTAGGTCATTTTTCAGTTATATCCTCTTCCAAATTCTGTTCCAAATGTAAATATTCAGATCACTTTTCCCCCAAGACTTTGCCCAGAAAATAAATTAGTTTCTGCTGAAATCAACTTTTAATTGAGTTTGGAACAATAAGGATGCCACTAGTCCTTGATCCTTGAAGTCCTCTTTATGCCATTCTCCCTGTTTATTTTAAGTCTATAACCTGTTATCATAGAAGATAGATGTCTTCAACATTTTATCTACAAATGTTCTTCATCTGTCTTGCTTCTTTCAGATTTTTTTCAGTTTCTGTAGTTATAAAAAATTGTAATAATGCATCTGTTTTAGACATCCATCTCTCCTGCTCTGAAAATAAACTCATGTATTCTTTTCTTTTCCTTTACATCCTTTCCTTATTATGGTAATCAAAAAGTTTTTTGCATGTCAAATGGAAATTAGGAAACCACAATGCACCAAGAGAATTTGCTATTATACATCTTTGTTTAGAACTGATGTCTTCCCCTTTTAGTTGATAGTCTTGCCATTTCCAATCATTCTAATAATTCAACATTTTAGATATCATTAATACCATTTGTATGAATTATATTAATTACATCATTCTCTTCCATTATTTGGGAGGTTCCTGATCATCTTCTTACAATATGTGTAGAGGAGAATCTAAGTATATTTAGCATCATTTAAAATGTACATTCCAGCAACATATATTCTTTTTTGCTACTCCCTTGGTAGTCCTACAAAGTCTCATTGTCATTGCTGGGAACAGTTTTAATTCACCAAGAATCTTCTGAATAAGGAGGTCATAAGAAATAAAAAATCTAAAAAGAAAATGGATTGGTGCGGTTTATACTTGAAGTTTTTGTGAAGAATCTTAATTTCAGAGAAACCTTCCAATCAGAGAATAAGTTTCCTCCCTTTTCTTTTTTCTTAACTTTTTTCCCCATTTCAAATAGAAAAACGATGCAGGAAAACCATAATTTTGGTTGACATTCTTCAAACTGGATTTTCCCAAGACATTTTTCACTGGAGTAATGTGAAAGTGTTTTCCAAACAGCAACATGAGAAGGAGGAGGGCTACCTATGGAATCAGAGCAGCACATTCTTTTTGCATAAAGCCATGCCACAAACAGACACAACGTTTATTGTGTACTTAATTTATTTTCATAAAACATACCAGTATGTCTTGAATTCTTTTACCGAAATGTATCCAACTCAAAAAAAGGGTTGCATGATAGGCCATCCAAATAAAACAATGGCATCCAAATACAAAAAAGAAAAACTAGATTCCAGAAAGATAATTTATTATTCATTTTTTATGAATATGATACCAGATGAAAGACAACAACTCTTTTCTTAGAGAGATGAAGCAGGTCATACATCAGAGGAACATAAAATACAAACAACAGTGGTTTTCCTTCTTATAATACAGTAGGCTATTTGAAGAATCTCTTTGAAGAAGCTTTGCTCTATGTGGTAAGATATGACAAGCAGCCTTTTAGAAGACTTCCATACAGACAGCCCATGGACAGGTCCAGCATTTTGTAAAAGGAAGTGAAGGAGCAGTGACAGGTGCTGCAGGAATGCTTGCACCCCCATGCCCATTTCCAGCTTCTCCCCACACCATCAATGGGACAGGGAGATCACATCACAGGAGCAACAGCTGGGGTCTTTTATTTCTAAGATTCTGAATAAGGTGGGAATTTCCACGACTTCCCTTCCTGCTCTCAGCACTCCCTCCTTTCTGCGCCATGCTCAATGACACCTCCTCTCTTCTCCCATTCCCCACCCACCACTGCCACTGCCTCTGGCTGTCCCAGCAACAGTAAGAGTTCCAGAGTTGCTTCTGCCCTGCTCCATGGGGAGTTGGGGATAGTTGCAGTGGCAGCAGTGGCTATGGGTTCCCCCTCCCTGAGCCTCCTCCTAGGCCTGCAGACAACACCTAGGGGAATTGGGTAAGGAGGAGAAAACTTCCCACTGCCGCCACTGCTGCTGTTTGCACCTGAGCCCAGCTACCCGCACAGCCAGGTTGGAAAGGGACAGGAGCAACTCTGGAGATCCCCTCATACTTGGGGGAACCAGAGACAAAGGGAACAGGAGCAGCAATAGGCAAGGAAGTGGGGAATGGGAGTGGGACAAGGAGAGAAGTGGATGTGCCACTAAGCACAGACAGAAAAAGAGGGGTAGGAATTCATTCCTGATTTGGGGTTTTAGAAAGTCCCTGGGTGCTTCTCGCATGGCATGGTCTGAAAGGGAGATGTGACATTGTCATTGTATCCCATCTGGATACACTGCTGACAGACCCAGCTTTGGATCCTGCCTTGGATTCTAAGTAGGTGATATGCTCCTTGAACTATCTAGATTTTGTATTAAATTTGGGTTGCTTTGTTCACTGAGACTTCACTAATGTTAATGCTGCAACTTAAAATTGTCAAACACAGAAAGATACGGAAAGAAAAGAATGTCATATGGATCTCCTTTCTTCTGAATACTCCATCTGACATAGCGAGGGATACAGTGGAATCACTGAGAGGTCTTTTTTCTGAAGGGTTTTGAGAGATGTTAAAAAGAAAAAAAAATTTCTAGCTCTCTCTCATATTTCTGACATCAGTTTCTAGTACAGTTGCAGCACTGGGAGTGCTGCACTCTCATATTTACTTCATAGGGATTTAGCCACTCATTGGCTAAATTGCCATAAATTGCCAGAAGGTGAACAACCAGCTATAAGACTGTGAGGCAACAAAAATAAGAGAAAGGAAATTAAAAGTAAGCATCCCTCTGGTTTTCTTTCCAAGTATTAATAAACCCACAGAATAATGTTGCATCTGTTATATTCATTATCTCACTCTAACTAGGTTCCTAAATGTCTATCAATATTCCAGTTATGCCACAGAAAGAACTGACATTTACATCATTTATTACACTGTTACATTACATTATTCATTAAACGTGTTTTGTTGTTGTTATTGGTGTCATACTGTATTTACTAATATGGTAATAGTATTTATGAACCATTCTGGAAGAAACTCAAACTGAATGTGGCAATAGTAAAGTGATTAGAACATTAGCTTGTTACAAGTCAGGTTTCTCATTAGTCTAATGAGAAAGATAGGTGAGGGCGGAGGGCGGGACTTCACTGATCTATTTTTCAAGGCATGCATTGCTCTAAATTGCCCGATTGAAAAGATTTCTCAAATGAGAGCCACCACAGAGACAGAGTCCATATACAGATTAATTCTATAGGAGATGGTTTTATTTTTTTGCAGCAGACAGCTACTTGCACAAATAAACTAGAAATATTTTATTGTTTTGTTCAATTAACATTCAGGACCAACCTAAGTTGCTGCCCTTTAATGTACCCAAACAATTCTCAAGAAGGCTCCATAATAAACTGAACCTTTTTCTTTGTTGTATGCAACCTGAACAAATATTTGTTAACTGAATTAATATTGAACTGGTTGTAAAGAAATAACTTTTCCTAAACATAAAATGAGAATGTTTAAAATGAAAATGTTTTAATTAGTTACATGGAGAATATATTAGTTGTGTATTACAAAAATTATAGTTATGGCTAGTCAAAAATGGGAAAAATCCATATTTTTTCACTGAAAGGGAAGAAATTCTCATTGTGTTGAAGTGATGTTATAGCCATGATCACCCAGGAAATATGTGAGACAAGTATTTTTGTGCATGCTATCTTATGTTGGACCAGCTGCATTGTTGGGGATAGAGGTAGACAAGTTTTGGGGTATCATAGTAAAGGTCTCCCATAGATGAGACCTGAGAAATAGTGTGCGGTACCTGAAAGCTTGCCTGAATCTATCCCAACCATTTTGTCAGTCTAATAAAATATATCCCCCACAGATTCCTTGCTCCTTCCAAGACTTTCTCATTAAATTCTTCCCAAAAAGTTTTGCCATATTTTTCAACAAGAAATGTGAATTTTTCAATCAGATATGCTGCAGACCCCAGATGTTTCATAAAGAGATAGTCCACAACCTGCTTAGTCCTCAAAGGGTTGCTGAATTAAGAATGATCACCTCATCTGCTTACTACAACTAGGGTCATTCAAGGCTGCATCCAGAGGAGCATGGACATGCAGTATGTGGTGCTATATCCCCATCTGCAGCACTACACACTGCACATGCAGGTGTTCCTCATGCTGTTACCGCGCAGCATGGGGTGGTTTTTTGACCCTGGGAGATCAATGTTTATGCTGCTGCTACTTGCCCTTGGGAACACAAACATCCACACTCATCTGGACATGCCCTCAAAGGGCACTGCTTTCCACTCAGCTGTAGTCTTGTACAGTTGGTTAGTTACCGTGAGCTAGTTTGCAAACCATCATACTTCCATATTGCATTTATTTTTGATTAAGTCTTTAAAATCATAGACCTAGGTTTCTAAATTGAGGGTCAACTGGTCTGGGTTCTCTGCAAAAATGCAGGATGCACTATTTGTAAATTGATGTTATCAAATACTTATTCAATCTCCTCTCAAAAACCTGCACGGAAGATTCTATAACTTAGTCTATTCTGTTCTAACTGTAAGGCTTTCCTTAGAGCTAATCTATCAATTAAGGTTGCCATAATTTAAAATTATTGATTCATGTCCTGCCCTTTCTGGCAAGGGAGAACTGTTACTCTCCCTCTTTTTTATGGCAACCTTTCAAATATTATCTTTCTCCAAACTAAACATACCTTCTGCTACCAGTCTCTCCCCATACAGATTCCTGTTTCAGCTATTCCTAGCCTTTACTTTGGACACTTACATAAAAATAACTATATTGTTTCAGTAGAAATATAAAAAATAAATATTATCCATTTTTCTATGATATGACAAAGGCCAGTGGTCAGAGAAAAGCTCTAGAATCTCAGTTTCATTATAACTTATCTCCAAAGATCAGTTTATCTGAAGATGCAAAGAAGGTGGAGAGGCTCAACAGCTACTTTGCCTCCGTCTTCACAAAAAATTAAGCCAGCCTCCTAATAAGGATTATCTTAATAAGGAAGGGGGGAAAGCTGAGGGAGGAGATAACAAAAGAGATGGAGATGGTCAGAATACTTTGATGGGTCCAAATGAATTCAGGTTAGTAGGGTCATATGAACTTCATCTCAGGGTATCATAGCACCATAGTACTTAGGGTCAGAAGGGACCTAAACAGATCATCAGGTCCGAACCTGAAGGGATACTGAAGGGATGCAGAGGAGATCTCAGAGCCTTCAGCAAAGATATTTATGAAGTTGTTGGAGATAGCCAGGTACCAGAGGACTGGAAAAGGCAGAAGCAAAAAGGAGGACTCGGGGAACCACAGGCTGTTTAGCCTCACCTCAATACCTGGGAAGTTACTGGAGCATTTCCTAAAGAAAGCCATTTGTTAGTATCTGGAAGAGGAAAGGCTGATCACAAGCAACAAGCATGGATTATGAAAAACAAATCATGTCAAACAAAACTGACATCCTTCTTTGACAAAGTAACTACTTGAGTGGAAGGACTTCCACTGTATCTGGACTTCAGCAAGTCTCTTAACAAAGTCCCACATGACCTTCTCAACAGATTGGAGAAATGTGGGTTGGATAAAACTACCTATAAGGTGGATAGATAATTATCTCAATAACTGCAAACAAAGGATAATTATTATGACCCACGGCAGGATGGCAGGAAGTTTTGAATGGAGTGTCACAGGGGCCTATTTTGGGCAAGTGCTATTCAGTGTGTTTGGATGCTGGCATAGAAAGCTTTTTGAGCAAGTTTGAAGATGACATGAAAATGGGAAGGATTGTGAACACAATTCAGAAGGAACTCCACAGATTGGAAGGCAAGGCTATAACTAACAGGATGAAGTTCAATGTAGACAAATGCAAGATGCTGCACCTCAGGAATTACATCAAAGACACAAATATAATATGTGTGACATTTGGCTGGATGGCAGCATCACGGAAAACGATTGGAGAATCTCGATAGATCACAGACTCAGTATGAGTCTGTAGTGTGGTGCAGCTGCAAAAAGGTGAATACGGTTTTGGGATGGTTGGGCCTCGGCTGGATATTGCTTGCAGTACTGGGCTCCACATTTTAAAAAGGACCTGGAGAAGTTAGAGACAGTCCAGAGGCCGGCAACAAAGAGGAGAGCAAGTCATACCTAGAGAAGCTGAAGGAGCTAGGCATGTTCATATTGCAGAAAAGGTACTTAAGAGGGGACATGGTATCAGTTTGCAAATATTTGAAGGGCTTCCATAAAGAGGAAGAGCACCTTTTTTATTTTGCTGCAGAGAGGACGCAGGCCAATGGCTTGAAGTTCCAGCAAAGAAAATGTATATTGTATCTCCAAAAAAACTTTGATGTGAGAATAGTAAGGCAGTGGAATAGACTGCCTAGGGAAATGCTGAACTCTCCATCACCAGAAGTGTTCAAGAAGATGTTCGAGAGCCAATGATCAGGGATGATCTAGGAGTACCTATACCTAATTCCACTGTGGGTATTTTCCCATGCTTTTGGGCTTTGCTGGATGTCCCACCTCCCCTTTCTGTTACATGTATCAGGGTGTTTTTAAGCCTCCCTCAGAGTTATTGGGTATTGGTTACAGCCAAGGCTGGGGATTTTGACTGGGGCATGCCAGTGTTCCCACTGGGATGGAAGCTAGATTTTCCTGGCTAGAAGGTCTTTCCCCTCTGCTCAGGCTCAGACCGGCTGCCATATTTCAGGTCAGGAAGAAATTTTACCTAATGGTCAGACTGGTATGGACTGTGACGGTTTTTATCTTCCTCTGTAGCAGGGGGCATAGTTGTCTGCCTGAGATTTCTTAACCATATATTAACAACCTTTTATAGAAGGAAGAAATTGGCTGCCATGGTTCCCCTACTTTACCTCTGGCAAGTTAGGGTGTTATGTCTGTGTTGTGTCAGGGTTGATGGTGATCTTACGTAGCATTTATATTAAAAATTGTATAGAATGGTTTGGCTAGGGATGATTTTCCTTGGGCAGGGGGTTGGACTTGATGACTTCTAGAGGTCCATACTTCTCTATGATTCTATGATCTACAAGGAATATAGGGACTGTATTGAAATCTGCAGCATTTAAATTAGGTAATATTTTCCTGTGCTGTGGATTGGAAACAGGAATAATGATATTTCAAATAGCCAGGAATAATGATATTTCAAATATGGTAAATGACCTAGTTTTTTAGTCTAAATTTGGTAGTATTGTAAAAAGTAAAAGAGAAAAGGAAAAAGACAGTTCTATGGCTTTTTCTAACAAATAGTATCTTTTTCAACTGTACTCCCATCACCACCCCCATCATCTCTCCTCCCTCTCTTTCTCCTCCTACTACATTGATTACTACTACTATGACTCTCTGGGTTTGTCTATATGTGTAATTAATGCAAAACAATAAATTCCAGAGCTTATTGCTCCAGAGTTTATTGCTCCTGTGTGCACTGCTTGAACACATGCCCAGGAACGCAGCATTTTGAGCTGAGTTGGAGTAGCTGCAGCTGGCAGGCCCTGAGAGTCATCCTGGGGCTTGTCCAACTTAGCTCAATGTGTTACAGAGGGGTTGCCAGTGTGGGGCTAACTGGCAGGCAGTGTCCACATGTGCTGCTGTGGAGTAAAAAATTAGTGTACTCCAGCCTAATAGGAGTGCATATGTAGATGTGCAATGTTTACTGCAGAACCAATTAGCCTACTCTGCAGTAAATGTCTCATGTAGACATGCCCATGTTGACTTTCTACGTTTAGCAAATAAGCATTTTCAAGAGGAGAGATGGGATTGAATCCATCCTTTCAGGATAAAAAAACCCTCTTTTACAATCCAAGTTGCAGAAATAATGGCTAAAGTTGACAGTAATGTAAAAAAATGTTTTTGTTGTTTTTTCAGCCAATTGGACTGAAGACAGTGGCTCACTGGTCATGTTATTCCTTTCATACCACAAAAATGGGATTTAGTTTGGCCATAAAGGGGTATCTTATTTCACTGTCAGATTATTTTATACCAATTTAAGTAGGAAAGATTTCAGAGATTTCAGAGTTTTTTAGGATTGGAAGGGACCTCAATAGATCATTGAATGCAACCTCCTGCCCTGGACAGAAAAAAGCACTGGAGTCAGATTACCCCAGCTAGGTGCTTGTCTAGTCTCCTTGTAAAAACCTCCAAGGTGGGAAAAAGTATAACTTCCCTTGGAAGCCCATTCCAGAGTTTGGCAACCCTCACCATAAAGAAATGTTTTCCTAATGTCTAATCTAAATCTGCTCTCCGTCAGTTTATAGCCATTGTTCCCAGTAACCCCAAGGGATGCCCTGGTAAGCACAGTATACCCTATTCCTTGCTTCCCACCACCCAGTGAATTTGTAGATGGCCACAAGATCCCCTGTCAGAGTTCTTTTGCAGAGGCTGAAGAGATTCAGGTCCCAAAATCTCTCCTCATAGGATTTTACCTGCAGGCCCTTAACTATACGAGTAGCCCTCCTCTGGACCTTATCAAGGTTACCCACATCCCTCTTCAAGTGTGGTGCTCAAAACTGGATGCAGTACTCCAGCTGCAGTCTTACCAATGCTGCATAGGGGCAAGTATCACCTCCTTAGACCTGTTCATGATTCATGTTCTAATGCATGGAAGAGTGCGGTTGGCTTTACTTATGACTTTGTTACATTGATGACTCATATTCATTTTGGAGTCAACTATGACTCCGAGTTCCCTTTCTGCTGCTGTGCTGCTTAGAAAGTCACCTCCCCATCTGTAGGTGTGCTGGTGACTCTTTCTCCATAGATACAGCACTTACATACCCCTTATGTGGAATTACAGAAGTAGAGTAGTACTTGGATGGAGGTGCAGATATATGAATCTGATTATTCTTTAATTATCCTAAACCCTTTCTTGTCTGACATAGTAGCCTATCAACTGTTGTTTATTAAATGAAAATGCTCTTCAACTATATGAACCTTCAATTCCAATCCACCCTACAGGGGTGATAATTATATTCAGGTACTTGAATTTGTCATGCAAATATGGGTGTGTATATAACTTCTATGAAATATTTGTAGAGGTCATAAAGAAAGTTATAGAAATCAATATTAGGTCTGTGGAAATTCATTGTCATTATACTGTGTAGTTGTTTTGGATAACTATAAGCAATTTAAATGGGACATGCACATAATACAGACGTTACATTAGAATGTTAAAAGGTTAGGAAAAATTGAATGTTGATATAGGGTGGTCCATTGGCTATTATCTTTTGAAATCTCAAATGTGGGGAACTGTCAGATTATTATATAAATAGTCTTATCTTAAATATTTAGAATATCCCATGTAAGTAGAACAAAGATAAAGGAACCTGTTTTTCAAACTTATGAGGAAGCATAACAGCTAATTAAATGGTTGTATGGCTGTAACAGAGAGCTTGAGGCTCCTGTTACTTTCAGAAGAAAAACTGAAGCTAGGAGAGTCCAGGGAACAGCATATTCCTGCTGCCTGGCAGGGGAAAGGCCCATCAGAGTAAAGGGTTGCACATGATGCCAGTCAAGAGAACTCTGCCTAGGGTGAGCTGGCTACAAGGGAATAGGGAGCTGGAGAGCAGAAGCTATGATTGCTTACCCCAGGCCTGGTAGAATTACAATAGGACAAAGCCTAGCTTGAGTAGCAAGAGGCTGCTAGAGTATCAGTCCTAAGCAGCCAAGGCAACCAGTCATTTGGCACTGAGGGGGAACCCCAGTGGGTGGCTAGGCCAGAGGGGTCAGGGCTTAGTTGGCATGAGAGAGCTGAGCCAGGGAGGCAGTCTAGCCCTGGAAGCCACTGGATGAAGAGTTCTTGGCCAGGAAGACTGCAGGGGGATGTCAGAGCTGCTCTAAGGACTGTCAGCAGAAAGTGGTGCCTTAGAGACGGACACAACCCTGGGTAAGGGGAAGCTTTGCTACAAGACAGTCAGCTTTTGTTCTTGCTTGCTATTACTAGAACAGGTTATGTTTATATTACAGCCAGTGTGCTTTTGCCCTTCGTTACAGTTTACTACTGGTGGCTTGGGACTGCAGGCACAAGGGTGTCTGGAGCCCTGCCAGGGGCTAGGGGCTCAAGACACAGGGCACACTTAGCCATAGGTATGAAGCTTGGAGAAGGCAGCTGAAGCCTAGCAAGGGTGAATGCTAGACCAGGGCCAGGGACTCAGCAGCCCAGGAAAGGCAGTGTCCAGAAGCCTGAAGATCCTTACAGCTAACAGGTCTGAAGTTGACAGAGCCTGACACAAATCAATGGGCCAGGATTGAAGGCTTTCAGCCAGAGAAAAGGGCAAATGTTGAAAAGACTGAGGCCCTGACAAGGGAGTGGTTGTGCAGTGACACCTGTGAAGCATGGCTGTAAGAAAGATCAGAGGCCATGAATAGTCCTTAAGGCTACAAATACCCTGAGGAGCACAGGTGGGCAAGAGGGCCTACAAAGCATGACAAAGGACTGAGACCTGTGGGGTCTGAATGGGACCTGCTGGCTGTCAGAAAAACTGAGGTCTCACTTTGGATCCTTAGGCAGCCTCATCTTCCAGCATTCAGTACATTCAGTAGAGTGTGGCAGGTGAGGAGTGGGTACCCTACAGCCAAAGCAGGGCAAGGGTTGCATGGCCACCAGGACGTACCCCTGGAGCAGGCTTTTGTTACCATGGCATGTATCTTTGAAGGCTGCTGTGTAAAATATTTCAGACACATTACTAAGGGCACAGCCTAACATGAGCAAAATAATGCATGAAGCGCAACATGCTATCACTTTAACATACACATTACAAAATGTTTCAGACCCTACTGCTTTTTTTTTTTTTTTAAGAGCCTTAAAATAAACCATAATATAACAATAAGACCAGAAAAGGATTTACTTAATAGTTGCATGCTGGAAAGTGTGAATCATATTGATTACTTTGCAGGAGATGCTTCTCTTTAAGCCAACTGTTTTGGCTCCCCAAAGGGATGGCATGATTTACTGAAAGTCTCTAACAACACTATGAAATCCTATAGAATCCTGCTGCATTGGTGTTAAATTACTGTTCTACAATAGGACCTTATTTGCTATATAAGAGAAAACAAGTTGTTCTACACATCAAATAGGTTCTCTGGAATAATGTTTGTATACTTTAATTAGCTGTTTATTGCCAATTTAGAAATCTGCATAATCAAGATAAATCACTTGACTTCTGCCTACTCAGAAAGCTTACACTTTTACTACCTATACTCTAAACTTGTTCCTGCTACCAATTAGGACATTTGGGTTATTCTAACCTGATACTGAAGGATCCAAATGCAAGACCCTTTCTACATTAGGGAGATTTTTCAAAATGTTTCTACTATTCCCAACATTGGATTGTCTCCACTTCCCATATTTGGAGCACTAGCTCTTCCTATTATATTAATCCATCACTGGCAAGATTTAAAAAATAGGAGCCTGAGGTCTGATTCTGAAATCTAGTCCAATTCACTATGTACTGCTTTGTAATACTGCTGTACTCAGCCGGTTACATTTTTTCTTTATTACCACAGCCAAATCTTTATTATCTCCTCCAAAATCTTAATATTTCCAATGTAAATAATATTTTTCTGGAAAAAACTGATATTGTGGTTTTTAGCCAATTTTTATTAACTTAAAATAACAAAGTATAAAATCTAATAATCAGATATTCCACTGTTGGACCATAATACCTTGTATGTGAGTGTTCATTTTCTCCATGTACCATTCAGAATTCTTTATTTTGTAATTATTAACTTCTCTTTAATTTCCCCCAAAAGTAACAATATGCCTGAATTTTATAGAGACACATCAATCAAGTTACTTGTCTATAAGAAGATGTCAACCAAACTTTCTGTCAACTAGTGCATCTCTCAAAAACATAATGCCACTCTTACCTCAATAGTAATATCCCATGTAATTTCAGCTTTTTACATTCATATCACATTCAGTCACATGCATCTTATTTTATATGCACTTTTATACGTGCGATGTCTACAGTTTTTTTGTTGTACATTTAGGTAATCTGGATGCAAATTCAGTTGCACTGGACCAGAAGGGCAAGAGGTAGGGAAGAGGTATTACTTTGGAATAATGGTGATTTTTGTAGTGGGAAGACATCCACAGAGAAATGCTTGTACTTCTTGCTATCCCTAGGATGGGGCCATGCCATGCCATGCCAGTAATGAGCTGTGCCCCATTTTCCCTGGTACAGAAGCAGCTGAAAGAGAGATGTATGACCACAATGCCTAAATCAGTTTCACAACATTAGAGGATCTAGAAAACTGAGTTAACCTCCATGGTTGATTAAACCAGGTTTATTATTTTATTTTTATTTTTTAGATTTATATCCTGCCCAGACTGGCCAGTTAACACCAGTAGTGACACAAAAGCATTGGTTCTATAGTGTACAGACACACAAAATGTATAGTCGTATACTCACAGATATCACTGAGAGACAAATGCATATGAATACCTTGAGTATATGTGTATCAAATGAAAACTGAAGTATAACATTCCTATCAATCAAAAATGTGATCAGTACTCTTGGGTTCCTAAAAAAAAATAATTCTTCAGCAAATATTCTCCAAAATTCTGTGCAGAAATATGTACATTTCACAAAGCTATAGTAGTATCCTCTCAATAATCTATCTGCATAAGTGAACACAATGGAAGGGTGCGCTGGAGCTGAATAGACATTGGAGGTGATTAACAAAGCTTCTGAAGTAGAAAAGATTAAATGATTTAGTCCAAGGCCTTGTCTACAAATATAGGTAAATGCTAGCTCAGCTGGGTAGCTGGAGTGTAGCAAACCTAGAGGAAAAAGGAAAAAAAGCATAGAAAAAAGACTGGATCATAGAACTTTCTGGAAAAAGAGGTTTTATGTCTCATGCATTTTCTAAAGGAATTGATTCCTTAAGATGGGCAGCAAAATTGTGAATGGGTACATGTTATATCATATACCTCCTGAGCATGTGCAATGAGAAAGGAAGAGAATTTAGTTATTGTATTTCCAAGCTCTAAAATAAGGGCAAGGTTTATAACTGTTTCTAGGAAAAGGATGACAGTTTTTTAGGAGGAAATATTTATGGACATAAGTTTTTCTTTTTTTCATATGTTTTGTTTGTTTACATTTTAAACTTGTTGCATATTAACTTGTCTTATTTTCATTAAATTGATTGTATTCACAAGACTTCTGGTTGTAAATCATCTACTATTTCAATGTGTGTTATTAAAAGGAAACTTTGGAACTGTGTTTATCAAGTCGGGAGGTGGGGATCATAAGAAAGTAGATCTAGAAGATACTCTGTGAGCTCATCTACTCTAGCCCACTGCTCAGGGAATAATAGTCCAGGACTTCCCCGGGGCTCTGTCCCCTCCAGCCCAGTGTCACAGCCAAGGCTGGCCCCGCTCTAGCCCCTGGCTCCAGGCCCTGCTGGGTGGGGTGGGGCCAGGGCCAGTGTGGGGCTGGGGGGTGGTGGATTTGTTGACTTGGGGGGGTGCCTGGCAACAACCCCAGGTGCCACATGGGTGTAGCGGGCCCTGGCCCCAATCCTGATTCTGAGCCTGGCTCAGCTCCGCTCCCTCCCAATCCCTGCCCAGTCCTTGTCTCACTCTCTCCCCCTCCCCCCAGCCCTTCCTCGCAGACTTTCCTACCTGGGGGCGGTGCCTCAGACCCCCTCCCCACCAAAAATATTTCTCCTTCCACCTATGATCAAATACACTGTTCTCCCTCCATTCACAGAACCTGTCACCTCATCATAGAAGGAACTCAGGTTGATCAGGCATGCCTTGTTCTTGGTTAAGCCATGCTGGCTGTTCCTTTATCACTTTGCTCTTCTCTAGGTGTTTCAAAATAGATTTTTCAAGGACCTGCTCCATGATCTTTCTGGGTATTGAGGTCAAACTGACTAGTCTTGTAATTCTCCAGATGCTCTTCCCATTTTTATTTTTTTTAAAGAGGAGCACTACATTCACCCTCTTCCAATCATCCAGACTCCATGTTTCCTCTACCTGTTCTCAAAAACTTTTAAATTACTTCAGGCAGTATACATCCAACTTGGTGCGAATGCATTCTTATCTTAAAACTAATGCTGTATATTTGTCAAGTCCTCCAACTAGATTACTTTGCTGCTTATGTAGGATTACCCTACCTGTTTATCTTTTTCTGTCCTGTGTTCTCTCTCCTTCTGGGTGTCAACTTCCTGTTTAAACACCTGCACAAAGCTCTGTGGATCTTGATACCAGAAAGAGGGACACTTGCATACATCTGTGTTGCTTCTGACTATTCATCAGTCAAGTTGCAATATAGTTCTCCGCTGAGCTCCTGAACTTTATGGCTGCTCAGAGAAAGGAATACTTCCAGGCCCAA
Source organism: Crocodylus siamensis (assembly GCF_052110815.1). NCBI lineage: Eukaryota > Metazoa > Chordata > Crocodylia > Crocodylidae > Crocodylus > Crocodylus siamensis. The sequence goes on along the minus strand of NC_143395.1, from coordinate 33,542,854 downwards.
CTGAACAACAGTAACTTAACACAGGTATGCCAAAGATTACGACAACAAATTTGGGACAGAAAGTGAAATGAGGACCCAAGCCAGTGCCACAGAAATAGAAAGAAGCTACAGGTGGGGCTAAAAGAATGGACCATACAAGGATTACAGTAAGACTTCTAGGAGAGTTTTCAAGAACTACTAAGAGAAACTGCATCAATTTGCTGGAGATCGCACAGTTCATCCACAGATTTCATGAACTCACAGATTGAATTCAGATCCAATATCTCATTGACCTGGTGAAGCCCAGTTAGACAGTTTGGGAGAGCTGGGATCTCCCCAAATCACAAACAAAAGAATCAGCATGAAAGGCAGGTCGTGAGGCCCTCTTCTAATAGGTACTATAGTATATAACAGAGTTGTACATGTAGATTAGTCATCTTCTCTCTACTTTTCTGAGCATTTAAGCTCCTCACTTCAATGGCCAAAATCATGGACACCCTAGAGAGCATACAAATTCCTCATTCCTTTTTATTCCCTAAATAAGTAAAAGCACAACTATCAATTATGTTCTGCAGGATGTTGTCAGATGGTACCCTATCATGAGGCTTGTTGGTCAGTCCTCCTCCCCACATACCCCTTTAGCCAAGATAGCAGCATCAGCAGCACATGAGTTGATAAAGAGATGGCATGATGGAAAGGTGGTTGTGATAGCAAATTCAGAAAAGAGAAAGCATTAGAAGTATATTTGGTTCCTGGTTCCATTAATGTCAAAGATTTGAGCCATAGGAAATAACATGATATTAATTCCCAAACCCATGCTACAAAGAATTTTTAGAGAGAAGGAGACAACAGGACATTTCAATGAATTCATACCACAGAATTTTTTATCTTTGATAACACATTATGCTATAACTTGACATGAAGGAAAATGCTATAACTTGGTATGGAGGGGTGCGTACACATTTTGACAGTTAAGCTGGCTTAACTTTTTTAAGTCAACGTAACTGTCAGAGCATACACACATATACACACACACACGTGGTGCACTGTCAACTTAAACGCATAGCAAGAAAATACACCTCTGAGGTATATTATTAACCATGTTTCTTAAAAGTGTAACGCTTCAGAAGTGTATTATCTTCAGTCTCATTAGTTCAGTTGATTTAGCTCACAAAATGGCTGCCACTATGTCAAGGAGCTTTACATGCATATGCTTTGATGTGCCTTAACTTAAACTAAGTCAACTTACACTGACTTTGCATGTGTGTATGCACCTGAGATTGCAAAACCATCCATCTTTCTTTATATTACCCATGTAGTTTTGGGGGCACCATCCTCACAAAAGCAACACAGTATATCGTTCATATTGTGACAAATAAGAAAAAAAAATCAAGAATCCTCCAGCCTTTTTTGGGGGGCACATCTCAGGGTAACATCCAAATTAAGGATTGCCTGCAGAACTGCACATGCCATTACTAGCCTACCTTTGCTACCCTTACTCTCACCAACTACCATCATATCCACAACCTATAGAATTATAATGCAATTCCTACCCTACCTCTGTAGCATCCTTTTTAATATATTCAGAGAACACCAACAGCTGTCTTTAACAAACATTTCCACAAGTCACCACACTAATTCTATGAGCTATTCCCTCCCATCAAACAGGCCCAGAGATTGTACAAAAATGGGGAAGATTACTATGAAATATTTTACAATCTTCCACAACTAGGAAGAACTTATGGGAAGTGAATTTTAAAACGGGGGTGGGGTGTGGGGCATGTTCTCTCACTTTTGGCTTGGAAACTACCATTTGGACAATCATTAGGTTTCTTTTTGTTCCTTATAGCACCAGAAATATAGCAACTACACATGTATTTTCATAAAATATTAAAAGAAAAAAGGAGAAAGAAAATGTTTGGTTGCAGCCCCCATAGACTTTGCTACTGATACTAATGGAGAGACCAACAGTCATAGAAAATTAGGGATTGAATGGACCTCAGGAGGTCATCTAGTCCAACTGCTTGCTCAAAGTAGGACCACCCCCAACTAGATCATCCCAGCCAAAGCTTTTTGTCTAGCCAGGTCTAAAAAACCTCCAGGAATGGAGAATCCACAACCTCTCTGAGTAACCTGTTCCAGTGCTTTACTACCTTCCTAGTATTCTTTCTAATATCTAACCTAAACTTCCCTTGTGGCAACTTGAAACCATTGCTCTTTGTTCTGTCATCTGCCCGCACTGAGAACAGTCTATCTCCATCCTCTTTCAAACTCCCCTTTGGGTAGTTGAAGGCTGCTATTAAATCCTCTCTCATTCTCCTCTTCTCTTCCTCTTCCCAGTTCCCTTAGCATGTGCTCATAAGTCATATGCCCCAGCCCCGGAACCATTTTGTTGCCCTTTGCTGGACTATCTCCAATTTCTCCACATCCTTCTGTAGTGGGGGTCCAAAATTGAACACAGTACTCCAGATGTGGCCTCACCAGTGCTAAACAGAGGTGAATAATCATTTCCCTTGACCTACTGGTAACATGCCTACCAATGTGGCCTAGTATCTGTTAGCTTTCTTTGCAATTATCTTGAAGAACATACTTTTATGCATACAACAGTATGGAGTTTTAATGGGTGTTTAATAAATACAGTTTGCACAGGGTGATATCTGTTCAGGACTTTTTTTTTTTTACTGTTCACAACATTGCAGTTGGGGTATATATTTAAATGTCTTTACACTTCTGGTTTTGAAGCTTGCATGGTTCATTAACATGCCCATCATCACTGCTATAAAATTCAAAAAGACTCTATTAAAATGTACACCTGAAGCATGATAAAATCCTTGTACCATTACATTTATATATAAAAGTACCTAGTATTTATGATTAAAGACCTATCAAACGATAGCTATTGTCACAAATAGCACCTAACCTCACAGCAGGAGCATGTAGCATCTCTGCCTCTGCAAAAACATCTTTTCTCAGTTGGTTCAGTTGATTTGCCAACCTCTTCCTCCTGCCCTCCTCCTCCTGCTCATCTCCAAGGCATTGTCCTTTGGTCTCGCATAGATTGTGCAAAGTACTGTGATTAGTCTTCAGTTTTAACACTAGGTACCTCTACCTACTACTCACTTCCAAATGCACATTTCACTGTCATTATGCAATTACCCAAATTTATTTAAACTCTTATTTCTCCTACCAAGTTTTCCATATAAACCTTGATAAGCCAGAGAAACAGATGTTAAGCTGGTCCCTCATGAAGATTTGAGGAACGAAAATGTCATAAACGGCTCTAGAGACTATAGAACTGCAAGCCATTTCTCATACAAAATGGGCCATGGTTTCTAAGGATTCCAGCATGCTACAAATTTCCAGATGAGTCCTGTTAATATGGGTATGCCTTGTGCAAAACCATAAAAAAAAGACCTTTCTATTAATGAACTCTAATGACAGGCAATGAATTGGGCAAAGAATAGGCACAAGGGTTTTATCATGGGCCCTAGTACAATTAGGAAATCCCAATTTTATCCTCTCATGCCTTGACCAGTCTTTTAATGTAAAGCAACAGTACTTTCTTGAAACCCTTCCTTACAACAATTTTAAAACAAAATATTTAGCTATTGATTGGTAGCTATCAAGATGGTAAGTTTCCAGAGAGTGCTACGAACAAACTTCTCCATGCTCAGTACAGCTCTCATATATGTGTTCCACCACTGGTGCTCCAGGAACGGTGCTGAACAGATTCATAGGAAATGGGCTTCTCATATCCTGAAATTCTGACACCATTTCTGGTTGTGTAAGTTATGCTGCACTCTGTGGTTATACCCATCAATACACCTGGCTAAGTCCAAAGAAAAATAGGCTACTTGATGAAGCTGTTCGTTAACAAGATTTAGGTGCAGTGTCTACTGAATTTTGCCTCCCCATTCTTAGTTTCCCTTATCACCTTTGTTCTGAAGTTGCTGCACAGTTTTAGATGGTAAGATTTCAGCAGCCTATTTATCACCTTGAGGACTGCAGCTCTGAACTGTGGTTTTTCCATTCTGCCCGATGACATTTTGAAAATGGTGCTAGTTCACAAAAACAAGATGACAGAATAAAAGAAAAAAACATGCAAATTGCTTATTCTGACCTTATCCAATGAGTGATGGTGGCTAATGGACCATGCCACAGGGATGCAAGGAAAAACACAAAGGAACAAAACTTACTCAGAGATGCTGAAGAAATTGTGCTGAGCTGAGACAGGAAAGACACTGTGCCCCAACTAATTAAAGGAAACAGCTGGGGCCATGCAGTTCACAGGCTGCCGTATCAAGCCCAGCTGCTGGAGTTCAAGCCTGGGAGAAGGAGAATGGCATGGCAGAAGAAGAAGTCAAAAGCCATGCTGAAAAAGTAAAAGAAGAATAGCTGAAGCAAAAAGGCAGCGAATCAGATGCTGCCATGGAGAGAAAAGCTGGGAAGAAAGGGGTTTTAATGGGACACAAAGGAAGCGTCTGGGGTCAGTTCAGAGGAGGGGGAAGCAAGGTAAAGATAGGGAAGAGGACAATGGGAGAAGGAACTGACCTCAGGGCTTGGCGGAAAGTCCTCATCCCCAGGCTTACCTGGAGGGAACCAGCAATGTGACAGAAGAGACTGCTCTGTTGGTGAGTCCAGTCCTAAGGGGTGGAGATAACTGCTTCAGGACCCTAGAAGAAAAGCCACATGGATAAGATAATACTCCAAGAAGGAGTATATCTATCCCAACCCTGAAGGTAAGGGCAGGATTAGAATGAAGAGGCAGCTGGCTTGGGACCTGTGCAGGGAAGAACGGGGCAAAAAGCCAACTTAGAAGAAGACTTCTTGACAAAGGAGTCCAGAAGACTAAGACCAGACCTTCAGTCCAGTAGGCAAACAACAATGGGCCTGAAACATCTGGTGTCATTAGGGCAGGGGATGGGGATGGTGGAGCCCTGAAAAGATAAGCTGACCTCTTGAGCCTTTAACCGATCCTTTTTGTCTCCCAGAAGTTTTTGGTACCTCTCTCTCTCTAATATCAATGCGTGGCAGGAGATTTTCAAGAGACAGAACACTACTAAGACAGTAGAGCGACAACTTGGCTCCAGGCAGCACAATACAGGCCCCTTGCACACTGACCTCTTTTTGTTCGTCCACAATGCAAAGTATGAAACATATGCAGCATAGAAGCAGAAACAGTAGCCCAGCAAAGATGATCAGAATACTTAGTACTTATTTTGAAATATTGTAATGCTGATGGCCACAATGCTACAAAGTAAAAGAAACCTACGTGGTGTTGCTTCACCGATTGCTTAACAGTTATTACTAATTGTTTAATATGGATAAAGAGTACTCATAACAAGTATCAAGTGTAAGCCTACCATTAGACCCAAATATCAATTTGTTGTGAAAATAACTATTTTGGAGGATGTTTGGAAGTTTGAGTACCATAGAAAATAAAGAGAATATATACCTTAATTATTTTCTGGGTGTCAGAAGCTTCTGAAAAATAACTCGCCTACTTTCAGAGCTTTTTGAGAGTCAAACGTCAAAAAGATACTGATGACGGTGTTTAACTGTTGGGAACTATTAGGTTTCTTTTGTATTTGTCACTTAGATGTAATGAGTTTCAGAATAAATTGCAAAATGTATTTAACGTGAACTGAGGATAAGGCAATTATTCAAGATAGAAATCCTAAAGGCTAGAGAAAAATGTAATTTTACCTGCTGTGAGTTACATACACGAGAAAGTTCTTGTTACTGCATATTGAATTTTAACGTTTGCCTTCTGGTCTTCAATAATTTTACCAGCATTTAAGTTTCTGCATGCTAAACCTGGCATTGATTTCAATGATTGAGGTATCTAATTACCTTTAAAATGTACCAGTACACTGGCTGCTTTAGTTTTCCTTAGGCACATCAATGAGATGTTTAGTGTAGAGCTGCCTACTTAGCTCCGCAGTAAAGCCTCAATATCTATGACCTGAAATTGAAGCAAAGTAAACCCTTGTGTCATGTACACCTGTGTTTTAAAGCCTGATCCTTACCTGTCTCCCCAGTGATGGAGGGGAGAGCAAGCTGCTGGTGGGGACAGCAATCCCTGAGCTGCAGGGGTGGAGGCTGGTGCTTCCCTCCACGGCAGTGGTGCCCTGCCTCTCCACCTGTAGGCACTCGGCTCAGGCAGTCCCAGGGGGTGCTGCGGCTGCAGAGGGAAGCACCAAGCCCTCACACAGCTCAGGCAGGCAAGCAGGCTTCAGGGGAAAAAAAATCAGGTTCGCACCCTTTTTTTTTTTTTTTCCCCCCTTCTGTAGAGATTGCCTTCCCAGGCTGCCTTTACAGTCTGCGTGCAGACTCCCTGAGCTGCACAGAGCCCAATGCTTCCCTCTGTAGCTGTAGGGTAGGAAACTAAAACTCCTCTTTGGGGTTCTATAAAGTAAAACACCTAAGTCATTTGCTGCGTCCCAAAGTCATTTAAGGTGGATTATGCCGCCGAATGTGCTTCAACGGCTGGAATTAATGCACAATATGTTGCTGAATTTTCAAACTCGAGCAAACAGCAATGCCATTAAAGTGGTGTAAAAGGCATTTAACCCACTTTAAACCTTCTTTAAAGTGTCATCTACAAATGGCCTATATGCAGCCCTATTAGGCTACAGGAAAGGTATCTCACTGCAGGTTAGTACTTGTAAATAAAATACAAGTACTACCCTACAGCAGAGTTCTTCAGTGCATAGCAACACGCATGTAGACACTGACAGGACTTATAGGGGCATGAGGGTGCTTCAATATGGGAACTGCCTGTCAGCTAGCTCCATACTGGAGCACACTTGTACCCTACCCAGCCCCTCTGCAGTACATTAAGCTGAGTCAGAGAAGACCTGAGCTAGCAAGCTGACCCCCTGGCCCTCCCACCAGCCAGGGCTGCTCCAACAGCTCAATGTGCTGCAGTCCCAGGTGAATATTCAAACATGGAGCCTGGGAGCAATAAGCTCTAGCACAAGATGTGCCAGAGTCTATTGTTTTGTGCTACTTGTATGTGTAAATGGACCCCTTGACACTAGGGTAGTCCTTGGCTTGCTCTAAACAAAAAAGGAATCCCTTTTAGAATAATGAAAGTCTAAATCATTAAAAGTCAAATGAAATAAGTCCAGATGAAATACCAAATGACAGCTGCTAGTTTCTCAGTGAGTGCATCTATGTGTGATGCTACATTGCTGTAGCAATGTGCTGTAGCAGTGTAGCATCAGCAGTCACAAACCATGACACCACAGCTACATTGCTGTAGCAACACACTCCCTCATTATAGTGCATTGCTACAGCAATGTAGCAGCTAAAAATAACTATGCACAGTGCACAGTACAGGCTGTTACTGCGCCATCATTTAGTATGTCCAAAAGGAAGTATTCAGAAGGGTAATTTTAGATATGCGTATCTGAAAATCATAGCCACAAACTATTCTCTGGTAAAACAGCTGTGACCGAAGAAACCCTTGGGCTAAAAAGAAAAAAAAAAAAAAGGTGGGGTGGTATACTCCAAGCTTAGAGCCCCAATTAACCAGTCTTTTCAGTGAGAGGAGTCTGGGGTCTATGAAAGCCAAGGAGGCTGTCAGGCTACTGAAAGTGAGTCAAGGGGGGAAAAAATAAAGAAGAAGAAATCAGATCTTGCTTTTACCAGATCTTGCTTGTACCAGAAGGGCCTTAATTAGGTGACAGTCTGGAATAGAAAGCTGGGGGTCTGTCTCTACAGGCAACTCTGGGCTTCCCTGAGAGGTCAGAGACCTTATGAAAAATGGGAATGACAAGTTTAGGGTACTGATAATGATGATGAACTCAGTACTGTTACATGCTTTTTCATAAGAGCTATGACATTCATTTCATTTTTCTTTTTGTTTTCTATTGTTGTTAGGTTAGCCTGGCCCATCTGGTAATAGTCTAGTAACAAGAGCTGTTTCATATAAGAAAATGCTCTTCTATATTTTGCACTGCTTTTTGATATAGTTAAAGCAACCTATTGTATATTCATTTTAGTGTGATAGAGGAGTAACTTATGACAAATGAGTTCTGTCAATACAGCCAACCCCACATGGTCAAAAAATCACAAACCCAACTTTCGAAGACCATATGTAAAGTAGGTTTCCAGTGCTGCTAATATATTTTAATGATATTAGAGCAAGTTCTGTTAGCTAAAGTTTAGAATAAGGGACAGCACATGTCACTCAAAGAAAAGTAGCTGAGGTACATTCCTAGACTGTCTCCTTCTAATGTTAAGCTGACTGCAGGCTGAGATGGGGCTGGAGACATAGTGTTGCATTCTCTCTCCCCCTCCCCACCCACTTTCATGTTGTTTATTTTCTGTAGGCAGAAGAGCAGCTAAAGAATAGCATTTATAATCATTTGAATTCAGGGCAGCTGATTGGCTAATCAACTCTGCAATGTTCCTTCAGCACAGAAAGTTTTAACTTTTCAGCTCTTGGGTTTTTTTCCTTGAAAGTACATTTGTACTCATAATTCTGATTTAAATGAAAAACATGAATGTGGACAAAATCTTTAAAAATACTATATAGAACTTTGCATGTAAATACTTCCTGTCTTATTTGGTTATTGAATTCACATAACTTTGCAAATTCTTATTTTAAATATCAGTTAATTAGCAAGTTTTTTACTTAAATGTAAAATAGTAGATTTTTCATGCAAAGGATATTAAAAAGCAGGCTCTTTGACTTAAAAATGGGTTGATTTTTTTTGCTCGAAATTATTGCATACAATGCTGAAATATTAGGAAAATATGGAACCAGTTTTAATGTGTAACTAAGTATAAAGAGCCCTGCAAAGAAAACTGAGTATCCCAAGTTTGATATGTATGAGGACAGTTAAAAAGATAGGATTTGCTAAAATAAAATAGTATGGTAAAAATAGTTTTTTACACTGATATTGCCCATTTCCATATATAATAACACACTTAAAAAAAGGAAGTAAAGATTTTGATCTGTTTTACGTGCTGGGGAACCAAGTAAGGCTTATGTTAAGTAACCTTCCATTGGCTCTGCCATCTTGAGCAACGTTGGAAATGAAAATGAGCCCCTTTCCACTTCATATTCAAGTCATTAGACCATAAATGTTTATTAAACATTATGTAGGGCTTCACTCCTGGAGAAAATTAATTAGTCGTATCACTAAACCATCAGAAACATTTTGTAATATAATCTATAACACTTAGCTTGAGCATGGGTAAAATTGGCAATGTTTTTGTCAACCAAGAAGAGCTTTTTTGCGTTGCAAACAGCCATTTCTAGTTATAGTAAAAGTGTCATGGATGTAGCTTGGGAAGGGTTTCCATGAAACCAGTGACTAATAGATTCTCAGTCTAAGTTCATACGCTCATGCCTGTCATCAAGTTACCTGCATTATTGTTCTTGTTCTTTTTAAAAGGTCTAGTGAGCAGCACATAATATAATGTGCTACTTTGTGGATTAATTACTCCCTGTCATTGCATACCAAATACGGGGTGTGCATCTCAAGTTGGCATTTTAAAATGTTTCTTTTTTTCCTATGCCAAACCAAGGGCAAGTTCATAGTCATTCAATAAAACCTTTTTAATAAACATTTTAAATAATGTCAGAGCTCAATCCTGAAGCAACTAAGTGGTTCTCAATAGATTGGAAATTCTACTGAATTCCCAAAGAGTTTAGGGTTTCTATAATTGTTCCTGTTGACAAATCAATATTTTGCTTCTAAATGTGATCCAATGTCATTATTTCCTTCATCTTATCTGCAATGTATTTGAATAAAAATCTCTCATTACCTTTTACTAGCATTTTACACTCCTTTAGGAAGTTGGACTATGTTGAATTACTGCCACAAGGGAGGGGAAGAAAAAATGATAAAATAGCCAAGAAAGGTTTTCAGTATTGGAAGTATGCACAGTATATATACTAGTCTCATTTTGTAAATTAAAAACACACAAACTCCGTGAATTTGAAAGTGAAATATTTTACAGCAATTAACAACCTTATTTTTTAGAATGCCTTTCTCACAGATTGTATGCTTCTTTATGTATCTCTGTCTGTGGATGTCACAGATTATTATACATCTAATGATGAAAACCTGATACCACCACATTAGGCCAGGCTGTCATTTTTCAGTCCTGGTCATGTGGTAATAGAAAGAGGGAGGTAACAACTAGTAATTATTGCATCATTTCTGCAAGCAAAATAGAAGTCTAAATACTGAATGAGCACTGATGACTACATGGAATAGTAGCCATGCATTAGCTGCTGTGTAGAGGACTGCTGATAAATAATCATCAAAGCCATCATTCTGTAATAAAGAACATTTTATGAGATTATTTTTAGGAGTCTGATAGATATTCATAATCTTTCACATCTGTAATTTTGTAGCTTGGTTTTGTATATTCATTTCTGTTGGTGTAAGTGAAAGAAATATACCTGAAATGCAGAGTGCTTGTATTGCTTTCCATTTTGAGAAGTGCAACTTTCAAACTTCTGCATGATCAAACTTTATCCATGTGGAATGACTGCACAATTAGATTTGAAGGGCATGTAGTATGTCATATAGATGAAAGACAGCTTCCAAACACACAGGAAGTGTGTTTGTGTTGCACTTTTCAAACAGTCTTTTAATAAGAGAGTTTATTTGTTTAGTATACTCTAGATCTACCACTAGCAGTACTTTTGCTATTGTCAATGTGCTGTCTTTACATCTGGGTGTGAACATTGTGTGTATAGTTCACAGGTGAATTCTTTGATGCAGTATGTGCTCCTTGTACAATTTTTAATCCAGTAGAAAACAATCCACCATAAATCAATATGTACCAATGACTTTTTAACAAGTTATGAATGTACAGTATAAATTAATAAACCAAATATTGTAGCAATGAAGAGATGCACTTTAGAAATGTAAAGGTGTTTATCGCTAAGAGCATTACTTTTGTACAGCATTTTTTGAGTAAATACTTTATTGCTCATGTTTTTCCCTATTCATAAAATAAATATAAGGGATGTGTTAACAACTGTTTAATGTCTGTATTTTATTACTAAAGATTTTGTATTGTTGAATCTTTCTGATTATAGAAACTACTGATATAGAAGTATAGCACTGACTTGTAGTCTCCGGCATCATCCTGACTCTCTCCATTTTACATGCCTAAGGCCTTGATCCAGTACCTATTAAGATCTATCATGCCCAATGGAAGGACTTGCTCTCAACTCAGTGGACACTTTCTAAGACTCGAGTACACTTTAAGAGACCAGTAGGAAAATCCTAGTACTTATGGGGCGAGTCCACACAGGCAAGCAAGTGCACTTGCAGCAGCTCAAACAGAAGCAGTGCAAATTTGAGCCAGGGCATTTTGCCTCAGCGCATATGCTTGGACATGCACTTTTGTTGAGGAGCAAATTGTGCCACTTGGGGCAAAATAACCCTCCTTGGCTCCAGCCAGATCTGCAGCCAGGGTGAGCTAGAGCCTGGGGCCAGCAACTGTGCTGGCCCCAGAAGTATAAAAGCCTGCCCTGTCCTGGCCCCATCAGTACAAAAAGCTGCCCTGGCAAGTAGCTCAGGGCTACTCACTCTCAGGAGCTTCTGGGGCCAAGCCAGTTGGTACCTGGAGACACTACCCCTTGTGCCAGCTGGACTACTGAAGCAGCCCTGAGAGTCCTGCACCCTTTACCCACTGCAGCAGTCTGGCAGTGGGGGCTGCTACCTGGCTGTGACCTGCTATGCACCTGCCACACCCAGATAGGGACTGCACAGCCAGTAGAGACATCTGCCCCTCTGGGCCAGCTGCCAGTGGGCTGTGCCTTCAGGGTTGGTCTTTGTGTGGTACTACTGCCATGTGTGCCCCTTCCTGGCCATCACCCTGAAGATGTTCCCAGTGTGGTAGCCTGCTTTGAACTCTCAAAGCATGTCCCCCTGGCACCAATTGACCAGGAGGTCAGCCACCTCCGGCTGGGTCTAAAGTGCCAGCTCTGAGCAGGCAGGGTCCTGCCACTGGCCTCTTAGGAGGAATTCTGATGTTGCCTATTTGAAAACTGAAAAATCTCTGATTTAAAAAATAAATAAATAAATAAATCCCAAAGTCACTCTGTAAAATACCCTGAAATCCATGTTCCTCCATAATTAAAACAGATAGATCTATACAGGTCTCTTCGTTTTAAATATGGAGGAATGTGTATGTGTATGTGTGTATACACACAGAGAGCGAGAGAGAATGAAATACAGAGAGACAGTGATAAGTTAGGAAAAGTTTTATAGATTTTTTATCTACAGTGTTAAAGCAGTTCAGTAGCCTAGCAGTCTCTCTATCATCATAATAAAAACAATTCTAAATACCTATATGTTTTGCTGCCCCCCACCAGGGGTTACAGTCCCCCCACAGGGGCAAAAGCCGCCCACCAGGGTTAACATCCCTTCCACTGGGGCCACAGCCCCTACAGGGGCTACCGCCATCCCTGCAGGGACCACATGCCCCACCCCTGCTTGCTCCCCCAACCCTCTAGATTGCTGCCCTGCCTAGCCCCATCACCTGCCAGCTCCTGTGGCCCCTCCAATGGCTGCCCCACCCCACCTGAGCCCCTGGCACTTAAAATAAATAAAAATAAATAAATAAATAAAGCCTCTTCTCACCATAGTAGCAGAGCCCTCTCCCACAGGCAGCACAGGACAGTGGGGGGAAGCAGGACCCAGGCTGGGGCGGCAGGGGCTGTCACCCAGACCCACACTGCAGGGGAGGGACCCAGTGACCCAGACGACAGCTGTACTGCCAGTAACTACTGGAGGGGGTCGTTTGTTTTCAAATTGTGGGGATGCTGGAGTGGGAGGCAGTGATTGGAGGGCCTTTGGGGGTTGTGGGACAAGGGGCCATGCAGGGCAGTGATGGAGAGCTAAGGGGGCAGGGATTAGGGAATCTGGGGGCTGGGTGGATGGGGCCGGGCAGGCAAGGGATCTGAGGGGCTGGGGGGCATTGGGCTGGGTGGAGCAGGGATTGGGGGAGTGGGTTGGGCCAGTGGGGGTCCCCCCCATGGTTCCCTTCCCTTTCCTTCAATCCTCCCAACCCCTTACTTATCCACACTGGGACCCGAGTCCAGCTCCCTGAGGCAGGCAGCGTGCTTCAGCACCAGGACAAGGGCCAACCACAGAGATGCTGTGATTGCTACCAGACCATCTCTGTGGAGGACCCAACCTCCGGTTGCTTCAGGGCATAGTCTGCCTCTGGGACCATGCCCTGACCCTTCTTTTTTTTGGCTCCAGTTTTTTTTTTTTTTTGACCCCTGGATATCCCATGCTGCAAACTTGTAGTGGAGGGTACCTTTTCTTGTTATCACACATGCCTCTTGCAGCATCTCAAAGGGGTTTGAGAAACTGCAAGTGGCATGTATGGGCTTGTCTGGATGAAGTCAATCACCCATGAAGTCAATGGCAAAAGCTCACTGGACTTCTAAAGAGAGAGGATTTCACCCTAAATTTAACTTGAAAACCATGACACATTTTATCATTTGGTTATCTTCCCTATAGGAAGATTACAAGGACCAAAAAAATATTGTAATCATGTAAAATATTGGCCAGTATAAACTCTTGACAGGCAGTACTTTTTAGCTAATGACTTAAAAATTCTCTAAGCATATGTTTAAACTTTTCACTGGATTGAACCTCTTAGAAGCAAGTTTCTATATTTCTAATATTTCTAATGCTCTTCTGGCTACATGAAAAATACTCATCATGAGCTGTTGGGAGAATTGATTATGCAAAGGAATACTTCCTATTGCGCAGAGAAAAATACTTGAAAATAGCTTTAAAAAAGAGAGGGAAAATGGCTGAAACTTATTAGCAGCTCTCATTTAGGAGAAGCAGAGTTTTCAGTGCTGGCTTAGATCACACTAATCTACTACAGATGTGAGACATTTGCTGTGCAGTAAATTAGGCTACTGTGCAGTTAGCTAGCACCTGTAAATACAGGCACTAGATTTACTGTGCAGTAGTGCTCATGTAGGCACTGACCAGGATGCGGCCAGGAGCAGCCCCGATCACCTGATGATGGACTACCACACTCTGGGGGGCATGCTGAAGGAGATAGAGGAGAATGCCACCTGTGCCCCTGTCCTACCAGTGACCGGACGTGGAAGACGACACGAGACCTGCATCAGAGAAGTCAACTTGTGCCTTTGGGAATGGTGTCTCGAGGTGGGCTTTGGCTTCCTAGACAATGATGCCCACATCAGGAGAAGAAACATGCCTGGATGGGATGGGCTTCACCTTTCCCCCAAAGGTAAGCGTGTGTTCTCTTCTAGGTTGGCTGATCTCCTCCAGCAGGCTTTAAACTAGGCTTATCGGGGGGAAGGGGAAAACGAGGGTGGAGGAAGACTTGGACCACTAAACCAAGCATCAAGGACAGATCTGCCTAGACCAATGATGAGCAGAACATATACCCAGGTAAGCAACAGGGGCCCGGGTAGTACTGAGATTAGGGAGGCAGTGCATGCAACTACAGGAGGCCACACTAATGCTTATAGTATGGGAAACAAGCAGGAGGAACTCACCCTCCTGCTAGCTAACACCAACCCAGACACAGTGGGGCTCACCGAAATATGGTGGGACCCTCTACATGACCGGGCAGTGAATATCAAGGGCTATAGGCAGTACAGGAGGGATAGGACAGGGAGGAGAGGTGGGGGTGTGACGCTCTACATCAAGGAGAAATACACATCCTCAATGAGTGGCACTAGGTCAGAGGAGGGGCACACTGAAGTGCTCTAGGTTAGAATACAAGGAAGTCAAGGGGAAAGGGACTTAACAGTGGGGTCCACTACAGACCACCCAACCAAGGGGAAAAGCTAGATCAGGAATTCTTAAGTCAGCTAATGGAGGTAGATAGTTCAAAGGATGTGGTCATCATAGGTGACCTGAACTTTCCAGACATCTACTCGGAAGAGCAGTCAGCCAGGTCTGACTGCTCACACAGGTTCCTAGCCAAGATACAAGACCTCCATCTAACCCAAGAGGTGCACAGCCCCACCAGAGGAGACGCCTTGTTGAATCTGGTCCTGGCCATGAGCAAAGATCTGGTGAGAGGTCTGAGGGTGCTCAAACACCTGGGCAACAGTGATCATTGCCTGTTGGAATTCACCATCCAGCACAAGATGGCAAAGGCCTGCAGCAAGGCAGCGGCCCTGGACTTCAACAGGGCAGATCTCAATGAGGTAAGGAGAATAGTCAGGGAGGCACTGAGGTTCCAGAGGGGAGGGGAGTTGGGTGTCTGGGAAGAGTGTTCATTCCTTAAGGAGATGATCCTCCAAGCCCAAAGGGATGTAATCCCAATGCGGATCAAAGAGGACAGAAAAGTCTCCATGGCTCACCAAAAGCATACAAGAATGTCTCCTAGGTAAAAAGGAGGTGTACACACAATGGAAGGGTGGGGCCATCACCAGACAGGACTATACCTTGGTTGCTCAGGGCTGTAGGGGGGCAGTCAAGAAGGCCAAGGCGGAGATGGAATTGGGACTAACTACCCAGATAAAGGACAGCAAGAAGTCCTTTTTTAAATACACCGCAGGTAAAAAGAAGGTACTGGGTAACATGGGGTCTCTGCAGGATACACTAGGTAATCTGGTCGTTGCCCCAGATGGCAAAGCTAACCTATTTAATGATTTCTATGCCTCCATTTTTCTGAGCAGGGACTGGGTAACCCCCACCCCCACCTGCCACTGGGACCTCTGTAGGTCCCAGTGGTCCCCACAGTCAGGGAACTTCTGGAGGGACTGGTTGTATTTCAGTCAGCAGGTCCTGACAATGTCCTCCCCAGAGTGCTGGGAAAATTAACAGAGGTCATAGCAGGATGCCTGAAATGGCTTTACAAACACTCATGGTGCTCTGGTGTGGTGCCAGAGGACTGGAAAAGGGCCAATGTGGTTCCCATTTTCAAAAAAGGAAGAAAGAAGGACCCAGGAAACTATAGGCCAGTTAGTTTTACCTGGGTCTTATGTAAGCTTTTTGAAAGAGTTATCCTAGTGCATGTCTGCAAGGGGCCAGCAGGGGAGATTATGCTTAGGGGCAACCAACAAGGGTTCATTAGAGGCAGGGCCTGTCAGACCAACCTGGTGGCCTTCTATGACCAAGTCACAAAATCCTTAGATGCAGGTGTAGCAGTGGACATAGTCTTTCTGGGCTTTAAGAAGGCCTTCAACACTGTCTCTCACCCCATTCTCATTAAAAAACTAGGGGACTGTGGTGTCGACATCTACACAGGCAAATAGGTCACTAGTTGGCTGGAGGGCTGCACTCAGAGAGTGGTGGTTAACGGGTCATTTTCGATCTGGGGGGTTGTGGGCAGTGGGGCTCCTCAGGGCTCAGTCCTTCAGTCCTCACTGTTCAACATCTTCATCAGTGACTTGGAGGAAGGTGTACAAATCACCGTGTTCAAATTCACAGAAGACACTAAGATGTGAGGAGAAGTGGGCATGCCAGAAGGGAGGAATAGGCTGCAATCAGACCTAGACAGGTTACAGGAGTGGTAGGATGAGAACAGGATGGGTTTCAACATTGACAAGTGTTGCACCTGGGGAGGAAGAACTAGCAGCATACCTACAGGCTGGGGAACTCCCTTCTTGTCAGTGCAGAAAAGGGTCTTGGAGTCATTATTGAGGCCAAAGGGAACATGGGCCGACAGTGTGGGGAAGCAGTTCAGGAAGGCCAACAATACCTTGTCAGGCATCCACAGATGCATCTCAAGCAGGTCCAAGGAGGTGATCCTCCCCCTCTATGTGACAGTGGTCAGGCCGCAGCTGGAGTACTGCATCCAGTTCTGGGCACCGCACTTCAGGAGGGACGTGGATAACATGGAGAGGGTCCAGAGGAGGGCCACTCAAATGATCGGGGGCAGCAGGGCAGGCCCTACGAGAAGAGGTTAAGGGACCTAAACCTGTTCAGCCTCCACAAGAGAAGGCTGAGGGGGGACCTAGTGGCCATTTACAAACTGGTCGGGGGGACCAGCAGGCATTGGGAGAGTCCCTGTTCCCATCAGCACTACCAGGAGTGACAAGAAATAATAGTCACAAGCTGGCAGAGGGTTGATTTAGGCTAGATATCAGGAAGCACTACTTCACTGTCAGGGTGACTAGGATCTACAACCAACTTCTAAGAGAAGTGGTGCTGGCTCCTACCCTGGAAGATTTTAAAAAGAGGCTGGATGGACACCTTGCTGGTGTCGTTTGACCCCAGTACTTTGTCCTGCCATGGCAGGGAGTCGGACTTGATGATCTGTTCACATCCCTTCTGACCCTACCAACTATGAAACTATGAAATTTACTACCAGGCAGCCCAGGCATCAGGGGACAGGAAGCTCTCTGTCCCCTGTCCTGGTGATGCTGAGATCCTGGCTCCCCCAAGAGCCAGAACCCAATCAGCACCAGGACTGGGGAGCTCTCTGTCCCCTGTCCCAGCTCCCAGCATAGAGCTAGCTACTCCATGGGATAGGTGAGGGCTGGGAACTCAAGCAGGGAAGCTGCTGGCAAGCAACAAGCTCAGCTCTGGGCAGAGCTGCTCCAGGTGACAGGCAGGCTGGGAACCCAAGCAGGGAGCCCCATACCTTTGTACCTGGCAGGAGGCTCACCAGCTCTGCCCAGTACCTGGGACAGCTCCAGTGAACACCCTGCTAGGCAGGGAACCCCCATCAAGCAGGGAGCTCACTGGCAGCTGTGTGCCCTGATGGGCATGAGGCCAAGAGAGCTCTTCCCACTGCAGTGGCAACTATCTCCCAGCCAGTGTACATCAGGTCCTATCCCAATGGGTACAGGGCCAGGAGACAGCTGCTGCAGCAGCTGGAAGATCTCTTCTGGCCCTGTGCATATTAGGACTGGCCCATGCCCCTTGGCAGCCCCCAGGCTAGCACCCAGGGGAGCCTGTAGCTCCCCCTGGCAGCTGCAGGGGGCCAGAGCAGGAGAGGAGCAAATCTGCTTTCAACAGAGAGCATGGGCAGATCTGCTCCCAGGGAATACTTTGCAGTAAGAATAATGTGAATTAATAACACATGTAGATGCAGTCACTGATCCATATGTAGAAGTAAACTTGTAACACTTGAAAGACATTAATTTTTAACACTACTAGTATTAAGGGAGTCTACCTTCTTCAGACCAATTTGAATAAAGGACTTGAATGCCTATGTGCTTTACTGGAATCCTGGAAAATGGTTGTTGGATGTTAATTAGCTCTGCAGGCTTCTGAAACCAGGAGGCAAAATAATCCTTTTTCTTTAGCATCTAAAAGTTCTTTACATATGTGGATGCAGAAACACTTGATTTTTTAAATAGGTTTGGTAGCTTGAATTAAGCTCATGTTTAAGCCTGATCAAGATCCATAATATAGCGGTATGGACAAACATACATTTTAGCTTCTTTAAAATAGGGAGATTGCTGTTTGGGAGAACACCTACAAGAGCCTGTAGTAATGCAAGTGAGCTAAATCACCTTATCTGACTGAAGCAGTTTTTTTTCTACACTGGTATCAGTACAAGATCGTACAGAAGTAACGGTTACATCATAACACCTTTGTATCCATCAGTATCTTTGTTGGGGATTCAGTTATTTCTATCTAAATTCTAAGCCAGTAGTGGCCAACCTCATTGGCTGGCATGCCACAAGTTAAACCACTTCTCCTTCCTGCCCCCAAATGCACTTATTTTCCCCATCTCCCAGAAGCATATCTGATAGTTTGTGCCCTGGGGTACTAGAATGTGGAGGCAAGGTGGCTTCAGCCTCTGGCTGCAGCTGCATTGCACAGAGCAGGGGCTGGGCACTACTGCAAGAGAAGGTGTCAGATGTTACCACCAAAAGCCAAAGTAACCCTTTCCTGGCCCTGTGAATCAGCATAGAACCATAACACAAATCAGGGCTTTACAGAGATATGTGAGCTAGTTCAGGAACAGAACCCATATGATGCATTAAGGCAGAGCTTTCTTTGGGGTAATGCACAAAGAATTCTTAGCATACCACGTGCCCCCAAATAAAACATAGACCTTGTTTTTGAAGGGTAGAATGTAGAAAAAAATACATATATCCAGAGTCATGGTAGAGTATGACATAGAGTCATTCCTTCTAAAAATAGAGGCTAAGTTTAAGTCTTGAAGAAGGCCAATGTGGAAGCACTCTAACATTTGAGTTTTATTCTAAATGCCCAAAGTTAGGTCAGGATAGAACAGAACAGCCCTTGGGGGCAGGGGACTCAGAGCCTGCCTACACAGGCTGCGCCTAGCAGGTAGGAGGGATTCTCACATGCCTCTCAGCATACTGTATGAAACTAAATGGGTGAGATGGTTGTTGGGCATGGCCTACCATGTCTCTGACCCCCTACTGTCATGATTTGCATGTGCCTTCATTTCTCAGCTCATCAAATGAGCTTTAATTAAAGTGCCCCTGCTGCCAATATGCAATGTGAGATACTGAATAAATGAGGTGCTATGACCCTTTCAATTCAAACAGCTCCCAAGAGTTGCTCTAATTAAAATTCCCCTCCCACTCTAGAACACATGGAAAAGTATCTGAGACTACAGTAGCAGCTAAACCACATTCAGCACTTGTTCTTATTGCATATTGTCATGGGTGAAGTTGAACAGTTCAGCAATAAGGAATTTTATTTTTGTGGATATATCTATGCTAATGGGAGGGGTCAGGGTGGGGATAGATAAGCCTGAAGGGGAAAATAAGCCAAGCCAAGACATTGGGCAAGAGCAACAACTGTTCTTGCCAAAACTATGCCCACATGGTGAATCAGCAAGACCAAATAGAGAAAAAGGACATGGGCCTAGGGACAGAGGCTTCACTGACTCTGGTCAGTGACAGCCTGGAGGACAATGCTTGGCTAAGGTTAGAGTGCCATTCTGCCAGGGGCAGTGAGAATGGTGCTGAAAGGGCCATGGAATGCTTTCAGAATATGACCGAACATGAATCAAAATGTTAACTTGGGCCTGCTACTTGGCAGAGACACATGGGTAAACACCCATCATGTTCCCAGGAGCCGAAGACCCAGACACCACTGACCCCTCCCCCCCTGCCCCAGCATAGAGCAGGAGGTGAGGGAACTGGGGCAAAGGAGAGGGTGACTGAGAGCAGGGGTGCTCAGAGTGCCAGTGTGTGCAAGAGTATGTGTGTGTGCAGGTGGGACATGCTGGCTGACCAGGATCAGGAAGGGGAGTGCCCTTCCCTCCCCCAGCCTGGGCCTCTACTTGACTGATGCCCCCAAGAAGCCCTGTGAACAGAGCACACAAACAGGCATGGCTCTGCTCGGGTGCTGCAGTTAGCACAGGAATTCATGCAGAGGGGCACATGGAAGGCACCCAGAGGACTGGGCTGAGCAACAAGCCTGAGGCCCAAAGCCTGAAGGGAAGCTGCTGGGACCAGGTAGGTGCATGGACTTGGTCTCAGGCATGGTCAAGACTCATTATGCCCACAGGCTTCCTGATGCTGCCAAGGTCTCCACCCAGACTGAGCCCCCAACTCTGGGCTATGAGTACTGCTTAGCATGGCCACTGGCAGCTGGGCATGGAGGTATCCTCACTTGTGGGGTGTGCTTCCTAGTGGAGTCTCTAGAAAGCTGAGTGTAGAGGCTCAAACAGGAGATATGTCAGCTACACACCATCAGGGCCCATCAAGACTACATCTATGGCTACTGCCAGACACTTCTCCAGAAAAACAAAAAGGGAGAGAAGGAAATAGAGGAGAAGGTGGCAATCAAGAAGACTGGCTACCAAGACCCACCCAGAGCTACATGGAAAATGGTTGTATGAGGCTCCAGGGTTGTATGAGGCTAGGGCTGCTCCTCCCCTGGCACTGCAGAATGCTCCCCTCACTATGCATGAGGAAACTCTGATGGAGACACCAGAGGAGGAGGTGAGTAGCCAGTGAACTACCACCCCAAAGAGGAGCTGCCAAGTGGTGGGGGTGGGGGAGTCTCTCTTGCAGGGCACTGAGGGACCCATCTGCCATCCAGACCCCCTAGTCTGGGAGGTCTGCTGTCTCCCCAGGCCCACATCTGGGATGTTATCGAGAGGATCCCTGGGCTTAACTGACCCTCCACCCACTACCCCATGTTCTTCGTTCATGTGGGCACAAATGACACAGCCAAGAGTAATCTGGACTGGGTCATGAGTGACTACAGGGTTCTGGGGGCTGGGCTCAAGGGGTTGGAGGTGCAAGTAGTCTTTTTTTCTATGCTCCCAGTTGCAGGCCATGGACCTAGGAGGGAAGGATGTGTTGAAGAAGTAAACCGACGACTCTGATGGTGGTGCTACCAAGACGGCTTTGGTTTTTTCAAGCACAGTGCTCACTTCAGGAAGAGAGGACTCCTGGGAAGGGACAGCATCCACCTCACATGCGGTGGTAAGTCTCTGTTCTCAGCCAGGATGGCCGGTCTTCTAGATAAGGCTTTAAACTAAGATTGCCATGGGATGGGGAAAGTCCAGCTGGAGAATACCCAGGGACTGGAACACAAGAAAGCTCTAATGTTAGGGACAGTAGAATAACCACTTTTGAGAGATCTGAAGGAATGGTTCTCCCACAGCAGGTCAGGAAATTGAGGGTGTCAGTTGGAGGACTCATGCCAGAAGCATGGGGAACAAGCAGGAGAAGCTAGCCCTCTGACTCTCCAATGGGCATTAAGATCTAGTAGGAATTGTGGAGACCTAGTAGGATTCCTCACATGATTGAAACATAGCCATAGAGGGCTACACCTTGCACAGAAGGGACCAAGTAAGGAAGAAAGGTGGAGGTGTAGCTCTCAATGTGAGGGAGCAGTACACCTCCTTGGAGGCTGACATCAGTTCCAAAGAAGAGCAGCTCAAACCCCTCTGGGTCAGACTACGGGGTTGGGGGTAGAGCACAGTGAGAGAGACCTAATTATAGGTGTATACTACAGACTACCAAATCAGGGGAGAGAGCTAGATCTGGAGTTCTGTCAAGAACTGGCAGAGGCCGCACACACGGGAAATGGTTGCCATGAGCGACTTCAATTACCCAGACACTGCTTGGGAGGAACACTCGGCTAAGTCAGATCAGTCACATAGCTTCTTGACCTGCATCAAAGAGCTCTATCTGACTTCGGAAGTGCAAGGGCCAACCAGAGGTAATGCTCTCCTAGACTTGGTCTTGGCCAAAGGAGATGATTTGGTGAGCGACTTGTATATAGAGAGTTGCCTGGGTGACAGTGACTGCAAGATCATCACATTCACTGACCATTGTAAGGCAGGCAAGTCAACTAGAAGAGTTGAAGTTTTAGACTTTGAAAAAGCAAATTTCAACAGCCTCAGGGCAATATTAGGGGAAGTGATGTGGGACCGGGGACCAAAGGTGAATGGAGTACATAAAGAGTGGTCATTCCTTAAGGACATGATTCTTGAAGCACAAAAGAAGACCATTCCCATGGAGAGGACAGGTAGCTGAAGGTCTGATAAGCCTTCTTTGCTTAATAGGGATAACATGGTCCTCTTGAAAAAGAAGAAAGGGGCAAACAGACAATAGAAGCTTGGGACAGTCCTCAAGAAGGACTATACAACAAAAACCCACACTTGTAGGAAAATTAGAAAAGCTAAGGCAGCAACTAAATTTCAATTAGCAATAGGAATCAAGGACAATAAGTCCTTCTTTAAGTATGTGTGTCAGGACACTGTGTGTGCCTGCCACTTTAAGGCCCTGGAGCTGGCAGCTTCGAGGTGTCTAATGAGGGCAGCCATTTTAGGTTTAGGGCTGCCCATATAAATAAGGCAGTTTCACTGCTGGAGCCAGGCAACAACACCGCCTAGTCAGAGGGTGGCTGAGTTTTATCTCGAGGTAAGGGAGGAGCTGTAGGGGATGGTAGGAGGCTCCTGGTCCTGGGTACGACCTGAAACTATACCCTGCCAGGAGTGGGTGGCCTGGTGGGGCTCCCAGTGGTGTTGGAGCCCCCAGGAAATGCCAGGCCAGTTACTACCCCGGTGAAAGGTGGGTCAGGGCACCTTAACTCCTAGCCCTTACCTTCAGGTGGCTTGTGTTCCATCGAAGGCAATTGCAGTTCCATCGCATGTAGTTGTCAGGGTGTAAGCCTTGAGAAGGAGAGTAGGGAGCCAGGGCCAGGTAGGCCAAGGCTGCCTGAGCTCTGGGGGTGTGAGACCCCAAGGGGGAGAGTTGGGGCCAGGTGCGGCTGTGGCCACCTGAGCCCACCTGAGGAGGGAGGCCCTAAGACCCCTGAGTGAAGGGGGCATTATGAACAATGAGAAGCCCCCAGTGGTGAGAAGGCTGTGTGAGAAGCCCCCAGTGGTGAGGGAAGAAGCGGGGCTCAGCCAGAGAGTAAGAGAGCTGAGTCCTGACCCCAGTAAGTCTTCCAATGTTGGGAGGCAGAGTTTGGGTCAAATATAACACCCAAGCCCCAGTGTGAGGGGGCAGTGTGACGTGGAGCCCAGTGAAAGGAGAACGGGGGCTCAGCCTTAGCGAAAGCCAAGTCCTGACCTCGATAAGTCCTCCACTGTTGGGAGGCAGTGTGAGTCAAAAATAACATCCATAGAAGCACCACAACCTGCTGCCCAGGGAGGAGTGAGAGTCCCTGTGAGACCCTGAGTCACCAGTCGTGGTGTGAGGTATCCCAGCTCCCCATGTCCTTGAAGGAGGACCCAGAGAGGGAGACCCCAGGAAAAGAGTAAGGGTCATACATCAAGGCCTGTCAGAGTTTCCCCTGGCTGGCCCAGGTGGGGGCCAGGACCAGGAGGGTCAGAAGGGCAAGGAGGCCCACTGAGAGGGATGCCCAAGAGCCAGGGGCCTGGGGTCCTGACTGGCCTGGGGGTGGGCCGGGTCTAGAGGAGCCGAAGGCCCCAGTGAGGGAAGGGAAACTGGTGGCAGAGAGATATATGGCCCAGTAGGAAGATGGCAGAGTCCACCTGAAGGGAGGAACCCAGGTGGGGTCCTACAGTGGGATTCTGGGACCCATCGTGTGGGACTGGCATGTGTGAGAACATCATGAGGTCATCTGAGAGGCTTGGGTTGCAGTGTACGGGAGTAATGGAGCCTCAGATAGTGACCCCCAGCAGTGGGGCAGAGAATGGGCAGCCTCCCGCTTAATTAACAACTTTATTAATCAATTAAGAAAGATCAAGGCATGGTGGGTAAGAAAGCGGGTGGTTAGCCCAAGAACAGGTGGGTGGGCCGCGTGGAGATCCACCCTGAGTAGGCCCCATGTTACATAGGGAACAAAAGGAAAACAAATGGAAGTGTGGGGCCACTGCTTAACACCTCTGGACAGGTGGTTACTGACACTCAGGCAAGAACCTGAGTTCCTGAATAACTACTTTGCTTGGGTGTTTCACCAGAGTAAGGGGAATATCATGCAAGATAAGGTTCAGAGTGGGCATGGTGGAATTGATCAGCTTCCTACTGTCGACACTGAGATAGTGCATGTTCAGTTAGAAAACTTAGACATTTATAAGTCAGCAGAACCAGATGAACTTCACCCAAGAGTGAAGCTGAGAGGAGCTGGCCAAGGTCATCATGGGACCTCTGGTGAAACTCTTCCAAAACTTGTGGTGCTCAGGGGAAGGTCCCCAAAGACTGGAAAAGAGCCAATGTTGTATCCATCTTCAGGAAGGGGAGGAAAGAGGACACGGACAACTATTGGCCAATTAGCCTAATTTCAATCCAAGGGAAAATCCTGGAAAAATTTATCAAGGAGTCTATGTGTGATATGCTTGCAGAAGGTAGGATTCTGAAAGACAGCTGGAAAGGTTTCATTGTGGGCAGGTCTTGCCTTATCAATCTCATCTCCTATGACCAGGTATCTCACCACCTAGATAAGAGAGAAGGTCAACATTATATACCTAGACTACCAAAAGGCCTTTGATCTGGTATCACATGATGTTTTCATGGGAAAATTAAAGGATTGATGGTTAGGTGGGTAGGAAACTGGCTGCGAGGTAGGGTCCGGCGAGTTCTTATAAACGGATCTGAGTTGTCCTGGCAAGGAGTGGCCAGTGGTGCCCCTCAGCGGTCCATGCTAGGTCTAGTGCTTTTCAACATCTTTACAATGATTTGGATGTAAGGGTGGAGAGCTCACTGGCCAAGTTTGGAGATGACACCAAGCTATGGGAGACCATGATCACACTTGAAGATAGGCTGCAGCTACAGGAGGACCTGGACATGCTGAAGAGTTGGGTGGGTCAGAACCAGATGAAGTTCAACACTGAGAAGTGCTCCATCTGGGGACAAACAATCCCCAACACACTTACAGATTCGTTGGCACCAATTTGATGAGCACCATGACTGAAAAGGTCATAGGGGTAATAATAGACCATAACTTGAGCCATCAGTGCTATGCTGTAGCCAGCAGGGCAAACAATACACTGGCATGCATCAACCAATGCATCTCATGTGAAACCAAGGAAGTGATTCTTCTACTTTAGTCAGCATTGGTGAGACTGCATCCAGTTCTGGGTGCTGCACTTCAACAAGGACATAGAAAAGCTTGATAGAGTCCAGGGAAAAGCCACCCATATGATCAGAGACTTGCAAGGCAAGCCATATGAGGAAAGGCTAAAGTACAGGCCTCTTCAGCCTAAAACAGAGAAGGCTGAGAGGGGACTTGGTAGCAGCTTACTGCTACATCAGGGGAGTACATCAAGGGCTTGGTGAACAACCATTCCCCAGGGCACTCTTGGGGAAAACCAGGAGCAATGGCCACAAACTCCAGGAAGACTGCTTCAGGATCAAGTCTAGGAAAAACTTATTCACAGTCAGGATGTCCAGACCGGAATAATCTCCCTCCAGAGGTGGTGCAACCTATTCTGGAAATCTTCAAGAGGAGACTGGACATTCACCTTGCTGCCATCACCTGACCCCAGTTGTCTTTCCTGCCTAGTGCAGGGGGGCGGGACACGATGATCTTGCGAGGTCCCTTACAGCCGCTTACAATCAACTTACAATCTGTGATATCTGGTACAGATGTTTAATGCAGCACTTTAACCTACAGAATTGTACTCTGATACTACATCCATCCAGGATTCTCTTAGAGTAGGATCATTTTGGTAGCACTCTATGTCTATGTACAGGTTAGTCTAAGCTGTGCAAATTAAATTGATAAGCAAATAAGCAGACATTATTTTTTTATTCAAGAAATGCAGCCACGTGCCTGCAGTGGCTCAAGCCAGAAATCAGAGGGTGCTACAGCATGCCTGCCAACCACTGCTAAAGGAAAGGGAAGAAAGAAGCCCTCCAAGGCTTTCCCCCTCACTCTGATCCAGAGAGGGGGTATGGCCAGGCACCAGCCCAGGCTAGGCTGCTGGAGGGTGGGGAGATGCAGGAGGGAGGCAGTGCCTACCAGGCTTCTTCCTCCTTCCCAACTCCCCAGTCAAAGGCAGGGAGGGTGCACCACTGCTGGACTGAGTGGGGTGTGGGAAAGAAGTGGCACTGAATTCATAAAAGCTTTAACAAGAATAGTCCTTTCTCTGAAGCAAGCATGTATTGAACAGCACTTTGTAACCTCAAGCAAATGACAGAACAACTAAAAACCTTCACCTAAGCTAAGATACAGCCCAGTGTTACATAATGAGATAATGAGAGTGCATACAGCATAGTTTAACTTAAAATCAAATATAATATACCAAAAAGACAAGAGAGAGCCTTTCATAAGTCTTAGGTAATCCTAAGGGCACAGTGTCCTGCAGCCACGTATTCAGAAAGTCCTTGCTTAGATATTCCAGTTTCCCACCTTTTACAGGTTATGCTTTCTAATGTAAATGTAGTTCTGTGCTTTCTTTGGTCACAGGAGCTCAAGATGTCTGCAGCCCTCTCCTGTTCCTCTGTCTCCAGCACATACATGTGATGATTGTGCACATACATGTGATGGTGCCAGCACACTGAACTGGTAAAGGCAGGGATTAAAGCCCACCCCAGACCCTAGCTGGGGTTTGCATGTGTGGGGCAGTCCCTCTTAAGCTGTTACCTGCCTGTGCCCTGCTCCAGCAGAGAGCAGGGGCACGGGCAGCACACTGAGCTGGGGAAGCGGGGATTAAAGGCCCTCCCAGACCCCAGCAGGAGTTTGCCTTGTGGGGAAGTCCCTCTCAGGCTATTGCCCCACTCTGCCCTCTTCCCCGACCCCTGTGCTCCAGGGGGAAAATGTCTGGCAGAGGCTGCCCCCTCCCCCCCAGCAGATCTGGCTGTGGTCCCCAGCCATGTTTCCCACCCCCAACCCCTTGTTAGCCAGCTCTCACTGCTCTGGCTAGAGAGAGGAGGGTCAGGGCCAACCCTGCTCCTCTGGAGCAGATAGCACAGGGCTACCTCTTTGGAGCAGGGCTGCAAAGCATGCTGGGATGCTGGTGGACTCTGATTTATCTTAAACCATTAAGTGGGCTGATAAAAAAAGTTCCATAAGCTGGTTTGACCTCTGTCAGTTAAGTCTGATTGAATTTTATTAATAGATGTTAAGAATCATGAACCAAAAAGATAACAAAGCCAGAAGGGAAATACATTAGTCCCTTGCTTGGGAGCTCTGTAAGAGGGATGGAGGTGAGCGCAACTAAGTTACAGAAGATACAATATTAGCCAACTAAGCCTGGGGGTGGGGAAAGGGAAAGGAGAGGGAGGCGGGTCGTGATGCTGAGAGAGAAAGATAGATGCACATAAACCCGTACAATGGTCCACAATGGTGGAGGGGTAGGTTGAAGAATGTTTCTCAGTCTATATAGTCTTGTTGCAGGGGATCTCTTCTGGTGGAGTGGAGTGGTCCATCGTTGAAGATTTCTCTCAGAGTCCATCAGGTGCAGAGGTGGGTTCAGGAGGTCCCCTCTGGGTCCAGACCCAGCGGTGGTCAGTCTGGTGAGGTCGGTGTACTGGTGGGAGCCCGTGATGTGCTCAGCATAGATATCACAGGACCAACGGATGGTGTCAGACACCATGAGGCAGTGCATTGGCTTGGCGTGGTGGTGAGAGACACAGCAGGCACACAGGATTCTCTCGTTCCTGGGGTCCAAAGCTCCAAGCGTTCCCACGATAAGTGCATCAACGTCATAGCTGTGGCCTCCAAGGATGTCAGCCAGTGGGTCATACTTCTTCTACTTCACCACTGACCGTGAGAGGGTTAACACAGTACTCAACCCCTACTGACTGCAGGCCCAGCAAGAAGTCATCTTGGCAGCAATCTTCTCAGTAATAAATTACTGTGTCTGCTTTCTCTATTCCACCCTGCTTCTAGTCCAGTAACGATACATCAGTGTCCCCACTAAAGCTACATACACTAATTTTGGAGAGCTGAAGAAAACATACATGTGGTATGTAAGTAAATATGGTATATCCTGCTTCTTAGTAGAGCTAAGTAGTAGGGGTATGTGAAGCAGGCAGTATTCGATTTGGATTCGGATTCAGATTCAGATTCAGCCTGATTCGGGGGACAGTGATTCAATTCACTGATTTGGATCACTGTCCTGATTTGATCAGCCTCTCCCCATGCATTTTATAGGACATGTGAATGATTAGTCAAGGATTCCATGTTGGAATAAAGCTACTTAAATAATTAGATGTTGCAACACCTATATTTCAGTACCTATATTTTACCTTTTGCCATAAAGGGATTGTCCTCTATGGTGACACTTAGAAAGTTAACATAAATTACCTAAAGGTGTGAATGTGGTTTAGAGGTTTCATTTTCTGAAACAGATAAAGAAATTTCATCCCTAGTAAGGGAAGGGCAAAAAGTGCCATAGAAATACACCACAGCTTTAATCCTTCCAGGTGCTATAGGTGGATGGAGTTCAGAGTCTGCCTGGAGCTCATGTTTTTCAGCCTAAGTGTTCTTCAGACACAGTTTTCATAGTGTGAGTCTTTGAGGCTCAGTTCTCTTATTCTTAGCTAGGTGCTTTGCTGTCAGGTGTTATCATGAAAAGTAAAAGTGTCTTAGCAAGTTCATTCTTATCTAGGAGCATAGGTCTCTGTTGAACAGAGATTCACCATGCCCCCTTTGTAGCCAGTCACAAAGATACTTTGCATGATACTTCATTGACTGCCAACCTGGGAAGAATCCTGAAAGAGGCTTCCTGCCTTTGTGACTGAAGGGTGAACATGAACTTTTAAAGCAACAACTCATTTACATTCAGCTTAAATTGTATTTTGCAAGGACATATTTGACTTTTTTTACTTCCCTGTGGTAGAAAATTGTTCTCCTCAAGGCAGTGCTTTACACTGAATAAAATGAACTTTTTGAGATGTTTCACTCTATGTCCATACTCAGTGTCAAGTCTGAATTATTTCCTCTGGTCTCTAACTCAAAAGGAGAGAGAAATTCCTGCTGGTCAGAAAAAAAAAGGGTTTATGTCTGTGCTAGGCAAGATCTTTAGATAAGAGCTGTTCCTGAAGTAAAAAAAATATTTTTAAATGTGTGTTTTCTTCTATAGGGAATGCTACTGAATGTAAATTTTGTTAGCTTTTTTTTCCCAGACAACAGACATTAAAAATACATCCTTTTCTTCACACTTCTTTTATAGTAAAATAGGTGAAAGTCTACTTTTCCTGAAGTCAGAATTTGCACTTGGGATGACCATGTTCTAACAAGGAAAAAACATTGCAAGCTGGTTTTAAATTATTTAAAGGGAAGATGCCACATCCTCACTTCGCTTTCTGTTGCAACTGTTCACATATATGCAAAGACCTTGCAAATTTTTTTTGAGGACAAGGACAGGAGCTAAACTTGCCTTTGCCCTACCCAAATATATACCAAAAAGTGAACTGCTGTTCACTGCACCTGTGAAACCTCCATTAAATTCAAAGTATGTGTCAGGGACAGGTGGTACCCTGCAGTTTCTTCCCACCCTGGAACTCATCCTACGCCAAGTTTGCCCACGTTCTAGTGCCCGCCGTGTGATCTAGTTCAGAGTAAATGTTAATGTAAGAAGGGAGGCTGCTTATGGCTCACAAGGATCGCCTGTTGTACGCATCTCTCTAGTTCACTCATCCTTCCAGTCTGAACCATAGCTTTTAGGCTTTGCAGTTCCCCTGTCTTCTATCCTCTTGTCTCTCCCCGCAGGACCTTGCTATACCCTGCCCCCCTAGATTTACCCTCAGTTGCCCACTGGGCCTTCTCCTGCCCTTTTGCACTGTACTCTTCAACTATTACTTTCTTACTTTGTGTTTATGCCTGGGTTCTTGTGGGGATCTCCTCTTCATCCCTTTTTAGTTGCCCCCGCCCTGCCAGGTCCTCCAGGAACTAAAGTAGGATGAGATCACTCCGGCTCTCAAAACAAAATAAAATACAGTCCCTTTTGCCTGGGACAGTTAAAGCAGCCTTTCTTTTTCAGGTGGTGACCCTCTCTGACCTTTCTCCTGTCTGCCCTGCTTAAGTACCTTTCTGCTATCTTCATAACTTCTCCCTCCCCACAGGAAGGACTCTCCCAATCTCCCCTCTTCTCTCCCCATTTTCTCCCTTCCAGTATCTGTTTTATCAGACCTGGGCAGGCTGCTAATTAGTCCGCCCAGGTGCCCCCCATTAACAATGCTGGCCCTGGGCTGTTTCCACCCTCCCTGCTTGTTAATCCCCATGGTAACCTGCTCTGCTTGTTTACCCAGCCATCCCTCATACCTTGCCCCCTGCCACAGCGCGCACCTTTGCTGTCACTTGGAATGAAATATTGAGGTATTTCAGTAACAAGTATGCAATAGAAAGCAGGTGAGAGGTGATTGGCCCTGTGGTAGTCCCTTATACGAAAACCCCATATCCTGAACTATGTATCGTTGTTGTGGATTGATCTCTGGGTGTGCACAGCTTTACATACATTTCTACTGGTGGAGTCCAAGTTCGACCAATAGGAAACCTAAATGTATAAGTGTTCAAATAATTTTTGCCAGACCAAAAGTTGCAAGTATGATAGAAATGTCCACTTTATCTGACTAACTAGAACTGATTCTCAGTAGAGTTTTCACCAGGGAAAGAAACCCCTGTACACTTACCTCTGATACTAGCCTCTGCTTGGTCCTCCAGGTATCTCAGGTACGCTGCTCCACCCCCTTCTCCATTCCTTCGGCTGCATTCTAGAGCTTGATTTCAGATGGCAAATCTCCCATGGTTTCTACACTGTCATGTGGGATGGCTATATCCCCCTGCTTTATTCCAGATACTTAACAGAAATATCTCTTGAACACGTTTATCTTTTTTGTATTGTTTTGTGATTTTTAACATATGCGTAAGTAATGATCTTAGGCTGATTTTTTTTTTTTTGTTCCTAATATGTTAAAAAATGCTTCCTATTACATCTAACTCTACATGCCATGGATATTTCATTGATTTCCTTAGCTTTCCTTACTACCGGTGACATTTTTATATTTCTATTATGATTAATATTTATTATCATGAATTTACTTTTCCCCAATTCTTTATACATTTATTTTAAGTATTTGAGCACTGCTTTCACAGCTTCTTATAATGTGATGTTTTCAAGGAAGGAGTGTGGGGAGGGGGGCATGCAGAAGGGAGCTGTGTAGGGGTGGGTTAGTAAAATTACTTCTTTTTGTGTTTGTGTTATTTGGAGCATTGAGTTATTCAAAGGTATATAACTTCCAGAGTTTGTTAACAATTTCCACTTAAATTTAGAGTTCTCAGACAGTTATGCTAACAATTGTTTTAAGCTTTTTAAAATTTATGTTTTTTAAATGTATTACACCACTGGTTGGTGCCATACTGTGAACCAAGTAAATCTAATCATATCACGTTCATTGTTTTCTGTCCAACCAAGCATTTTAAAGCCAGCAATTTAGCTTTTATTTTTCAATCAAAATGAGTTCCAATGTTGAGTTACACTGGGCACATCTACACATCGCCCTGTGGCAATGTAATGACATGCTACATCACTGTATGGAGTGCTACAGCAAGGTAGTGATCATGCAGGTCTACACATTATTGCCAGCTCACTCACTGCAGTGGCATCCTCCCCTGGTATAGTGCACTGCTACGGTGACATAGAGGTGAAATCTAACCATGATCCATGCGCACAGTACAGTAACCACCCATACAGCACTGTGCTTTAGTACATCTGGAAGGAAGTACTAAAGCATGGGGCCATAGCAACATTGCCGTTATGTCAAGGTATAGATGTCCCCACTGTGTCAAATATATGGCTGATGATGTTCGGAAACTACCTTTTTTAATAAACTTGAAAGAAGTTTTGTTTATCAGGTTGAAATTACCCAGTATCACACAGCTTTTCCTCTTACACATTAGATATCCAAGGATCAGTTTGTACTATTCCCTAGTGAGAGTTGATGTGCTGTAAGATATCCCTCCCAGAGCTCCATCTTTAGTTTTCCTAGCAGAATATCAGTATGTAAGCATTCACGTTTTTATCACAGCATTTGATGTTAACACAAAGCTGGGTGTTCAAATAATGCATATACATTTAAAATACTTTTTGTTTTCTTTCTATATTTTATTATTAATCATATAAAGCAAAATGCATAACAACATTATGGAAAATGTCCAGTTATTTTCTTGCTTTAATAGCGTTAGAAGAATTAAGAACCACACGATACACTAAGATCAGTAAAAAGATAGCTAAGAAGAAAGCAATAGAATAATCTTTCCAATCATAAAAAGGCAGGTTGGTTCTATAATTTACACTTTCTTCAGTTTTTAAGATTTATGTAAAATATTGGCTTAAGTAGATTAATCAAGAGCTTTATTGTTGTAGCCACCTGGTTGCATTGGAAATGCCTCTGTTCTTTCTCATTTATTTGATATTTCTTGTTTACTCTTTTATTTAGTCTCAATAATAATAATTTTAAATTCTATTGTTTTCATTCTTGCTAGTGTTTAATAATAAATAACTTTAAATTATTTTAATGCTTTGATATTCCTCTATAATCCTAATGTTTGGCAGAGAGGAAAACACCCTAAAACTTCTTGTACTATTTGAGAGCTTTCTTTATACCAACTATGAAATACTTTAAACTCACCAAAGCATTAAAAATAACTACTCTTTTTTTCCTGAACTTGATATGACGTCAAATGTCTAAATTGTTTTTATTGCTCAATTTTAAGGCCCACTTGAACATTAAAAGCCCATAAACTGACTGATGTGTAACCTCTTAATTTCAGGGCTGTTAAAGAAAGTTGTATTTTTCTTCGTCCTCTCATTTACTTTCCTGATTTGTGAAAGGTTAATGAAAATTTGATAGTAATTCAGGAGCATACATATTTGTCCAAGTGAATTTGAACTTGGATGACTAGAGGTCAGTAGTGGCTCGTTAGGTTTAAAATGTATTTTTCAATTAACAAAATGTATTCATAATGTAAGAAGCTTTCAGTGAACAGTACCTTTAATGAATTTCTCATTATGTCTGCAGCTCTTGCATAATTCCACATACTGAATAGAAAGCCGTTTATCTTCCACTGGTTGCTTAGGTCCATTTACTCTCATTCTCTAGTTCTTCTTGACAGCTGTATGTATTTCTGATCATTACTCACATAACTAATGTCCACCATTATTTTAATGTTTAATTTTATTGTATACTCAATTGAAAGAATTATTTGTAAAATGACTGCAGCCTTTAGGATCACAGGAAAGTCAGTCTGGAAGGGACCCCTCCAGGCCATCTAGTCTAGGCCCTTGCTTAAGGCAGGATCATCCCCAACTAAACCATCCCAATCATGTATCAGTCCAACCTACTATTGAAAACATCCAAGGATGGAGATTTCATAGTTTTTCTAGGTAGCCCATTCTAATGCTTGACCACCCTCAACATCAGAAAGTTTTTCCTAATCTCCATGGGAGAATCAAAGTTTGTTAACGAAGATTTTGAACAAAACTGGCCCCAGGACTGACCCTGGGGCACTCCACTTGATATTGGCTGCCAGCTATACATTGAGCTCAACGGTCCAGCCAGCTTTCTATCCACCATACAGTCCATTCATCCAAACCTTGCTTGCAAGAATGCTGTGGGAAACAGTATCAAAAGCCTTGCTGAAATCAAGGTATATTACATCCACTGCTTTCCCTGAAGCCACAGGGCCAGTTATCTGAGAAATACTTAAAGGGTGATTATAATTTGAAGGGCAATTAAATATTATTATGGCTGCACAGGCAATGGGGCCAGGAGGCTTTGGCTTCTTTGACCATGGGATGTTGTTCCAAGAAGGATTACTGGGAAAACATGAGATCCACCTGACAAAGAGAGGGAAGAGCATTTTTACAGACAGGATCATTAACTTAGTGAGGAGGGCTTTAAACTAGGTTCACCGCAGCCTGGAGACCAAAGCCATGAGATAAGTGGGGAAGCGGGACACCTGGAGAAAGAGCAAGCAGGAGGGCAAGATGAGAGATGCTCTCACACTTCCTGATTAATCAGGGCAATCCACTAGATACTTCAGGTACCTATACACAAAAACACAAAGCCTGGGAAACAAGCAAGAAGAACTGGAAGTCCTTGCACAGTCACAGAACTATGACGTGATTGGAATAACAGAGACTTGGTGGGGGCTTACATGATTGGAGCACTGTCATGGATGAGTGCAAACAGTTCTGGAAGGACAGGCAAGGGAGAAGAGGAGGAACAATTGCACTTTATGTAAAAAAGCCATATGATTCAGAGCTCCAGTATGAAACTGGAGATAGGCCTGCTGAGAGTCTCTGGCTTTGGGCAGGATCCACTAGGAAGCCAGATTGAGAGAAGGAGTTGAGCAGAGCTGGCTACACAGACCTACCTCATTTTATTGCGCTTTGCTTTATTGCACTTCGCAGATATTGGGTTTTTTACAAATTGAAGGTTTGTGGCAACCCTGCGTCGAGCAAGTCTATCGGCACCATTTTTCCATTGGCGCCATTTTTTCAACAGCATTTGCTCACTTCATGTCTCTGTGTCACATTTTGGTAATTCTCACAATATTTCAAACTTTTTCATTATTATTATATTTGTTATGGTGATCTGTGATCTTTGATGTTACTATTGTAATTGTTTTGGGGCACCACGAACCGTGCCCATATAAGACGGCAAACTTAATTGATAAATGTTGTGTGTGTTCTGACTGCTCCACCAACTGGTCGTTCCCCCATCTCTTTCCCTCTCCTTGGGCCTCCCTATTCCCTGAGACACAACAATATTGAAATTAGGCCATTTAATAACCCTACAATGGCCTCTAAATGTTCAAGTGAAAGGAAGAGTCACACGTCTCTCACTTTAAATCAAAAGCTAGAAATGATTAAGCTTAGTGAGGAAGGCATGTTGAAAGCTGGGATAGGCCGAAAGCTAGGCCTCTTGCGCCAAACAGTTAGGACAGGCTGACTCTCTTGTTAGGGGCTAATGCAGCTGGTGACTTTAAGTTGAAGCCAGTGCTCATTTACCATTCCGAAAATCCTAGGGCCCTTAAGAATTATGTTAAATCTACTCTGCCTGTGCTCTATAAATGGAACAACAAAGCCTGGATGACAGCACATCTGTTTACAACATGGTTTACTGAATATTTTAAGCCCACTGCTGAGACCTCCTGCTCAGAAAAAAAGATTCCTTTCAAAATATTACTGCTCATTGACAATGCACCTGGTCACCCAAGAGCTCTGATGGAGATGTACAACGAGATTAATGTTGTTTTCATGCCTGCTAACACAACATCCATTCTGCAGCCCATGGATCAAGGAGTAATTTCGACTTTCAAGTCTTATTATTTAAGGAATACATTTCGTAAGGCTATAGCTGCCATAGATAGTGATTCCTCTGGTGGATCTGGGCAAAGTAAATTGAAAACCTTCTGGAAAGGATTCACCATTCTAGATGCCATTAAGAACATTTGTGATTCATGGGAGGAGGTCAAAATATCAACATTAACAGGAGTTTGGAAGAAATTTATTCCAACCCTCATGGATGACTTTGAGGGGTTCAAGACTTCAGTGGAGGGAGTAACTGCAGATTTGGTGGAAATAGCAAGAGAACTAGAATTAGAAGTGGAGCTTGAAGATGTGACTGAATTGCTGTAATCTCATGATAAAACTTTAACAGATGAGGAGTTGCTTCTTATGGATGAGCAAAGAAAGTGGTTTCTTGAGATGGAATCTACTCCTGGTGAAGATGCTGTGAACATTGTTGAAATGACAACAAAGGATTTAGAATATTACATAAACTTAGTTGATGAAGCAGTGGCAGGGTTTGAGAGGATTGACTCCAATTTTGAAAGAAGTTCTACTGTGGGTAAAATGCTATCAAAAGCATCGTATGCTACAGAGAAAACTTTCGTGAAAGGAAGAGTCAATCGATGCGGCAAACTTCATTGTTGTCTTATTTTAAGAAATTGCCACAGCCACCCCAACCTTCAGCAACCACCACCCTGATTAGTCAGCAGCCATCAACATCGAGGCAAGACCCTCCACCAGAAAAAAGATTACGACTCATTGAAGGCTCAGATGATGGTTAGCATTTTTTAGCAATAAAGTATTATTTAATTAAGGTACGTACATTTTTTTTAGACATAATGCTATTGCACACTTAATAGACTACAGCATAGTGTAAACGTAACTTTTATATGCACTGGGAAACCAAAAAATTCATGTGACTAGCTTTATTGTGATATTCACTTTATTGCAGTGGTCTGGAACTGAACCCGCAATATCTCCGAGGTATGCCTGTACTTTAAAGAAGCCTTACTGGAGTGCAGGAACAAACCATCCTGATGTGCAGGAAGACTAGCAAGTATGGCAGCAGACCATCTTGGCTTATCAGGGAACTCTTTAGTAAACTAAATCACAAAAAGGTAGCTTATAAGAAGTGGAAATTTGGACAAATAACTAGGGAAGAATATAAGAGCATTGCTTGGGCATGCAGGGATGAAGTCAGGAAAGCCAAAGCGCAGTTGGAGTTGCAGCTAGCAAGGGATGTGAAGAGTAACAAGAAGGGTTTCTACGAGTATGTGGGTAGCAAGAGGAGGATCAGGGAAAGTGTAGGTCCCTTACTGAATGTGAGAGGCAACCTTGTGACAAAATGCAGGAAAGGCTGAAGTGCTCAATGCCTTTTTTGCCTCAGTCTTCACAGACAAGGTCAGCTCCCAAACTACTGCACCTGGCAGTACAGTTTGGGGAGAAGATGAGCAGCCAACAGTGGTGAAAGAACAGGTTAGGGACTATTTAGAAAAGCTGTATGTATACAGGTCCATGGGGCAGGATGGGATGCATCCAAAGATGCTGAAGGAGTTGGCTGATGTGATTGCAGAGCCACTGGCTGTGAAAATTCATGGCAGCCAGGAGAGGTCTCAGATGACTGGAAAAGGAAAGGCATAGCACCCATGTTTAAGAAAGGGAAAAAGGAGGATCCAGGGAACTATAGACCAGTCAGCCTCACCTCAGGCCCTGAAAAAATCATTCAGCAGATCCTCAAGGAATCCATTTCTAAGCACTTGGAGGACAAAAAATTGATTAGGAATAGTCAGCATGGATTCACCAGAAACAAGTTATGCCTGACCAATCTGATTGTCTCCTATGACAAGGTGACTGGCTCTGTGAATGCAGGGGGACAGGTGGATGTGGTGTACCTTGATTTTAGCAAGGCTTTTGATATGATCTCCCACAACATTCTCCCAGGAAAGCTAAGGAAGTATGGGCTGGATGAATGGACTGTAAGGTGAATAGAAAACTGGCTGGAGCATCAGGCTCAGAAAGTAGTAATCAATGGCTCATTGTCTAGTTGGCAGCCAGTATCATGTGGAGTGCCCCAGGGGTC
The DNA here is from genome assembly GCF_052110815.1 of Crocodylus siamensis. Lineage (NCBI taxonomy): Eukaryota > Metazoa > Chordata > Crocodylia > Crocodylidae > Crocodylus > Crocodylus siamensis. The sequence continues at coordinate 33,505,200 of NC_143395.1, read as the reverse complement.
GGTCCTCGGTTTTGTTTTGTTCAATGTCTTCATCGATGACCTGGAAGATGGCTTAGAGTGTACTCTCAGCAAGTTTGCAGATGACACCAAGCTGGGGAGAGTAGTAGATCTGCTGGAGGGTAGGACTAGGATTCAGTGTGACCTAGACAAATTGGAGGATAGGGCCAAAAAGAATCTCATGAAGTTCAATAAGGACAAGTGCAAAGTCCTGCACTTAGGGCAGTACAATCCCATGCACCAGTACAGGTTGGGGACTGACTGGCTGGGCAGCAGCTCTGCAGAAAAGGACCTGGCGGCTACAAGTGGACAATAAGCTGAATATGACCCAGCAGTGTGCCCTTGATGCCAAGAAGGCTAATGGCATATTGGGCTGCAGTGGTAGGTGTGTTAGTAGATCAAGGAAAGGTAATTAGTCTCCTCTCTTGAGCACTCTTGAGGCCACATCTGGAGTACTGTGTTCAGTTTTGGGCCCCCCACTACAGACAGGATGTTGACAAGTTGGAGAGAGTCCAGCAGAAATCAACAAAATTTGTTTAGGTGCTGAGATTCCTGATTTCTGAGGAGAGGCAGAGGGAATTGGGCTTATTTAACCTGGAGAAGAGAAGACTGAGAAGGGATTTCATAGCAGCCTTCAACTACCTGAACCTGCTAAACTGTTCTTCGTGGTGGCAGATGACAGAACAAAGACCAGTGGTCTCAAGTTGCAGCAAGGGTGGTTTAACATGAATTTTAGGAAGAAGTCTGGGTTCATACTGCCCATGACACGAGATAAGTGGGACCACCTGCAAGGTCCCGGAACAGAGTGGGGCTTGAGTCCTGATTTTGGGAAAACAGACCAAATTAGGAGAAGGCCCAGAAGGCCATGTGGATGTGTGACCACAGAAAGACAACCAGCCAGAGATAGCCAAGGACGAAGAGTCATCAGGAGTCATCAGGAGGGAAGGAGAATACAAAAGCAGAGACTTGAGAAAAACAAAGGTTCCTCACTGTCCCTCCCTGTTCCTTCTCATCCTTCCCTGTCTCTCATCTTTCCCATCCCTCCCCATCCTTCACCCCACCCCAGTTCCCTGGGAAGGGTCCCCAAGACCAACATGCACAGAGGGCATACGACCAGTCCATCTGATACACCCCAGTCAAGGTGGGGCGTAGGCCTTGGCATCCCACGTCCAGACTACTGATGTACAGAAACCTAAGAGAGAGCCTCAGAGTGAAGACTGCATCCTGACCAGATGTACTTTGATTCTGAAGACAGCCATAGGATTTGGTAGATATCTAGAATTGCTTGATTGTTTGTATTGCTGCTTTTCTGTTATCACTGTGTATCAATACATTTGCCTATTATCAAATGAAAAGGTAGTGGTCAATATGAGAGTGGGTCACCCCCCCCCCCAAAAAAAAATACAAGGTCTCTGAGTCCTAAGTCCAGAGCCAACATATATTAATAATAATATATGTATCTATTGATTGTCAAACCCTGCTGTTCTCATTCAGTCTCTGTTCAACTTTTGATAGAGTTTCCATTGAATGGGGAACTACACAATTTGGTGAGTAAATTAATCTTTTAAGTAAAAGTACAAGAAACAGAAGTGAACTTGAGCTACTAATGGAAAAGGTAATGCAAAACGGAGTCTGTGCAAATGGTTCTATTACAGTCATTATAATCTCTGACTTGTACCTAACACTGTCTTATTAGAGATTCAGTAGATGGGCATAGTTATATTCTGTCTGCAAACTAGGGGATGTCTGATTAAAGTTGCAAAGGAAAGAAGGCACAACAGAGATGCTGCCGTATCAAATTCTCTATCATAGACCAATTTATTGTGTATGTCTATTTATGGTCTTTTTTGCTGATAAACATTTCAAGCTCAGACATTGAACAAAGGTTGAAATTCCCCTTAAACAGACTGTCTTGTAAGTAAGATCTCCTTTAAATTAATGGGATTGCTTTGATTTTTACCTGTGAGACTACAAAGTAAATCAGACCCGTTATCGACTACAAGAAAACCCTCAAGTGGTAAAAGCAACCTATAATACCTGTGAAGTATATGAAAGGGTATAGTTCAAAGCCTCCTATTTTATTAGGCAATCAAAATGAAAATGCTTTTTGTAATGATTTTGCTGTTTACTAGGAAGAAAGTGCTTTCATGTTTTCTTTGTGATGAGCCAGCCTCAAAAATTTTTTAATTTAGAATTGGCTTAACTAAGCATTTGGAAGTGAGGTTCCCTGGTCAAATGTGAAATTCCCTAATGGCATGGAGACAAGTAGCACTTAAACCAGTTTAAATGCAGTTTAAACCTGAAGCAGACAGATGAGGAGAGGACAGATGTAACACTTAGGACATTCTAAATACACTTTAAATCCTGAGTGTGTAGATGTCCAGGCCACTTTAGACCATTTTAAACTTCCTGAAACATTTCAAAAGCTGGTCACTCCTACACGCATCCCACAATGCACTGCTCCTCACCCTGCCAAACCCATGCAGGGCAATGGGGCTGCTCTGGGATGCAACTGGCATTCTACTGCCCAAAGATCTATTGCCTATAGAGACCACAGGGATGGGGAAACAGAAAGCCTGTGTGTTAGTTTCACTTCCCTGAGTGAAATTTTCTGGCTTATTTGGGGTATTGCGGGGAAGGGGATAGCCAGGTTCGGGGGGGAGGGTCTTCATGGCCCCCTGCTTGTGGTTGGTGGATGGTTGTGTCTTCAGCAGTAAACACCTGTGACTTGCTGGGTGCTGCAGGGACTGGTGTGTGTATGTGTCGGGGGGTGTTGGAGACTGAGCCATTTCATGTTGGGCATTTTATAAAACAAAATGGGCACCAGGGTCAGGCCTGGGCTCTGGGAGGTGGGAGAAGCTGTCCTGCCTCCCTGCGCCGCAGTTGGCCAATTGGGGCATAGGGCTGGGAACCCGGTGCTCAGGGGAAGGGATAGTTCCCCTGCCCCATGCTGCTTGGACTGACTAGCAGCAATTTACTAATCTAGATTAGTCTACTGTGCAGTAAAGTGTTTTGTGTAAATGTGCCCAGTATGAAGTAAATTAACGCATTTACGCTTAAGATCAGACCATCACGCATTCAAGGATGCCTGGAGTTTCTCCAGGATTCCCTAGAGGGCAATAAAGGCCTGGATTGGGCCAGTAAATTGAAGCAGATGGGTTGCTAGGTGCTGGGGGGAGGGATTTTGCTGTTTATGGTTCCCAGGGGGCTGGATGCTATGGGGCCCCAGTAATCAGTTCCCATCTTTACTAGCCCTGGACCTGGCCCATCTTTTCAATTTCACTTCCCTGCTCTGGTTCATTCTAGCAGCAATACAATCCCTGAACTGCGAGGGTTCTACTGAGCAGTATGCGTGTGGACACTTCTGTCCAGAGAAAATTGTGAACCAGTTCCCAATCAGTGACATACTTGGAACCGTTTAAGTGTATGTCTATGTACCCATTTACAAGCCTGTTAAAGTGGGTCAAAACTGCTTGGAATGGTTCAAAGTTGCCCTTAGAAAATCAGGTACACTTTTGTACCAGTTCACTTTGAACCAGGTCCATATTATATGAGGATATTGAGCGTTCCATGACATAAGTCTGGTCTGTCCTCCAGGCATCATACTCTGGTGTGGCCACTTACAAAGCTTTCTCTCCTCCTTTTGTTGGCATTTTAATTAATGTGCTCCCTTGAACTAATTGTTTAATAAAAGTTATCTTTCTAACAGCTGTCTGTCTCTTCACTCCCTACTCAACCGTGGACCCTCATAATGCCCTCTCCCAGCTCCTGCAAAGCCCAAAATACAGTTCTGTGTATACATACTCCTCCTGGGCAAGTCCGGTAAGAACACTGTAGAGTTCAGTCAAATGCAGGCTACTGAATTTTATTTAATACATATTTAGGACAGGAGAGAAAGCAAATTCACAGCCACAAGTCATCCACCCCCTAACAAAAAAGTGTCATTATCAGTACAGAAAGAAACATAATGAGCATTGATGTGAACTGCTACATTTGCATAAACATAACTTAGTTAATAAAATTTCAAAGCCATTCTGTGAGTACTAGTGCATTAGAACAAGTTTATATTGTAGGCTGGGTCCCTAGAAAGTACTTCACTTTCACACTTCAGAAGTCTTACTGCCACTGATACTGTACAGAGCCATGGAAGATAATCTTCTCCACAGAAAAAAGGTCAGAATGTAAAAATTTTCCTTTCCATTTTCTAAGAGAAATTCATAATTTTAACTTGTGAAATATGATAGGAAGTGTTGTTTATTTGTCTGGTTTCTATGGACATTATTACTTTCCTGCATCTTCAGGGTTGATTTGTTTGTGATTTTTATGTTCATAAAATATAAAGCTTATCATTTTTGAAGTCTTTCAACTGAGGACATTGTACTCCATTTGAAAAATGGCAAATCTCAAATGGCTTAAATAAATTTGCATTGATATACTAGCCACACAAGCAAGATGCAAGAATGGGGCATTTAGTCTACTTTGCTACTTTGCTACTTCAGCATAGTTTTGAACATACTAGTGGTGCTTAGATACCATGATGATATGGATAATATAAATGCCTATAACTGTACATTAATAGGATAGTTACTCTTTCCCTAAGAATCTGATTAATTATCCAGTGCAGACTATATAAATGTAAGAAAGTGAGTCTCAAATTGTAATGAAAAACTGTGTACAGTATTTGAAAAAGGTGAGATTTATTTTTTTTTACTGTATTGGCATAGGAACATGATTTCTGTGGTAAAGTCTGATTCTGTAAAAATATTTTTGCTGTAAAATGAAGATGTACATCTAACTTCCTTAGATGTTTCTCAAAAATATTTCAGTACTACTCTGAAAAAAGTAAAAGAGTTGAATTTTTAATAAATCTTTAGAGTAGTATTACATTTTGTAATTTTATTTCTAATAAAAAAAACCCACAGATCTCTACCGGGAAAAGAAAGTTAATAAGAGAATTATCAGGAACCTCTGTTCGTGTTTGTGTTTTAAAAGGCATACTATTTATTTTAATGACTGTGATCCTTTTTTTAATCACTACAATGTTTCATTCCTTCAGATGAGATTATTCATTCTTTTGGGAATTTCAGCAACAATGGCCTGTACAGCTGTTTTATTTTCTGTGTTTTACAAAGACAAAAATCTGATCACTGGTAAGTAACAATTAAAAAATACTTTTTTAAACCTTAATGTTATAATATTTGTGAAACTGAAACGTTTCTGGCAGTACCTGGCAGGTTTGGATATAAAAGGGACTTTAACCTAAAACAGAATATTTAAGATTTGTAATATATGTCCATGTAATTTTTTTCTTTAAAAAATAAATAAAATGTGTATAACTTCATACAAAATCACTGTGCTCTGTCTGAGAGTCCTATGTATCCTGTGACTATGAGGAGTTCAATTACTCTGATACATAGCTTTTTCATGCCCAGCTATGCACATATGTCTAGATGCTGACCCCGCTGGCTGGAGCCCAAAGGTGCTTCGGTGCATGGGCTACCTGCTGACTAGCCCTGCACTGAAGCACCGTCATACCTCAGCCAGCCCATCCGCAGTGCAATGAGCCCCGTTAGAGTAGCCCCAGGTTGGCAAGATGACCCCTGGACCCCTCTGCCAGCTGTAGCTGCTTTGACCCAGCTCAATATACTGAAGTCCAGGCGCATGTGTAAATGGTGCTCCTGGGAATTTCCTATAAATTCTGGGGCAATAAACACTGGACATTATTTTGCTGCACTTTAATAGCATGCTTATATACACCCTGAATGAATATTTTACCTTACTGGTATCATAACTTGTGGTGATATATTTTATTAGAACAACTAGATATTTGCAAAAAAAATTCTTACCTTACTGGGTGCATTCACAAGTCTCACACAGTGTTTCTAGATATAATTCTTTTACTTCATTCTTAGAAGCATAATTGTGAAATTTAGGTTGCTCAAGACTTCAGTGCTACTTAATTAAAAGACAGTATAATCTAACTCAGCCTGATCTGTTGACCCCTGGATGGAGAAAAATTGTAACCTAAATTTAACTGAGATCTACATTATAGTATGGTTAGACAGTATAAAATACTGAGGGTTTTCTTTCTTTTTATTCTGTTATTTTACTACTGTAGGTGAGAATTAGTATTTGAAATTATCTTAAAAACTGTTGTACTTCAAAGTGATAAAGTAGATCTAAACTGGAAAAAATAGGAAAAGTCTTTGTTTTTGCTAGACCACATCTGCCCAATTCAGAGATTGAATATGTTCCTTATGTATTCTGGCAGGTGCTGTATTGTAAATTGAAAAGGAGATTGTGAGTCAGGGAATGGCTAAGAAAACTTCAGACTAGTGCAATTACATGACCAAAAATAAATGGGCACATCCAATATGGTACCTCTGTTCATGCCCGTGTTTTAAAAGGTATAGGAGCCTAAGAGTGAGGTTGTAGTTGTGACAGTCCATCATTTAGATTTTTCTAAATATATATTTTTTGGTTTCATGATTGTAAAAAAATGTATTTAAGCTCCCAATATAGTTTAACAGATTTTCATTGGTGAAAAGCAGCTACTTCCCACAAAAGTTTGCATGGAAAAAAAAAAAACCCTGTCTTCTTACAGAGGCAAAAAGGAAGACTGCAGGTCAAAATTCAGCTACATCTGGGATGTGTCTACACATGAATTTAAGCAGGTTTAAATTTAATGCCAATTAAGCTAATGCTCATTAAGTGTTTTTTGGCAGGTGTCTACATGTGATACTTTTAGTCCCAGGTCAGTGCAGCCCTGCTATTAGGGCTATGCAAAGCTTCAGTCACCAATTTGATTCAGCTGAGATTCAGCCCAATTCAGCACCTGAATCTCCAAATCCGAATCGAATCCGGAGACTTGTTAAAAGGTCCAAATCAAATCTGAAGCCTCCGAACTGATTCCAATAAGACTCAGAGAGATTTGAAGACTTGGATTCACCAGGCAGAGGCGGTCACAGCAAGGCAGCTGCAGGTTCTCCTGCAGCTCCTCCAACTGTGCCTGTCTTTCCCTGAGTGGGGGGGCTGCAGGAAAAGCCCCCATGGCTACCCTGTGCAGCTCCATACCCTACCCAGCCCCAGCTTAGTCCCAGCACTCAAAAATAAAGCCCCATACTCACCGGCTGCAGGAGGGGCTGTGGGGGTTCTAGGGCTTCCTGACAGAGCCCACCCACACAGCCCCCACTCCCTAATCACACCCCCCCCACACCTAGCCCCAGTAGTCAAGGAATAAAAAAACCAAAAAACCCAAAAAACCCAAAAAACTCACAGGCAGTAGCAGTGGCTGTGGGAGCTCTGGGTTCATGATCTTCCCTCCCCCACCCAGCCCCACCCCCAACGGCTGTCTCACCCAGCCCCAGCATCCTGGCAATTTAAAAAAAAAAAAAATTCCTGCAAACTGCCTCCGGATATCAGCCCTTCCCAAGACTGCCATGAGGTAGCACACCTCCTCCCAGGTCCAGTTGGGGCCCCTGGCACTCAGGATGGGTATGGGCACATGGGCAGGGCAGAGGGGGTCAATGAGGAGGATGTGCTGAACGCACTCCCTGTGCTGGCTGTCTGGGCCCTCATGCAGCTGTCCCCACAATGACAGCCCTGGAGGGCTGCCAGCAGCACTCAAGACAGGGGAACAACCAAGGATGGGGAGCCACACAGCAGCGGCACTGCACAGTGCCTACAAAGAGACAGAGCTGGGGGTGAGCAAGAACAGGGAGCAGGTGCTGGCCCTGCTGCCATAGAGAGCAGAGCAAGCAGACCTGGGGTGAAGGCTCAGGGCTGGGCAAGGGATGCAACAGCCCTTTGCAACACTCATCTGTGGCCAAGGAGCAGTTCCATCTAGGGCCAGGATGGGGAGATCACCATCAGACTGAAAACATAGGGACTCTACTAAATGAAGGTGGAAACTGAGCCAACAGGATTTTAAACCTAAGGGTAAGCTTTAGGGAGTCATCTAGTCCAAGCCCCCTACTCAAGGCAGAATCATCTCTGTTTAAATCATCCTAGACAAGTATTTATCTAACCTGGTTTTAAACTTCCAAGGAAGGAGATTCCATGACATCCATAGGTAACCTGTTCCAATGCATAATTACCTTAATAATGAGAAAGTTCTTCCTAATATCCAACCTAAATTTCCTTTTCTGAAATTTAAGTCTGCTAGTTCTTGTCCTGTCCCCTGCAGCCATCAGGAACATTTCAGCATGTCAGTAGGTTAATCTAAACCAATATATAATATATGGAAGGAAAAATGGCATAAAGCCATTAGCCACATAGTTCATAATGATATAATTATAAAGATTAGTGCCATCAAAGAACTCACAGGGAATATTAATATATCAGTTCTGGATCATTGGCGACTAAAGTACTGTGTAGGAATCCCAAGTGTCAAGACACCATTAATGTGGACAGGAATACAGGAATACTAATTATGGGAAAGGCCACTTCAGCATGTCTGGTGTCCTCATGGTATAATGAATAGTTACTGATGGATCCAGAAGATAAGACTACTTATATGAAAAGATTGGAGAAGGTCTAAAAACAGAAATAACTTTGTGTAAATGAGAAAATATCTGGAGAGTAGCTGAAAAATGACTTATGTGTCTTAGCATTAAAAGCAATTATTACTAAATAGTACATTAATGGCCCCACAGGCCTTTCAAAGTAAGTTAAATATATATTAAAAGGGAGAAAAAAATAGAGATGATGATGTTGAGCTTTGAATAATTTTCCCTAATTTCCCTAAGAAAATAGTATTTGTGGAGAAAAGTAATTTTTTCAAGCTAATGTTAGTCTCCTTACCAACCCCATAGTAGATCTGTTATGTTGAATAATATAGTTATTACTAGAAGCCAGATACTAAGGCAGCTTCCCTCAACATTAGCCAAATGAAAAAAAGAAATCTTTTCAACACAAACAGTTAGATTGCCTTATAACATATTCAAATACATGTTATAAAGGAAAACAAGTATCTTTTTTGGTGGATTCTTTCAATGATTATTTCCTCTTTTTTGACTGTTTTATTTTCTAACATGAAGGAGAAACTGAAGATACTTGCATTACTGGAGCTATCCGGGAGGGATCCAACATGGTTGATTATGCTATGCACCGTACACTGAAAAGGTAAATATACATATATTTTTTATATATATGAAGGTCATTTCAAGCGAGTGATTTCAATGACACTAAGATGTGGCCTTAAGCATGTCCTAATCTGAGCCAGCCTGTTGTATAATATCCTGGAAATGCATTAATGCATAGTTCTATCATTTGACAACTAACAGGACACTTTAAATGTCTGTACAGTTAATGGGTAAAAAAAGAGAGTATATATTAACAACACTGAGTTTCTGAGTAATTTGAATCTAAACTAAGGTGGCTGGCTGCATAATGTTTTGACTCAATATTTTCTGAGTTTTCACACCTACCTAGATGTGTATTATGCTAATGTGCAACACTGAATTTTCATTATATTTTCCCAGTAATACAGTCAGCTAAAAAAGAAAAGTTGAAGGTAGGGCAGGGTACCATCTTGGAGACTAATTCCTGTTATCTTTTTCCATAACAAAGAAGATAATTATTGAAAGCCAGGTGATAAATTTGAAACTGATTAAATGAGTATTTATTAGATCCAGTGTAAACTGTTGGATCTGATGTAAGCTGTTTATTGGATCCAGTGTAAGCTGTTAACAGTTAGCTCTTTCTAAGGTAGGATATTATTGGTGAAGAGTTTAATAGAGTAAAGAATGCATTATAAAATATATTATACATTTTCCATTGTGGGAAATGCTTCATTCTGCAAGCTAGTGAACACTCTGATCCTGATACAAAAAAGAGCTTAATTAATTGCTAACTTTATTCACATTAGTAACAGAAGAACATATCTATGTTTTGCAAGATCAGAGCTGGAATGCTCATTACCTGCAGGCTGAACCCATAAACATATGGTTAGCATCTATATTTGCATTAACTATTATAATATAGCAGGGTGGACCAACTTCAAGGCACAAACTGTTTACTAGATAAAATCAATAAGACACGTTCCTGTATCATGCAACATTACACCATTTAATGCATTGTAAGCCAAATCAGTGTGCAAATGAGTTTTGTAAAAGTCAATGAGAGAACATCTGTCTATGTAATTTTTCTCTTTATGGGTGTTTTGCACTTTTCTTTTAAACATCAATCCCTGGCCATGGGGAGTCCTACATATAAATGGTCTATTCTGATATTCTCCTAAACGTCTTGTAGCATGTCCTAAAATACTTCTGTGTTTCCATTTAAAAATGCAGGCAATACAAGTTAAACAATTTTTCTTTTTAAATATTAGAAAAAAGTTGCTACTTAAGCTATGGGTTTACTTACTGGAAGTCCTGAGAACTAAAGGAGAAATTGGTTTAACTCAGTGTCTGAACTTCTGAAAGTTCTGGAGTTCACAGAACTGTGAAAGCTCAAATCACGTCACTTTGGCTTCCAAGTAATTGAAAGAAGCCACAATACAATACAAATCAACTCCATGTTGCCCTTGAGAATGAAAAAGAACTCATGGGATGAAAAAGCAGTTTCTTATTGAGTCTGAGATTGAGAAACTCTTAACCATCTTGGGTACAGTAGTAAAAGGTTATGTTTGCCAAATTCATGAACTAGGTTTCTGAACTGCAAACATGCCGAGTGCACAAAACTGGATTTAATTTCTGACCTCAGTTTGAACTTGAATTGTGATCATAATGTACAGATGCATTTCCTCAGTCAAGTTGTTTAATATCACAACTGGATTCTGAAATTATTTTAGTCCCTCACCATTTACTTAACTGCCATAAATATTGAATGGCAATACATTAAAGTTATTGATTTGAGTTATAGTTAAACTTCTTTTTTAAATATAATGAGTTTCTAGAAAACATATAATATCTTCAAAATAGCATTTCTGAATAATAACCTGTTCCAATTCCTACTGCTTACCGTGCTGTTCAAAATTATCTCATTATTGTCCTGAGTTTTCCCTGTTTGTTGTCTCTTACTGTGAACTCCAGGTTGTCAGTAAATCTAACATTATCATTATTATAATGTATTATTTGCATTTAATCGGTGCCTAGATACTCCAATCAGGACTGTGTTAGGAATGGTTCATACATAAGCCTTGTAGAGCCTACTGTCTAAGGCTGCTTGTATATGTGACAGGGTATAGCAGGGCATTGTTGGTGCCTGCCACTTTAAGGGCTCAGCCAAGCAGCCAGCAGGTGCTTGATTGCAGTGACCATTTTAGATCTCTGGCCACCTATATAAACAGAGCAGTTTGCTGCTGGCAGCGCAGGCAATAACATTGCCTGGCTGCAAGGCTGCATACAACATCCTGGAGGTAAAGGCTGGAGCTTGAGGGGATCGTTTGGAGGCTCCTGGGCATGACCTAAAACTGCACCCTTCTAGGAATGGGGGGCCTGATGGGGCTCCCAGTGGTGCAGGAGCCTCCAGGAAATTCCAGGCCAGTTACCACCCTGGTGAAAGGTGGGTTAATAACCTCAGCTCCCACAGCCAGGTGGATTACCCCATAGGACGGTCAAGAAGGCAGACCAAAGTTAGAGAGGGGGCTAGAGGCTCATAGACCTGACTTAAAAACCCTTGACTGGTCAATGCTGGGGCCAGGACCAGAAGTGTCGAAAGGGCCAGGGGCCCACCACAAGGGATGCTTAGAGCTGAGTGCCTGGGGTTTCTGATTAACCTTGGAGGTGAGGCCAGGGCCTGTATGTCCAAAGGTCTGAGGAGGAGAACAGTTCAGGGAGATAGGCAGACCTGAATGAAGGCGGAGTAGTCTGCTTGAGTGGAGGGATCCAGCTGGGGTCTGGACTGGAGGACCACTGGATCAGGGCTGCCTTTCTTGGTCAGTTCATGTAGGGGAGCAGCTGTTGCTTCAAATCCAGAGACAAACCTCCCATGGTATCCAGCCAGACCAAGGAAGGCTCTGAGTTGCTTCTTGGTTTGTGGGGGCAGCCTGTCTCTAATGGCCTCGATCTCACCCAACAGGGAGCAATCTGACCTCCACCCACACAATGTCCCAAATATACCACTTCAGATAGTGCCAACTGGTACTTTTTGTCTTTCACAGCAAAACCGGCTTGCTTGATCTTACCTACATGGTGGTCACATGCATCAGGTGCGATTCAAAGTCCTGCCTGAAGATGGAGTCCTGATGTCATCAATGTAAACCATGGCAAACTGGTCATATCTTTGTACCAGGTTACAATCAATAACCACTGAGTAATCAGTCTTTGAAAAGATGAGGAGAGTTGTGCATACCAAAAAGTAAAACCATAAACTCATATAGTCCCACAGTTGTGATAAAGGCAGACTTGGCTATGGCATCCAGATCCAGTGCCATTTGCCAGAATCCTTTGGACAGATCAAAAGTAGAGATGACCTTGGCTGGGCCCAGGCAATCAAGCAAAGAGTCTGCCCTGAGCATAGGGTAAGCGTCAGGGGTGGTAATAGCTTTCAGTTTCCTGTAGTCCACACAGAACCAGATAAACCCATCCTGCTTCTGGACAAGTACCACTGGGCTGACCCAGGGACTCACTGAAGGCTGAATTACACCTAACTCCCTCCTCTCTGTGATCTCCTGCTTTATTTTCTACATTACCTTCGCATTAACTGTGTATGGTCTGGATTGCATAGGGTGATAGCTGCCTGTGTCTATAGACTGTACTGTCAGGTTCGTTTTACCTGGTTTGTTGAAGAACACTGTTTCAAAGTCTTTGAGTCCTGTGAGTAACTTGTCCTTGTCCTGGGAGGGCAGATGATCTGACAGGAGAAGTTCCTGTATTCCTGCCTCTCCATCCCAGTCACCATACATGACTGGCTCCTCTGGGTCCTCGGGTGATCCTTCGACTGAGGAAATCCAAAATACCACGTCACTTCTATTGAAGTATGGTTTAAGCATGTTCACATGTACTATCTTAGGCTTTTTGTCTGACCCGTTCCTCGTCACTACATAAGTCACATCATCCAGCCTGTCAAGGATGACATGGGGACCTTCCCAAGATGCTTGCAACTTGTCTGTCTTTAGTGGAAGTAAAACCATGACCTTATTACACCATGCAAAGGTTCGTAAGTGAGCCTTGTCATCATACCAGACACTTTGTTTCTCCTGGGCCTGGGCCAGGGAGTCTCGTGCCACCTTCATCATGTCAGTTAGCTTCTGACAAAAGCTGAGCATGTATTTTACCATGTAAGTCTTAGTGGAAGAGATTGTTTCTTCCCACTCTTCTCTCACCAATTCAAAAGGACCCCTAACTCTCCTTCCAAACATCAGTTTGAATGGTGAGAACCCAGTGGACTCCTGGAGTACCTCTTGGTAGGCAAAGAGCAAACCTAGAAGTTTCTCATCCCAGTCATTGGGGTTAGAGTCCACCGAGGCTTTTAGCATACCTTTCAAGATCCTATTGAACCTTTCTACAAGCCCATTTCTCTGGGGGATGGTACGCAGTGGTCTTGAGGTGTTTCACCCCACAGCACTCCCACAGGCACTTCATCACCTCAGCCAGGAAGTTCCCACCCCTGTTAGTCAGAATCTCAGAGAGGAAACCCATCTGAAAGATCTGGGTCAGGGCTTCAGCAACTACAGGTGTCTCGGTAGAGGCTAAGGCAATTGCCTCTGGGTACTGAGTTGAAAAATCCACTAGAGTCAGGATGTATTTCTTCCCTCTTTGAGTCTTATGCCTCAGTGGGCCCACAATGTCTATACCTGCTCTTTGGAAGGGTTGATCAGTGATAGGGAGGGGCTGTAGGGGAGCCTTTCTTTTGTCATTCCAGGTACCAGTAAAGTAAATCATTAGCCATGGAAAGCAATTGTTGTCTGAACTTAAGAGGTACTATGAGCTAGTGACAGGGCTTCCAGATCCTGGCATGGTTCTTTGGTACCCACAACCAATAGAGGAGTTCCTTATCCCAGACCACCTGTTCCCTCTTATCTGGGGTGAACTCTGTCTCTTGCTCCTGAGCCAGCTGCCATAGTTCTTCCAAGCTGGGGTCCTCTAGAACCTCTTGCTTGAATTCCTCTTTCCTGGCTAAGCAATCAGTGGGTAGTTCTGGTGCTCCTGTAAGGAGTGCACCTTCACCCTTGGGGATGTCCTCCAACTTCTCCCTGAAAGTCTTGGTTTCCTTTGCCATTCCCTTGGACTGTCACTTAACTCAACCTCAAGGTTGCCAATTTCCTCAGTGGCTGGTGGATGGTTGCAGTCATCAACCATCTGACTCTGCCTCTTCAGCCAGTTGGGTGATTGGGCCCTAGAAGGTTTCCACTCCTCCCACCTTAGCCTTTTTGCTCTGTTGACAAGTCACCACATTAACGTGGTAGGGCTCTATGAAGTGGCCCCCCTTTCTTTGTGAGTATTCAAGCTCCATAACATCTCACCCCACTAAGATGGGGACAGGAGCCTTTTCCAGCATTCCTAGTACTATGTACATCCCGTGGCCTCTCCACTTAATGGAGAGATGGGTTACTGGTACCTCAAATGACTGGAGCCCCACCCCTTGTATGGTAAAGGGTGGGGCTCCCCAGGACTATATCCATAGGTGAAACTAGGTTGGCATTGATTAATGACACACTGGCCCCTGTGTCCAGTTCCCCAACAAGGGTTCTCCCTCTTACCATTATCTCAGTCTGGTGTTTGGCCCACCTCCTCTGGGTTTATAATCCTGTAGCAACAGATACACCCATCAGAGTGGCTCAGGTCTCTTTCCTCATTGTTTACAGCTGTAGCATGGCTGATTGGCTGGGCTTTGTTGCTTAGCTTTAGGCAGTTGGACCTGATGTGGCCCAGCTCCCCGCAGTTATAGCAAGCCCACTGAGTCGAACTGAGTGGTTTGTCTGACTCTGCGGTTGCCTTGCACTCAACAGGAGGTGGCCCTCTTTCCCCTTTTGGGCTTGGCCCTCCCTTCCCCAGTTTGTGGAATCCTTTCTGTTCCTTCCCAAAGTAGGAAACCTTTTTGTTCAGCCTCTGTCTATTTAGCAACAGCTGGTCCACAATTTTTGTAGCTTCCCAGATTGTTTTAGGGTCCCTATCCTTGACAAGTGTTTTAATTTCCCTCAGGCATTTGCAGTAGAATTGGTTCAGCACCATAAGCATGTCCAGCTGCTCCACAGTGGAAGCTTTGGCTCCCTTCTTCCATTTCCCATATCAGGGCCCCAAATTCATGCATGATCTTTCCTGGCTAGGGGTTAGCACTAAAGAATTTTTTCTGAGAAATAATCTGGACCTAGCTTAAACCTTACATACACTGCCTGTTTAAAGGCATCATAGTACTCTGCTGATTCCTAGGGCAGGCTGTTCAGGACAATGGACATGTTGCCCTCAATCAGAAAAGCCATATGTTTCATGAACTCTTCCTTTTGCAACTTCCATTGGTGCACTTGTTTTTTTTTAAGTTGCTTAGGAACACTTCTGGATCATCCCCATTTTTTGTAGTGAGAGAAGACTGGGTTTTTCAGTCTGGGGGGTATTGCTGATGCTGGCTGAGCACTCACAGCTCTAGCATTTGACTGCATTTGGAGTACTGCCAGATTGTGTTCACATTTGAGCCTTGCCTCTTCGGCTTCCACCTCGTGCTGGCACTGGGCCTCTCTAGGCTTATGATCACACTGTTTCTTCTCGTGCTGGCGCTGCACTGCCCTCTCCACCAGCTCCATCTTAGGCAGCCCTAGCTCAAGCTGGTGCGCCTCGTGCCTGCACTGGGCTTTTGGAGCTTCCAGCTCCAGCCTCTGTCTCTGGAGGTCCAACCCATTGGGTGGAGAATGGGGTCATTCCTTGGGCATTTCTCACTCAGGGAAGCTCGCTCCCATTGGCTCATCAGAAAGAGCAGTTCCATCATCTCCACTCTCACTTGGAACTCGGGTGGGCACTTCCCTGGTTCACTCATAGTCCAGCAAGACTTCAATCAGGTCCTATTTCTTTTACCCTTTTTTTCTTTGGAAGTTTATCCCCTTCAGCTTTTCCACCAAATGATCCATGGTCAGGTAGCCATACTTGTCAGCCATCCTAGCTGTCTACACTGTCCAGTAGACCCGATGCCAAATTAAAGATTATTTGCTCAAGGGTTTTCAGTGACTTTATTCCCTTCCCCAAATTATGTCTCCAATACAGCAAGCTGTCAGATCCCACAGCTCCTGCCACCTACCTAACTGTGCCCAAACACTGTCCAGGCTCCAACTGCCTCCTTTGGGGCACCTCACGTCTGGTCGACCCCCTTCTTGGAGCACATCCACTAGCCTGGGGGTAACACTGCCACCACCCAGGGTCTGGACTGATATAGACCACAGGCCCCCTGGGAAACATGGGCCTAGTAGTTCTAGATGGTACTTGACCTACTGCAAGAACTTGGGATACTTCCCTGTCTGAAGCACAAATAGCAGTCTCCCTTAGCTGAACCAAGGGGACCCCAAGGCATAATCTAGCCCGTCTCCCAATAAGTCTCCCATGCAAGATACAAAGGATAACTTTATTGGTTACAAGGAGTAGGTTTGAAACAGGGTAGAGCAATATCAGAGAAAACCCTTAGGGCAAAGGGGCACTGTAGCCTTTGATCTCATATCTGAGTTACTGCAAGCTAACTTAGCTAGTTAAGTCTCAGGTAGCTTCTTCATGAGTATCATCCAGAGGCAGGTGGAGATTCCCTCTGGAGGCAGGCAGCTCATTGATCATGAGTTTCAGGAGAGAGAATGAGTTTCAGATGGTCCAGTTTCTCTCTGAGTTTTCATCATGGCTACTGCCCCTCCTCCTGGGCAGTCCTTAACTTCTATTGCCCTTATAATTTCTTTTACCTGGTCCAATGGAGGCCAGCAACTGTACATCTTACTCTTCTGTAAATAAAACACAGCTTTAAAGAAAGAAGTATGCTATTGCAGGTTGACATTTCTTTGCTGTGTGGTACACATGATATGACAAGCATGCACAACAGCCAGAGTATATCATTTCTTCTTCAGCAAGATGTCCATTCACCTCCTAAATTTGTTTTTGTGCCCATAGCCTGAAGATAATGTTTTCTAGGGTTATAGTAATTGAAATTGCAACATGTACATTTATATACATTTATGAACATACATATATGTAATATTTTCATATCACATATATATGTATAAACCTTGACAAGAATTCAGCATTAATCTTTGTGGTCTTGTCTTATATTTTAGTAATTTGCTTTTGATATGCACTTATCAAAATTAGCAACACATATCACTTATTAATCCTAAGAATAACAGGCAGTCCTGCTGAGCCTCTACCTATCCTGTTGGCAATTCCTAGATAAATCAGAGCCTGTTAAAATTGTATGCAATCTAAATGATTTGCATTAGAATTGGATCATGACCTATGACAAATTCTATATTTAAAAGTTTCACAAGTCTGCTTTAGTCACTGATTTCTTCCGTTTCTCTCCTATCTGGTTGATTATGCCTAGGCACTATAGTAATTTGTGCTATTATAGATTTGCACACAATTTAAAACTGGAGCTCATGGGGAAAAAGCATTTCTTTTCTGTAAGAAATTCTAGTATTTCTAAATCTGCTTTCATCCTGAATCAGAATGAAAAGCCAAAATGGGAAGTATATTCATGGAACAAAAAAGTCTTAAAAGCTAATTTAGAACTTGCAAAAGGTATTGTCTCATTGTTTTCATTGAGAAAAAAATAATTGCTTCAACATTCCTGACATAAATGTTGTACCTGGATAAAGTAGACACTGATCTCCCTATCTGGTAAATTCTGGAAACCAATGATGGTGGATGCCAGAAAGGGTAAAGAACAAAGGATTGATCACTCTAGATATACCGTGTTCACTGCTTGCCTCTAAAGCAAGAGTCAGAGACAGAATACCAGGCTAGATTCACCATTAAAATTAAGATGCACCCAGTAAGGCACTTCTTATGCTCATATATAGTGCCTTACACAAAATATATGCCCTCATTATTTCTCATGGGCTGTGCTCTTCAGCTGGAGTATATCTGCCCATTATGGCCACATCCAGACATGCAGGCATGTGTGGTTTGTGGTGCCACAAACTTCTTTGTGGCACCACAAACTGCATGCATGTATATTAAAATTTTTCCTGCACTGCAAATTTGCAGTGTGGAGGCAAAAATTGCTACCAGGATTTCCCAGTAGCAAAAAAATGTCCTGGGAGAAAAAGTGGCACAGAGCATTTGAAAATAACATGCACTGGAACAATTCGAGACTTGATCCATCAGTGAGATACTCTGACTGTTGACCAGAGAATCTCTACAGCTACATTTGTGCCCCTGCTGATCCAGCACTCTAGGACCCAGGAGGAGTTGGGCAAGGGCAGTTTGCTCAAAGCAGGGCAATGCATCCTGCAAAAAAAACAGGACAACAAAGGGGTGTGTGCTGAGGCGTAAAGTGGTGGCACAAATTTGTACTGCTACTCTTTGTGCCACTGCAAGCACATGTCCCTGCACATCTGGATACAGCAGATATACCGCATTCAAATAATTTCCATGAGACCCTGTGGTGGCCTCAAGGCCCTGTGGTGGCCTCAGCCACAAGGAGAGACTGGTGCATCATGAATGGTGCATTCTGATCTACAGAAAAGATGAAGGCCTAAAGAACTCTAAGAAATAATGATAATTCAGGCAGAAGTAATGATTAAAGGTGTCATGACTTTAAATTAGGTGTTTAATTGTGGATGGAAAATTCCACTGAAAATATTTACTTGTATAAAATTTCAATTTCAATTTCTTCCAGCTAAGAAATATTTCCTTGAAAAATTTCCTTTGAATTTTTACCACCTTTGCTGAATAATATATTTTTGTCATTGTAGGATATGTATAAAATGAGTTAGCTTAACTCAACTCATAGAAAGGTAGTTAGCCATGAAAAGGTTGCTTAGAGAGTACATACATTTGTTTGAAAGTACATTTTGGTGCTATTTGTTCAGAAAATAGTTCTTTCATAAAGGCAACTATTGAATAACCATTTCATGATCCAGATTATTAAATATTCACTACATGATTAAGAAAAGGAGACAGGCCTGACGCTGTGATTTTGATCTCTTTGCCATTGATAGACACCTTCTCAAGAAATTAAGTTTCAGAGGTAAAGACCAATGGATTGTATTATAATGATCAAGGAAGAATAACAAGTAATTTCAATTTGATCTGTGTAAGTAATTATGTAAATAAAGTTCAAATTTTATTAATTTTTAAAGCAAAATTGCAATATTGGGTACAGTGGATAAAGCATCCTAATTTTTTATGAAAAAATATCAAACTAGGAGGGAAGCTCTGCCAGAAATCATTTTAAAATGCTTCCTGTGAGGGTTTTTTTAAAACCAGATTTTGTAACGTTCAAGTGTCTTTGGGTTTTTTTGGATAAGGTTTAGATGAGTCTGAAATGAGTCTAAATGATGACTATTTTAGGTTAATCCAATTCAAATGAAAAATATATGATATATTTTCCTAAACAGATCAGAAAATAAGACTTACAGAGTTGGGGAAAATCTTAGGAAAGCAGAGCCTTTTAGCTGGCTCTTGAGGCTAAAGAGGTCCAGGTGCCCAAGTCTCTCCTCATAGGGCTTGGCCTGCAAGCCCTTAACCATACAAGTGGCCCTTCTTTGGACCTTCTCCAGGTTTCCACATCCCTCTTAAAGTGTGACACCCAAAACTGGATGCAGTATTCCAACTGCAGTCTGACCAGTGCCCAATAGAGGGGTAGTATCATCTCCTTGGTTCTGTTTGCCATGCATCTGCTGATGCACGATAAAGTGCCGTTAGCTTTGCTGATGAATATATTCATCAATGACCTGGAAGATGGGATGGAGTGATCCCTTAGCAAGCTTACGAATGACACCAAGCTGGTGGGAATAATAGATATGCTGGGGGGTAGGGCTAAGATTCAGAGAAACTTCGAGAAATTGGAGGATTGCACCAAAAGAAATCTTATGAAGTTCAGTAAGGATAAATGCAAAGTCCTGCACTTAGGACAGAACAATATGATGCACTTCTACAGCCTGGGGACTGACTAGGTAAGCAGCAGCTCTGCAGAAAAAGACCTGGGGGTTATGGTGAATAGTAAGCTGAATTATGAGCAAATAGTGTGCCCTTGTTGCAAAGTAGGTTAACTGCATATGAGGTTGCATTAATAGGGGAATTGCCAGCAGATCGAGGGGAGCTATTCAACATCTGGAGTAATGTGTCCAGTTTTGGACACCCCGCCCCCCCACACACTCACACACACACTACAGAAGGGATGTGAACAAATTGGAGAGAATCCAGCAGAGGGCAGTGAAAATGATTCAGGGGCTGGGGCACATGACGTCTGAGGAGAGGCTGAAAGTACTGAGCTTATTTAGTTTAGAGAAGAGGAGACAGAGGGGAATTAATGGCAGCCCTCAACTACCTGAAGGGGGGGGTTCCAAAGAGGATGGAGCTGGACTGTTCTCAGTGGTGACAGATGACAGAACAAGAAGCAATAGTCTCAAGTTGCAGCAAGAGAAGTTTAGGTTAGATATTAGGAAAAACTTTTTTCATGAGGAAGGTAGTAAAGCACTCTAATAGGTTACCCAAAGGGGTTGTGGACTCTTCATCCTTGAAGGTTTTTAAGACCTGGCTAGACAAAGCCTTGGGTGGGATGATCTACTTAGGGATGGTCCTGCTTTGAGCAGGAGGTTGGGCTAGATGATCTCCTGAGGGCCCTTCCAACCCTAATTTTCTATTGTTCTATTATTTTATGATACTTTATGACTGTATTATATTTTGGGATTGATATGTGTTTTGCTTACAGGCCTGACCTTTTCCTACACAATACA
The DNA here is from genome assembly GCF_052110815.1 of Crocodylus siamensis. NCBI lineage: Eukaryota > Metazoa > Chordata > Crocodylia > Crocodylidae > Crocodylus > Crocodylus siamensis. Next base: position 33,484,394 of record NC_143395.1, on the reverse strand, counting down.
GGTTTTGCTTCAAGGGCATCATCAATTCATAATAAATGTGTACTGATTTGGCCGATTTGGCCTGAGATACAAAAGAAAGAAAGAAACTATGAGAATTGTGTTGAATTAATGGAGGGAGAGTACTGGCTTCTTGGGCTAAGATCAAGTATGAAAATGAGGGTGAGACTTCTCCCTTGCATTCCGGGAAGGCTGACCCTGTGAATCTCCCCAAATGCAGGGATCTTAACTGCACAATTCTGTGGCAATGGGGGACTGCCTTTGTGCTTTCTCCCTAAATTTTAAAGTTGTGGGGTGGGAAAGCAGAGAGCTATCTGATCCTTCACATTTATCTTCCCTGTTGTAGCAGTAGCAAAGGGACAAATTCAAGGCAAACTTCCAGTAATTAGATTCTATGCCTGAAAACTTATATCAAATATATAAATTTTTCATATAGAGAATATTGTTATTGGGGGTTATTTTTTAATTAGGGTCATTTTCTATTTGAGTAAGTACAGTAGGTAATCTTACAGTATTCTACATTTGATTTATAAATATGTACAGCAAGTAGTCATGCACACCATATGGTATTTTAATTTGTTTAATTGTAGTTCCAAACCAGGGTTTCTAACTTGTTCTTCTAGACAATTTTATATGTAATCATGAAAGCTGCTCACACACATGGGACACTGCAGGAATGCGCTTTCCTTTATTAGAACAGAAAATATAAGTTTAAGAAATCTAGGAAGACAACAAAAAGTTGCTGGTGTTTCATTTTTCTCTCTCCATTCAAGCCCTACTTACAAGTATCAGTATGTCCAAAGGGGACTTTTTAAAGAACATATTTTTATCTGTTACAGAAATCTCCAACGAAGGGGAACAATGACTTCTGATCTACTGCTGGCTTTTTCAAAATCTCCTGAACTGGAGAGCAGAGAGATTTCCCAAGCAGCTGAAAGGATGGAAACTTCAATACAGCTGTTGAAAGAAAAAGTATGCCAGAAGCACAAACGTTCAGTGCATCCAACTGGTAAATACAACATACAGACATTGGCAGAACTTACTGTTGGTCACTTCAGTTGTGCCTTTTACATTAAAGCTCTTTTGACTTCCTTTTTTGTATTCTACTGAAGGCTGTAGTACAACTCGTATCCACCTATTAGAGTAATAGTGCCTGCAGTTCATTTCTTTAAAACATCTTACAAAATACAGGTAACATATTTTCTCACACATGACATGCACCCTATATAATATGACCTTTGATTTGAAAGGAGAACCTGAAGAAAAAAAAAACTTTGATTGAGGTGAGTGAATGGCAACAGTTAAGGCACTGAGCCTGCCTCTAAGCCTGCTGCCAACCCTATGTGCTAGATGGGGCCTGTGCACCAGCTTGACATGCTGGATCCAGGGCTGCATACTGAATCTGACCCTGTGCTCTGACAGCACAGCTACATGACAAGTCCAGGAACTACATGCCAGGTCTGGGGCCACCCACTAGCTGCAGAGACATGTGCTTGGTCTGATCTCACCTGCCTGCTCTGGAGCCACATGCTGGGTCTTACCCTGTATGCTGGCTCTGGGGCTATGTGCCAAGTCTGGGACTGTGCTGGCTCTGGCATTGTGTTACAGATTTGACCAGATTCAAATCAGCATGCAGCTCTGGAGTCAATGCATGGGGTTGGACCGTGCACACCAGGTCTGGGACTGTGTGCCATATCAGACTCCATGCACTGGGGCCAGTCACAGAGAAACCTAGCCTGATCAAGCACACAGCTGAGGAGAGGAGCTCCTCACAGGTCAGGAAATTTGGCAGGGTGGGGGATGGGGATAAATTGCCATGGCTCCCAGAGTCATGGAAATGAACTCTGCAAAGACCCCCCAACATGCACCAAATTTCTTAACCCATACCGTTCACTTTTCCTTGCATATAATGCACACTTCAATTTTCCCCAGCTGGATTTGAGGGGGAAACTGTGGGGTTTTGTGTGAGAAAATACAGTAATAACTCATTTATTTCTTACATCACGAAGAAAGAGATAAAGATTAAAGAGATTCAGATTACATTTCTAGGGTACTCTTTAGCATACACACAGCAATGTTTGCAGATGACACAAAACTCAGAGGGGTTGCAAATGCTTTGAAGGATATGATTAAAATTAATAAATTATTGATAAATATAGACTTGGGTTATGAACAACATGCAGAAAATTCAGAAAAAGACAAATGTTAGGTCCTACATGGGCAAGAAAAGCCAAATAAATGAATATGAACTAGAGAATATGAATAGACCGTTTTTTCAGTAGCACGGCTGAGAAGAATTTTGGTGTTGTGGCAACTCATATTCATCATGAGTTAGCAATATAAGACCATTATATGAAAGAAATGAGAGATGATAGAATAACTTTACTCAGCACTTGTTAGGCATCAGCTGGGTATTTGGTGAAACTGTAGTGGGTCCGCTGTTGTATGTGTACATTGTGATGTCAGTTTGTCACCTGTGTAATATTCTCACACAAATATCCATAAGCATCACATCTATTTTGCCGATTATTTAAAATAATAGGAACTATCTCTTATTTTTTGGTCTTATGTAGTTTTGGAGAACCCCTGGGCTTGCAGAGAGAGGAGGGTACTGCATTTTTGTAAATATGCTTTTTTGTTTCAGAAAGATTTCTGAATCCCCTATTTTCGTTCCAGAAGTTAATATCGTAATGCTTTTATGCTTTTTATCTGCTTTGATTCTTTTATGTGTTTTACTCTGTTTCATAGCAAGATGTAACCAGTCTTTTCTGTGCCTTGGGTGGCAGCGACAGATGGGGTAGTAACAGTGGCTGTGCTGCTGGCAAATGCAGCTAGGATAGCAGCAGAACTACTGCTATTTTTGCACACCCATCCCCTACAAGCATCAGGCCCTGCCTGGCTGGTCAGCAACCCCCTTCATTACTCTACTGGTTTTCATAGTGCACCAGATAATCTAATGTTGAAAGGTCACCTAAACAAAATTCAGAACTAGATCCAAAAGTTATGCTTTGATTCCATATTTATTATCAACAGCATACTTCTAATAATGTGTGTTTTCTTTCTTGGTACTACAATATTAATTTTTTTAATCCCCACTTTTTAATGCTTAGGAGATAGCATTTAACTTGCAAACAAATATCTGATGCTATAGTTATATCCCATCTGATTCTCCTTCTTGGAATGTATGACACACATTCAACTATTTACATTGTTAGGTCCTTAATTTGTGTTTTTCCCTGAAGGAATAACATCTTTTTTATTTGATGATGTCATATTTTAATAACTTCAGAGGAGCATGAAGAATTTCAGACTTACAGATCCAATATCTGAATGCCTTTTCAATTATAAAAACACATACACTTCAAAGAGATCAATCAAAGCCTTTGCAAGAGTTACATATAATGTATAGAATGGGATAATTTGCATTTATGCAAAATGAAGGGTTCAACACATTTCTGGAGAATATTCGAAACTTCTTCACATTCTGAGGATGCATATGCCACTATCGCCAAAGTCAAACCACAGTATTATGAGTCAAAATGGTATTGCCTAAAAATAATGTTTATATTCATTTTTTAAACTTTCTTTTTCCACCATATCTGTGTGTGGTTATGAGAAAGAGACTGAGACTGTGTGATTGTTACCAACCTTTCCAGGTGATTTTCACAATCCCTGCAGGAATTCTCACAGGAACATGCAATTGTTATGAAATTTAAAAGATTGTATAAAATAGAATAATAGAATGTTCTGTTCTATAAAATAATTGAATCACAGAGTTGGAAGGACCTCTAGGGTCCTCTTGTCCCACTCCCTGTACAGGGAGAATGCCACTTCAAGTTACCACTTCCGAATACTTATTCCGCCTACTCTTAAAAGCATCTGGTGAAGAGGTTCCCTAGCTTCCCTGGGCAGTTGTGGAACTGCCTAGTTGTTAGAACTGCTAAATTGTTCTAACAGTAATGTGACCACCGGGCCTTGAACGTCTGGTCACGTGCGGCCTTGGTCTGAGTGGCCAGTGGTGTGAGCCCCGCAGTCTCCAGTAAACCATCAAGTAGGTGTTTGTTCCCCAAGTGGCCTCCCCCAATCTCTCCTGCCATGTCTTTGAATTTTCCCCAGTGGTGGGGTGACTACTCATGGTTCCTCTGTGGCATGAGATCTATCTGGCGGTCACCTGAAGGGCTCCACCTCCCCTCCACCCTGACCTTATGCCACCTTGATGGGTCACCAGGTCTTCCTGGCCACACTCCCACTCTCGTTGAGTTGCAGCAGCCTTGCTAGCCCCCCTCCTGTCCAGGGCACAGGCTCCTGAGGTGGATTCACTTAATCAGCCTAGGGTTACTTGCAGCTGGTAATCCTCAGCCTCAAAATCTATTCTATTCAAGGTATGATTCCTGGCTAGTGTTTTAAACACAAAGGTGAAGCCTATAAGAGGTCTGTGGCGGCTACCTCAGCCATGTCGCCTACCCCTACCTCTCAACCCCTCCAAATGGGGAAACACAAAGGAAAACACAGAATAGCAATCTACTCTGTTGTGAGAAATCAGTGCGGCCCCTATGTCAGGGTGCTGGGTGCCTTACTCCCTAAACCTCTCCAGGGTATTACCCCTACATGAGACCAGGTACCCATGGCCCCTCGCTCAGGTCATTTCTTCTGTTTTATCTGGCTCTTCCCAGGATATGGTCCCACTCCTCTTCTCTCTTTTTCCTCTCTTTTCTCTCTCTTCACTATTCGGGTGCCTTGTAGCCCCTCTGTTTATGCCCGATTGCTCCTCACACCCAGGAGCAGCACCCTGTCTCTTCACAGCACTTCATGCTCCTCCTGCTTGAAGCCTCTCTAAGGGGAAGTTTCCTCCACCTCCCAAATGTCCCTGATGTTCCCACCTGTTAGGGTGTCGATCGGCACATCCCCCTCTCTGCTCCCTCCACTATTACTGCCTCTGCCGGCTGTAGGGGCTCCCTCTGGCTTGTCCTTCGCTCTGACAAGCTGTTCCTCACCACTGCCATTGTGGCCGGTACCAGAAGCCTCCTCTGGCTCTGTCTGCCCAGATGGGCTGTCTTCTTGCCTCCCTGAAGGACCCTTGCGAGACACTCCGTGGTGGTGCCCTCCTTGGGTCTGCTCCCTCTCTCCCTCTGTCTTTCCCAGTGGTTTGTTTTATTCCCACCAGCCGGTGATTGCCAGAGGACATCACTGGCTGTCCTCTACTATATGAAGATGAGGCTGATGAGCCGCGTGGGTTTCTTTCCTCGCTCCAGCTGCACGGTGGTTCCTGCTGCAGATAAGGAGTTTCTTTGGTTTATTTTTATGTTTATTTTATTTTCTTCATGGGAGTTTCGTCCCCCGGGTTCCCCCTTTTTGGTTCAGCGTCCTTTCTCCTGCTGTCTCCCAGGACAAGTAAGAAAGATTTTCCTGGTCTAATCAAATCTTCTTTGCTTTGTATCCTACCATCTACAGCATGGAAAATTGTTCTCCTTCCTCTTTAGAGAATCCCATGAGGTAGTTAAAACTGTTATCATGTCCCCACAAACCTTAATCTCCTTTTTTCTGCATGCTAAAGATGCCTAGTTCTGTAAGCCTTTCATGGCTGATGGACTGGAGTTTCCAGCTTCTCTATCACTTCTAATATAGCAGTCAGTTAATCCTACGCCCACTTCTTCCCTTTGTTCCTCAGTATATCTGTGCTCTGGGTATGGTTCACTCTGCTCTCCCACATATAGAAGCTTGGTAGCTGTTTCTACATTGGAGGAAATAGCTCCAAGGATCCCACCCTTCTACCCCATGCTAGGTCTTGCAGGAAGGGAGAGAAGGAGCCATCAGGAAGCAAATGGACCACCAAAGAAGAAAAGGAGCATAGCCACCTCTATTGACTCAGCGATTTTTTTTCACTGTGAAAATCATGTCAGGGGCTCCCTCCCATGACCAAAATCTCTTCTTGGATCCTGAAAGTGGATGAGAAAATGAGAAAGGGGGATGCAAGGAAGGTGATTATCCAGAAAGGAAGTCCCTGCAACAGCTGAAATTTGCATGAAAGCTGGATTGGATCTTCTTGCTTTATGCTGAAACTTAGGCCAGCAGTAGCTAAAATCATGACTCATGTTTGATCACTGATGATTATGGAATTCGCTGGTGACCTGTAGCTATTTTGGTGTAGAGTAGCTTCTGTTGCTATGTGTGATGTGATTCTGGCTGCCAAGACCAAAGATCATCCTCTGGCTCTGAGGGCGGGATACTGAGTAGGTCCATTCAGGGAGGTATCAGATCCAGCACCAGGATCTATTTCCTTTTGTGTTAGAATTATTAACATAAACAGTGAACTACAATAAGAGTAAAGTTGTTAAATATGTTATCTCTGTGACTTAAAAAGAAAAACAAATGAGCAACAGAATTTGAAAGTGTAGCTCTGTTCTCAGTTTAAGTCAGTTCACCTTAGTGATGTGGGATGTGTATTTATCAAGGGTAACACAACTCATGTAAACAAATGTTGTCAAATTATAGGCTGTGAAATGTTTGTATAAAGTAGATGGTGAATACTAATGAATAATTAATATGCTAGCAGATATCAGGATCAATTACTAGCTATAGGTAAGGAGATAAAATGGTCATATTTTTTAGATAATGGCAATGAATAATTTGACCAGACCTAAAATGTGCTGTATCTAGACAAAATTGCACAAATAGTCACTGTACTGTCTTTCCTAAAATTACCCATTTTTCTCTTCTTAGAATGGTAATTATATTGCTGCTCTAATGCTGATAGAGTCAGACCAATGTTGATATTTGAAATCGCTATAACAGTACTCTGTGACAACAAAGTAAACTTGTTGGGTTAACACTTTTTTCCCCAGATCTTTTACCAGCTGATCTGCTCAGGAAAATTGCCAATATGTCTGGATGCCTACCTTACATGCTGCCACCAAAATGTCCAAATAATTGCTTAGCCAATAAATACCGATTCATTACTGGTGCTTGCAACAACAGGTAAGAAAAACAGATTTTTGAAAGACACACTTCTCTTTCCATTACTGAGAAAGTTGTGTCTTCTATGCAAAAATATGTTTTACCCAACTTTATCTTATATTTAGGAAAACGGTAGTAAAAGACCTACAAAAGATCTGCATGTAAAGGGAAAGAAAATTGTATCTTGAATTTTTTCAGATCCTTCCTGTACTTTAAAGCCTTAGTACAATTTATTGAATGCAGTGGACTGTGATGTTAAAATGTTTGTAAGTCTCAGCTTTGTTTGGCTGAAATTTCTGGAATATACTTATACACATAGCACCACAAAGATAGTGTGGATGAAAGGGGAGGTAGAAGGTTATTTTTAAATAAACTGTCTTTCAAATATAGTATAGAAATATAAGTCTGCACAGTATGGCTGATCTACATTGAAAAGGTTTCTGTCCCATGAGTTCAGTAAAGAAAATGCTGCCTGGCTCCCTAGAATCATCAGCTTTAAAAGACCATGAGGTGCAGTATGTCTGGATATGACCGAACACTGGTAACTCAGGAGGCTTGATTAATTGGGGTTAAGCTAAGCAGGGTTATATTATAATTGTAATAGTTCTATGAAAGCATAAATGACATATTACCGCTAGCTGTGAGGGTTTCCAGAGCCTAAACTCGTATATGAGATATATCTGAGAATTCTTATTTGCTAATTTCTGGGTATGCTACAGTAGGACTTCAAAATTGACTTTTCTTCTTGTCAAAGTTTTTTATTTATAGCTTCTTCCTCCCTAAAAAGTTTACTAACAAGACTTGTTTCTTTATTGATGAGGCCATTAGAAAAATTATGTCTGTGATTATATTGCAGCTCTCATGATTCACATGCTGATGTGAGGTTTCCCATTCCCTGGCTCAGAAATGATAAAAATTTATTAATGTTGCTCCTCATGCAACTTGGTCTACATGAGCACTGAATAACATCATGTCATGGCGTCACATCATGTTTTCTAACAGCAGTAAGCAAACTTTGGTGGCTTACTACCAATGATAAGAGTTACAGAGATTTTCCAAAGTGCTAATGCAAGTTATCAAGCCAAAGCATTCAAGTTTCATGACAGAAGCATTAAAGTGCATAAAATCATAGAAAATTAGGGTTGGAAGTGACCTCAGCAGATGCACCCAGTTGCATGCATGTTCTAAGTCTTACGTTGAAGTTCAATTTGAGCAGGGACTGTAACACAATGATTTTATCAGAGAGACTAAATCACCTTCCTGAAGATGATTTGTAATGTGGCAACACTGACTGATCTCATAACAGAAGTAATTGATTGAATAAAACCAGGGAGTTCACCAAGGTCCATTCATGGTTTGTTTGAAATATACAGGTGGCACAAAATTAAAAACAATTCCGGTGACTACCTAGAATATAAACAAAACCCACTAGATTTAATTGGAAATCCAAATGTGGGTGGTTCTGACCGATCCATTCATGCATGTTTCATTTATATATATATCTATATCTCACTTATATAAGCTATATATCTTTGAGTCCAAAGGCTAGGGTGCTGGGCACCTGCCCTGGGTTTCTGCTACCTAGCCCCTCCCCCCTCGCCCACAGCCCCTCACTCTGGGCCTGAAGACACAAAATATTGCAAATAGTTTTCCACTGGTAAGCAAATTTTTTTATTGTTGGTGTTTGTGGGGTGGTGGTAGAGGGGTTTTGTTGATTGAGGTGGGAAGGGGAAGAAATGAGGGTGGGTGTTGTGAGGGTAATAGAGTTTTTTGTTTCACCCACATGCATGTTCTGAGAGTGGTGCTGGGGGTGGGCAGGGAGAATGGGGGGTGTGGGGAGTGGGGCAGGTGGTCTAGGAGTGCAGGGAGTGGAGGTCAACCAGGGTCTCCTGCAGCTGGGGTTCTGGCCTCTGCTGGTGGGTGTGCAGCTGTCCTGGGACCTGGGTGGGGTGACCATGGCCAGCAGGAGTATGGGGCACTGGTCATTGCTTGCAGGATTGGAGCAGTGGGGCACTGACCATTGCTGGCAGAGGCCACAGGGGCACATGGCAGGGCTAGAGGGACTTGATACTAATGGTAGTGCCAAGTTCTTGCACATGTAGACACCAGCCAAAAATAACTTAATGCACATTATCCTAATGCACAGTAAATTTAGTCACACTTACTTGTGTGTATGGACATACCCTGCAGGTACTAAATTTAATGCACATTAGGAAAAACACATTAATGCATGTGTGGACGTACCCTCATATTGGAGGTACTAAATTTAGTGTGCATTAGTAAAAGCACATTAACGCACACATAGGTGTGCCCACTAAAAGCTTCCATATACCTATAGAATTATTTAGCGTCTGAATTAGAGATTCATGTTGTGGTTAGGTCTTTCTAGTTTGTGACACATTTTCCTGTCTTTTACTTTTTACAGACATTTGCACTGTATAATCATTGTAAAAAACAACCATTCTGGTAGACAGTTTATACTAACTGCCTACAACATTTACAATATGTTGTACAGCCTTGTAAATAATTTGGCTGGGCCATCAACTAGTGTAAGTTAATATGGCTCAACTAACCTACATATATTGATAGGTAGCAACTGAGTAGCTGGCTCATTAAATTACAACATTAAGAACCTTCAAAGATTTCAAATCATGTATCTGTATTATCACTATATATATTGTTTATTAATTCTATTTTTTCCATTCAAAATGCTTCAGATCTAATCATCTTAACTCCCTATTAGTAGAATGCAATTTTTATCAGTCAGTAACAAGAATATTATGTTATATGTTAAAGTTAAGCAGCTATTCTATGCTGATATCATCTGGAAGAGGAATCAAGTTATGACAAACTTTAAATAATCAAAATGTTTTGCTTGTAGCTATCTCTTCAATTAATGTATTTGCAATATTTATGCATTTTGCGAACAGTACTCTTGGATTATGGAATATATAATCTGGAACATTAATATTAAATTTTCCTTTGAGTGAAGGCCCTAAAACAAAGCTAAAATATAATATAATACTATGTAGGTTTGTGTGGTAAAAGTATTTTAACTGGATGGGGTTGGAGAGGATTTTAAATGGAAAGGATATGTTTTGTAATGGAAAGGAATGAAAGGAAAGACCTGTCCAAACAACTCCTTTGTTTTATCTTGGGAGCCACCAAAATGTTGTATATACAGGAATACTTTTAATTATGTAGGAAAATGAAAGAGATCTGAAGATAAACTAATTAATTATGTAGGGGCAGGGAAAGGTAGCTTTTCAGTTTACACTTCATGAAGCAGATCATTAATTGGTATAATCAAGTGTAGTCTTATTAACCAGTTCAACCCTATCTGAAGTTTGACTTCTGCTATGTGGCTTAAAGCAAGCCAGATGACCATAGGCTGGGTCCTGTCAATGTCTGTATTATATTATTCTTGCTCTTGCATCCTCATTGCCATTTTCTCATGTGCCTTTTATGCTGTCAGTCAGCTCCATTAACAAAAAATAAACTTGCAGCTATTTCTCACAGCTTTCTTTGTATCTCTTTCTATGTTTTGCTATGTATGTCCCTGTTATCTCAGAAAATTATAATGCATAGAGGAATCCTCCAGTAATTTTTATATAGTCATGCCACATTCATTCAAATATTCTCTCCTGAAAATACTGATACCAAAACTAGGCTGGCACGTTAAAAAAAAATTTGAAAAACAAAAATCTGGGCATTAACCTCCATTTAAGAATTTTGGGTTCCTTCCAAGGCCCCCCAAAAATCTTTAAAAATGTTACAAAAGTAAAAAATATCCAGTGCATACATCAGAGAATCTTGTATTTATATGTGATTACACTGTAGAGTTGTGTATAAAAGCAACCCTGTTATTTCAGCTGCCAGAATTAATGCAAAACTCCACTGATTTGGGTGAGAATTCTACATGGACAATATAATTGAGATTTATTTCTGAATCTCTACTGTTTGACCATCAATTATTTCATAATATAGACTCAAGGTTTCAGTTTTGAAATAGTGGATACCACTAAAAATAAGGACAAGTAGGGCACCTGAATGAAACCTGCAGAGCAAGCATTTTCAATCAGAACCAAGTGTACAGTATTTGTTAAACAGACTTGATACACTGTTTAAGATAACACAAAGGATTTTTACTACAGTAATATTCTAGTGAGCAGCTAAGCAATTAGGAGAATAATCACTGGTTAAGCAGTTAAATTAACATTTTATTATTTTAATTGAGTGAAATAGTGCTACATTATGTGCAATATTTTATGCAATTCCAATATGGACAAATCAACTGTAACTAATTCGAATGCTTTATTAAGGCACACTTCAACCTTCAAGTGTGAATTATTGAAGTTAATTAAGTGTATTACTGTCCCATATAGCCTTGCAAATTGAGCCATTTCGGTGTGCTCAAGTTCAATGAAGTATTAATAAAATAATTGTTCCCTGTTTGGTGTTCCCCTGGACCTATAAATGTATGTGTACCACCTGGAAGGTGCACTTACTGTCTATGAATAGGGTGACCATATGTCCCAGTTTGGCTGGGGCAGTAACAGATTTTGTAAGCTGCATCAGCATCCCAGCTGTTTGGTGGAAATTGAAGTCCAGATTGGCGCCACCCCACTTGTATATGTCCAGCCCAGCTTCTCCTGAGCAGGCTGGAGGTGGAGGGAGAAGCTCAGCTGAGCATCACTCCTCCTGCCTGGGGGAGGGATCAGGCAGGGCATGGTAGGGCAAGCCAGGGGAGGGAGCCAAGGCCAGGGCTTGGGCACCTGCATGGGGCAAGCCAGGATGGCAGAATGGGGTGAGGTGGGACAGCGCAGAGGCCTGTGGAAAGGCTCTGTCCCCTATGTGCAGAGTCTGGGCCCAGCTAGAAGTGGTCCCTGTGCAGCATCTCCTGGGCTCCACTGGCTTGTGCTGTGTGGCTACATGGTGCCTCCCGCACCACTGCCAGCAGCCTTGTGCCCTGCCTCTGTGGCCACTCCTGAGGTCCATGCTGCATGTGGCAGCCCCAGCTGGCTGTTGGTTGTGGTTCAGGGGGTTTTACCATGTAGCCAAGCAGTACAACCTGGTGGAGCCTCAGGGGTGCTCCACAGGGGCTGTTACCTTCTGGGTCCAGCCTCTGCATTTGGGGGATGGAGCATGTGCATGTACCCCATTCATGAATGATGATACAGATGTAAAGGCTTTAAACAAACAGTGCCCCCGTAGATTTCAAAAGGTTGCAATCTTAATTAAAAATGTTAGTTCCAGTCTTAAAAATACTTGTATTTACTTCAGTAATTAAAAACTACTGAGTCATTATTTTGGGCCAAGTTCACTTTGGTGTACATCAAGTCTTGTATCCAGGGACATTTCAGTCATTCATCAACTAAATAATCCCTTACTGGGAAATGCACTCACATAAGTAAATATTTTAAACTTGAAAAATATTTTCTAATCTTTTCTCTTTTTTTTTTCCTCAGGGAACACCCTAGATGGGGAGCATCAAACACAGCTCTTGCTAGATGGCTCCCTCCAATTTATGAAGATGGAATCAGTCAGCCGAAAGGATGGAATCCCAGCATGTTGTACAATGGATTTGAGCTACCACCGGTTAGGAGACTAATTAGCAAATAATTTGAAACAGCTCTTGGCTTCATTTGTGCCTAGTACTCTAGAGTTTATTTTATATCAGTGAAATCCAGCCACAAAATCTATGTTAATTTTTTAAGTGGTTTGTTTTACTTATTTTTTCAGTGATTTAAACACTGAAGCCTTTACTTTTCTTTCAATCTGTGCAGAGGAATGAGTTGTTTGAGACTGACTAAGGATCTGGGTCATTATTAGGTACTTAATTAGTACCTGAATTTTAGGCAGGATTTCACAGTTCAGAAGGAAGACAAAGTCCAGGGAATGAAAACTAATATATGTGCATTACAGCAATTCATTCAACACTTCAACATTTTAAGTATCATAATACCTTAGTGGAAGTACCCACAAGAACCATTTTGATTTGATCCAAGGTGATCAAGGTATCAGTATGGCTTCCCTCCTGACCCTGAGACAACTGCTGATTTTTTTTAAAATGGCACAACAAGGCCCAGCAATCAAGCCAAGTATATAGCTCAGGTTCAGTTCTGAATAGTTCAATACAGACTACTGTACCTCCCGACAGTGCTTCTCAAGTTCTTTCATGACAGAGCTTGAGCTTGCACACAGAGGTGTGCCATTAGCCCAACATTAGTACAGCCAGTGACAGCAAGTGGATTAGGTTTATATTTTCAGTGATGAGGTGAAATTACCCATAGGCTTCCTCCATTCAAATGGCTTTAGCATATTTTTCAAGCCCTTCGGTGTCCAGCTAGTGACAACAGGATCAGAATTGAGAGGTTTGGAAGCTCCTAGTTTGAACTGGTATAAAGGCAGCAGTTACAAAGTCATCTATCACTTGAATGAGGCAGGAGTGCAATTTGGCAGCTGTAACTGTGACTGAGCATCCCTCTTTAGGATCCACTCTACTTATCCCACATGGGGAGGGAGCTAGACAAGGTGTCCTAAACTCAGCCTGCCTACTTTTTTTCCTAACTGGATAACTGTGTCCAGTGGGTTGACCTTTACCGTAGGTGAAATCAGTGAAAACACAATCAGTTTTGGGACCTGGAACATCAGGACCCTCATGGACAATCCTAACAGTGAATGCCCAGAGCACCACACTGAAACCATGGCTTTAGAATTCAGGTGACACAACATTGACATTACTACACTGAGTGAGACCCAACAAGTGGGAGATGGGCAGCTCAAAGAACAAAGAGGCAACTATACCTTCTGGAAGGTAAAGAGTAAGGAGAACACCAACTTCAATGAGTTGGATTTGCCATTAAGAATGAACTCATAAACCTACTCAATAAGTTCCCTGTTGAAATTAATGAGTGCCTAATGGCTCTCCATCCCAAACTGGCAGGGAGACAATAGCAAGGAGGAATTCTATGCCAACCTTGACCAACTTCTTTCTGACAGTTCAGAGGGAGACAGGCTTACTCTGCTTGGAGATTTCAATGCCAGAGTCAGAAAAGACTCGAACCTTTGGAATGGAACCACTAGCAAGGAAGGAATGGTACAACTTAACTCCAATGGCATCCCCCTCTTGATCAAATGAGCAGAATGTGGACTCACCATCACCAGCATCCTGTTCCACCAGAAAAACAGGCACAAGGCATCATGACAACAACCACAATCTAAGCACTGGCACTAGATTGGCTACCTCATTGTTTGTGCCTGGGATCGCAGAGATGTCTGCATCATTCAACTTATGCTAGGAGCTGACAATTTCTGGACCAATCACTGCCTCATCCACTCAGTTATGTCATTTAGACTGGCTCCCAAATTACAGCTGCAGCAGATTTAGCGCCAATGGAAGATCAACATTGAAGCTCTCAGTGACCCAATCAAGTGCGACCTCTTCAACCTGTGCCTCAAAACTGGTGAATTCCAATAAACAACAATGGGAGAATGTTGGCAGCACTTGGGGTGCCTTCAAGTTCACCATCATTGGTGTCTCTGAACAGACACTTGGATTCTCTACCAGGAAACACAAAGACTGGTTTGATAAGAATGACTGGGAGATCCAAAAGTTGATATACTGTAAGCCCAAGGCCTTTTGTGCTTGGCAGAATGACACGAACTCCAAGTGAAAAGAACTGAATCACCAAAAAGCCAAGGCAGAGGTCTAAAGGAGGACCTGCAGTATGAATAATAGATGGTGGGAAGACAAAGCAGAGGAGCTTCAACATGTCACTGACATCGAAGATATGTACAGTTTCTTTAGTGTCACCAAAGCCATCTACTGTCTGAGACTCATGGGGCAACTACTTGAGACCTAAGGATGGAGGAGACCTGATTAAGGAAAAGGGAGTCATCAAGGCCCACTGAAAGGAGCATTTTTAAGACCTTATTAATTGAGACTCAGCTGTTGATGGGCGTGTTCTCAGTTCCATCCTTCAATGCCCAGTCAGAGATGATCCTGTAAACCCTCCAGCCCTTCATGACGTGAGAAAAGCTATCAAGCAGATAAAAGATGAGAAGGCACTTGGAGCAGATGGAATCTCTGCTGAAATGTTCAAGTAGGGGGGTAAGGAGCTTATAGCACAACTCCACACCCTCATTTTAAGGATCTGGAATAATAACAAAATCCCAGATGACCTCAGGGATGCCATGCTTGTGACAATCTTCAAGAAAGGAGGCAAGTCTAATTGTGAAAATAACAAAGGGATGGCCTTGCTGTCCATCATGTAAAGATCATTGCAAGAATTCTCCTGAACCGTATTCTTCCACCTAATGAAGAGCTCCTCCCATGATCTCAAGGTGGGTTTAGGGCATCAAGAGGCACAACCACCATAATCTTCACTGCTCACTGGCTACAGGAAAAAAAGCTAGGGAAAACATAAACTTCTTTACATGATCTTTGACCTCATGAAAGCCTTGGCCCTGTCAACTGAGAAGTACTGTGAAGGATTTCAGATGACACCAAGGTGGGGGGAGTAGTAGATACACTGAAGGGTAGGACTAGGAGTCAGAATAACCGAGACAACTTGGAAGGCTGGACCAAAAGAAATCTCACTAATTTTCTATGATTCTGTGATCCTAAGATCCTTATGAAGTATGAATGCCCACTAACATTCTTCACTTCATGATGGTATGTGAGCAGTACAGGCAACCCCCGCTTATCACCCTTAATTGGTTCCTGAAAAAATGAGCATTAAGCAAAATGAGTAAGTGGAACTGAAAGCATTTGACAACCCAAAGTGGTGACCACAAGTATTTTTAATGACCCAAGATAGTGACCATGAGCATTATAACAAAACTCGCTGAGCGCGAAGTGAAATTGGGTATCAATTTAAAATGAGCATTATAGCAAAGTACTACTAAGTGAAACAGCTTTAAGCAGGGGTTGCCTGTAGTTCCCGTAATGGATCTATCACAAATCCTTTTGAGGTTAAAATAGGAGCTAAGAAAGGGTTCATCATCACTCCAACACTCTTCTTGGTATTCCTTACTGTGACATTACATCTGAATACCAACAACCTTCCAGTCGATGTAGAGCTAAACTACTAATTGGATGGTAAGCTATTGAATCTCAGCCAATTCTGACCCAAAACCAAGACTACCCTAACCCCAATCATTGAACTTCAGTATGCTGATGATGCTGTAGTATGTGCTCACTCAAAAGCAGACCTTCAGGCAATAGTTGATGTCTTTACCAAGGTATACAAGAAAATGAGACTGACACTTAACATTCAGAAGACTAAGGTAATCCATTAACAAGCTTTTAATGAACAGTCCCCAGCTCCTGCAATCCAGTCTTAGTGTGAAACTCTGTAGAACATTGAGTATTTCTTGTACCTCAGAAACCATCTTTGGCAGAAGGCTGACATTGATGAAGAAATCCACCATCACCTCAAATGTGTAAGTTCAGCCTTTGGATGCCTGAGGATATGGGTATTCAAAGATCATGACATCAATTTGAAACCAAGCTCATGGTTTGTCAATCATTTGTGATCTCTACCTTACTGTACAGAGCTGAGACATGGACAACATACATGAGACATATTAAGTCACTGGAGAAGTACCACCAACTCTACATGCAGAAGATCCATTGAATCCAGTGGGAAGACAGACACACCAATGTTAGCATCCTCTTAAACACCACAAGCATCCAGGCAATGATCATCAAAAATCAACTTCTTTGGGCCGACCATGTCATCTGGACGTCTGACTGCAGGCTCCCAAAGTAAGTTTTATTCTTAAAAAATAAAATGCAACATCAATATAATGGGAAACTATTGCCCAGGACCTCCCAAATGGAGGAAGAGTCTGCTGCAAGGATCTCGGTACATTGAAAGCTCATGATGACAACAGGAGAAAGAAAAGCAGGAGTGGTAGAAACAGTGTGTTGCAGACCAAATCAGGAATCTGGGGTCACCCACCCCACAAGGAAACATGTGCCTCTGTAGATCCCAGATTGGCCTTGTCAGGCATCTATGAACACACAGATGAGTCAGTTGTGGAAAACTCTCATCCTCAACTGTAAGGGATTGCTGCTGCTGCTGATGGAAGATGGACGGTCATACCAAAATATAAGTGAGTTGTATTTGGCGTTTCTGGTTCAGGCTCCCTCAAATTGCCAAATTTACCCCTTACAACTTGAATTGGGAAAACATTGTCTACTGTTGTTCTCACAGTATCTTGTCACTTTATATTCTTCTGGCTTTTTCCCTTTCATTTTCAAATGCTTACTGGTAATAATGATGGGATGACACAATATTTAGTATTAAGGATGCTTGCAACTGCTGTTACAGATCAAGTGGTGCATCTCTAAACAGTACAAGACGGTGCTTACAAGTGAAAAACTGACACATGAATGAGAAATAGTACACTAGATGTTATCCCTGGCAAAGGTCTCCAGAAAGGTCTTTAGAATGTGTGTTAATGAAGCAAAGCACACCAAAATAAGGCTTATCCTATTGCATAAAATCTGCTCATATTTTTGACAAATTACATCAGCAAGCTCCCCTACGCCTTATATTAAGCTAAAACAATGCTTTCTTTTCAACATACCATGTGACATGCTAAAATTAGTACCACCTAAAAAAAATCCCTCCTTGCTGGCTTTCCTCAGTTACAAATGTATGCAGTTTTGTTCTTTTAACATTTTATGTATCCCTCTTTAATAGCAGAACATACACAGAGTCACAGAGATCCTTATGTGCTGTTTCTACATACCTCCCCTAGAGCACTATGATTGGAAGGGAACTCAGGGAAAGATCACACTTACCGGCTAGCTGCAGATGTCAATATCAGAGCAGTTTCTTCCCCCTTCCCCACTTCTCAGTTTCTGTTTCCCCCCAAGACTGCTTTCCGAAATGCTGAATCTTTTCTGAATTGATTCGGATAATTCAAATAAATTTGGAGCTTTTAATGAGTCTCCCAATTTGATTCAGATTCAATGATTCAGCCACTGAATTGGGCCAAATCTTCTTTGAATCAAATCAGGGACCAAAGCTTCGCACACTCCTGGAAGACAGTGCCAGTTTCATACTGCTCTCCTACCATTGTACCACTGCTACAAGACTAGAAAAAAGTGTAAGGAGAATGCAAGCATTTAGACATTCTAAAAGTCTCCATTACAAAAGACTATGAAAAGTAGGTTATCAGAGCTGGGTTGATTATTTGGTTATAGCTTTTATCACTTTTTCCGATTTGGGGGTTTTGTGAGGTTTGTAGTCATTTTGTGAAGGGGTTTGGTGGGGGGGGTTTGGTGTTTTATCATTTTGTGAGAGGTAAATATTATTTGGCATTCCAGGTAAATTAGTTCTTTTATTTTAGGTCCGTGAAGTGACAAGAAAAATTATTCATGTATCTAATGAGGCTGTTACTGATGACAACCTATATTCTGATATTCTTATGCTGTGGGGACAGTACATAGATCATGATATTGCATTTACACCTCAGAGCACAAGCAGAGCTGCCTTCCTAAGAGGAGTGGATTGCCAACTGACATGTGAAAACCAAAATCCCTGTTTTCCAATGAAGGTATGATTTTAATTGCATTTGCTCAGAAATGCTACCAGGCAAACAGGTAAAAAATGTAAAGTAGGGTAAGTTGTACAACAAATATGTGGACACGATTGTAATAGAGCATGAAAGGGATTTGAAAGATTTTCAGAAATAACACAGCATAAAATTATTGAATTGTGTTCAACATAATTATTAAATGACAGAGAAAGTCAAATGTACAGAGGGAAGGGGTTTTAGTGAAGTGTACATAGATATGTCTACATCATTTAGTACAAATAGAGAAATATTAATGGGCAAGAAAAAATAATTGGCAGTGTTTTTGTGCTTTAAGGTTTTAAATGCCAGTGAGAAAAGAAAGCAAATAGTCGCACATAATTCTGTTTTTTAAACTGTCAGTGAGATAAGTTCAAGGAACTTAACTGTACTCTGTGAATGCATGATTATTTTCATTGGCTAACATGAAATTGTGAAAAATCATGCTTTAATTATTTCACGAAAATGATCTTCGGTGGTTTACAGAAATGTACATAAAATGGGTCATAACTTTTGAGCAAATGAGGAAAAGTTGGACTCCAAATCTGGTTATCTTCTGGTTGAAAGAGAAAATAAGCTTGCAAAATAGAGGATTATGAATCCTTGTCTGACTTGCTAGTAAGATCTTTCCATTACACTGTTAAGTAACAAAATTAAATACAGCGCATAAACCAGAGGAGATTTTCTTCCTTGCATAGAAAATAACACTGGGTGCAATAAGTCTTATTATTTACACATATGACTCTATTAGACTATCATAAACTAATAAACACCACTATAGGTTAGTAGTTGCCAACACAAGTACTATCCTATGCCAGTGTTATTTAGTGTGCCACGAAGCATGTGTTGATGATGACAGGGCTGGTTGAGGCATGAGGGTGTTTCAGTGTGGGGGCTGCCTGCCAGTTAGCCCTGCACTGGAGCCGCAGCATGTTGAGCCACAGGCTGATAGGCTGACCCCCTGGGGCTGCTCCAACCTGACTCAGTAGGCTGCTGCCCCAGGTGCACATATAAACATGGTGCCTGGGAGCAATAAACTCTGATGCAATATGTGCTGGAGTTTATTTATTGCATTAATTGCAGGTATACACACACCCACTAAGTACCTTTTAAAAAGGCAAATTGTGTCTTTTCAGAACAACAAAAATCCACTAAAGATATTCAAATTATGACACTCAACCAAAAAACAGTCCTGTGAATGCTGTGGCTTCTCAAGGCAGCTTCAAAAATATTCAGGCTAATTGATTCTTTTCCGCGATTGTTGTCCTTTACCTAGTGAAATTCTTATTCCATTACATGTAGGGATGGTGCTAATTCCTGTTAAGTCAGAATGGTAGCTTACTTACACGTACATTCACTTTCCATTGACATAACCAATTTTCCAAGGTGCCGCTGATCCACTGTCGGATCCATTGTCTTCATTCACTGTATCTTTTTACATTTCCATTGATGTCAGTGGAAAGATTCCTGTTGATTGTCATGGACATGGACAGCCTGTGTAACTGCAGTGATGAGTCATCTCCCATATGCTTAGTTGCTCTAAAACATGGAGGAAACTGAGGTAAATTAATAACCTGTGTGCTAAATAGACTACTGACAGGGAGTATGCATAAGGGATGTGTATTCCAAATAGACCATAAAGCCTTTCTTGGAGGCATTTTAGAAAGCAGTGACTAAAAAGGACAATCATGCTTTGTAAAAAAATATGAACATTTGAAAAACAGTTTAATGTACCTGGGTAAACCTAGCTATCATTAAAAAAATTGTATTGTGTTTTAAATTAGAAGAAGCAAATATGGCACGTGTCTTTAAACGTAAAGAACAAATTCATTGTAGAGCTAGAGCACTTTCATAATATACAAACTGACTTGTTCCTCTACCATTCCTTAAACCAAACCAAATGGGACCCATTAAACCTATTTAGGAGCACAAAGGAGGAAGAGAAGTCTGGTTACTTCACCCTACCGCATCAGTTTCCTGCATAGTCCTCCTGGCTCCTCTTCTGTGATCCCCTTCTTTTACTAGCTGATGTTCAGCTAGTCCAATAGCATCCCAAGGCCTCCCCAAGGTGGAAAAGATCCATATCACTGCCACAAAGAAGAAGCAACAGCTGGCGGTAGTTGAAAACTCCCTTCTTGAGAGACAGAGGAATCCATCTGCTGACCTGACCTGTTCTCTTGGGAAGTCTGCTGCTTGCCCAGAGCCCAGATCCACGAGGTCATGGAGAGATTACCAAAACTCATCCAGCTCTCTAACTACTACTACTACTGCTCATCCATGTGGGCACCAATGATACTGCCAGGGGTGACCCTGAGCAGGTCACAAATGACTACACAGCTTTGGGTGCAGGGTGAAGGGAATGGTGTTAAGTGGTGTTCTCTTTGATCCTTCCAGTTGAGGGAAGGGCCAGGACAGGAGCAGGTGCATCCTGTAGTTTAGTGCCTGGCTGTGCAAGTTGTGTCGACAGCAGGACTTAAGCTTCTTTGACCATAGGATAATGGAGAGGCTACGGGACCTGAACCTGTTCAGCCTCCACAAGAGAAGGCTGAGGGGGGATCTAGTGGCCTGTTATAAACTAGTCAGAGGGGGATCAGCGGGCATTGGGGGAGCCACTGTTCCCCTGTGCACTGCCAGGAGTGACCAGGAATAACAGTCACAAGCTGGCAGAGGGCAGGTTTAGGCTAGATATCAGGAAGCGCTACTTCACTGTAAGGGCGGCTAGAATCTGGAACCAACTTCCAAGAGAGGTGGTCCTGGCTCCTACCCTGGGGGTGTTTAAGAGGAGGTTAGATTAATGTCTTGCTGGGGTTGTTTGACCCCAGTATTGTTTCCTGCCATGGCGGGGGGGGCGGACTAGATGATCTACTCAGGTCCCTTCTGACCCTAGAAACTATGAAACTATGTTCCAAGATGGGTTGCTGAGAAAAAATGGGATCCACATGATGAAGAGAAGGAAGAACTTCTTCACAGATAGGCTCACTGACTTAGTGAGGAAAGCTTTAAACTAGGTCAAGCAAGGGGGTGGAGACACAAGACCTGTGGTAAGTGGGGAAGTAGGTGATGTGGAGGAAAAGCAAGCAGGATAGGGCAACAGGGTAGATGAGAGAATGTTCTCATTCTTTTTGACCAACCAGGGCAATAGGCTAATTACCTTAGGTGCCTGTAGGCAAATGAACAAAGCCTGAAAAACAAGCACACATAATTGGAAGTCTTTTCACAGTCACAGAAATATGCCATTATTGGAATAACACAGACTTGGTGGGATAGTTTGCATGACTGGAGCTCTGTCATAGATGGGTGCAAATTGTTCAGGAAGGCTAGGCAAGACAGAAGAGGAGGAGGAGTTGCACTTCATGTAAAAGAGCCATATGATTGCTCAAAGCTCCAGTATGAAACTGGAGATGGGCCTCTTGAAAGTCTCTGAGTTAGGGTCAGAGGAGAGACAAACAAGGGTGATGTCATGTCTGCTATAGACCACCAAACCAGTAAGAAGTGATGGATGAGGCTTTCTTCAAACAGATAACGGAAGTTTCCTGATCACAGGTCCTGGTTTGCGTGGGGACTTCAGTCACCCTGACATCTGCTGAGAGGGCAATACAGCAATGCACAGGCAATCCAGGATGGTTTTGGAGAGTGTTGGAGACAGCTTCCTGGTGCAAGTGCTGGAGCAGCCAACTAGGGCGCATACTCCTCTTGACTTGCTCACAAGCAGGGAAGAATTGGTGGTGAATATAGTAGTAGATGGCAAATTGGGAAGCAGTGACCATGAGATGATTTGAGTTCAGGATCCTGAGGAGAGGAAGGATGGAGAGCAGCAGAGTAAGGACTTCAGAAAAGCAGACTTTGACTTGCTCAGGGAACTCATGTGCAGGATCCCTTGGGAAGCCAGTCTGAGGGGGATGACTGGCTCTGTGGAAGTGGTATATTTTGTTTCTAGTAAGCCTTTTGATACAGTCTCCTACATTCTTGCAGGCAAGCTAAGGAAGTATTGCTGGATGAATAAACAGTAAGGTGAATAGAAAACTAGCAGTAGCATCAGGGTCAGAGGGTAGTAATTAATGGCTCGATGTCTACTTGGCAGCTGGTATCAAGTGGAATGCCCCAGGGATCAGTCCTAGGACTAGTTTTGTTTAATATCTTCATCAACAACCTGGAAGATGGCATAGAGTGCACCCTCAGCAAGTTTGCAGATGACACCAAGCTAGGGGGAGTAGTAGATACAGTGGAGGGTCAGGCTAAGACTCAGAGTGACCTAGATAAATTGGAGGATTGGCCCAAACAAAGTCTTATGAGGTTCAGGGACAATTGCAAAGTCTTGCATGTAGGACGGAGCAATCCTATGCACTGATACAGGCTTGGGGCTGACTGGCTGCTCAGCAGCTCTACGGAAAAGGACTTGGGGGTTACAGTGGCCAATAAGCTGAATATGAGCCAGCAGTGTGGCCTTGTTGCCAAGAAGGCTAACAGCATACTGGGCTGCATGGGTAGGATTGTTGCCAGTAGGTCAAAGAAAGTGATTATTCCCCTCTATTCAGCTGGTGAGGCTGCATCTGGAGTACTATGTCCAATCTGGAGCCCACCACTGCAGAAAAAATGTGGACAAATTGAAGAGAGTCTAGCAGCAAACAACAAAAATGATTCAGGGGCTGGGTCACGTGCCTTCTGAGGAGAGGCTGAGGGAGCAGGGCATTAATAGCAGCCATCAACTACCTGAAGGTGGGTTCAAAAGAGGATAGAGCTAAACTGTTCTCAGTGATAGCAGATGACAAGGAGCAATGGCCTCAAGTTGCAGCAAGGGAAGTTTAGGTTAGAGATCAGGTAGAACTTTCTCACTAGGAGGGTAGCAAAGCCCTGGAACAGGCTATCCAGTGAGGTTGTTGAGTGTCCATCCTTGGAGGTTTTAAAGATATGGCTAAACAAAGCCTTGGCTGGTCCTGCTTTGAGCAGGGGGTTGGACTAGAAGACCTCCTGAGATCCCTTCCAACCCTAATTTTCTACGATTCTATGATCTCTACTAGGTCATGACTGTCACTAATTACCTTAAGTAATTATTATTCTCATAATGAATTTCATATGGATTTTCATAATGAAAATTTATTATGATCTAAGAAATGTATTATCGTGGATTGTTCAAATGCTTGAACTGGTTCAATTAAAAGCAGTGGCACCAGAAGCTTCCTAGAAACTTTACTAGTGTGTAGGAAGGAGATCATCTACATCAGAGGTTCCCAAAGTTTTTCTTACTGTGTACCACATCTAGATTTATCAGCAGCCCATGTACTCCTACCAACATACATTTTATTTTTAACAACATAAAAGCGAATTTATATAATGAAAATTAAATCTGCCATTACACAATTTTCCCCATGCCCTTAGATGTCCTGCATACTCTCAGGGGTATACGCCACAGTTTGGGAACCCCTGATGTACGTCAGCTGGATTTCCCTGAGGCTTTTCTTGTAGTAGTGTTTAATAGAGAGGAGGATATATGGCCTTCTCCAACCCTGTGCTTATAAAACACAATGGAAAATATGAGTCTGGTTAAGGAATCACATACAACTAGACCAAGGTTAGGAAGACTATGATAATGGTTACAAGGAAGCAGCAAGTTTAGATTCATTGTCGTAGTTACCACTGACAACTTGAGGCTTCTGAGTAGGAAGCAGACCCATTAGAGAGTCTGGAGAGAGAGTGTCAGGCAGTTTACATAATGCAAATAACTTCTGGAGAATCATCCAATTTTTTAAATTCTTGTCTTAATTAAACTAATTTCCTTTAAACCATGACATCTTGGTACCTCTCACTTCTATTCTTCATTACTGAATTTATGAATCCAAATGAATGACACTGACAATATTCCCTTTGATGTTAGCTAAAAGTAGGTTGCAATTTTTTCTCATTTCTTGAAGGTCTCTCAACTTCTTGTCTGGAGATTCTTGTCAAAAGCTATGAAGCCATGTTTTAAATACAGCAAAACAGCAATCTTCTTAGGTAGACCCCCATAAGAAGCTCCTAATAGATGCCATATTGAATCCATCCATTAATATCAAAAGTCTCCATAGTCCTCATTGTTATGTAACATTTTTCTCTGATAGGACATGTGAAAAAAGTATGCCACCTCATCTGTGAAGTCAGAGCATGATGCATTTTCAGACTATCATAAAAAGATGGCTCACTGTCCTAACAGAACCTGTTAGGGACAGAGCTCAGAATGAGTGTTTATAACCTGAATGTTACTTTCGCACAAAGTTTTAAGGATTTTGAGGGCAATTAACTGACATTTCTTTAGAACTAATAGGTACATAGTTAATAGGCTCTATAATTAATTAAGCAATTTTGGAGATGCCCTTTAATAACAAAGGGTATTACATCAAATATTTGCTAAATTGTGAAAAATATTGCTAACTTCAGCACAGCAATATACCTCTATCCATTAGATTTTTCAAACTTAATACAAACTTAAGCAGGGGCAGATGAAGATGGATGTGTTTCTGCATCTACTGAGTTATATGCCAACTCCTCATCTGCTTTTGTGTAAGGCAGTGGAGACCATTACAAAAGCAGTTCATTAATGTGACTAGAGGAAGCATTTTTCAAACATTGAAACAAGGAGCTAATAAAAAATCCCTCAAGAATCAGTTTTCTCCAGCAAGCTAAAGTATTTTTTTCTTCATTAGAAAGAAACCCACATAACGAATTATGGCTCTATTCCAAAGAGGCTAGGCTGGGGAGTGAAAGCACTAGAATGTTGTTCAATAATCTGTACACAAGGGGTACAGATACACAAAATACTTTACTGTGTAGTTGAGTACTCAGTAGGCATGTCTACATGTGTTTTTGCTGCACAGTAACTTACTGTAAGTTACTTCACAGTAAGTGGTTTTTACAGCGGCATCTTCATGTGCAGTCTTTACAGTGCAATAACACTGTGTGTGGACTGACTTGGAACTAAAATTGGCAACTTTTAGTTTTTGCCCCAGCGATGCAAATTTGCAGTGCAGGGCACATTTTAACATGTCAGGCATGTGGTTTGTGGCACCACAAAGTGGTTTGTGGTACCACAAACTGCACATGCCTGCTCATCTAGATCTAGCCCATGAGTCTTTTCCCTAGAACAGATGGTGTAGTCTTCATGACTGAGTATGACAATAGCTCCACTGCCCACTTGTTTGATTACTATTTTGTTGTTAGATCTTAGGAACTGCATGTCTTTCCTAACTGAGGAAAAGAGGTTGTGGTGGTCCTAGCTTTTTTTGAGAATTTCACTCTTAGCTTTCTTCCTGAAACAGTCATTGTAGCAGTCCAATATGTTGTTTCATCCACTGGGACATGTCTAGCCAGCCTTTTTGGGGGGATGGGGGGAGGGGGGATAGGGGGGTGTTGGGAGTTTTTTGTTTGTTTGTTTGTTTTTTATCTGTTGCGGAAGAAAGATTGTCAGAAGGGATAGTGTCTTGACTGTGAAAGTATTGTTTCAGGCAAACCTGCAGAGGATTTCTCCTAATTCTCCACATATTAGTATCTTGCTAGATTGTTTCTCTGGGCAGAAGTTTAGGCCTTTGAATAGGGAATGTTGTGATGTCATTGAAGATGTTATTCTGGGTGCTGCTGTTTGGATTCTCTCCTGAGTTGCTAGTATATGCTGCCTGTGAAGTGGCTCTTGTTGAGATATCTCATTTCACTTTTTCCTCATCTATCGGTTGGCTATCATCAGGAGAGGGGGAGGGGGCCTGCTACCCAAGTATGTTTCCAGGTTAATATTAAGTTTAGTAGCATAAACTAGTATGCCCTATTTAAGTTTGTCTCTTTTGGAGTAGGTTAAGTGAAGAAGATGGTTTCTCATTTTTTATGTTCTCCTGAACAGTTGGGTAGCATATTCAGAGTTCTGTGTGTTATCTAAAGTAATCAAGATGAGTGCCGTGGAAATAATATTATATTTCTTATACAAGGTTAGGAAGAAGATGTCGCTGGGTGCATCTACATGTGAAATTAATGTGACACAATAAACTCCAGCACAAACTCTTCTACTTATGTCTCTGAGTGCAGGAAGGAGAGACTTGCCCACCACCGTCATTGCCCCATGCATTCCTGCCCTGACCCAGGGAAGCTGTGGAGAGCAGCTGCTCCGGGTGCTGGGCTTGGCCAGGAACAGGGACAGAGAAAGGGACAGGGACAGGGACAGGGACAGTGATTTGGTGGGTGGGGTTTGTGGG
Source organism: Crocodylus siamensis (assembly GCF_052110815.1). Classification (NCBI taxonomy): domain Eukaryota; kingdom Metazoa; phylum Chordata; order Crocodylia; family Crocodylidae; genus Crocodylus; species Crocodylus siamensis. Next base: position 33,457,641 of record NC_143395.1, on the reverse strand, counting down.
TTACCCATGCTGCCACTGCCACTGCTGCTATACTCTGCTGAGCTGTGCTCCCTGCACAGCCACTCCCCACAGCCCCAGCTGGAGTGGCTCTGGAGCTTCCCTTCACCCATGGGTCTGCTGGAGACAGCAGTAGCAGTGAGAAAGTCTGCCCTTCCTACACCTGGAGGCATAAGTAGAGGAGGGAAGGAGAATGGGAGGGAAGCACAGACAGGGTGCCAAGTAGTGTGATTCATACCTGCTTCATGGGCTTAAAAAGCCTCTGCTCCTATAAAGTAGTCCCAACTCCACAGGGGACCAAAACTGTGGGGAAATAGAGCTAGTGAGTTACATTGCAGAAAGAAGGTTTCACCACACCACCCTCAGGATCCACACCTGATTGAAAGAGCTTCTATGCCATACTGTTGCTGTCCTTATTTATTATTAATTGTAGTAATTATTTTTAATTGATTTAAAATCAAGTGAACTCTTAGCATGAGGTCACCAGCTTTTAGAAACCCCAGCTGACATCATACACTGTGCAGTTATATAGCAAGAGAAAAGTTTAAAATCTAAATAGATAAGACATAAAAATGATGGAAGGGGAAACGAAGGCACAGATAGGCGTGACGTCCAGTATTGCAGATGTTGAAGCTGACATACAACTCAGGTCTCCTGAACCCTGGACTTCGTTGCTGCTAAAATTTCCTCTACAAAAATGTAGGACTTAATATTTCCTTGCTATCAATATGGCTATCAGTATGCTATCCTTGTTTTCACAAACCCTTACTTCATTTTAGAAATCTTCAACAAAATCTTAATATGTGATCATTTCTCCCAAAATAGTTTCACTAAAGGGAAATATATACCCTAAAGAAATTGCAGTTTAGATATTGCAATGCATGGAAGCAACTAGTGTCTTTCATTCTGCTGCCTTTGAAAAGAATATCTCTGTAAGTCGTTTCCATTTATAATATAATTTTAAGCCTGTGTACAACTAAACCAGGAAAGCTACAACATGGGGTTTTTCCCGTGAACTATGCTGTACCAAGGAATGTATTTATATGAATACTTTTCATTAGGAAAAATGCAATGGTGTACTCATCTTAACAAAACAGGATTTTTTCCTAGGTCATGTTTGATGTCACATGAAAAATAACATCAGAAACTCTCATTTGCACATTCAGCTGCTGGCTGCAGACTACTTATCCCATGAAAAGGAAAAGAGCTTCATTATACAGGTCTGCCAGTCCTGTATAATGGCACAACAGGTCTGCCAGACATTGACTTCTGTGGTTCCCCTGCTTTACTTGTGGCAGGTTACGGTGTTAAGCCTGTGTTGTGAAGTAGTCTTACACAGAGTTCAGATTATGTTTTGTATAGATGGTTTGGATAGGGGTGATCCTGCCTCAAGCAAGGGGTTGGACAAGATGATCTCTGGAAGTCCCTTCCAGTCCTACTTCTCTAAGTTTCTATGATTCAGTGGATGTTTCAGGAGCTCCAGTATGGGGAACTTATATCTATTTAACAATTTTTGAAAGATCAATGGTTAAGAAATCTCGAAGATTATAATTGCATTTTCTTTGTACTCAAATTATAATGTTAGCAGCAATTTTCACTGGAAAATTCCTTTTTTGAAACTCCTGGGCTTGAGTCATTGTTGTGGCTCAACATGGCTCATTACACTGATATGTAATGATGTATTGGTAGAATTTGGAAATAATGGGGTTTTCAGAAAAGTGCAGTACAGAAATGTACTGCAGGACTAGTGACAGAGCATGCACTGAACAAAGCAAATATGTTATATACATAAAAACCTGTTTTTTTCAAGTTAGTTATTAATTTTATCGCTTTAAAATGAATTGTTGGCTCTAAGCTTCTCTCTTGGCCCACCTACAGTATAAAAAAAATCATCTGTTTTCCTCCCTGCTGATTTAGAGAGGCCTATAGGACATAAATGTTTCCAGCATTCATCTTAGGAGGTTGGAAGTAGAGAAACACCCACGGTTCATATTCCACTTACTAATATGCATTTTTAGTAACCCAAAAGCTCAATGAAATAAATGTATATTGACACCTCTGCTTCTTCACATTGATTTCAATCAGCTTTGACTCAGGTTCTTACTGGGTCAGTCTCCTCTGCCTCTCCATATGCTCTGTGCACTGAGGCAAATATTTTCTCAGTCTTGTTCCAGACCTCACATATTTTCACAAACCTATTTAGCACATCATATCTGATGGCTCCTGGTTTGATCATATCAAAATGAATCTCACCAAAACAGCTTCCAGGACTCACTTGTACTTCTGTTTCAGTTTTGAACCCCCTAAAATAATTCACTTGTAGAGCTGTTTAAAATGGATGGAAGTAAATAGCTTTTATAATGAGAAAAAAATACTGCTTCATTTTCCTTTCCTTAAAACAGCTGAACTTTTTTTAACAACTTAAGGAAAACCCAACATTTTCAGTTTCAAACCAAGACTTAGCCTGGAAAATTTCAATCCAGGAGGTGGGAGGTTGGAAAAAAGGGCCAAACAATTGAAAACTGGGATTTAGAATGAATTACTAATTTAGAATGACTGCATATTCCATGTATTGGTATTTGAGCAATATTGTTTTCACTGACAAGAATGTTCATTTTTATTGCACAGATATTTCCCAATGATACACTGTCCACTGGAATGGATTGCTTGCCCTTTTACCGTTCTTCTCCTGCATGTGGCACTGGTGATCATGGCATTCTCTTTGGAAATCTATCAACATTAAATCCAAGAGAACAGATTAATGGCTTGACCTCCTTTCTTGATGCCTCCACTGTTTATGGAAGCACACCTGCTATGGAAAAAAAGCTGAGGAATTTTACAAGTGAAGAAGGCCTCCTTAGAATAAATGTGCAATATTACGACAATGATCGGGAATATTTACCTTTTGTAGACCAGGTCCCATCACCCTGTGCACAAGACCCAAGTTCAAATGAAGCTGAAAGGATTGAATGTTTTATGGCTGGGGACAGCAGATCTAGTGAAGTAATCTCATTAGCAGCTATGCACACATTGTGGCTGAGAGAACATAACCGGCTGGCTAAAGCACTGAAGAGGCAAAATTACCACTGGAGCTCTGAAACAGTTTACCAGGAAGCTCGAAAAATTGTTGGTGCTCTACATCAGGTTGTCTTATTACTTGGTTAATAATTACTATTGCTATTTCTATGGATCTAGTGTAACTAACCTAGGCAAAAAAACCTTACTATATGTTTTCACAAGCAAAAAAGAAATTGGGATCTTCTTTCCTATTCTAGTCTGTAGGACTTTTGGGTTAGATTTACTCTTTTATTGAAAACCTGGATACTCACGTTTGTTGTCCTTATCTTGTTCAGAATCCATGTCTCTCTGTTCTTATTTTTAATGCACTTTCTAACTTTTTCCTCTTTTGTAAGAATTTCCTCATAGGTGTTTATTCTATTGAGGTCACTCTACTTTTTCAGGCTCTCTTCATGATAGTGGTTTTGGAAAAGCAAAGCAGCAAGGAGAAAAGCATTTTCCCCACTTTTACAGAGTTCTCTTTCTCCTGAAAAAAATAAACAAATACCTGGGAGCTTGTACTGACAGTCCCATTGGCTGTATTGACACATGCGCTTAACTGCAAAGTGGACTAATTAGCTGCAGAGTAAAGCATCACCATCTATATGTGCAATGGTATTAGGCCACAACAAACTAATTAATGCCTCAGTAAGATAGTTTTGTTGGGGACAGTATTCCCTTATGCCAGAGTAATTTATTGTGATTAAATGCATGTATAGATGCTGACTGTAGGCATAAATTGGACCTGGTCCTCCCAGCCAGCTAAGTACCAGACTCTTGCCTGCTGCTTAGCCACACAAATTCACATTTTCAGCACCCTTGTGCCCCAACTAGCCCCTTTGTCACCCAGCACTACCACCTAGAGCCCAGGGCTGACCTCCCATATCCCATGCCAGACTGGGCCTGCTCCACACTGACTCAAATTGCTGCTGTCCCAGAAGCACATGTAGATGCTGCACCCAGGAGTAGTTTACTTCAGCTGAAACTGCTTTTGAGTTTATTTCTTTGCATTATTAGACATGTAGACATATCCATTTACAGTTTAATGCATAAACTCCAAAAACTGGGTTTTGGGCCCAAGAACATAGGAAGGAGAAATCAGTATTGAAAAAAACAAAGGAAGTTCAATAAAAATTTTCATTTGAAACAGTGGGTGCATCTACACATGCAAGTAATGCACCTTAAGATTACTGCACATTAATATAAGGCACAGGAAATGTGCCTAGGAACACAGCTACACATGCACCTGTGTTGGGATCAGATTTGCTCCTAATAAGAACAGTTGAGTCCTGGGCTGCTTCTGCCCCCTGCCCTGCTCTCCCTCCTGGAGCAGCCAGAGGGAGCTCTAGGTTCCCCCAGTTCCAGCCCTGGTCTGGTAGTGGGCACCAGGGCCAGGTCTGGGCTCCAGGGAGTGGGGAGGAGATGGCCCAGAGTGGGAACAGCTCCCAGCTTCATGGAGCTCAGGACTGCAGCCTGGCTTGGTGGCATTGGTATCAGTAGATTCCCTGTGGGTGAGCAGCAGCAGTGCCCTGATTTCTCCCCTCACTTTGGTTGCTGAGGGGATGAAGGAGCCCTCTGTCACCAACCCTGGTACTACTCAGCTCCCAGTTCCTCCCAGCAAGGGGTGGGGGGAGTGAGAGCTGACTGGTGCATGTGCTGGGGCAGCAGCAGGACTGAATGGACAGGGAAGATCTCGGTTCCTAGACTGATCATGGGGAAACAGAGGGCTCTCACATCTCAGCACTGCTCAGCTCCCCGCTGGGAGGGAGCTGAGGAGCACCAGGACCAGGGACAGAGAGCTTCTCCTTCCCCTCAACAAGCAAAGTGAGAGGAAACCTCAGAGTGCTGCTGCCAGTCAGCCATGGGGCACCGCCCCAGTGCTACAGAACCAGGCTGCAATCCTGAGTTCTGCACCAGAGCCGTGGACAGCTTCCCCCCAACCCTGCCACCCCTTGTGGCTCTCTGCTGCTGAGGCTGACTGGGAGAAAATTTCTCCCAGTCACCATCTACACATGTGCTAGTGCACAGTAGCTAATGCACTGTTAAATTAGTAGCTGTATTTGTTTGCACTAGCAAATGCTGCATTAGGCAAACTTATAGTGCAGTAAGTCCCACGCATGTGTAGATGCTGATGCTTTACTGGACATTAGACTAGTCTAATGCACGGTTAATCATCTCGTGTAGACATGCCCAGTGGCCGCATCTACATGAGATGCTGACTGCGCAGTTGTTACTACACAGTCATTTAGTATTTGCATATACAAGTACTAAATGACTGTACAGTAACCAGAGCTACTGCACAATAATACTGCTGAATGGATTTATGTGCCATGTGATGCTACTGCACAGTAGTAACAAGCTACTGTGCAGTCACTATCTTGTGTAGATGCTGCTACTGAGTAGGAAATTGTATTTCCATTGGCTATTCACCTATTTTGTTTTTTCATTAACCATTATGAGGATTCCACATTCAGCCTTTGCTTTGCTTCACTTTTCCCTTTTTTCTTGTTCATTACATATATTCCATTGAGACAATTTTTGCTACCACAACCTCAGTGGGACACAAATTGTTCCCTTCGTTATTAAATAGGGTTTCTTTTCCAGGAACTATAATGTTCTACTCTATTTACATGTTTTAGTTTCACAGATCCTTTACTTCCCTCTCTCAACCAATTCAGGATTATTTGGAAATTGGTTTTCAGACTAAAGTGTGTGGGCTAATTTTGAAAGGGATAGAAAAAATACTTCATTCAAATATATATGTCAAGTAGAAACCCATTGCATAACCAATTCACACTATGATGTGCATTTGAATATTAAAATTATATTTAGGTCATGAAAGTAATTTTTTTCTTGAGTAGTTTTGCAGGGGTAAAATGCTGTTTGTTTAAAAAGAATTGTATTGACAGGTTCAGAATGGTGGTTGAGTCTAGTTAGCAGAAAGGGATAAGTCAGAAACCAAAAGCTCTGCTTCTGTGCACTCAGATGTTAATAAGCAGGAATCAGAAACATCATGCTCTTAAAGAAAATAGTTTGCATGAGGCATTAAGGCATTATACTACATGACTCTGAGCTACTCATTATCTCTAGCAGTATTATAGACTAATGACATCTGCCTGTGGCATATTAGTAACTGGCTCAGGCACTTTCATTCAGTGTATGTAATTGCACTATCTCTATTAGAGCACTAGTGATAGCTAAAGTTGAAGTTGGATGCTGTTTCCAGTTGCTATATATTTCTAAAATTTTCACCCTTTAAGTTAAATCTATACAGACGCCCTCTTTGCCTGAGGGGATACATTTTATGGAAAGGTTCACCAGGATTTAAAAAAAAATTCCAATAACAAGACTGAAAAATATACTTTTCCCATTAGAATAGTTTTTGTTTTGGGGGCTGTTTTTTTTTTTTTTTTTTTTGCAATATTGTTTTTAAAACATTTTTCATAACAAGCTAATACTGGAAGGTATTTGCTATTGATATAACTTATGTGGCATGTGTACACTGTGGCAACAAACAGCTCAGTCTCACCACTGGGGCAATTAACACTTCCTACTCACTCCCATGCCCATCATTAATACCAGAAATGAGGCAGAAAAGACACTATGGCACACACCAAGCCATTATAGATCAGTCAGCCTGCCTTCACTACCTGGGAAGTAACTGGAGTAAATTATAAAACGATCGTAAAGAGGAAGAGGTGATCACTAGCAGTCAACATGGATTTGTTAAGAATGAACTGTGACAAGCCAACTTAATATCTTTCTTTGGACAGGATAAGAGTCTGGCAGATTAAAGAAATACAGTATAATATACTTAAGCTTTAATAAGGTTTCTGATGCAGTCCCACATGACATTTTCATAAACAATCTGAATAAATGTGGGCTGGATAGTTATGTCATCGATTCCATAGATTTCATAGACATTATGGCTGGAAGGGACCTCACAAGCTCATCGGATCCAGCCCCCTGCCCAAGGGGCAGGAAGTCAGCTAGGGTCAAATGATCCTAGCAAGATAGGCATCGAAATGTTTCTTGAAGTGTCCATAGTAGGTGCTTGCATCACCTCTGGGGGGAGTCTATTCCCTGCCTTAGGGACTTGGACATTAAAGAAGTTTTTCCTTATGTCCAGCCTAAAACAGTCTTGCAGGAGTTTGTGACCATTGGACCTCATCTTCCCTTGGAGTGCCCTGGTGAACAGAAGTTCTCCCAGTTCTTGATGAACACCTCTTGTGTACTTATAGGCAGCCACCAGGTCCCATCCCCCCTCTGAGCCTGCACTATTCCAGACTGAAGAGCCCCATGGATTTCAGCCTCTCTTCATAAGGCCTGTTCTCTTGCCCTCTGATTATGCGTGTGGCTCTTCTCTGGACTCTCTCAAGCTTCTTGACATCCTTCTTGAACTGTGAAGTCCAGAATTGGATGCAGTACTCTAGCTGGGGCCTCACCAAGGCCAAGTACAGTGGGAGGATGAAATCTTGAGATTTACTTGAGAAGCATCTATGGATCCAAGCCAAGGTTTTGTTCGTCGGGGTTTTGTTCATCAGGTTTATGTCCGCCTACTTACTAAGCTTATTAAAGTCAACCTGGATCACTAGCCTGTCCTCAGGTGTGGATGCTATGCCCCAAAGTTTAGCGTCATCAGCAAACTTAAGCAGTGTGCTTCTGACACCAAAGTCCACATCGTTGATAAAGTTGTTGAAGAGAACCAGTCCAAGGACAGAGCCTTTGGGGATGCCACTGGTTACAGAGTGTCATAATGACTCACTGCCATCAACCGCTATTCTCTGGGTCTGACTTCAGAGCCAATTCCCCAGCCATTGGACTGTGGTGTAGCCGAGGCCACAGTTGGCCAATTTTTGTAGCTGAGGCCAACTGGCCAAGTACAGTGGGAGGATGACTTCCTGGGTCTTGCTTGAAGATGCATCAATAGATGCAAGCTAGAGTTTTGTTTGCTTTGCCAGCTGCGATATCACACTGGTGGCTTGGCTTTTTTTCTCCCGAGGTAGAGCACCTTGCATTTCTCCATGTTGAATGCTATCAGGTTTTTATCCACCCACCTTGTGAACTTGTCAAGATCAGCCTGGATCACAAGCCTAGCCTCAATTGTGAGCACACTTCCCCATAGTTTGGTGTTGTCAGTGAACACCAGAGTCTGGATCATTTATAAATATATTAAATAGTACAGGTCTGAAAACAGAGCCCTGGGAGACACCACTGCTCACTATGGGCCATGTTGATTCCATTCCATTAACTACCATTCTCTGGGTCCAACCTCAGATCCAGTTCCCCACCCATTGGACCATAAGGTTGTTGAGGCCACAGTTCCCCAATTTTTCCATGAGGACATCATGGGACACCTGGTCAAAGGCGTTTTTGAAGTCCAAATACATTATATCAACCTCTTCTCCTTTGTCCAGGTGATATGTCACCTGGTCATAGAAGGAAATGAGATTGATCAGGCAAGACCTACCTGCAGCAAAGCCATGTTGGCTATCTCTCAGACTGTTGCCTTCCATTAGCCTGCCATTAATGGTTTCTTTGATGATTTTTTCCAAGATCTTTCCAGGGATTGAGGTCAAACCAATTGGCCTGTAGTTTGCTGGATCTTCCTTCCTCCCTTTCTTGAAGATAGGCACCACATTGCCCCTCTTCCAATCTTCAGGTACCTCACCCGAGCACCATGAATTCTCAACTAACCCTGCTAGTAGTTGTGCTATAATGTCAGTCAATTCCTTAAGTACACTTGGGTGCAATCTGTCCAGGCCAGCTGATTTGTGGATGTCCAGCCTCTCAAGGTGTTGCCTCACAGCATCTATGCTAATGATAGGCATGTGTTCACCCTTACCCTGGTGATCCTGCATCTTATCAGGCAGGAAAGTTCCTTTGGGCTGGTGAAAAACCGATGCAAAGTAAGAATTAAGGAGATTTGCTTTTTCCTGGATGTCAGTTATGAGCTGCCCCACTTGGTTTAGCAGGGGTCCAATATTGCCCTTGGGTTTTTTTGACTTCCCATATATCTGAAGAAAGACTTTTTATTGTCCTTGATTCATGTACCCAGTTGGTTACAGCCTTAGCTTTCCTAGTTCACTCCTTACAGGTGCAGACCAGTGTTGAATACTCCTCCTTAGTAGTGTTTCCTGTCTTCCACCCTTTATAAACTTCTCTTTTTAGACACAGGAAGTCTATGAGTTCCCTATTGAGCCAAAGGGGTTGCCGAGCCCTTTTACTACCTTTCCTATGGGATGAAATGGACTTCCCTTGTGCTTCAAGGATTGCTTCCTTAAGGAAAAATGACTCATCATAGACTCCCCTCCCTGTCAGATCATGGCCTCTCAGGGCCTCAACAGCTAGCCTCCTGAGCTTATGAAAGTTGTCTTTCCTAAAGTTGAGGATTTCTGCATTGCTGACTGACTTGCAAGTTTTGCAATGGCTAGTGGAAGAAATCAATTCATGGTCATTATCTTCCAGCTTCCCTTCAATTTTTAGGTTGCTGACCAGATCATTCCCTTTGGCCAGTACCAGGTCCAGCAGTACCTTACCTCTTGTGGACCTGTAAACTTCTTGAGACAGGTAGAGCTCATCCATTCATGTCAAGGTTTGTGACTGATCAGATTTGGCTGAGTGCTCTTCCCATGAGATGTCAGGGTAGTTGAAGTCTCCCATGACAACCAACCACTGAGAGCATGCAGCCTCAGCCATTTCCCTAGAGAATTTGTGGTCAAGCTCTTGCTCCTAATTTGGAGATCTGTAGTAGACTCCTATCATTATATCCCCTTCACCACATTCCCCTCATATTCTAACTCAGAGGATCTCAAGTCACCATCCTTGGGTGCCAATCTCTGCTTGTAGGGAAGTGCACTGCTCCTTCACATAGACAGCTACCCCCCTGCCCTTTCTTTCAACACAATCTTTCCTGTACAAGATATAGCCATCTATACCTGTGATCTAATCATAGGTGGAGTCCCACCAGGTCTCCGTTATCCCTATGAGATCATAGTCATTTCTCTTTAACAGAAGGGTCAGTTCCTTCTGTTTGTTCCCCAGGCTCCTGGCACTTGTGTACAGGCAAATGAGTCTGCCATTGGAGGCCCTAGGCTTCCCTGTACTCCTATCTGTCTAAAAAGACCCTATCTGTCTAAAAAGAAAAGCCCCATCCCTGGGCTGGAGTAGGAGTTTCATAGATTTCATAGACCTCAGGGCTGGAAGGGACCTCGGGAGATCATCGAGTCCAGCCCCCTGCCCAAAGGGCAGGAAGTCAGCTGGGGTCATAGGATCCCAGCAAGATAAGCATCCAATTTACTCTTGAAGGTGTTCAATGTAGGTGCTTGAACTACCTCCTCTGGCAGACTGTTCCAGACCTTGGGGGCTCAGACAGTAAAGAAATTCTTCCTTATGTCCAGCCTGAAAAGTCTTGCAGTAGTTTATAACCATTCAACCTCGTCATCCCTTGGGGCGCTCTGGTGAACAAACATTCCCCCAAATATTGGTGGTCACCTCTGATAAACTTATAGGTGGCCATCAGATCACCCCTGAGCCTACGCTTTTCCAGGCTAAAGAGCCCCTATGGCTCTCAGCCTGTTATCGTAAGGTCTGTTTTCCTGTCCTCTCATCATGCACGTGGCTCTTCTCTGGACTCTCTCAAGCTTCTCCACATCCTTTTTGAATTGTGGAGCCCAAAATTGGATGCAGTACTCCAGCTGTGGCCTCACCAAGGCTGAGTACAAGGGGAGAATGATGTCCCAGGATTTGCTTGAGAAGCATTTATGGATGCACCCCTCCACCCCCATTGGCAAGCAGCTGCTGGGGACTCCACCCATCAGTGATCTGGTGCCCACCTCCAGACTTGGGAGGGACCAGTCACCCATGGATAAAAGTGCCAGAAAAGCCCCACTAATGCACCTGAACTATATAGACATCGGGTTAGCTCATGCCAAATAATGCATTGTCTCTTCTGGGTATGCAGTGGTCTTGGCACAGGAGTACACAGAGTTTAAAGTAAAGCATTTTTTTTTAACATCTCCAAGCAGCCTCCAATTATTAAAACTAACAAAAGGACATTGCTTTTCATAGTTTATAATTAAAGTGTAGAACTCATTGCTAGCGGATGTGGAAGCTAGCAGTTTAGCCAAATTCAAAACAGGGATTGGACTAATTCTGGGAGGAAAGAGGCTATTAAACATGGGGGTTAGGGCTACAGCCTCTGAAACAACTCCCTAGACCTTAAATGCAGTAGGCTGCAAGGGAGAGAGGAACAGTGGAAAAAATCTTGGTCATACCCATTTCATTAGCTGTTTACATGTAGGCTTATTTTTTAAACTTCTGCAGGATATAAATTGTGACATTTCATTGCCAAATGAAACTAAATAAATTTATGTATAGGGTAGCTCCAAATCCTTGGCATTATATGTTCTGATATACTGTTCCTATGGTTCTCTGGCAGGTTCCACATCTTTCTTCAGTATGCTACTCAGTTTCTGCTTTACTTTCCTAAAGGGTACTTCTGTCTGACATCACACCCATCATCCAATGGATGTATGAGTTTTTGTCTCACTCTCAAATACTTGCACCTTTTAGCATAAGACATAAGCAAAACTCTTCTGTCTTCAGTCCTAATAAAAAAATTTAGTCCCAGAATAAATAGAGAACCTGAAATTGAGTTGACCCCTTCTTTCAGTTGTACAACCAAAATGGACATTTGAAATCCATTTCCAATAGAAAAGCAAAGGCTTGCCTGTTGTTAACTGCTGTATTAAGTTGGAAGGCACACAATAAGAATTGTACCTAGAGCTGGTTTTGTCCCAGTTAGTGCTGTTCTGAACTAAGGTGGACAGTTTGGGTTGTTATGTCTGCAGAACAAAGTACCATTTCCCTTTATTCCACTTCCTTCTCTTCTTAAATATTTGAATATTGCTGCCTCAATATTTTCCACTCTTACTAGCCTGTGAGGCTGGGAAAATTAGTTCCTCACCTTTGTCTGATTCTATGAGATGCTACTGGTAGGATACAAAGCTAATTCTAACCATGTAACAGTTGAAAAGAACTATCATGAAAACCTTGATCATAACATTTAGAAAATGTTGGAAAATTATAACTAATGGCATCCACACTATTTCCAGCAAATAAAAAAAATCTAATTATTTGACAAGTAACATGTAAGGAAGAATCTAATCAAGAAACCATCCAAAGTCCTCATGTATAATGTTTAAAGTAGCTCCTTTGCTACATGAACATTTTTAATTTAAAAAGTACAAAACTTCAAGCTGACAAGGAGCCACAACTACCCATCCAGTTCTAGGTACAGTGATTGTTACAGGTGTACAAGTCATAGCTCATAGATTTTATGGGAGCCTGCTTTTCTGGGTGTCATACCTAAGATAATGAAATATATTATCTGATGAAGTTTTTTAATACTAACTAGATTTTCAATATTCACTGCATCAAGCTTATAGTGTATTTGTCCTTTCGGTTTATTTCATATTCTACTGAACCTATGATATATTTAATGAGTTCACTATACTTCATAGTCATCCCATTATGCTTTATTAAATTCAATGTAATCTTTAATCTATAATACAATTTCATTTTATTCTGGGAATTATATAATTTCCTCATTTTTGGTCAGTTTTACTTATATGCTTCAGTATTACTTATATGCTTCGATAATTCTATTACATTATAAAAAGACTTTGATAGGAAATGTTTATCAGAATTCCTATTTTAAATTCTGATTTTTAGGAGTTTATAAATTGGCTGCAGCTTAGCATAAAATATCTACCAAAGAATATTGGGAATGAATATTTTAAAACCTGGTCATTTTTAACTTACAGGAAACAAGATTTGTGTCACAAACAGGTGACTTAGAATCTGATGATAACAAAGGGAATTTATGTAGGTTTTTATAATAGTTTATGTTGTTATCACCACTTTTTAAGTACCCAGTACTTGATATGGTAGCAATATAATTTCTAAGGTTCACATCAACTCTTGTAAACAGGCAGCTATTTTAAAAAGGACAGGTAACCTCTCCTAGTCAAACTTTGGTTTAGTTGATATGCTAGGCAATTGGGGTGCTTGTACACTGATCTTTTTTTTCTCACAGAGCCTGCCTACCTCTCCTGTGGCCAGGGGGCAAGCTGCTGAGCTGTGGGGGCCCCAGGCCTTCCCTCCACAGTGGTGCTGCTCCCCAGGCAGCACCCACCCACTAGCGGCCCACCTAGGTGGCCCCAGGGGCTGCTGCTGGCATGGAGGGAAGATCTAGACCTCTCTGCAGCTCAAGGGCCACTCGGCCTGCTGGCAGCTCACCGCCCCCCACCCACCATGGGAGACATGGGCAGGCTCTGCAGGGGGAAAAGAAAAGGATTCCACCCCTCACCATAAGGATGATGGAAGCCCCTAAATTGAAATGGTGGGGTTTTAGTCATCACAATTAAAAACCCACCATTTCAATTTAGAAGACTAAATACCCATCATGTGTACAAATGGCCTTGGTGGTTAAAACAGTTTCTGGGAAGGTGGGAGTTATCTGTCTCCCCTTGGATTGAGGAAGATTTTGAACCCAGCCTGCCACTGCTTGCTGATGTGCTTTAGCGATTGGCCTATTATTAAAAAAAAAAAGTAAGCAGCACCACTTTCTCATCTAGCCAGAAAATAATAAACTTTGCTCATTCTTTCAAAGGTATAGACATCACAGTCAAATGGGTCGCCAACTGGCTGGAGGGCCGCACCCAGAGGGTGGTAGTGGATGGGTCCTTCTCAACCTGGAAGGATGTGGGCAGTGGGGTTCTGCAGGGCTCAGTCCTCGGGCCTGCACTGTTCAACATCTTCATCAGTGACTTGGACAAGGGGGTGAAAAGCACCCTGTTCAAATTTGCTGATGACTAAGATGTGGGGGGATGTGGGCATGCTGGAAGGAAGCAACAGACTACAGTCGGACCTAGACAGGTTACAAGGGTGGGCGGATGAGAATAGGATGGGATTCAACACAGACAAGTGCAAAGTGATTCACCTGGGGAGGAACAACCAGCACCATACCTACAAGTTGGGGAACTCCCCTCTTGTCAGCACAGAGGTGGAAAAGGTTCTTGCAGTCCAAGATGAACATGGGCCGGCAGTGTGGGGAGGCAGTCAGGAAGGCCAACTGCACCTTGTCATGCATCCACAGATGCATCTCGAGCAGGTCCAAGGAGGTGATTCTCCCCCTCTATGCAGCACTGGTCAGGCCACAGTTGGAGTACTGCATCCAGTTCTGGGCACCACACTTCAAGAGGGATGTGGACAGCATGAAGAGGGTCCAGAGGAGGGCCACTGGCATGATCAGGGGACAACAGGGCAGGCCCTATGAGGACAGGCTACAGGACCTGAACCTGTTCAACCTCCACAAGAGAAGGCTGAGGGGGATCTAATGGCCTGTTATAAACTAGTCAGGGGGGATCAGCAGGCATTGGGGAAGTCACTGTTCCCCCCGAGCACCGCCAGGAGTGACCAGGAATAACGGTCACAAGCTGGCGGAGGGTAGATTTAGGCTGGATATCAGGAGGCGCTACTTCATGGTCAGGGCGGCTAGGATCTGGAACCAGCTTCCAAGAGAAGTGGTGCAGGCTCCTACCCTGGGGGGGTTTAAGAGGAGGTTAGATGAACACCTTGCTGGGGTCGTTTAACCCCAGTACTCTTTCCTGCCATGGCAGGGGGTCAGACTAGATGTTCTACTCAGGTCCCTTCTGACCCTAGAAACTATGAAACTATCTACTTTAAGGGCAGGATTCTGGACTGTGGATTCAGTGTGAAAAGAAACACCTGCTTTCAGCCCAAACTAATAGTTATGTTGTGCTGAGGGAAAAGATGTCACACCCCAGTACTTAATGCCTCCTATTGGCTAGCTGTAACACATGGTTTCTTGTACCTTTCCAAGGCATATAATTCTCTCCATCTAATTGATTAGATTTTCAATTGAACTCTGACAGCCATTTATCTAAAAGTTGGGCATTGCTATGCCAATATTTTACATAAGTAAATTCTTAGTAGGATCTAACCTAAACTTAAGTTGTTTGTTACCCTCTGTAAACTAAGGACAATATTATTTTCTTTCCATATATCAGTGGTTTTCAACCAGGGTGTCACAGCACTGTGGAGTATCTTGCAATCCTTTCAAGGGTCACACGTGGTATTGCACAATGTTAGCAGTGTTAGGTATGCAAACATGTTTGACAAAATCAAGACATATTGAAGTCAAGTAGAAGGCAGAGTTGATTTCCACCTTATAAACCAATGAAAGTGTGTGGTTAAACACACACAATCACACAAACACAAACTTTTGTGAACCAAAGCTCATTTCATCAGATTCTGTGAAAGGAAAAGCAGAAAGCAAAGTATGAGAGAGAGAGAGAATGATAAACCCAGAGATTTTAAATAAGAATCCATATTCTAACATCTTGTGATCTTTCTGAGTTTTTTGCAACAGAAGAATTGTTGTTATTTTTCTCTAGTCAGAAAATAAGTGAAAACTAAGAGCTGGCATTTTCTGAGGGGTGCCTTGAGTCTAGCGAGAGGTGCCTGCATTCTAAAAAGGCTGAGAACCACTTCCATACATGGCTGTTGAGACTATTGGGTCTCAGACATCCATTACATTTCTAGTGGGAGAAATGCCACTCTTCCACTAGAAATTCCCAGGGTACAGACAATTCCTCCCTCTTGCGCAGGGAATGTCCCATCTGCAGAAAGAACTACTTTGACACTTGAAAGATCTCCCTAGTGTCAGAGTTTCTCTTGACAGAATGAATGCCTGTATGCTTCTGTTTGACTCCTCTATTATCAGAAGGTATCTGGGGAGGCTCAGGGGAGGAATTTGGATGATCTGTGGGATCAGGGAACCAGTCAAACTGCCTCTGTTTCGGGAAAATGCGGGAAGGAGGGGAGAATCCCCATAGCTCAGACCAGGGTGTTGCCAGTCTGGGAAAGGTGTGAGTAGGGAAGCAGCAGAATCTTCAGTCTGGAATACTTGTGTGCTTCCTTTTTCAGGAAAATTTCTGCCTCTACAAACTTCCTAGAAATTTGTAGCAGTAGAAATGAATTCCTATCACTTCTTTTTGTGATTAAGTGTTTAAATTAGCTTTTAGAAAGCTCCTTAGAAGTGGTAAGCATTATCATGTTATGAAAATATTAGCTATGATATCTTTTTTCTTTCCTTTCAGATCATTACCTTAAGAGACTATATCCCAAAAATCATTGGTCCAGATGCTTTTAATCAATATGTTGGACTATATAAAGGTTATGATCCCTCAGTAAATCCCACAGTTTCTAATATCTTTTCAACCGCTGCTTTTCGTTTTGGTCATGCCACAATTCAGCCAATAATAAAGCGACTTAATGCACAATATCAAGATGATCCAGACCTCCCAAATCTTCATTTACATGAAGTTTTCTTTAGCCCCTGGAGGCTTATAAAAGAAGGTATGCTTTTAATTGGATTACATCTTTGCACAATATTTCAGCATTTTTCAAAACTATTAGTCTAGTGACAGAAATTATGCTTAAACCTGCAAAAGTGTTCAAAAACTGGTTCAAATCTGTAACATAATAGAAGTTCAGTGCACATAAACCACTTGCAAAATGGCTGAAACTAATTTAAGATAAACCTGAATGGATGTAGTATCAGACTCAACTGATTTAGGTTAAATTGGTTTACGGAATTTCTGTCCCAGATCCTCTCCAAATTCAAATTAACTCACAGTCTCCCAGCATCCCAGGCTGCTTTGCATCTCCCCTGCAAACCCTCACTTGCAGGGTGGCTGGGTTAGCCTTGACCTAAGCTGCCTCCTCCAACAGAGCAGGAGGCATGTTCCAGTGTCCCCTGGCTTTGGGCCTGAGCCACTTCAGGCAAGTAGCTGCATTTTCAGAATCAAAAGTGAATGTCTGTTCACTAGCTTATCAGTTCAATTTACACAGTTTAAATTAACCTGTGAAGATTGAATTAATTCAGCCTTGGGCTTTTTTGACTGTCTGTACTACATTCCAGAATCATCTAAAACCAGTGTGTTAAACTGATAATGAATTGTAAAAGCTTTTACGGCTAAACATTCTTGTGATCTTTTAAATGTGTGTTGTCCTAAGAACAAGATAACACAATTTCAATTGCAGTATTATTTCCCATTTCAAAATGCACTGTAATATTCTTGTCATTAAATGCACTTTTAAATACAGTTCAGCCAGGGTTGTTAGGAAAGTTATAATGAGTTATGTCTCATAGTGTAACATTGAATTTGATTTGTGTTGAAAGGAGGTTTGGACCCATTATTAAGAGGTCTCCTAGCAAGGTCAGCAAAACTACAGATGCAAGATCAAATGTTGAATGAAGAATTAACTGAAAAGCTGTTTGTATTGTCAAATAATGGTTCACTGGATTTAGCATCATTAAATTTACAACGTGGACGTGATCATGGACTCCCAGGTCATTATTTTTTCCTGTTTTTTTTCTTGTTATGTATTAGGAAGTTCCTACTTCTATTTGAGATATATCAAGAGTTTACCAAAAGGTTCTGAAGTGATATTTAATCAGAGATGTAACCATGTAACCAGTGCTGCTTTTAGAACACCACAGCATTTTGATAGTAACATTTCACTAGCCTTTCACTACATTTGATAGTAACTATTCACTAGCATTAAAATGAAAAATTACCCCTAGAGACTCTAACGGGTCATTCATTTGTGAAGGGATTATTATATCTTTAAGGAGTAGCTTTAGCAGCTATGCCTGCTATTGGGATTTTTCAGAACTTTAAAAATCTCAAAATATAGGGAATAATGGGCAGGGGGTGGGGAGCGGGACATGGGGGACAATTCAGTTTTAACTATTTATCAACCATCTCCTATTTTGGTTTTCTAAATGCAATGAACAACTTCAAATTTTCAATCTTAAAATGACTTTTGTGTTTAATCAAAATTACCTGAAAAAAAGGAAAGGTAGTCTCTTTGGGAGAGCACAGTATGTAAATTACTTCCATCTCTGTAGAGAGAGACTTCTTAGAGATGTAAAAGTACAGTGCACAGAAAATAGAAACAGCAGTTTCATAGCTACTTATGTCACACTGTCCTTTCTGATAAGCATCATTAGATGCCATGAATTCATCTCAGCATGAGCTGTTAGAATCTTTTCACCAAAATGATTCTAACGATTTAGGTTTTAGATACTGGTAATATGTCATTTTTATATTATTCAGAAAAGCTGTGTTTCCCATTTTCTAGTCTTCTGGTAGCAGTATACTACCTTGTAACCATCGCTACTGCCTCTGACATTATACTCTGTGCCTCCATCATTTTTTCTTCATTCTAACAGGCAACCTTACAGATTCAGGTCAACTATAGGGAAAAACAGTCACATGGAGTGCCTCTCTATATTTGTAATAGGGTGTGTTTATTTCCATTCCTCTTTTTTCTTTTATTAAAAATTCAAAGCCCAAACATGTTTTTCTTTGTGTTTTTATATTAATTTGCCTTCACCAAAATGTTTCCATGGTCTAGTTTTCAGAGTTTTTAAATATAAATGCTATTTTATATCCAGATTTGTTTCTATTAATATGATATGGCATCAGTTAATATATCTTAAGTGCCATCACACTGGACACATCTACATGAGATACTTACTGCTCAGCAAGCTAATTAGTTGCACAGTAAATGTTGCATACCTACACGTGTGCCCCATTCGGCTGGAGTAAACTAATTTACTCTGCAGCAAGATAGTTCTTGTAAATAAAGCAAAAGCTGTGTTAACTGACCGGCATGAGTGGGGTAAGGGTGGTGCTGGGTATCTAAAATTCTGGTTATCTGAGGCAGGGGTTTTCAACCTTCCTAAAAACCCCTACAGAGCAGGGAGGGTGGAGGGCAGTTAACACAGATTTTACTTTACAAGTGTTATCCTGCTGCAGGGTAAAAAACTTCACAGCAGCACACATGTAAACAATGTCTCATCTGGCTGAGGCACAAGGGTGATTCTGCGTGGAGCTGCTTGCCAGCTAACCCTGTGCTAAAGTACCCTCATGTCCCAGCCAGCCTTTCCACAGCATGCTGACCTGGGGAAAGCAGCCCTGGACTGGCAAGCTCACCCTCCAGGTCCCCTGCCAGCCAGAGCTACTCTGACATGGCTCAACATGCTATGCTTCCCGGCACACATGTAAATGCACAAAGGGGAGTAATAAACACCAGAGTTTATTTGAGCACATTAATAGGCATGTGTAGATGCTCCCAGTGGGCGCATCTATTCAAGACGCTATGGTGCCATAACGATGCCCTAGGTGCCGTAGCATCTGTTGGCAAAAACTGCAATGCTGCTGCTATGTCAGAGTTATGCACTCATTATAGTGCATTGCTACAGTGATATAGTGGCCAAAAATAACCATGCACAGCCAACACGGCACAATATGAGTTGTCCCTGCACCATCTTTTAGTACCTCCCTTAGGAAGTAACAAAGGTGCTATATAGCCATGTGTAGATGTGACCACTGAGTAATATCTCACTCCCTAAGAAGTCCAGTTGCTTTCAGCCAATTATAATTAATCTGTTTTCAGAATTAGGTGCTATTCATTGTGAATAAGTCAAAATCTCATCCAAATAATTAGTTAATTTTGAATGTTACATTAATTAGTGAGTTTTCAAGTCTAACTTTATTATATATATAATATTTACAGGTTACAATGATTGGCGAGAATTCTGTGACTTACCAAGAATAAAGACTCAAACTGACATGAATACAATTATAGATAACAAGAAAATAGCTGAAAAAATCATGAAATTGTACCATCATCCTAACAATATTGATGTTTGGCTTGGTGGCCTAGCAGAAAACTTCCTTCCAGATGCTAGAACTGGCCCACTGTTTGCATGTATAATTGGAAAACAAATGAAAGCACTGAGAGAAGGTGACCGGTGAGCATTTTTAAACTGTTGATTTTTATGCAGCAAAAAATTGCTGGGCATTTTACAGGTGTGAGAAAATAAGACTTGAAAGGAAAGAGGAATGTTGTTATCAGCAATTCCTATGTTCCCTTGTTCTTTATCCCTTGACAGCTTAGTGATTTAGTCAATTTGCTTTTTTGCCTGTTTTGTTTCTCTTAGGATGTGTGCTCTATTCCTGCCTACACAAAGATCATTCCTGTGGATAGTCATGTCAGTATTCAGCAGGCAGATACCTGCCTTCCCAAATTCCTGCCTGCATAACCCCTGTGTGAGATTTAAGCTGTCTGTGTATAAAACTTCACTTTGGGAGAAAAAAAGGAGTTTAAGAACTGAAGGTTCAGACTTTGAATGAATAAGGGATTCAGTCTTAATCACTGCATTCAAAATGTAGAGTGCCCATGCAACACGTTATAAGTATTACACAATTGACTGGTTATTCACACAATTAATTTAAATTGGCCACGAGTGCATTTTTATTGCACAAATAGCTGTCCAGCTATAAAAAGAGCCAACCAGCTATAAAATTAGTGCTTGAAAATGTGTAACAATTCTAGAGCTGGTTTCTAGCCAGCTTTAATTTTAATGTGTAGCAGGGATCATATTCTATTTCTAATGGATTCTAAAATCCATTGGAAGTCCTGAAGAATGGATATCATTTGTGAAGATATGGAATTCTGGGGAAAAAGAAGGACCCAAATAATCTGTTACTAGTTAGAGTCCAGTCCAACAAGTATTCATATAAGTAATATTGACTTATTTGATGAACTCATTTCATATTAATGTAGCTGCTGGGACTATTTTTGGACCCATGCAGAAGCAGAAGTCTAGGTACCTAGATAATTTGGAAGTCAAACATTTAGGTGACTTGTGGGGCTAGGCAGAAAGTGAATGGAATTTTTTTGGATTGAAGTTTTCCCATTTATATACCTCCTTTCCACTCAAGTCCTGCTTTAGGTGCCAAAGTCCTTTATTAAATCTAGTCTTAAGGCCCAAACTCCATTTCTTTGCCAAAATGACATACCCATCATGTAAATAAGCATGTAGTCCCTAACCAATGCTAGCTGACTTAGTTCAAAATATCAGTTCCCAGATGCTGGCTCAGGCTCGTAAATCAAAATCAAGCAAGATTTCTGACTGGTTAAAATTCATCATGACAGTTTAGGCTTTTTGTTGGTGATATATAAGCAAGCTGTTGAATACCATAATACCCTTCTTTAGGTCTCTGAGAAAAAAGGAGGCACAACAGTGCTAAATAGGTGATAGAATAAGGGCATGTGCAAAACCACATATGTAAATAAAAACAGGATAACAGAGGTATTATCAGATTTTGGATGACTGCCATAACGCTTTTTGGATAAAAGGCTGTGGCATGTTGAATAGTGACAAAGTATATCTCCAGATTTGTATCTTTTAGTTTGGTAGTCTAAGTGCATGTCTACACATGTGCTTTAATGTGTATTAGTTATTTTAATGCTCATTAAAGCATCACTAAACAAAACATGCTATTTAGTTAATACACATTAAAATAGGCTAGTGTGCATTAAGCATCATTTAAAAACTATAGGTGTTTTTACACATGCTCCAGGTTGGGGAGAGAGTAACCGTAACTAAAACACCCTCAATACATCATGTACAAGTGTCTCTGAATTTCAAAATGGTAGCGGGGGCACTTTAACTAAAACTCATTGAATGAGCTTTAATTAAAGTACCCCCACTGCCATTTTGAAGTGCAGATATCCTGATACATGAGACAGAGAGGCTGCTGGAGTGCGCTCATTAGCACACTCCAGCAGACTTGATTAATTGCAGTTTGTTGAAGCAGTCTCCCTGCATGTCTACAGTCACCCCATACTGATCTGATCACGGGGTAAATTAATTCCTGACCCCAAATTTCATCATTGGTCTAAATCTGAAAATCTAATTGGAGGGGTAAGACCATTAGGCCAGGGCATTGGCATACCTCACTCAAAATTCTCAGGCAGCCAAAACTCAATGCTTCTGAAAAAGCCTCCAAAAAGTCTTACTGGCAAGTTGGTAGAATTTATTATAAAGAAAAAAATCAGTAGTCACATGGTTATGCATGGCCAGAGAAGAGTCACAGGGAACTCCTGTCATACTCCTGTCATACTCCTGTCATACCAATCTGCTAGAGTTCTTTGAGGGTGTTTACAAGCATATAGATGGGGGAGGAGCAGCTGACATAATATATTTGTATTTTTGAAAAGTCAACAAAGTTCTTCACCCAAGGCTTTTTAAAAAACAAGGTACAAAGCAACACAAAAAATATTAGATAGAAAGTTCTTTCTTGGGTTAAGAACTGGTTAAAAAATAGGAAGCAAAGGGTAAGGATGGAAGGTCGAAAGTGGCATCCCACAAGCATCTATATCAGGCCTGGTTTTGTTCAAATTTTTTATTAATGGCCTGGGAATTGAAGCTTACAGTGAAGTTTGCAGATGACACTAAATGATGCCAGGTAGTCAATTCCCAAAATAATAATAGAGACCTCTAGTCCAATTGCCTGAATTCTGAATCTACTGCAGGTGGTTCCCAAGACTTCCTGGCTGCTCTTGCATATCTCCCCGAATCTCATCAAAGCTGTGAGCCTTTTATTTTATGGCTTGCTTCTTCATCTGGAAAGTGAAAATACTACTGCTCTTTACTTAGTAGCACAAGAGACACAACTTGTAAATCCCACACTTATTTTCCTGGTACATTCTTTGTGATTGGGTCAGTCTTTTGGGTGTTCAGAATTCTCCTCCTACAATACACGACTTGCCATCTGAACCATGAAGTCTTTTCTGCTCAGCTCATGTTTTCTGGCCTGATTCAGCCCCCAGCAACTACCCCTCAAGCACTACAAACGCCAGCTTGTCTCTTCTTCTTTTGAGCCTGCTGCTGCTTCCTCCTGTGAGTCCATTGAGTATATATGTCCCTATTCCCTGCTCCAACAATGTGGCTTCTTTGTTCTGCTGCTTGTGATTTTTCTACCCTCCCCTTGAAAACATGTTGAAGGAAGTTGTTTCTTCCAGTTTTAGTCAGTCTTCATAGCATACCAGTCATTTGATCCAAACATTATGTTTAATAATTCCATTGTAGCTAGCCTGGGAGAGATGTATTTATCATATGCCTGACACATGGAGAAGTCCATATTCATAGACAGGCATTTGATGATACATTTTGCAGAAACAATTTCATAATCTCAGCTAGTATTTTTTACATTACACAAAGGTTTCCTAAACCATTTTAACAGTCCTCTAATGTAAGTTAAACATATATTGTGGAGATACATAAATACTTATGTCACAACTGTGCAATCTAACTGCTAGTTCATAAAACACTAAACACCAGGTACAACTTATGCAATTTGAAACTATTACTTCATGATTTCAATATTTTTAGTTAAGTATGAAAAGTAAGAACTGATTACTAGCTCTGCATGTAAGACTAATGTTAGAATAGTGTTCTGTTCTAAAACTTGGTGTTAGATATTTCTGACACCAGGATGGTGATAGGGATGTTAGATATATCTTGGGTGCATTTACATTTGCACTTTGCTGCTGAATTGACTAATTAACTCTTTGGTACAGCACCACCATCTACACTTGCACTGGTATTATGGTGCAGTCAATTAATTAACTCCGCCATAGGATAGTACTGTTGGGGACAGTGTATTATCCTACAGTTAAGTAATTACATGCACTGAAATGGATGTGTAGATTGTGACAGGGGCTGGCTAGAGCACAAGAGTGCTAAAGTGCAGGCCACCTAGCCCCACACTTTAGCACTCTCATGCCCCAGCCGGCCTTTCCACCACCAAACGGTCTACCTGGAGTCTGAGGCTGACCCGCCACCAAGCCTGCTGCCAGCACTGGGCTGCTTGGGGCCAGCTCAAACTGCTGTGATCCTGGGTGGACATGCAGATGCAGCGATGGTGGGAATGCAATGGTGGTGAAAGACAGAAATATTCAAGAACAGGATCAAACTGTTCCTCTTTGCAACTTGCCAATATAAACCTATGTTTAGTATACTGATGGATAGATAATCCTCTCCTTTAATGTTAGCACTACCTCTTTTAGACACTTTTTTTCAGCTCCTTTATTACAGGATCTTATCGTCTTTATTTTGAAATACCTAAGGGGAGGTTTCTGAGTTATCTCCAGGAGTCCTTGTTTTCCCTGATAAAAAAACACAAATTCATTGATTAAAAAATTACAAATTCTCTGAGAAACCCCCCTAAATCTGTGATTAAAATGAAAGACTCCTCATTCCTCCAATGCCCCTCCCCCCTGCCCTGCTGATGCCACTCACTCCCCCCCAGTAGACTCATGGTTCTGCTCATGCCCCTCACTCCCCCCATTAGCCCTCCAGGCCTTGCTCATGCACCTCACTCCCCCCCAACCCTCCATGCCCTTCACCCCTGCTCCCCCCAGCCTGCTGGCCTTGCTAGTACTCCTCACTCCCCCCAAAAACCTCTTGGTGCTTGTCACCCCCGCCATCAGCCCCCTGGCCCTGTTGATGCCTCTCACTGCCAGCATGGCAGCAGTGAGAGGCACAATCCTGCAGCCCTCTGCTACAGTCGTGTGGGCAGAGGACATATTGCCATGTCAGTGCGGAGCTCACAGCGGCAAGGAGATCCCCATGCAGCCCTGCCATGCTTCGCAGTGCCGGGTTGCATCCACTGGGTTTCAGAGGCCCCAGGGGAGGGCAGCAGAGTGTGGAGCCCAAGCCCACAGCAGACAACCCACACCTGCCTCCACCCCACACACAGATCTGGGGGGGCATGGGTCCTCCCTACCACCCCGGGAATATGCTCAGTGGGGGGGAGCTGGTCCCTCCCTCCTGACCCTCCAGATGAGCCATGCGTGGCCCTGTCCCACTCCCCACTGGGGCTCTGAGGCTACGAATTGTGGTCCTGGGCCCCAAGCCTGAAGCCTCATGTACCATCCGACTGGGCGGTAGCCCCAGTCCCAACCTGTCCAACTCTCTTCCTCCCTTACTATGAGGGCCTCAATTCCTTCCACCCCCCAACACACTTGCCTGCGGGAGCTGCTCTCCAGGCTACCTGGGACCATGTACCTGTACAGACATATGGTGCCCCCTGCCTGACCACCCTCCTGCAGAGAACTCTTTGCAAAACTGCAAAAACCACAGATTTCTCTGATAAAATGAGAAATCTACATTTTCTTCAGGAAAAGGGTAAAATCCATGTTTTTTTCCCATTTTTCCATGGGGAACAGAAAACCCAGATCCCTAGTTATCTCTGTCAGAGCAGGTATTCAATCCTGGATCCTCCATTGTCAATGAGCCATTCAAGGGAGTTCTGAGCACCTACATTTCTTACTGACATCCATAGAGGTTGCTGAATGTTTGGTACTTTGCAGGGGTATTGAGCTCTTTGCATGACTGAGTTCCTCGTGAGTTTTAAGATGGGATTGTAAAACTTCAACCTATTAAATTAAATTAATTATTATTGTATCTCCATGAATAAGTGTATATTTCATAACTGTCTTTTGCTAAAATGTTTATTTTTGGTTTTATACTAACACTGTATCTGCAGTCATGAATATTCAACTCTTTGAATTTTATCTCTTTATAATGCCTCTGTTATCTTTCCAGATTTTGGTGGGAAAATGATAATATTTTCACAGAAGTTCAAAGGCATGAGCTCAAAAAACATTCTTTGTCCCGCATAATCTGTGACAACACAGGACTTGCAGAAGTGCCACTTGATGCCTTTCAACTTGGGAAGTTTCCTGAAGACTTTGAATCATGTGCCAATATTCCAGGAATAAATTTAGAAGCTTGGCAGGAAACCTATGAGCAAGGTAATCTAGAAAATTAAGCATCTTCTCTGGTTAGGTAGAATGGGTGGTTATTGATTACAACATTGTCTTCAGAGCTGAGAGCCCTGAATTCAAATCCCCTGTTCATCAAAGCTCTCCTATATGACCTAAGGTGGGGCCAGAGCTATTGCAACCACTGCTGCCAAGCTGGATACTCTGTGTCCTGGGCCACAGTGGGACCAGTGCCAGAGCTGGAAACAGAGACGTGATAGAAAGGAAGCAATAGTGAAGGGGGAAAGAACTGGTGCAGCCAAGAAGGAAGGCATGGGTCAATGGTACATCAGGCATGGTGGCGCAGGCTGAAAGCAGAGGCAAATGGTGGGGCAGAAAGGGGTCAGGGCATGCAGGCCTGGGGGGAGGCAGGATGGAGACAAATAGTAGGCAGCCAAGGAGTATGTGTCAGGAGGCAAGGTGTGTGAGGGAGTTTAGGCACATGTGGGAACGGAGGGCCAGGCCTCAGGGCCTGAAGATACCAGGGTACACAGGCAGGCAGCATTGGGAAAAGTTGTGGGGAAATGAGCAGCAGGAGGCAAATGACAGGAGTCAGGCCATCTGACCCCCCACTGCTTGTCCCCCCATGCTACTGCTTGCCCTGCTGCATCCGTTGGGTGGGTGATGCATAAATTAAAGATGACCCTTTGATAATTAGATTCTATACATGGAGATTTATAAATTTTTATAAATCTCCATGTATAGAATCTAATTATTGGAGGTTGCCTAAATTCAAAGCTGTCTTGGATTTGGGTAAATATGGTAAATAGGTAGAATATAGATTCTACCTCAGCCCAGATCCACAAAAGGTCTTCATTGCCTGAGCCCAATTGTGTGATCCACAGAATTCCTACTAATCTCTTTAGGCTTTATCCAGATGTGCAAGGGCATGTACTTGCAAGCTGCATCCACATGTGGTGTGGACGTTTGGTTTCCTGGGAACAACTAGCAGTTTGGCACCTTGTGCCGTCTCTGTCCCCAAGAAAAGCCCATGACACATACTCTGGCATGTGGCAAGTTACACCTGGGGGCAGTAGGGGAGGCTGATGCCAGCACACTTCTGGCCCCAGCAGCCTTACCTGGGGTCCTGGGGGTCTTCTGGGGCTGCACCAACAGCAATTGCACCACATGGAGCCTAATTGGCAGCCATAGCACAGCTCCAGCTGGTCTAGCTTTTGAGCAGTGCACTCTTCCTGTGCATGCGCTGCTCTGTGTTTTTTCTCCAGATATCCAGCCGTCAAAAAAACCCTCCACACTGCTTCCTTGCAGCACAGAGAATGACTGAACATGCAGTATGTGGTGCCACAGACATGTCTGCACCACTACATACCCCATGGCTGCACTATGGATGCAGCCTCAGTGGCACAAATAGTAACAGCACAAATTTGTGGCGCTACTTTTCGCTGCAGAGCCTGCCCCTGCACGTGCACTTCGATGAGGGACAAATTGTTCTGCTTTGGGCAAACTGCCCTTTCCCCACTCCTCCTGGCTCCCAGTGTGCTGGAGCAGCTAGGGTAAAATAAAATAGTAGAGACACGCCAGCAGCTGGAGCATCTCCCTGGAGGACTGAGTCTCTGTTTGTTCTGTCACATTCTATTGTAGCATGTGCCGCAGCACTTTTTTTCTTGGCATTTTTTTTTCGACTGGGAAATCCTGGTAGCAAATTTGTCCCCCTACCCCAATTGCAAATTTGCAGTGCAGGGCACATTTTAACATTTCAAGCATGCAGTCTGTGGTGCCACACACCACATGTGCTTGGATGTCTGGACGTGACTATAGAGTCTCTGCATACTTTAGGTTCACCAATAAAGTTTTGTAAGTGCCTGGAGTGCTGCTACTGTGTATATGCCCAGAATGACTACCATGCTACTGAGGTGGAGAAAGGCAGGATTGGGTGTCTGAGTGCTGGTCACATTCCTAAATACATTTGTCCAAATACAGTCCTAGGGACCAGGTCTACCCACTCTACAGGGAGTGACCTCATCCCTGGGCTAAAGTCTCATGCTCACGCTTGTTCGCTATTTCTGTCTTTCTGGCCCCATGACTTGCATTCTTTTCTGCATAACAGCATCTATTTAACAAAATGCCCCAACCCATTCTCCACAATATCATTATGTATTGAGCACCCTCTTCTAGTTGTTGGTTTGAACTCACTCTGACTGGAAAATGCCTACATCCTTTTATCCTACTTTGTACATGAGTGCTTTAACTTATAGTCTCTTATATAAAAAGTGACAGTCAACAGTTCCCCATTACCTTCTTTTCCAGATGCCTTTTAAAAGAAAGGAGGAAACAACTCATCTACACTCAAAGAGATGACTTAGGTTCCTAAATTCAGAGTGAAGTTCAGGGTTGAGAATATTGTTTTGCATAGCTATCAGCCAGGGAGAGGGTGGGATTTTACACACACTTCTCCTTCAGGCTAGCTTAGCCAGCTCACACTCAGTATACTGGATGTTGTGACTCCAATTCTGAGATGCAATCCACTCCGTAGGCATTTTAAAGGGATCTTAGGAACCAAACTCACAGTTGCAAGCTCCTCTCTGAGGGTGATGCTAAGTGGGTTATGCTAATTATTGCCAATCCACCTTTTTTTGCATCAGATCCTAAATAATAACTGTACAATGTTCAGTATGAAAAAGTAAACATTTAACAAGAATAATGCTTCTTTCTGATAGAGTTTAATACAGCTTTTGTCTAATTTTTAATTCTTGGTTAACTTTAAGCCTGACTCAATAAATGTAGTCAGTGTATCAAGGACATGGAAAATGATGTTTGGTATATAAAACTATTCAAACTGACATGTATCTTTAATATATATGTCTCCCTTTATTTCCAGAGGAAACATGTGGAGTCCCAATGAAAGTGGCAAATGGCGACTTTGTATATTGTTCAGAATTTGGAAAATCCATAGTGATTTATTCATGTCAATTTGGATTCCGGCTACAAGGAGAAGAACAATTAACCTGTACAAATAAAGAATGGAGTTTTCCATCACCAGTTTGTATGGGTATCTACATTTAAATGTGTCTTACTTTGTAATGGCCAAAGACTTACAATATTCACCAAAAATAAAATTGCCCTATTGTCCTTTAAAATATCTGAGGGATCTCAGACTCTTCAGCCAAAAGAAAAGAAGGCTGAGAGGGGACCTGATTGCGGCTTACCGCTATATCAGAGGTGTACATCAGGGGCTTGGTGAACAACTGTTCAGCAGGGCACCCTGGGGGAAAACTAGAAACGATGGCCACACACTCCTGGAAGATAATTTCAGGCTGAACATTAAGACCTTCTTTACAACTAGGGTGTCCAGACTATGGAACAAGCTCCCCCCAGAGGTGGTGCAATCATCTACCCTCAAGGTCCTCAAGAGAAGACTGGACGGTCACCTGGGTGGAGTCACCTGACCCCAGATGTCTTTCCTGCTCATGCAGGGGGCTGGACCCAATGATCCTTCAGGGTCCCTTCCAGCCCTATGATTCTATGCTTCTGAAAAAAAAACTGTTTCAAAACTTTCACTTTCCATATTGTAGCAGCCAGGGGTGTGCTTTTTAAACTGAAGAGACAGCTAAACTTCTAAAATTAGTATAGCTGTAACTCCATACAACTACTTAAGGGATTTTTAAATAGATGTTTCAACTCCACCAAGTCTGATTCACAAGTCAACTTATAGGTATGATGTCAAGGGAAAATACTGATTTCTACTAAACAGGAACTTAGAATGAAGTTTTGTGACTGCCGCTGAGTATTATACTGAAAACATATACTTTCCTTTGTTCCTATAGTCAGCATCATAGCAGAGCAACTGGAGACTGACCCCATTATCTTTCTGGTGCTGTTTTGAAGGGAGCTGTCCCTCCCATAAATAACTAGTATAGCACCATGAATCCAGACATCTAGTCAGTAAGGAGCACGGGAGTTATAAAAGTAGTTAATTGACTCTCCTGCTCCTTCATATAAATTTGCTAATTAGAATTAGAATTAATGCACATGAAAAATAGTACCAGTTAAAAATTATACAGTGCAGGTTTTCTTTCTTAGCATGGTTCATGAATATTTTCAGGGTGTGGCCTTTTGTGTTTCTTTGCTTTTCTTCCACTTCTCCTTTTTGCTACTGAATGGGAGAGGAGGTTAGAGGAGAAAGGGGGCACTGCAAACATTTTATTAAGGAAGTTTCACTGTATATGAGTTCATTTTATGCAGGGTTCATCTTCCTCTGTGTGCTCAGGTTTCTGAGTTCCTATATATACTGAAACTGTTTAGCCTTTATGAGAACTTTAGAGAAAATCAAATCTGAAAAGGCCATATTTAGGAATACTTTGTAGGTGTTGGCAAATTAATTTTAATGCAGGTGCTACTGCTGATGTTCAGTAAAGTCTGCTTATCAGTATTTCTGTGACAGTAGAATAGACAGCTATTCACCTTAATTGCATACCAGATAGAGAAAAATCAAATGAAATCTGCAGCCTTCCCTTTATTGAAATCCTATTTGTCTGCAGAATTCCACCCACATAAATGCCATATAAAGAAATAAAGCTGTTAAATAAATAATATATTTTTTCAATATATTAATGTTCTAGCATAAAACTGAAAAAATAAGTTACATGAATTAGCCATTTCTCATCCCAGTTTTTATTAATATGTTCAACAATGTAAACAAAAGTTTGTATATCTTCTATATGAAAACAAGCCATTAAATAGACAGTACCTTTTTAATAAAAAGAAAATCATCAGGAAAGCGCTTGTACAGAGGCTACTTTACTTTATTTTACTTTTTTACTTGTACTTTATTTTCACAGTAGATACCACTTATACTTTATACTTGTACTTGTGCAAGAACACAGTAACACCTTATTACTCTTGTTGGCTCATGTAAATCAGTTGATTCCCGACTTTGCCAGCTTTTCTTATATTCTCATACTTCACAGCCTTATTTTCTTCAGCAGAGCAAAAAATGAATATGGAAGTGGGTGGCAGAATCTAGGCCTAATTCACTCTGCCTCTATTTTTCCATCTCTAAAATGGAAATAATGGAGCTTGTTGTAGTTAAGAGATACCTGAGGCAGGTTGTACAAAAGTAGCTAAGTCAGCTAAGTCAACACAAGACTGCAGGTACAGTAGGCTATTTTGTCTATATTTTGCTTTAGGGTATGTCCACCATTCAAAAATCCAATTCAGAGGTGTAACTGCAGCTCTTGTAACATTCACTTGAGTTTTAAATTGCCTAGTGCACATATTGGCAGCATTGCAGAGCATTTATCCTTTGCTAAAATATGGGTGAGTCCTTTTCTTCCTCTTCCCCTCCAGGTGATTTGGATCCTAAGATAATGGAAGTATAACATATAATCAACCCTGAATCAGATGCTTAAAGTGGAGAAATTTGCATATAGCCAGGAACTTAGCATTTCCCACTGGTAATCTGTTCAGTGCCTGCATGTTCTTGGAGGCACCTACAGCTGTCCACTGAGAGGAAATAAGAGAACTTTGTGCCTCTACAAACAAAGTGGAATCACTCTCATAAAGCAAGATCATATTTGTGTACAAGCAGTCACATAAACTTAGATGTCTAATATGTGGACCAGGATCTAGGAATTTGTGTACAAGTGTTCTTCTCTTTGTAATACCTGTTATTGGAAGCATATTTAATAATGTAGTGAATCATCTTGATAGTTTTTGGCCATTAATTATCATGATGTGTTTATTTTACAGACATAAATGAATGTGAAAACCACATGAGTTCACCCTGCCACCCATCTGCTAACTGTATTAACACCAAAGGCAGCTATGAGTGTCTTTGTTCTGATCCCTATGTGCTGGCAGAAGATGGAAGAACTTGCATAGGTAATGTATCTGCTCCTACCAGTGATCTGGGTATGCAAATTGCAAACTTGAAATAAAAAATAGTTGTTATTCAAAATCTACTTTTAACTGGTTAAATTATATACTTTAATCAGCCATACCTGTAAAGATACACTCAGTTTGTCAACCAAAATGAGGCTGCCAAATGAAATATAGGCACAATTATAATCCAATCTCATCTTGAGTAATTCCAGTATTTGTGATATTCTCTAATCATTCTCTGAGAGTGCTTGATTTTCAATCTATCTGAGCTGGATGCTTGTATAGCGGATATTGAAAACATTGAGGTAATATTATATATAGCCAAAGTTAGGTTTAAAGATTTTCAACTTTTATTTTTTCAGACTACTAATAGTACACAGTACATCAAAGTCGCATCTTACGCGGGGGTTACGTTCTGAAGTCAGCGTGTAAGGCAAAAATCGCATATAGTCAAAATTACCCCACCACCGCCTCCCTGTAGTAGCGGCGTGCATGCAGTGTAACAGCTGCACCTACTATGGGGTGGCGGCGGCGGGGGACAACCTGCTGCTGCTGCTCCGCACATCCTCGCTGCTGTCAGGCACCTTCCACATGCACTCCTCGCCCCTCTCATCTTCTGCCACCTAGTCCCGCCAGGGCACCCAGCTGAGCATGAGCAATCTGCTGCCCCCCAACCATGCCGGCACATGCAGGCAGTACCACGCGGCGCTGCACTACATGCCATGCCCCAGCTGGCACCCGGTGGCCAGCCGCAGCAGCCAAGCATGTATAGCTGAATTTGCATAAGTTAAATGCGCGTAAGATGTGACTCCACTGTATGCTACTGCAAGAGCTGTATAGAAGTAGTAACTGTTCACATATTATAGCATAATACTTGTGCCTTATAGGTTGTTAAAAAAAGGGAGCAAAAATAGTTCCATATTCTAGTTTTTTCATGCTAATTGTATTCATAAATCAGTTACCTACATCCTTTTCCTTCATTGCTTAGACAAATATAATATTTAGTTGGAGAGAGATAATCTTGAAATTATCTCTGAGGAAATCTTGGTAGCAGTGTATGATCCTGTTATATATGGAATCAGCACATCATGCAGTGTATGAAGTAATGCTATTCGCTTTCAGAGCTGCATCGACTAGCTGAGTATGACATGTAATCTCCCTTTCTGGGAGATTTCCCTGGGCCTTCTACATGGACTTCTGATGGCTGGAATAACCCCAAACCTGTCGCCACTTTCAAATACTATCAAGTTGAATACAATTTTAACTGGTGATATAATAGTAAAAAGTTCTGTATTTCATTAGCAACCTCCAGCTTCTCAGACTATTGACTTTAAATTCACTGTACTAAACTTGACAAAAATGCAGACCCCTTACTTACAACCAATATTCCTTTCTATCTCCACTCTGCTTTCTTTTTCATTCCTTACCTTTACCCTTTTCTCTTCAAGGCCCTGGTTTCTCTTTTCACAGAAGCCTATTTATCTACCTCTATGATTTGGTTAGGTTTAGAGCTTGTAGGGCATTATAAACGATTGTCTCACTTTCTGAGAGTGGAAGCAGAAGAATCAGCTCCCTAAAATGCCTGCTGGGTTCCTGCTTCCAGAGAGGCTGTAACAACAGAACTAATTCACATTCATGCAATGAAACTAAGAAACTTGCTATCTTGATTCATTGTTATAACCTACAAAAAGCACACTCAGATTCTTTCCAAGGTGAGTCTAATGGGGTGTATTAATCAGAACTCCAATTTCTCTCTCACTACAACACCAAATTTTCTTTTTTTAAAGTGATGCTGTATTTTGCAATATTATTAATGGGCCATGAATCTCATTGCATATACAGTTTTAACATTCCAACTCACTGCACACCTTACCTATGAAACCTTGAAACCAGCTGGATGTTATTTTTAATTGCACAGAGGAAAAGTAAGCTGATACCTTCCCCGAAGACTCATAGTATGCACTGTCACCTTTGCAAATATTGAAGTGCTCATTTATGTGATATGCAATTGGTTGTCATGCTATGGTTTGGGACCACTAACAGTTCTCAGAGTACTTCCAGGGAGATGTGCTGCTTCTGTGTGCTGGAGTGACATTTCCTGCTGATTGTATTTAAAAAAGAAGTCTTGTGGTGTTGCCAGACTAGTTTTAAAAAAGCAGAGAAATGACACTTTTCTGTACTCTGTATAGGTATTTCTTTTTTTAATTTGCAGAATATTCCTTTAGCAGAAGTTGAGACATACTGCAATTTGTAGACCATTCCAAATTCAGTGAGACTAACATGCAGATTAATGTAGAAAAATTAGATCACTGGAATCTGCAACAAGAGGTTGGGATTTGTTATAAATACATGTGCACCTTGGGAGAAGAATATAAATAGCGTAGAAATGGACTCGGGGTATAACCAGTCAGCTGTCTTCATTGTATTAGAATTTATTTTCATCCTATACTTTAACTGTCACCTGTTTATGACCTCACTACATTTGTGGTGTTCTTTCCCATAGGAATCAGATCAATTTAATAATGGACTGGGCCACTTGGGTTGTCAGGTCTAGTCTTCTGCTATGACAGACAGCAATGTTGTATAAATATTTTCATAAACTGATCATACTCCATTTTAAAATTAGTTAGGTTTTTTGTTCCCCATTATTTCTTTTGGATGACTTTTTCAAAACTTCATTGTTCTGACAGCCAGAAACCTTCTAGTTCCATCCTAAATGTATTCATGCCAATGGATACATATTTCTTCTTGAGCCAGTATTGTTCTTTTGTTAGTGATGAATTGATTAATGCCTTAGCCTCGTGGTCAGCCAGTCAACAGCTATTTATATGTATTCCTGTTTATTGCGACGTAAGAAAAACTACTCATTTACTGACAGACTTTTTAAGAGGGGTCTTATCTCTCTTCCTAGATCCTGGGATTAAACCACAAGCATTCTGTATCATCTATGGTCTCATAAGAGCTCATAAGTTAAGTACTGTGAGAGAAGATCAATATTTAATAAGGAGACTTACTAAGAAAATTGTGGTTCAGGCATACTTCCCAAAACATTGGTGCTAAATCTACATTTTAGCATTGTTGTTGAATCTTCACCAATGACTTTGGGCCTTGTAACATGCTGCGCTTTGAACTGCTCAAATGTTGATCCATGTTTGTGCTAGCTCAAGTTTGTAACAGTCACACCTTGAGGCTAAAAACCTTCTCTGACTGTTCCCCACATATACAGCTGTGACATGTGGTGAACAGGAGCCTGAGTTCAAGCTACAATTGTAAGTTGCCACTACAGGGCTGGTGAGCCAGGAGAGGCTTTTATCCCTACTCTAGGTGGGAGGGTCTTGAGGGCACAGCTGGACAGATAGTTGTGGTCAGTCACGGTGATGCACTGTGCCTGCAAGGCCTTGATCTTTATGTGGCACTGCTGTGCCCACTGGTTGTGCCTGTGCTCCCACATTTGGTCTGATATATGCATGATGGAGCAGCCATCCTACTCAAACTAGTGCTGCACTTCTGCCTCACCCCACAGCACCAGAAAATCATCCGTCTCCTCCTTGGTCCAGTTGGGACCCTGGGTGGAAGGCATAGGTGTGGGCACATCTGCAGACAGGGAGGAGGCCATCATAGTCCCGTGGGGGCTCTCTGGGCCCCCGTGCGGCTGTCCCTTAGCTGCCAGGCCCACACAGCTGCCTGCAGTGCCCAACGCAGGGGCACGGCATGGGACAGTCAGCCATGCAGCAGAGGCAATGCCCTATGGCACCTGCAGGGTCCAGGCAGGTTGCTGGCACTGTGCTGTGGGCTGGTGGAGCTGGCAGTGCTTGCCTTACAGCTGCCCCTGGGGGCTGAAAGGTCTGGCCGGAGGCTGGAGCAGCTTGCAGCACCCTGAATCCCTGGACAAGGTGGTCCAGGTAGCCATATAGCAGTGCAGAGACAGGCAGAAGCCCTGGGGTGCAGGCAGGATGGTAATGGTGTGGCCTGCCCGGGGGGACACACGGGCCCTGGAGTGCTCTCAGGCTCCCTGTTTGTGTGTCCTAGGGTTCAAAATGTCTGCAGGCTTTTAAAGCCTGACAGGGGCTGCCATAAAGGTAGCCAGCCCTGGGGCTGGCCTGAGGCTGGCCCCTACTGGTAGGGCTGACCCAGGATCAGACTTGCTCCTAGGTCCAGTCCAAATGTTCAGTACTGCACACTGACTAATCCTGCTTAAATTTGCTGCCTGTATTTGCAAGCAGCAAATTCAAGCAGGATTAAGGTGTTTTACTGCACAGTAACTATGCCAAGTGAAGACACAGACATTTACTGTGCAGTAAACTATACTAATGCATGATAACATGTCTCATGTAGATGTGCCCAATGTAAGTCATTATTATTAATTGCCAGAATCATTAATACCAATCTTTTCAATGGGCAATAGATTATTACTACTGTATGTAATCAGAAAAGAGCTAGTTTAGTTTATCTCTGTGATGTCTAATGGGAAAAATTTACATATTTATCTGTGATTATTAGGGATGTGTGAAGCTTCGGGTGGTGATTTGATTCAGAGGAGATTCAGCCCAATTCAGTGGCCAAATCTCTGAATATGAAATGAATCAGGGGTCTAATTTAATGGTCCAAATTGATATAAAGCTCTCTGAATCTTCGGAAAAGATTCGTAGCGCTTTGCTGATTCGGGTAGTCCCCCAAGCTGGTAAGTACTAGTGGCGGGGAAGTGGGGCTCAGGTAGGGGACCATAGGGGGACCCCCACCAGTCCCCCCAACCCCTCTGCTCCCATAGCCCCCCCACTCCTGCATGCTCCCACAGCCCCCCATGGCTGCCCCACCTGCCCCAGCTCCCAGTCCTTTAAAGAAAAGCCCCGATACTCACCGGGTGTTGCCAGGAGGGGGACAATCCCTACTGCCCTCCACTGCCCCTAGCTGCATGGGGGGCTCTGCCATGAGCCCCCTGATCCTCCTGCTCCCCCAGCCCCCCCATGGGTGCCCCGCCCAAGCCAGCTCCAGCCCTTTAAGAAAACAAAAGCTGAGAAAAGCCCCCCCTGTGGTGTGGGGCAATGGGGGGCATTGGGGTTCACCCTCCACTGGCAGGAACAGTGAGTCCAGGGATTTTGGGGGGGGTTCTTAAAGGGCCAGAGCTGGCCCAGGCGGGGCACCTGTGGTGGGGCTGGAGGAGCAAGGAGGGATCAGGGGGCTCAATCAGAGCCTCCCACGCAGCATGGAACAGTGGGGGCAGCAGGGATTGCCCCCCTCCCAACAGCACTTAGTGAGGTGGGGTTTTTTTTTCCAAAGAGCCAGGAGCTGGGACAGGCAGGGCAGCCATTGCTGGGAGAGGGGTGGGGGATGGGCCTGGCCTGGCTGATTTGGAGATTCAGCAATAGAGGAATCTCCGAATCAGGTTCAGGTGACTTGAATCGGGACAGTGATTCAAATCATCGAATCAAATCACTGTCCCTCAAACTGACCAAATCCGAAGCAAATGTTAGCCGCTTCACACAGGCGTATTATAGTGTAGTTGCTATTCAGTGTAATTTATGTTGTTCATTGTTTTATTTGTATTTTTATTTCATAACTTGTATTTGAATAGCCTTTTTTTATCTTCAGCTGGTACTTTGTACATTCAGAAGGAGCTTGTTGAACCAAAGTGAAAATGCATCTCAACTCTCTTAAACCAACACATGGCTTATAATAAATGAACAGCTGGAATTATAAAGTGATTGAAATTTTAGGCGTATGTGGTTTAAAGGGGTTTAAAATTATTAAAGTACTTCAAATCATTATTAGGATTTCAGTCATCTAAAGTGCTCTTAAAAATGCTAATAACATTAATTATTCTATGTGGCGCATTCATATAATATTCAGTCCTGTTTTATGGTGGACTTTATCATTAGTTTCCAGACTTCCTTTTCTAAAGTTGGGTAACATTTCTAGTTTAGTCAAAACTTGTACTGGGAAATGATGGGAACAGTAAACTTGTTAATTGACTCTCCTAGTCACAATAATGATAAATAATATAATACAGATTTGTTGCTTATCTTCAGTTTACAAATCCCTATTTTCTCCATTTTCCTGGTCTTAAAATAATGGAAAAAATAGATGAATTCAAAATTAGGACTGAAAAGAAGATACTTTGTACAAAGAGATTATGAGAAGTGATTCAAAAACATCTTTGAACCAAAATTCTAGGGTATGATATGTGACAGAGGGATGTCATTTATGAGGAAATGTTCAAAACTGGCTAAAGTAAGTTGTATTCCACAATCTTTTAGGTGCTTTTGAAAATATCCCCTAATTTTCACCATGCTGCTGGTAAGAGGCATGACTTGGATTTGTTTTGCAATCACACAATAGTGCCATGAAAATCCTTTCAACTTCTTAACATGCCCCAAAATGGTAGGACCCATTAAAATACACTATAATGTAAATAACAGATAATAACCAGGAGCAGGAGAAGCACATTAACAGAAAGATT
This sequence comes from Crocodylus siamensis, assembly GCF_052110815.1. Taxonomy (NCBI): domain Eukaryota; kingdom Metazoa; phylum Chordata; order Crocodylia; family Crocodylidae; genus Crocodylus; species Crocodylus siamensis. Next base: position 33,419,510 of record NC_143395.1, on the reverse strand, counting down.
GGTTTTTGTTTAAAATACATTATATATTAGGTGTCAGAAGCTGTGCTGTCCTGCACGTCAGCTCAAAGGAGTAGAAGTAATGATAATACTCCCCAATATCAGTACTATAAAAGTGGTTTTTCATCATAGGAAATCAGGCTTCACAGAGCATTAGGTTGGTAAAGATTTGTTTGTACCCTCCCTAACATACTCACAATAGTAATTATATTCATGCACCAGCAACTGAAATACTAATTGTCTCTCTCTCCTTGGGGCAGATGGTAGACTAGGGCCTGCTGCAGTCATACCCTCAGTGGAGAGTCCCAGACCTGGCCAGGCCAGGGCCCAACGCCACATTCGTCTGGCTGCCAGGCAGGTGCGGCTCAGCACAGCCATGGCACAGAAGTGGGATTGGGCCCCACCTGGTCACATCTGGGACTCTCCATTGTCTAGGGCTATGTGGGGGTGGGGGGCTCCTGCAGTGGAGGCCCCAGGGATCTGTTCCCATCCCCCACTTCTACTCCAGTCACAGCGGGAAGCCACAGCAGTAGCTGCCTTGTCCCAAGCACAGGTGGAGGAGCATGAGCCCCCGGGGCCTCCATTAAGCTGTCCCCAGCAGAAGGACCCCCACCCCTTCATGCCTAGACCATGGAGAGTCCAGACCTGGCCAGACGAGGGCCTGATGCCATGTTCATCTAGGCACCAGGTGGGCAAGGCTCAGCATAGCACAGAAGTGGGATTGTACCATGCCCAGCTGGGTCTGGGAAGATCTGGTCATCCAGGGGCACATGGGAGGAGGGGACTCCTGCTGCTGGATGCAGCCTGGAGGAGCCCCTGGGGGGTCCATGCCCCCCCCCACCTGTGCTTGGGATGAGGCAGCTGCTGCTGTGGGCTGTCCTCTGCGTCCTGAGCACAGGTAGGCACTACCACCTCCAGCCCCCTAAGTTCAAATCCTCCCACTTGGCCAGGCTGGGGCCTTACTTGCCTTTCCCTGATTTTGGCTGGGCTGCATGGTCAGTCACTCACTGCAGGGGCCTTGCTCTGACTCCTACCCCTCCCCTCCCCAACAGATTAACCTGCTGGGGGTGGGGGCGGGGGGGAGTATGTGTGCACGTGCATAAGCGCCCAGCTCTCCCCCAGCCCAGAATCAACCAAAAGAGGCCCTGGGATCTACCTGTCAATTAGAATCGATGGGTTGGTGACCAACTGAGCTGGACTGTAGACTAATAATATAGCCCAAACATGGCATAAGAAATCTCTACAAATTCTATAATAAATTATAAAGAGAAATTTAAGCTATGGATGTTTCCAAAAGACGAAAGTAATTAACAGTGATACAACACATACCTGTTTCCCAAAAATTGGGGTGACACCTCTAGGGGGAGAGTGATTTTCTGCTAAGAATTTCTTCCCATTTTAAAAGCCACTGTCCAACAACATCAGTGGCATTTCTACTTCATTCCATGGGTGTCAACAACCCTCTCTCCTTTCAATAGTCTTAATGTTCCACTAATCGAGCTATCCTTTCTTTTTGCAATTTTCTCTGCTGTTAGCTACTCCTTGTCTTTCTTTCATTCCACAGACCTGCGAGCTATTTTAATCTCTTTTGAAAATCTCAGATTCAGCCATGATGTCCAGTCTTCAGCAGCAGGCAAGAGCCTCTGACAATTCCACTGTAAAAGGGTTAAAACTATATATCTTTTAACTAAGCAGGAAAGGGAGGGTGATTAGCTCTACCCCTGCACTATGCTGCCATAACTATGGAAAAAATAGTCATTCTTCCTTTTTCAAAGAGAAGGTGTTCTGCTTATTTGGGGATGTATGGTATATGAGAAAAAGGGTACCACCTAGGAACGAATGCTTCACAGAGGTAAAAGTCACCCTTAAAAAAGTATAGTCTAACAATGCATTTATGTACAATACAATATTGATCTCTAGGAGGTGGTACCAGTTAAAAGAAACTTGTGTTGTTTTGTTGTTTTTTGTTTGTTTTCTCCTTTTAGGCCATACTTTATCTTTCAGTCACTATGAATATAACTGCTACATCCTTGCTCAGGGACAAACCAGACAGGGTATGGTGGTGCAGTTGTATCCCCCTTTCACTGTGTATCGCATATGTTGGGAGGTCTCAGAGCTCACCACCATGTCAGCGAGCTCTATGAGCTCGCCAGTTGTTTGGCACAGCATCTGCCCAAAGTCCTGCTATCCCGCCTTCCCCCTACTTCCTCTAATTCAACATCAGGGGAAAAGAGGGAGGCGTGAGCAGTAGTGGCAGGAACACTCAGCACTGTTTTACCGGAGTTCAGGGGCTGCCCACAAGTGCTCATCCTTTCCTTTTCCCTGATGCTGAATCTGGAGAGGACCACGGCAGGCGTGCGGGGCCCCGGGGTCGGTGCCCAGCTACCCCGGGAAGGGGCGGATGGCCCATGCCGGGGCGGCAGGAGTTGGGGGAGGGTTACAGTTAGGGTTAGGGCAAGGCCCAAAGCTACTTAAAAGCAGGGACTCCAGGCAAACCCTGAGCTGAAAATCTCAAAGAGTTCATAGCACATGCTGAATTCCAGCAGGAGCTGTGCTGACATGCTGGTGAGCTCAGAGAAAAAGTTCACTGGCATCAGGATCATAATGAAGGGTTGAAGCCAAGGCCCCTTCAGCTGTATGTCACATACACCATGAGCTCTCTTCACTGTGCATGCACCACACAGCTAAAGTGGGTGTAGTCCCACTCCCATTGCCACAATCCTGCATGTGCCCATGACTTCACTCGGTTTAATTAATCCCACTATTTTTTTAATTTGAGACTGATTTCCGCTCAGTATGAGTATGAGATGAGGAATCAAACCTTTGTTTCCATTGCCTGGTAGAATCTGCATAGTATTATGTACCAATATTTCATGCAACAATGAGGACTGACTCAAACGGGAAAACTGGCCTTATTAATATCATAGTAGTATTGGAGTGATATTGTTGCTGTGATGGGTCAGGATATACACAAGAGGCAAGGATATTTTGGAGAACGATAACTTTTATTGGACAAACTGTGTGGCTGCGAGAGGTTTAGACTAGTATTTTTAGCACAAACACTCTTCTTCAGGTCTTAGAAAGAAACAGACACAGCTTGAGCTAAATAATGAATAGAATAATAATCTATGGGAAAACTCCATATGTAAATAGAAACAGCCTGGCTAAAGGGTAGAATAGGGCTGTAAAAACAGCAAAGACTCATTATCCAGTTAGCTGAAAGGCCAGAGAAATGCAGTAGGAAGGATAATAACCTGATAATGAAAATAACAAGACTATCAAGGAGGGAGAGAGATTAATACATAGTTTATAATAGAGCCAATGTTTGTGTTTAGTCCTTATTTTTTTCTGTCCAGTAAAGGTATGAGTATTTGTTCCCAGACCCATCTTTTTTTCAATCTGTTTTGTAAATTCCCCTTCAGGAAAAGGATTGTGAAGTTAGAAAATGAGGTTCTGATATTTTGTAGCCATGATGGTCAAGGAAACATGGAGAGGAGAAGATTTTTCCTTTGTTATTTATGATCGATATTATTGGACCAACTATATATTTCTTTAGAGACTGGATGAAGAGCATCTGATGCCTGAAAGCTTGTCCAGTAGCTCTCCCAACTAGGCAGTTCATCCAATAAAAGATATCACAAAAAACGTTGCTTGTCACAAAGTGAGTGGTAGTTCTGTTAAAAGAGTTTTCCTCCCTGTTTATCTATGTGTCTGTCCTTTATCCTTTTCCTGTGTTTGTTCATTCAAGAGTGTAATTTTTGTCTATTTTCACCTAAGTATTTTCTGTGAGGTCATCTGTTTTACTGGGTGAGGAATAGATATGTATAGGATCTGTGGATTCTAATAGTTTCAGTATGGGGGTGTTTGTTGTGGTAGCAGTGGAGGTGAGTTGGCAAGTCTTGTATGTCTTATTAAGACAGGATTGTGACCCATTACATCCCGTTAACTGTACGCTGATCAGTGAGGAATTGCTTATGATGATGAATTGAACAAGATTAAGGAGTTGTTTGAAAGCCAAGAACAAGGAGATTGGGAATATTTCTGTCAAATCTGATCCTTTTTGAGTATTGTCTGTAATTGTTAGCTGATCTTTCTTATTGCAGGGTGATGTGTAACAACTAAGGGTATGTGGTCAGTGGGGGTTACTTCAGGGTTTTTAAATGGCTCTTTCAAAGATACTCTGTCTGCTGGAACATCCTTGCAGGGAACAGGTTTTCATATCTGAGGGATGGCCTGATGGTTTTATAGAGTTTTATTGGGAGTTCTAATGTCTAATGGGCAGGAAATACAAAAATGCATGCTGGAAAAAATACTATGACTGATATGTCACTACACTGTGTTTGTTGCTGACACAGTGAAACCCATTTTTATATGTTACAGATTCTGGAAGACTTCCTAAAGGCTCTTTAGTTTCCATCATTTTAGGTGGTGTTCTGAGCATTTGTTTAGCAGTATTAAGCTGGACACTAATTTGTCAGTGGTAAGTTTCATGTATATTTTTTTCACCAATCTTTCTTTGACAAGCATACATTTTTTTCTTCTCTTGGAATTTTCTTAAATTAAGTCTTCTCTTTCTGCAGTCAGGAGGTGACATAAAGTTATCTATCTGTGAATCCCTGCAGTATATAATTTGTTTGACACAATATAACTATTAGTCTGTTCATTATCTCTTGCACAAGGAACATTTTCATTATCATTAGTTCATTTTAGATACACCAACCAATACCTCATTGGAATCAATGGTACCTAAAAATGTCAGTTATCTGAACTGAATTTAATCAAAATAATATCTTATTCAGAACTAAAATATTCAGTGACATTTTGAAGAAAAGTGGGGGGTTTTCTGAAAATACTGCTTTAAAAGCAGATTTTATCCACTTAGTGCTATTTTCACCTCTGTTTATGAGGGCACTGACTGAATTAAGAGCTGTAATTAATAGACTATACCCTAAGCACCATTCTAAAAATCTGAGTTTCATTCCTGCTTTCTAAGGGTACATACAACCTTACATTGAGCTCACCCCAACTAAGGACAATCTGAATGCTCAGAATGCATAGCCCAGGGGCTAGGAAAGCCCAGCCATTCACATCCCGAAAGCTGTGCTGTTCTTCCCTCTCCCCTCTGACCAAACTATTTCTCTCCCAGCTCAATTACACCTCTCTAGATCAGGCAACCCCCTGCCTGCAGACTGACAAGCTACTCAATCCTACCAGTCCCTCCTCTACCCATTTACCTCCCGCTGCCCTGCCAAGTAGCAAACACTTGCACATGCCACCTTGAGCTCAGATTTATGTAGCTTAAGTTAAGCCACCCAAACTTCATCTGGGACCCATGAAAGCTTGTGCATGTCCAGTGTTTGAGGAAATGGTACTGTTGGAGACCACTTGTAAGGTAAGGAAGAATAAAAATAGGAATAATAAACTTCATGGCCTCAGTCAACTCTGCCCCCACTGAAATTAAGGTAACATTCCCCATTAGTTCAATTGTAACATATACAAATTTGATTATTATGTATAACATCAAGATAGATATTAGTATAAACATTCTGTTGATGGGAAACTCTTGATACAGTAAAGTACAAACTTTTAAAGCTGCCCTCCATATTTATGAGTACAATTATAAGCCTCAATCAAATGTAGCTATGAATACTAGCATTTACACATAGCTCAGTTAGGCACACAAATGTAGCCTGTCAAAATTTCTTACTTCCAGTTGCCTTCAGGAAAGTAGTACTGCCACAGATAACAGCACACTTACATGCATTCTACTCTGTGTTTTTGTATTTTCTGAAAATGTTTAAAATGTAAACCATTGCTAGAGATTTGTTACATTAAACTTTCAACTTCAATCTGTGGAACTTAGGCTCATGACACCTCAGGACCATTCAGCTGAAATGCACTCAGTGGCCACTAGTGGTCTTAATTGGCTTTTATTTTTCATTGACTTGGAAGGATGTGGGCAGTGGTGTCCCACAGGGCTCGGTCCTTGAGCCACTGCTGTTTAACACCTTCATCAGTGCTTTGGACAAGTACATAGTGAGCACGCTGTCCAAATTTATGGCTAACACCAAATTATGGGGCAAAGCAGACACACTGGAGGGCAGGGAATGGATTCAGGTGGATTTGGACAAGCTGAAAAGGTGTGCAGAACAAAATAGGATGCAGTTTAACAAGAATAAGTGCAGGGTAGTGCACCTAGGGAGAAGCAATCACCAGCACACATACAGATTGGGGGAGGACTTTCTAAGCAGCACAACAGCAGAAAGGGATCTAAGAGTCATAGTTACCACATGCTATCATGCATCATGAACAGGTCTAGGGAGGTGATACTACGCCTCTATGTGTCACTGGTAAGGCTGCAGCTGGAGTAATGCATTCAGTTTTGGGCACCACACTTCAAGAGGGATGTGGATAACTTTTGAGAGGGTCCAGAGGAAGGCCACTCATATGATTAGGGGCCTGCAGGATAGGTCCTATGAGGAGAGGTTAAGGGACCCTAGATTACTTCAGCCTCCATAAGAGAAGGCTGAGAGTGGATATTGTGACCATTTACAAATTTGTTGGGGGAGGGGGGGAGGGGCAGCAAGGCATAGAAGATACTCTGTTTACCAGGGCACCCCTTGGAGTAACTAGAAACAATGACCACAGACTGACAGAGAGCAGATTATTAAGAAGAACTTCTTTACAGTAAGGGTTACCAGAATCTGGAATGGGGTCCCAAGGGTGGTGGTGCTCTTCCCTACCTTGGAGGTCTTTAAGAGAAGACTGGACAAGCACCTAGCTGGTATCATTTGACCCAGCACTCTTTCCTACCCAGGGCAGGGGGTCAGACTCAATGATCTGCTGAGGTCCCTTCTGACCCTGAAAATCTATGAAATGTATGAAAACTGGATTAAAAGTGACTGCCTTAATTGATGTAATCTTGTTATCCTTCCATATATCTTTTCATGTTATGTGTTAACAGTCTGTTAAATTTGCCAGAACTGTGACCTATATCAATAGGAAACTAGCTGGCTGGGCATGACACAACAAACTTTTGGCATTTTTGTCAGGATCATGACAATGGTGCTGCCTTTACTAAACTTAGCAGCTTAGTCATAGAGATCATGGGAACCCTTAACACTCTGGTTTTTTTGGATTTTTGAAAGAAAATATCTGCAACTTTTGACACTTGAAAATTGTATTCAGTGGGTTCATAGATGTGCCCATAGATGCGTATGAATAAATTGTATTGAGACTTGAGAGATGTAAGTTAAATCTTCAGTTGTATGGGAGGGTTATAAACAGCAGGGGATGAGAATTTACAGTACAGTGAATTTACAGTAATGTTATTTAATAGCACAAAAGTATTTATAAAACACAGAACAAAATACTTAAAAAATTGGAGCATTAGGACTTCTTTGTAAAGGTTATTGCTGATATTGCAACTACTATAATATATTTTTATTTGTCCTCTTTCTATCATATCTGGATTGGGGAAATAAAATTAACTTATTATAAGAATTACTTATTATAATTCTCTTCAGGCCACTACATTGGAGAGAGAACCTCACCATATTTGGTTGTTTCTAAACAATTCAGTTCTTAAATAGACTTAGTGGCAATATATTGCTTGAATAGTGAAAGACCAACATAAGTGAAGAAAGTTTGCATTCAATGCATCTTAACTAGCACCAGAATGTATGCATCTGCTCATAAGTGGTCATTCTGTCCACTCAGACAGTAATGAGTGACTCAGTGCAAGGGAATTCAAACATCTGGTGCTTGTTCTCACTGAAAACTCCAAAAAAGAACCAGAGATGTATATACATTGACCTTTACCTAACTAGGTAGTTCATAGTTTGTTACATAATGGGCGCATCAGCATGAGATGCTGACTGTGCAGTTGTTATTGTTGAGTCATTTAGTATACTGAGTACCCATTTAGTACTTGTGTATTACTGAGCAGTCATTTAGTACTTGTGTACTACAGAGCAGCATCAACTTACATGAACTCTCTTTGAGTCTTGGCTCTGCACCGCTGGATACAGTCTTGGTAGTGGATGCAGTGGTCACCTCACAGGGCTTCTGTGCCTGCCCCACCGCACCATTGCCCTCATGACAGGGTTTGGGTTCCCTGTCACACTGGGCCATACAGTCAGGCTCCTTTTTACTTGCTTTGTTGAAGTATTCTGTCAAGGTGGTATATAGATTTTCAGCTGACCTACAACATGAACAATAATATTGATCTACAACATGACCAGTCTATTATTTTTTGCTCATATTTCTCCACTGTTTAGTTTAGGGGAGCACTCTATGTTCCAAGTGCTTGTAGTCTATCATCCTAAATAGTTATAGACTGAAAGCAAATGATCTATTTTTCTATTTCTTTTCTCTTTCTAGAGCTCTTACAGTAATGTACACAGCCATTCCCTCTATGTCAAAACATTAGTAGAGGCAAATACATTAAGAATGAGACCACTATTAACTTGGATAAGATGTAAAGGGAAAGTTCTGACCCTTTATGATCATTACAAATCCCAATGCTGCATGTTTGAATGGAGAGATTTAGAGTTATGTGGTCCAAGATGCTTTAGGGAGCTTTTGACATTTCTCACTGAGATGATAACCACTGTCAACTGGGACATATTTAAATTAAACTAACTTACAACTAAAACAAAATAATATCTTATTTGACTTATTAATGGTTCCCCTATTTTCCTTTCTCTGATGATAATTTATAGGATTTACCCATCTTCCACCATCCTTTTCAGACAAAATTCAAAGCATCCCACTGCTGCTGGACATTTTTCAATTAGAATAGTTTTGATTGTGTCTTTATTTATTTTCCAGACCCAGCTGGCTTTATAATTATAATTTTTTTCATGGCCTCTGATCTGGGGGGGGCGGGGATGTTACAGCCTAAGGGTTGCATGAAACTCCTGGGGCTGGGAGATCATGGCAGCAGCAATCTTTCAGCTCTGGGGGTTTCAGCCACCCCAGGGCTCGGCAATCACAACCATACCCCGGCATCAGGAGGCATGCTGCAGGGTACCAGTATCTTTGAGTCCGAGGGGCTGCAGGGTCCTGCTGGGAATACAGAGCTACTGAGGCTGAGAATCCCAAAAGTTGCAGGACTCCCAGCCCTAGCTGGATGTGGTACAACCCTGCTACACATGCAAATTAAGCTCAATAGTAACCAGCTATAAAGTTAGTACACATTTTCAAGGTCCAACTTTGTAGCTGGTTGGAGCTTTTTATGATGTGATAAGTACTTTGTACATGTAGCTGGTTTCAAGGCAATTGCACAATTAACCAGTTAATTGTGTGATACCTGTAATGTATATGGGGCCATAGAACTGTTTCTTCAATTTAAATTTATCCTATATGCTCAGACACATTGCTGAGCAAGCTCTTCCATTATATTTTTTTCCAATATTATTCAGACAAAAATAAAATTCTTTAACCTGAGTTACTTCTCAAGGAATGTGAACAAGTCCTAAGACAGTGGAATTCTTACTTGTTGGACTCAGTGGCAAAAATATCTTTTAGTTACATGGGGCTTCATTGTCAGCTAGTATGCTGTTGTCACAGTAAGTAGCACTGTTTTTTTAAATGTCACTTTTTGTCCCTGTATTTCTGAGGTATATCGCATGATTCTATCTTCCATGTGATCACTTTTCCCCACAGCAAGCAGACCAGTAATATAATTAAAGGCACAACATATGAAAACCAAATTTTAGCTATCTTCACCATCAGATAAGAAAAGACAGAAAAAAAGATAGTAGACAAAGTTCTTGAACACATTCAGTCATAAAACATCCAGAGATTTTATGCCTTTTTTTGGTTTTCAAAAAAAAAAATAAAAAATTGGAACTTCTTGCCATTTGCATATGGGAGTATGACAATTATAACATGCTCGTGTATATTTTCTGTCTTTATAGGATCCATTGGTTAAGTTAATCAGTTACTTTCCTGCAAGTCCTAGTATGTAGAATTGTAGTGCAGATTGGTTGCCTTATTTTATACCAGAAGTGGCTGCATTTTAGCAATACACATGTGTAGTGTAGAGCTACCTTAAGATAAATTCACTCTATAATCATAACATATTCTTTATATGTGATTAATAGAGAAAGCTAAATGGAGAAAGAGGCAGAAGGATAAAAGGAAAAGAGAAATATCCACTGTGAATAAGTAATAATCACTGAGTTATGAACAATCAAATTAGAAAATACTCTGAAAAGTCCACTTTACAATTTAACCTTGCAGATATTGAACTTGGCAGCATAATAGAAATAATACTTCAGTAAAGAGAAGCTTTTCTATAACCTAGGACATGTACAATATGATAGAGCAGTTTTCTCATTTTTTTCCAGAACAAATGTATTTCTTGTGGCTATTTCACAGAACCTTCAGGTTTCTTAATGTTAACTTTTTTCTCTCCCTGTTATAACAAAACCCTGAAAGTCATATACGCATAAAACAGATGTCTTGTGAAAACTAATTCCTATAGGCAGTTAAAATGGATGAGAATTTTATTTAAGACCAATCATTACTAAGTTATCCTCTCAACTGCAAACCCAGTAGACACTGACTGGTTATTTATTTATTGAAAAAATGATTACGTATGTGTTTATGAAGTATCTTTCCTCCTGTAGAATGCCAGTGCTCTTTAGAGACTCTGAGGCTAATAGTCATATACCCTTAAAGTTGCTTTTTTAACACTAGGTGTTAATGTAATTACAACAGCTATTCTGCAATTGCAAAACCACACAAGATATTTTATTTGAAACAAAAGTTTAAACAATTCTTCAACTGAACCTTTAGTAGGGAATTAAATCGGCATCCAGTAGTCAACTAAGCTGTAATTTAGTCAGGGCAATAGGCTCAACACCTTTAAAGTTATCACTAGGAGACAAAACCCTGCATTAGGTTCATAGGGATTTGTAATAAGAAAATTGAAAATACTGTTAAAGGAAATAAATTGCCTGTTGGTTTGAGTACAAATCTGCATTTTGGCAAAATTCATTATTATATTCCTCTGCACATACTCATACATTTGTCTAGAGTGCCTCATACAGTATCCTTTCAATCACAGTTTAGAAGGGCTACCATGCACCTCACATTCAAGTCTGTCTTGAAAACCTTGTCCTTGCATTATATGCATGAGAAAACAACCTTACCAAACTAAAAGAAACAAGACAATCACACTCCGAATTATTTCCCCACATCTTCCAGGCACGTCCTAACTTTTCCATTCTCACATCTTGGAATGGTAAGCTTTTCAGGAGTAGGACTGGTTTTATTTTTTCTTCTTCACTTTAGACCTTTCTTAATGCTATTAATAAAGAGTTGTTAGGAGAAAACCTTGCAAGTAAATAAAGTTCATGGAGGAAAGATGTGAAGTGACGAAATAAATAGAGATTGCATCATAGTTTCTACTATTTAAACTCCTTTGAAAAATCAAATGACAACTTTTAAACAGTAGCATGTCTTAGATGTAATTCCTTGCTCACAAACAGGGAAGAATTGGTGGTAGATATAGAAGTGGATGGCAACTTGGGCCGCAGACTAGTCTAGGACCATCCTTCTTGGAACCTCCCTTCAGGTATTTAAAGGCTGCGATTAAGTCCCCTTTCAGTCTTCTCTTCTCTAGATTAAATAAACCCAGTTCCCTGAACCTCTCCTCATAAATCATGTGCCCCAGCCCCCTCAAAATTTTTGTTGTCCTCTGCTGGACTGTCTCCAATTTGTTCACATCCTTTCTGTAGCAGGGCGCCCAAAACTGAACACAGTACTCCAGATGTGGCCTCACCAATGCAGAATAGAGGGGAATAATCACTTCCCTTGTTCTGCTGGTAACACTTCTACCAGTGCAGCCCAGTATGCCACTCACCTTCTTGGTAACAAAGGCACACTGCTGGCTCATATTTAGCTTATTGTCCACAGTAACCTTCAGGTCCTTTTCTACAGAGCTACTGCCCAGCCAGTCAGCCCCCAGCCTGTACTGATGCATGGGATTGCTCCATCCTAAGTGCAGGACTTTGCACTTGTCCTTGTTATATATCATAATGAAATTCTTTTTGGCCCAATCCTTCAATTTGTCTCCCCTCTGTGGATGAGGGGAGACCAGTGGATGTGGTGTACCTTGATTTTAGCAAGGCTTTTGATGCCATTTTCCACAACATTCTCAGAAGAAAGCTAAAGAAGTATGGGCTGGATGAATGGATTGTAAGGTAGATAGAAAACTGGCTGGAGAATTGGGCTTAGAAGGTAGTAATCAATTACTAGATATTTAGTTGGCAGATGATATCAAGTGGAGTGCCCCAGGGGTCAGTCCTTGGGCCAGTTTTGTTTAATATCTTTATCCATGACCCGGAAGATGGCATAGAGTACACTCTCAGCAAGTTTGCAGATGAAACCATGCAAGGAGGAGTGGTAGATCTGCTGAAGGCTAAGGCTAGGATTCAGATTGACCTAGACAAATTGAAGGATTGGACCAAGAGGAATCATGACTTCTGAGATGAGGCTGAGGGAACTGGGCTTATTTAGTCTAGAGGAGAACAGAATGAGTGGGGCTTTAATAGCAGTCTTCAAATACCTGGGCAGGGAATTCCAAAGAGGATGGAGCTAGACTGTTTTCAGTGGTGGGAGATGACAGCACAAGGGGCAATGGTCTCATATTGTGGTAAGGAAAGTTTAGGTTAGATATTAGAAATAATTTTGTCATTAGGAGGGTAGTAAACTGGAATAGATTACCCAGAGAGGTTGTGAACTCTCCATCCCTGGTGGTTTTTAAGACCTAGTTAGACAAAGTCTTGGCTGGGATGTTCTTGTTGGGGATGGTCCTACATTGAGCAAGAGTCTGGACTAAATGACCTCCTGAGGTCCCTTCCAACCCTAATTTTCTATGTCCTTTCTAAAGAGAAGGAAGATATATATATATATATAGATAGATAGATAGATAGATAGATATATAAACAATTTGTAAGAGAATGTCTGTAGCTCAAACTTATCACTCCAGGTATTATGACTCTTAGCATGTCATACTGCTTCATGGATCTCTTGACCTGCATGCAATGCTGCATTCACATTGCATTATGAGTAGGCTCAATCACACTGCTATTCAGCAATAAAAGTTAGCCCTTGCCTCCCACACATCATGCTTTTTGAACATGTACCACCTCAATGTCACATTCATGTTAATCACAGCATAGATGGGAAGGGTGCTACACATGCACCCAATTTAAGGCATCATAAGATGGCAAGCAGACCATAAAAATGTCTCACATATAATAACCCAAATAATGTAGAACATTATTATGATTTATATGTTGCATTAAATTTAACATGTGGCCAGAGTCACAGTCAGTTTGGAATGAGCCCTCACAGGGTCCCAGGTCTGGGACCAACAGTCATCTGAATGTTGGCCCCAGTGTGAGACTGGGGAGAGGTGAGGAGCCAAAAAACTTCCCTACCAGGGATTTTAAACCCCATGACTGGCAGCTTTTGCTGGGCTACAGGATGCAGGGGATCAGAGGATGCCAGTGAGGGAGATGAAGGGATTCCCCTACTGATGACTTTAACATGAGATTAGCTGACTTTTTGGACCAAGCTTGGACAGCTCCAGGTCTAGTTCAAAACTCAGGGCTGTCTAGGGACCAGGGTTCAAGACCCAGGGCTGTCTAACTGGAGCCAACAATCAGTTGACCATCTATCTGGATAATCCCAGGTGAACCAGACCTGAGACTGTCCAGAGCTGTGAGTTGAAAAATAGCTGATTATCAGCCCTGGTCACTGGAAAGCCCTAAGACTGAAACCAGACCCTGGGCTGTCTAGTTCAGCAGATTTTTGGGTCCTCATGTGGGGTTACAGCACTCAGTTTCAACTTGCCAGTACAGTGAGAGAGTGAGATTATGTCTCTGGCTTCCTCCTGCACTGGAAAGTAGTAATGGTGTGACTATAATCTGATGCACTATCCTAAAATTGTGCCTTCTGCCATGCACATGATGCATGTATGGCATGGAAGGAGGTATGATTTTTGGACTGGGGACAGATTCTATCAGACTGTTAAATTAATGTATGCTAGGGGCCATGGACTGCTTGAGGACATCACTACTTGGCCTGGTAAATTTGTGGTGTTGATCTGCCCTAAATAAGATTGAAAATGTGGTGGTGATGGTGCCAGATATTAGGGCTGTGTAAAGCTTGAGGTGCTGATTAGATTCAGAGGAGATTCAGCCTGATTTGGTGGCTGAATCTTCAAATCCAAATCGAATGGGAGACCAATAAAAAGGTCCAATTCAATTCAAAATCTACAAATAGATTTGGAAAAGATTCGGAGAAAGATGTCGAGATTCGGTGATTCAGGCAATCCCTACTTGCCACCATGGGGAGCTAGACCTGGACTCCATGCTGGTAAGTACGGGGCGGGGGAGGAGGCTGGAGAAGGGGGAAGGGTACCATGGGGGGACCTGCACCAGGCACCATCCCCTGCCTCATCCCCCAGCCTCTCTGAGTGCCCCCTGACCTGCGTCTGCTTTCCCAGCCCCATCAATGGCTGCCCCACCAGGTCTCAGCGCCCCAGCTCTGAAAAAAAAAAATTAAAAGCCCCACACTCACTGGCTTCTGCAGCAGCTGTTGGGGCTTCTGGGGGCTCATTTCAGATCCCTCCCACACAGTCAGGGCACTGGCGGCAGTGGGGATCACCCCCTACCCCCCACCCCCCAGCCTGGCAGGAGCCAGTGAGTGCGGGGCCTTTTTTTAAAAATTTTTTTAAAGAGCCGGGGCGCTGGAGCTGGGAAGAGCAGCCATTGACAGGGCTGGGAGAGTGGGTGGGGGATGGGGCCTGTTTGATTCAGAGATTCGGCTGATTCGGCAGCTACCAAATCTCTGAATCAGATTCGGCTGAATCGATTCGGGATAGTGCTTCAAATCACTGAATCGAATCACTATCCCCTGAATTGGCCAAATCTAAATCCAAAGCAAATGCTAGCCACTTTGCACAGGCCTACAAGATAGGGAACTGAATTTTACATTTCTCCCACAGAAATCATGTATGTGAACTCAAAAACACGACTTATATACTTAAAAGTTAAACATATGAAAAAGTCTTCTACAAGTTGGCACCTAAATTATAATTCATAATGTAGAGATGAAAATTAAATGTCCTGATTCAGGGAACAGAGACTTGCAAAAGTTTGGGGAAAAATAAGGATTCAATGACATAGAAGTGCTACTAGAAAGATAAATAAAAAGTAATGGTTTTGATATAAAATTAACTGCTTTTAACATCATTGAAATGTAAAATTTTTAAACTACTTGAAAAACCTTTAATGAATAATGTGACATTGGATTTTAACTATGGGTGTGAGTTGCTTTTTCCACCTTCCAAAAATTACTGTAATGTGCATTAAAATGATAATGTTGCTAAAAATGGTTAAGGCTTAATATTCACTTATACTTCTGGTGGTTATGAAAAGCATTTTTCATACTGAGAAACTTACCTTGTATTAGAAAGTTGTTCCAACCAGATGGGTAAGGTATGTGGCTCAGAGCCTGGAACTCCTGGGTTACCATTTCAGCAGCTGTCTGTCTTTGAGCAAATCATTTAGAATCCAGCTGCACTTCATGAAATGTGTAAGGCTTGAATTTCCATTTATATAGGTAGAGGGGAGCATATTTCAGGGAAGCTGAACTACAGAGAAATATAGGCTCCATATTTTAAGATCTATGGATGTGCTCCTTCCTGGAGTAAAGAGGTCCCAGTACTATGATTCAGGAAGAGGTTGGTCCTGATGATATTATCAGGGAACACCACAGGAATTACACTTTTGCCTAACCAGGGTCCATATTTGCTGTTCAGAAACTGAAAAGAACTGCTTAGGTCTATAGTGTAGCATGCAGTGCAGTCCAATTACATATACACGGCCTGTTTTTTTTTTACCTCTTGACGTGGCTCTACTTATTTGTACTTAGCTGTGTAAGCTGAGCATCTTTCAAAGGTGTTTAAAAAGTGCATGGTGCACAATGAGTGCTACCACAAAAAAATAATCATTAGAAGAATAATGCCTTGCTGGATCAAGCCTCTCAGTGAGTGTAGATGCAACTGCAAGCATACATTTGATGCAATGACAATGCAGTGCCATATGTATGATGGCTCTGAAAAGCTGTTGAACAGCAGAATATATCAGCTCAGGAAAAAATGTGCATTTTAGGGCTCTTTCTGGTATGAAGTTTAGCTGCTTCTGAACTAGCTTGAGTGTCTTTGTATTGTGTTGTGTAGACGTACCTTCAGTGAGATTATCAAGAGGCAGTTTGTCTATCATCCTTGAATGCTCAAGAAGGAGTGAGACATCCCATAATGAGTACATTTCTAAGGGCTAGGAAAAATTGCTGTCCCTGCACTAACAAGATATGCATGCACAGAAACATCCTAGCGAATTGCCCATCAAGAATGACAGATGAATGGCGACTTTCTTAATGGCATTGTTCATCTAATTGTCTTCTCACGGTAGCCTCACAGTAGCTGGGACCCCAGTTCCCACTGGCCCCTCCCTCTGCCCTCCCCACCATGCCAGGCTCCGAGTAACCTTAAAGAGTGATACAGACAGACAGACACACAGACAGATGGACTAAGCCCTTTATGTATAGAGATGTTAAGCAACAAAGGGTGTGTGGAGCAGGAGGGTATTACCACTGTCTCCAGCGAATGGACCCTGTGCACCACAGAGAAAAGCAGTCTGCACATTTCTTCTCCTCTACCTCAGGTACACACCTCACTGTAATGCCATAAGTACTGGTGCCCAGCTCATCTATCCCTGGTGCATGGGGCAAGTCCAGAGGCCCAATCCAATGTGAGGAGTCACATCATCTTGCCAGCAGGGCTCCCCATGAGTCTGGACATTTGGCAGCAGGATGTTCAGTGGTAGTATTAATTGTGGAAGGTCCAGGCACTACAGTATTTCATTCTGCTGCTGCGCTGCCACCATATTTCTGGACCTGTGGGGAGTACCCCAAAAAGCCAGATGGCATGACTCTGCATGCCAGATCCAGCCTGCAGGCTGTATCTTGGTCACCCCCATCCTAAAGCAATGTGACTTCATGCTGCTTCTGTACAAGAATATGCCTACATCCCACAATTCATTGACAAGTAGATATGCCTGCTTGGAACTGTGCATTCTAAACAAGTAGTTATTAACTTGGTAGATTGAAAAAAGATAGTGGTGGTGCTTCATAAAATTATCTTCTGTAATGAGGCCATATCAAGGTCACTGTCACTAACTCCTGCAGCAGGAGGAGTGCCAAATCAATAAGTTAATGCTGCCTACAGGACCAGATTACTCTTTTTCCTTCTGTCTTGAATGAACAGCATTTTCTTCACCTTTTTGCCCTCATTCTCCTACTCATATTGTCTGAAGCATCTTGTTTCATGTAGCAGCGAAAAACCTGAGCACACCAAAGAGCTGTCTGAAAATTGATTTTATGCAAGGTTTAAGCCATTCATTGATAGCAGTACTGAGTAAAATTTGATGTCCTAATTTAACTTTCATACAGCCTGAAATGTATAGAGGTTTTTAACCTGCATATGAAATGAATGAAACTGATTATTGATAACTGCTGCAGAAATTCTTTATTTTATTTTCCTTGGATGACATTTCTATCCTAAGTGACTTAGGAGCCTAAGGGCATTTTTACATGTGCTTGGGAAGTGGCTCTGAGAGCATAGATTCATAGATTCATAGATGTTATGGTCGGAAGGGACATCAATAGATCATCGAGTTCGACCCCCTGCATAGGCAGGAAAGAGTGCTGGGTTCAGATGACCCCAGCCAGGTACCCATCCAACCTCCTTTTGAAGACCCCCAGGGTAGGGGAAAGCACCACCTTCCTTGGGAGTCCATTCCATATTTTGGCTACTTTAACTGTGAAGAAGTTCCTCCTAATGTCTAGTCTAAATCTGCTCTCTCCTAGCTTATGGCTATTGTTTCTTGTAACCCCCAGGAGCACCTTGGTGAGTAGAGCCTTACCAATTCCCTTCTATGCCCCATGATGAATTTATAGGCAGCCACAAGGTCGCCTCTCAACCTTCTCTTGCGGAGGCTGAAGAGGTCCAGGTGCCCTAATCTCTCCTCATAGGGCTTGGCCTGCAAGCCCTTAACCATACAAGTGGCCCTTCTCTGGACCCTCTCCAGGTTATCCACATCCCTCTCGAAGTGTGGCGCCCAAAACTGGATGCAGTACTCCAACTGCGGCCTGACCAGTGTTGCATAGAGGGGAAGTATCACCTACTTAGTTCTGTTTGTCATGCATCTGCTGATGCATGATAAAGTGCAGTTAGCTTTGCTGATGACCTCGTCACACTGATGATTCGTGTTAATCTTGGAATCCACTAGGAGCAGCATTTCTCCTTGTTAAATCGCATTCTATTGTTTTCTGCCCATTTGTCCAACCTGTCCAGGTCTGCCTGTAGTTGTTCCCTGCCCTCCAGTGTGTCCACTTCTCTCCACAGTTTTGTATCATCCACAAACATGGACAGAGTGCACTTCACTCCCTCGTCCAAGTCACTAATGAAGACATTGAAGAGTATCGGTCCAAGGACCAAGCCCTGTGGGACCCCATTGCCCACGCCCTTCCAGGTTGATACTGACCTGTCTATCATCACTCTCTGGGTATGACCCTCTAGCTGATTTTCCACCCACTGGGCTGTGTAATCATCCAAGTCACAGCCTCTTAATTTGTTCACCAGTATGGGGTGGGATACTGTATCAAAGGCCTTCCTGAAGTCTAAGTAAACAATATCTATCCCTATTCCTGCATCCCGGTACTTTGTAACCTGGTCATAAAAAGAGACTAGATTAGTCAGGCATGATCTACCTGCTACGAACCTGTGCTGGTTTCCCCTTGGCATAATTTTTCCTGCTGGGCTCTCACCGATATGACCCTTAATAATCTTTTCGAAGACTTTACCAAGGATAGAAGTGAGACTGACTGGCCTGTAGTTGCCTGGATCCTCCTTCCTCCCCTTCTTGAAAATAGGGACCACATTGATCCTTTTCCAGTCCTCCAGGACCTGGCCTGTGTGCATATCATGTATCGGCATCCCCACACTTGAAAATGGCAGTGGGGGTGCTTGAATTAAAGGTTGTTCAATGAACTTTAGTGCAAGCACCCCCACCACCATTTTTAAGAGCATGGACCCTGATACACAAGACGCAGGAGGCTGCTGGAGTGCGGCAATTGTTCCAAAGCTCTGGAATTCCAACACAGTGGGAGCAGCCTCAGTGCTCATGTCGGCAACCTAAGGGACAAGTTCCAGATACAAACTAGGTCAGGACTTTCCCAGAGAGTACCTAGTCAGAATGCAGGTGTCTGAATTTGAAAAAGCAAGCCAAATTAGTTCTGTTCCACAGTTATGGCAGTGGCACCATTTTAGACTGCAGAGCTTCTACTTGACCTTCTGGGCATGCTCATAGGTATCTGGGGATGGGGGCACCTGAATATTGGAGCTCAGGGCACCTGAATTTCTAGTTTCCATTTCTAGTTTCCATAGTTAACCAATAACTATCTGATTTTAGTTATGTACAGTACTGGAAGTGGGAACCAGCACCCAGTATATCCAGCACACCCAAGGGAACGTCATAACCATTAGACTGTAGAATCAGGCTCCTTTTCATGCGTTCTCTTTCTGGGACTATGACTCTTACATTCTTGGCTGCCCATTGACACAGTTTAAAGGAGAGGGAAAGAACATGTTCCTACCAAACCAATTTTATAGACTTGTGGGTAGGGCATTCTCCTAGAAAGTACATAACAGTAGGAAACAATCCCCTTAAACTGAATAGGCTGTAGACCCCAAAGTATCCTCTTCCTGTGCAAATGCTTTAATGAGGCTAGCATTCAAGACATAAGGACTACCACCACCTTTGAGTTAGGTACCTACCCAGAGAACTAAGGACTAATCCAGCATTTCTCAGCCTTTTTTTAGATATGAGTTCCCCTCAGACTTGAGGCACCACTCATTACACTCAAGGTACTCTTTGGAAAATGCCAGCTCTTGGTTTTTAACCCTTTTATTATTGAAAAAGAATAGAGAAATTTTTCTCTTTCAAAAACTCAGGAAAACCACAACCAAACAGGAAGGTTTCAACAAGATATTGGCCATGTGGTTCCTCTGATTTACCTGTGTCAGGTCAGGGTGTTAGGTCTGTGTTGTATCAAGGTTGGCAGTAGTCCTATGTAGAGTACAGATTATTGATTATATACGACAGTTTGGATAGGGATGATCCTGCCTTGGGATGGCCTCTGGGGATCCCTTCCAGCCCTTCTATCTCTGATTCTATGATTCTTTGAACTCTATGGATATGTTGTGAATCATAGTTTCATAGTTTCATAGTAGCTAGAGTCGGAAGGGACCTAGGTAGATCATCTAGTCCGACCCCCTGCCTTAGCAGGAAAGAGCACCGGGGTCAGATGACCCCGGCAAGGTGCTCATCTAACTTCCTTTTAAAAATCCCCAGGCTAGGAGCCTGCACCACTTCCCCTGGAAGCTGGTTCCAGGCCCTAGCCGCCCTGACTGTGATGTTGGTACATCTAACATTGGGTGGCACCCTTAAAAAGGGACCCTTGAAATTATTCCAAGGCACTCTAGGCAGGGTGCCACAGCACCCTGATGAAAATCACTGGACTAGTTATTTTGGATCACAACTGAATGCCTAGATGCCTAAATCAGGGGCATCAAAGACGTGGGCCATAGACCCACCTAAATACCAAGAGCTAACTCAAGGAAATGCTAAGAACAGAGATGTGGCTGAACTCCTGGCCCTCTGTAGAGCATAGGCTCCTGATAGACACATGCTTTATTTCTTCTTAGGTTCCAGAATATGTTCAAATGTAAGAGCCTATATCTAAGTTTAAATCAGCGGGTCAGGACTTGGTCAGTGTTTGTTTGTTTTGCTTTTTAAGAATAGTCTACTGGCTACAGCAGTCACCACAGAAGTGGGATATTAGGCATCAGTTACCATTTCAGGAGAATGCCAAACCATTAGGCTCTTAGCCTACCTGGGGGTGTTTTCTACCTTTCCTGATGAAACAATGAATTCAAGATTTGTTTGGCCAGAAATAGAATACATGCAGGAGCCTCACACCATATTCTAGTGCTTAGGGCCCTTACTTGGCTTCTGGTACCTGTCCCATTATTAAACAGTCATTGCTGTGTTTTCCAGACTGAGTACTTTAACTTTTACTTAAAAGTCACAAGGAACTACTCTTGTTTTGAAAGGAGACGCTGACCTTAACCTTACTGCTGTTTGATCACCCCATGGAGAGAAGGGATTGTAATTGTAACTTTATATTGTCAAAAAAGGGCTAGTTGCACATTCAGATGAAGTTTGCCCTTAAATAATCTCAACTGCATTAGCTACTTGAGATGCCTAACCAACTGATGCCTTAATCAGCCCTCGTGATCATGAATTTCAGATGTGAGCCATGTGACTTGGTGGATGTAGTAATCTAGGTAGGGCTGAGGGGCATATAATTTTACCCCTATTTCTATCACAATAGCATGTGAATACTAGCATGTAAAATAGTGATACTTCATACAGTACCACTAGTAAATGTATCCTTCTCTTGTTTTTCTTTAAACATCCTGTTCTCTGTAGGAATTATTACATTATTTCACCTGCCAGACAATATGCACTGATGATGAGTGAGCTCTTCCTGAGATTAAATCTTTTGACTACCCTGTATATAATAGAAAACATAGCTTCATTTGGGTGATTCAGAGGACGGGAAAAATGTAACACCTGTACTGAGCCAATTTACATGTTTGACCCACTTATACAAGAAGCATGCTGAATAGCCAAACTGCAGCCGCAGGACTGTACAGATGACAAATTAACAATGCCTTCTCAGCATTCTCAGACAATGTTTTGCTAAGCTCAGTCTTAAATTCACATTTAATGCCCCCAAGTAAAATTGCCACTTTTTCCTTATTTACTTCTAATTAATGTATTTTTAGCTGAAAAAATTAGGAAATTGATAATATTTTCAGTTACTCATTTGAATACAGGCACCTTTTTGAAGTAGATGATGTAGATTAGATATTTGTCAGAGTCAAACTTCCATGGTATAGAACATGATTTTCAAAAATGTTGTACTGGGGAGATTTGGTAATAGAGTTGGAGTGTTGTAGTCTTGATGATCCAGAAAATGTACAACAGACAAGAATTTTCTTTGGTATCTCTTATTGGATTAACTGTATCCATTTGGAAGACCCGTTAGGCAAGCATTTGGGTACCAAGTGCCCCTTCTGAAGTCTAAGAAAGAGGCAGAAGCAGGCTGAACTAACTATCAGGGAAAAGACTCCATGTAAATGTAGAGTTTGACTGAAGGGATGCAAGAGGGTTGTAAACTGAAGAGGTGCTACCAGGACCTATTATAGGATGAAAGAAGTGCAGCAGACTAGGCTATCTAGTTAGCGGCAGAGTGAGCCTATTCAAGAAAAGGGAGAGGAGCCTTCAGATGGACAAATACACATTCACTATTATTAGTATACACATTCAATATTATTAGTAATAATAATTCTTTTTCATTAAATATGCTTTTGTTTTAACATTTGAAAAGTATTTTATGTTATTTACTCTCAAAGTTCTTCTTGATTAAGGGTTTCAGATTTGGTCTCAGGATTCTTATTCCTTTCTGTTTAGTACCCCTACTGTCTGCAGACCTACTCATATCATTTACTGAATTAGGTGGTAGCCTATGAAAATACATGCTTCTCTGAATGGGTTAACCTAGGGGAAGGCATCCTGCCCTGCCTTCATTGTTACTTAATTTATACTTTCCAATAATCCCCTTCAGCTGAACTATATTTTGACTCCATGATAAATTGTATAATTTGTTGCAATTTGATAATAACTTTAACATGTTTGTTTTAAACAGGGCACATGATGCTAAAGGATCGATTCAGCCAAACGTGTTAAAAGGCAGAACTAATGCACTCACTGAATTAAAAGACAGAACTAACGTGTCCATGGAATTAGATTGCAAAAAATGCCATGAAATGAAGACTTCACAGCCCAGTGCACAGGTTGAATCAGTTAATAAGGTATAACACGTCTTGAAGCATCAGATTATTTCTTGGTAGTGTTGTTGCTGTGATGGTCCAGGAAAAATGCAAGAGCAGAAGATACATGGCTTGGTGAAATAGGTGCTAGCATGGATGGGAGGAAACCTTACGGTCTAACCTAGGCTCTTGTTCCCAATGGGGTAGAAACTTCCCTATTGCTCTTCACCCAATGGATACAAAATGCAAGGCACAACAGGTAACCTTCAGGGGGAGGACAGGGAGGAGACTGAACTGGATAATGTCTTATGGTGGCCTGTT
This sequence comes from Crocodylus siamensis, assembly GCF_052110815.1. Lineage (NCBI taxonomy): Eukaryota > Metazoa > Chordata > Crocodylia > Crocodylidae > Crocodylus > Crocodylus siamensis. The sequence continues at coordinate 33,396,148 of NC_143395.1, read as the reverse complement.
GGTTGGAACACTGCTGGAAAGCCGTAAATGCAGGTTTAGACCCTGTCTAAAGGGGATGAGAGCTCAGAAGCTGGGTCTCCCACATTTGGGCAAGAGTCCTAGCCACTGGGTTACTGGGTTAAAACAAGGGAGGGACCCCTTTCTCCTCCTCTCTTTGGTTTGCAACAAGCATGTGTGTAGGCATGCAAGACAATGTGTTTCTCCCTGTGGTGAAAAAGAATGCAAATGTGTGTAAAAGTGCCTCAGTGGCAGTCACACAGCAATTTCCCATAAAATGAAATAGGAATCTTCCTCAAGAGTGCTCATTGGGATCCCACCTGAAATAAATGATGAGCCCGTGGAATTGTTTTTTATATCAGAAGGGGATGACATGGGTGTGTTCCCAAGTTAGAAACCAGGAATACTGGGAAACAAAGTCAAAAAGAGGTAATGGAGCAGATAAGGAATACAATGCATGCACAGTAAGTGGGCAATATATAAATCTAGGTAAAGATCCACTTAAAGTGCATGGAAGTGAAGTAAAAGATTGTTGGCCACTCAAGGCACCCAGTAATATTTTCACATTCTTTTTATGGCCCTGTCGCCCTGGCAGCTGGTGGTCCCCTCCCACAGGGTTGGTGGGGAAGGGGCTGTGGGTGGAGTGTGAGGGGCACCAGCAGGTCTGGGGAGTTCTAGTGGAGACACCAACAGGGACACCAGCAAGGTCAGGGGGCTGTGGGTGAGTAGTGAGGGGCACCAGCAGGGCTGGGGAACTGTGGCTTGGGAGTGAGGGTCCTGGACCTGCATCCTGGTGAGCTTAAGGGGCAGGAGGAGCTCTGATTTTCCATGATAAGAAACCCAAAACCAAATACCAAAATGTATAGGTACTTAGAATTTTTTTCAGTATAGTGATTGAGGCACAGGTAGGCTTCCAAATTGCTTTAAGATTGTAAATACACCAATAAAACATTGTGTTCTGTTGATACATATAGATATATAGTGGTGTTTCAATTTAATTGCAAATTTGGGGCTATTTATCCAAGAATTTTCTATCTGTTATCAGGGAAAACCAGGATTCCTGCTAATCAGTGACATTCTTGGCACAGTTTAAGTGTTATATCTGTCCACATCCTAAGGGTCCATATCAACAAAACATTTAACAGCTTTACTGAATCACGGCTTAGAGTTAGATATGAAATTAATGTAACATTTTCTCTTTTTTCCTTCCATTTAGGATCATACCAGTGACCCCCATATTCTATTCAGCATGTAAATTATTTTTACAGCACTTGAGGAATAATGGACAGCTACAGCACACTTCTTTGTAATAAATAAAATATCAAAGGAAGAGGCAATTTAGTCAGAATCATCCAGATATACTTATTCCAAACTGCTTTGCATTTTTGATACAAAGAGCCTACATATTATAATTCTGTATTAAACATTTTGATTTTTGGCATTATGCATCACCACATTTCAAATGTTGTTGCATTCAGTTACCTCACAGTCTCCTAGTACTACCAAAGCAATTAAATATGAATATAATGGCTGCTGTAAAAGTGAATTATGTTTGCTTCTGAGAGTCCCACAAAGATTTGTTTCATCTCCTAGTAAAGCAAAAGCACAGGTGACTTCAGAAACAGGTTTATTCTTAATTCCAAAATACCATTCAATAAAATATAAAGAGTAGAAATACATCCTTCCTTTTATTTATTCATGCTTTATTCCAATTATAAATGTCCTGTATATAATCATTAACATAACCATTTTAAAATATGTAATAGCTTTTTTGCACTGTATTCATCTAAATTGCTGCTTTTACATGCTAACCATTAGCTATTTAAAGATTCTTAATTTGGAAATCTGTATTCTCAGATTAATAATATGTAAATAAATGGATCTTTGTGTTAGGAAATAAAGTTTCAAAGAAGACGACTTCACTTGCACCAGCACATAACTATATTTCAGACTGTCATTTTGGCTGATATTCATAAATACTGGTTCCTGCACAACCCTCATTTTTAAGACATTGTGCCTTCATGCTGGTTATCTATTTCTACAATTTTCAAGGTGACTTTGCAGTATATACGTACAGCACCTGTAAAAATGTCTATGCATATTTTTCATTTGATGATAACTTCTAATGGCATTTTCAGCAGAAAAGCCTCATTTGTAGTACTTTCTTGTGATTTTAAATATTTCTCCACTACTTTGGTAATCAAACTTTTTCTCTTTTAACTCTTCCTTTCAGAGCTTTCTCCATCCTTCCTACCAGTCCTAGACACTCCCAAGAACATATTAATTTTTCCTGTATCAAGTGACCCAAGAAGGAAAGAAATTAAGTTACATAAGAGAAGGTGGACAAGTTAGCAAGCACCTGCAAGTACATCTAGAAATAAATTCCCTAATTTACAAAAACAGCAGTTAGAAAAAAAAGAGGCATGGCAAAATAACATCCCTAAGGTATGCCAATGAATACAAACATGAAAGCATGCAGGCAGTGAAAAACAAATGACAGGCCACTATTAAGTGTACAAATTATGCAAGGATTTCATAATCGCAAAGATACTTAATTGACAAACTTTGTGTCACTGCTACTAGCTAATGCAATGTTATTTAAAGAACTAGCAATGGGATAATGCAATGGCTTTCAGATCTTCTTGCTTATTTCTCTTTCTTCAAACCCACAATATATTTTTAAAGGGAGCTTGACCAATTTTTTCTTCCTGCATTATTAAGATAAAAGGAATGTTAATGTGTTGCAGTACAGATTTACTGTAAGGCATAACAAGATAACAGGAAACGTCACATGCTCTGTATTCTTCACTTTGAATTGATAAATATGATCTTCAGCATGAGGAGAAAAATAACTGTTGTTATATTATATAAGATGGAAACCCCACATAGTCAACTGTGTCTCCAAGGGAATGGAAAATTAACTGCATATTCTGTAATGATTTCTGTGGCTGATGAATTTACCAGTGTTGACCAACTGGGACCGATTTCACTTTTCTTATTTTAGGATGATAATACATCTACCATATCACTTACCATAAATCATGAAAAGCTATCAAGCTGTGTAAATTCTAGCCAGGACTAGCAGCACTCCCTATTGTTAAGATTAGAAAAAGCTTTATGTAAACAATACCCCCTCCACCTGCAATTAACAAATGCTCAGTCAAAACTTGTTACAGTTAAATGGATAAAAATTCTGAAGTTCTCATGTGCGGTGAACATGCTCCAGACCAAGGCTATGGAAATCTGAGTAGGATTAAATACAATTCTAAGCTTATGAGCTCACCTGTGTATCAGATTGGAAACTAAGAAGAGAAAAGACTATTTTTCTCCCTGACTGGGTTGAAGCTTCGTGAAGGAGGAAGCTATCTTCATTTAAGCACAGGAGCTGGATCTGAAAGAGGCTGGGATGTGCAGTCCAGAATTGGAAGCTTGAGGGTAGGAATGCAACATTGGAAGCATCTACACATACTGTCAGGGCCACCCCCACAGGGGGCCAATCAGGGTGACTGCCCCAAGCCACCCCACATGCTTTGGGGGGCTCCATGGAGCCGGGCAGAGCAGCCATGGCAACTCTGTGCTGCTGCCGCTTTCATGTCTGGCCACTTGGCACCTCCTGCACCCCAGCCCCCACCCCCACCAAATCTGCTGCTGGCTTCCTTGTGTCTGGGGGCGGGGCTTCACACAGGCTGATTTGCCCTCGGCCCTGCACCCTGTTCAGATTGTTTCTGTTCATTCGCATTAAGCTTACTGTGCAGTAAAGTACTAAACAGTGGGTATGTCTACATGAGATGCTTTACTGTGTAGTAGCATAGTTTACTGCACAGTAAGTGTGTACCTCTACACATGCACATGCCCACTGCACAGTAAATGATGCTTCTTAGGAGTAAATTTGCTATCTGCAAATGCAAGTAGCAAATTTACTCATGATTAGTTACTGTGCAGTAACACGTGTGATACCAACCGGGAGCAAATTTGCTCCTGATCAGCCCTGCTACTAGGGGGCCAAGGCCTCTTCTGCCCCAGGGCTGGGCCAGCTCTGTGCCAGCCTCAGCCTCAGCCTCAGGATCTTAAAATCCAGCATTTTCAGCCCTGGGGCACAAGTAGGCACCCTGAGGCCACTCCAGGCTCCTGTGTCCCCCTGGGAAGGCAGCAGGCTAGCAACACCAGGCTGCCTGAACTCTGGCCATGCTGCCTAACACTGCAGTGCTGCTCAGCTGTAGGCTTATGCTGTCCAGGCCTGTAGGCTGGTGTAGGATCTTGTCAGACCTGTGAGCACCCAGTCCCAGCTTCAGGCAGCTCCTGCTGCCCACATCCTACTCTTGCCAGCCTGCCCAGAGCCGGTAGGTGATTCAGGACACAGTCTCACCACACAGCTCCCAGTCCCATGCTGTGCCCATGAATTAGGTGCTGCAGGCAGCTGCCCAGGCCTGGCATCACAGGGACAGTTGAGTGGAGGCCCAGAGAACTAGCATGGAAGCCCCAGTGGCCTTGTCCTTGCCAATGCCTATGCCTGCCACCCAAGAACCCAACTAGTTATAGGAGGAGACTGGTGACCTCCTGGCACTGGGGGGGTGAGGAAGAGGTGCAGTGCCAGTTTGTACAGAGTGGGTGCTCCAATACCTACATATATGATGGGCTGTCAGGCCAGATGTGGGAGTGTGGGCATGACTAATCAGCCCTGCAGTGCCACATAAAGATCAAGGCATTGCAGACACAGTGGGTCACTGTAACTAAACACAATTGTCAGTTGGGGAGTGCCTAAAGTCCATGCCCTTTATGTGGCAACAGACATCCTTGTGCCATAGGACCAAGGCTACAGCTGTGCTCTGTACAGCAGCATAGGAGGCCTGCCTGAGCCCCTGCTCTGGACTGGCACCCACAGTGGTGTGTCACCAGGACCCTTTGGGCCTCCAGCAGCCCATCCCACCAATCTCCCCATTTGCAGCCTCCATCTAGGGACCTAGACAGATCATCTAGTCTGACCCCCTGCCATGGTCAGGAAGGAGCACTGGGGGTGGCAGGGGTCATAAGACCCCAGCCAGGTGCCTATCCAGTCTTCTCTAACATCTCTTCACCAGAGCACCCCAATGGATGACAAGGCCAAATGGTCACAACCTCCTCCATGACCATTTCAGGCTGGACATAAGGAAGAGCTGTCTGAGCACCCAAGGTTTGTAATAGACTGCCACCAGAGGAGGTTCAAGCACCTACTTTGAACACCTTCAAGAGACATTCGGATGTTTATCTTGCTGGGATCCTATGATCCTATGATCCCTGCTGACTTCCTGCCCCTGGGGCAGGGGGCTGGACTCAATGATCTTCTGAGGTCCTTTCCAGCCCTAGTGTCTATGAATCTATGAATCCCATGTGGTAAGCCCCACAATGCACGGAGGGCCCTCCCCACACTGGCTTCTGCCCCCGGCCCCAGACCTGGCCCCAGCCCCTCTCCCTATCTGCCCTCCTATACCCAGTATAGATGCACTCCCTTGGCATCTTCGTTAGTAATGATGATGTCGGGTCACATCTGGCTCTCGCAGCACATGACGGTGTGGTTCACGGAGATCTCCCCCACTGCAGCCAGGATGGCCCTCACCAGGCAGCATTGTGGTGGAGCTGCCAGGCTCTGGCATGCAGCTTGCAGCTGCATAGCACATGGTGTCTCTGCCATGTAGCCATGCCATCAGCACCTCTTGTCCTGGTAGCCAAAGCAGACGACCCTGTTCAGAGGCAGGCAATTGAGGCGGGCGTGGTAGAGGAAGCGCCAGTCCGTGAAGCGTGTAACGTTCCCACTGGGCATGAAGTGGTTGCTGGAGTCCCACTTTGAGATGACATTGAAGACCTTGTCTGGTCAGGTTTGGCCCTCAGGTCGCCGGCATACTTGTTTCGGACGGTGTCCTTCAGGAACCTCTTATGTGCCCAACCATGTCAGCACTACCCTCGCAATACCTGCAGTATATTGAGGTCTAGACAATACAAAAATCTCTGACAGTGAAAAGTTAAATGGTGAGGACTTTATAAAAGATAGAAAACTTAACATCTAAAAAGGTGAAATGCTTATGCCATTAAAATCAATATGAATTTTATCTCTGACTTTGGTGGGATCAGGATGGCTGCACTGCTGAAACCTTAATCCTTTTTATATTCAATTCATTATAAGCCTACATTAGTAAAATGTAACTGAAGTGGTGAAATAATTTTCAGTCTACTGTAGAAAATGCTGCTGAGAGCTTCCAATTTGCTGCACAATCTAGGAAGTTTGCTACAAAAAGCAGGCTGAGTTTGCTGTGGACCACATAGAAGTTTTGCTCTATACACTACAAGCCAGTAATAGTAAATGTTTGTTCCATATTCCAAGTAATTTCATCTGTAAGACAGGCAGACAGCAGACGATGTATTTGCAAACAGATGGCTCTACAAGCTAACCTTGTATTTCAGCCACTTCTACTTCCCATTTATGGATTAATTTTCATCAAGTACTAAAACTTCAGCATTAGTGCCAACTTTTACAGTAATTTTAAGCAGCTTTTAACATGATTTAACTTATTAATATTTTATTATGCGCATTTTATATTTTCTTTGTGCAGCATCCTGGGGTGTATGCATGAAAAAGGCTTTCTAAATATTAATGTAATTGATTATGTTTACTTAATGTACAAGTATTAAAAAAAGAAATTATACAATCAAATTATTCCATTATGTACAACATAGTACAGAGATATTGGTTCTGCCATTAGAGGAGAAAACGCTAACTGTAGATATGAAATAAGTATAAAGGGTACCATGACATGGCTAATACAAAATCTGAAATGCTGAAAAAAGTTCAGGAGACGAGAGGTCCAGGTTATCAAAGAATGGACTGAAATGAAGAATAAGGAAGAACCAGAACCTTTGTCAGCCAAGACTCATAGTTCCAATAAATGGAATGAATAGTACAGAAGTGGCCAGGTGTTTGGCAGAATGAAGTAAGTGATGTTAGAAAGGTTGAGACCATTGGTGAAATAATTGAGGAGGAACAAGGAGGAGAAAGGAGACAGGAAATGTTGAACTAAAGGCCTATATGGTCATAAATTAAAGAAAGACTAGACAAAAGGAGGATTACATCAATAAATATAGAGAAGACAATTAATGATGTGGTGTAGGAGGATCTCTGAGGGATGTTTAGTCCCTCTTTTAGAGGGAGCTGAAAGAGAAGGAATGACTGATGTGGGCAATTTAAAGACACTGCACAAATCAGAGACATAGGAACTGGTACAACTGTCAATAATGTTGGACAAAATAGGTGCCTTGCCACTGATCTAAATGGGCATTTGTACACATGCTTGTGCCACAACACCGGGCACTTTTAAAAGATCCTGGCACAGATTGAGGTTCATACAGTTATACAAGCGGTGGAAAGCACATCAGCACTGATAAAATGGTGGTGGTGCACTTTTGAACTAGAACACCACAGTGGTGTTTTAATTTAAAATCTCACCACCACCATTTACTGCACACTGATGTGCACTTCACCACTCATACAACTGCACACACTGCAGTGCAGTGCACATCAGCTCGCATGCGTAGCAGACTCGATTAATTGCAAGACAAAAATGTATGTGTATAAATGCCCAATAGAGATACTTAGTTTTCTCCATGCTAAAGGGGAAAAAGCAGAATGATCCTGATACAGATATCACATAGTTCTATATTACATTTGATTTCAGCAGATGTGAGAATAGGATCAAAAATTCCAAATCAAATCCTATACTGTCTTTAAAAAGTCAAAAATCTACCTATGCCAGAACCAGCCCACCAAGCTATTGTGATGAAGAAGCATTAATTTGTACACACAATTTTTGACAAAGTTTACATATATCTTGCTTTTTTTACTATTTTAAAGTATATTTTCATGTATTTGCCACCACGTAACTACCTTTGACAGTTTCTTTCAATTTCTGCCCTTCTGGGGGGGAATTGACTTATAGGTATAGGCATTATAAAGGTTCAAGATGGGCAGCAGGGGTTAAATCAGTTTCTAAAGAGCTTGGAAGACACACACACAGCTTCTCATGGCTCTGGGAGCTGATGGGCTGTCTAGCACAACAAAGCCAACGGATGGACACAGCCTGAGAATTGAGGGGGGCATGCCATAACATGACATCACAGCCTTCAAGGCAGACAGGATGTCTAACACAACAAGGACACAGCCCGGGAAACAAACATGTGCCATACCTTCCCATAACACAAGATAAGTGACAATAACAGCAAGGCCTCAGAGAGCAGGGAGGCCTATGTCCCGGTTTTGGGGAACAAACCAAATCAGAAGAAGGCCCAGAAGTTATGTGGACATGTGACCGCAGAGAGACAGCCAACCAGAGATAACCATGGATGAAGAATCATCAGGAGTCATGAAGGGGGAAGAGAATACAAAAGCAGAGACTTGAGATTAACAAAGAGTCCCTCCTGTCCTTCCCTGTCCCTCCTCCTCTTCCTTGAGAGGGGTCCCCATCCCCATCACCTGGGAAGGGCCTCCAAGGCCACTATGGACAGAGGGCACACACCAGAGGGGGCCTGTAGGCTTTGGCATCCCACCTCCAGACTCCAGACACCTAAAAGAAAGAGCCTCAGGATGAAACCTGCTTCCTGACCAGATGTCCTTTAACTCTGATGAGAGCCCTGGGATTGGTTGATATAGAATCGCTTGATTGTTTGTATTGTTGCTTTTTGTTATCACTCTGTATCAAAAAATTTGCCTGTTATCAACTGGCAGGTGTTGTGGTTGGTCTGAGGGCTGTACTCCCCCAGAACAAAGGTATAGGGGCTGGGTTCCTAAAATCCAGTGCCAACAATGCCATAAAAGCTATCCCAGAGAGACACACAGGGTGAGCATAGCTCCACATGTGCAAAGAGAATCCACACTGTGTGTAAGGGCCAAACATTGCAGTTATGCAGATATGTAAGTGCCACTTAAGTACAAAAAAGTGGGCTAATACTTAGTCTGAAGAACCTTAATAGAGATAAAGCAACCTCCCCCTCCCCCCCGGATTAATATGTAATAATTTTAAGAATCACTAGATTGTGCTCATATAATTTTTAAGACTTACTAAACTGAGCATACAGGTATTATTATCTTGATACATGTTATTTGTGATGCACTTCCTGAAGTATTTATTTTTAACCCCATAAAAATATGTCCACTGTCTGGATCATTCTGAGACCAGCCTTTATACGGGCCTCTCTTATTAGCAGTTAATAACTAAAGTTTTGACTTTTTATTAGAATTTTGAAAAAAGGCCACAGTTTATTGCAGGTTTATCTCTGCAGATGTTAATATATATATATTAGACACACACACACAATAGGTATACTAATATGTCCGCTATATGATTTAATATATATAAATGCTTGCCATGTTTGTGATTGTGAAGTACCTGAAGAACAAAGTGGTTGGGAACAGCCAGCATGGAATCACCAAGAGCAAGTTATGCCTGACCAACCTGATTTCCTCCTATAATAAGATGAGAGATCTGTGGACAGGGGAGAGCAGTGGATGTGATATACCTTGCCTTTAGCAAGGCTTTGGACACCGTCTCTCACAACATTCTAATTAAGAAGCTGAGTAAGTACAAACTAGCTTAAAGTACTGTAAGATGGATACATAACTGCTTGGACCATCATAGTCAATGAGTAGTCATTAGTGGCTCATAGTAGTCTAGTTGGGAGAAGGTAACAAGTGGGGTTCCTCAAGGGTTTGTCCTGGATCCATTATTGTCATACTTGTCATGCATCCACAGATGCATCTCGAGCAGCTCCAAAGAGGTGATCCTCCCCCTCTATGCAGCACTGGTCAGGCCACAGCTGGAGTACTGCATCCAGTTCTGGGCGCCGCACTTCAAGAGGGACGTGGACAACATGGAGAGGGTCCAGAGGAGGGCCACTCACATGATCAGGGGGCAGCAGGGCAGGCCCTACGAGGAGAGGCTACGGGACCAGAACCTGTTCAGCCTCCACAAGAGAAGGCTGAGGGGGGATCTTGTGGCCTGTTATAAACTAGTCAGGGGGGATCAGCAGGCATTGGGGGAGTCACTGTTCCCCCGAGCACTGCCAGGAGTGACCAGGAATAACGGTCACAAGCTGGCAGAGGGTAAATTCAGACTAGATATCAGGAGGCGCTACTTCACGGTCAGGGTGCCTGGGGTCTGGAACCAACTTCCAAGAGAAGTGGTGCTGGCTCCTACCCTGGGGGTGTTTAAGAGGAGGTTAGATGAACATCTTGCTGGGGTCGTTTGACCCCAGTATTCTTTCCTGCTATGGCAGGGGGTCAGACTAGATGATCTGCTCAGGTCCCTTCCGACCCTAGAAACTATGAAACTATGAAACTATTGTTCAATGTTTTAATATGTTATTTGAGTGATGGGGCTGGGTTCATGCTTACCAAATTTACAGATGACACCAAGGGTGCAAGCAGAAGTGACATTCTTTGCATGATCTGGCCCTTAAAAGTGCTCTACAGCCATGACATAACACATGTGCATAGCAGCAAGACACTTTTAAGATTGCCAATTGCATAAAAAATTAACCATCATCTAATGAGTTATTAGATTAAGGCACTCTGCTTTAGAAAGCCTTGGGGAATGTGTGTTCCCTCAAGGGTTAATTTTTCACACAGCTCTGGGGCTGTCATGGGGAGAGGGAACTTGCCTGCTGAGCTGGAGCAGGGTGTGCAACAGAACCCCCTTGTCTCAGGAGCCGGCCGGGGTATTGGGAAAAGCTGGGCCAGGGCCTGTGAGGCAAGCAGGGAGGCTGCCAGGCCACCCTGCTTCCCCCAGCTCCAGCTGGACCTCTTGAGAGTGGCAGCAGCCATTGCCAGCTGCTTTGCCTGGCCTGAGTTGGAGGCGGGCTGTGGAATGGAGGCTCCTTGCCTCAAGGGCCCAGCTCAATTTGCCCAGTACCCCAGCTTGGGTACCTGTGGGGGAGCCTATGAGCAAAGGGAGTTTTCTTCTACCCCATCTCCTCCAGCTGAGGCCAAGCAAAGCCCAGCTGGCAGCTCCATCCTGCTCCCTTTACTCTCCCCCCCTGCTGACAGCCCTGGAGCTGGGCAGGGGAGGAGGGAGGACTGAAGAGAGGGGTGGTTCACAACCTCCTCAGAGGCTTCTGTGGTGACCCTACATGCTGGCCAAACCTGGTGCAGACAGGCTTGATTCCTTCCACCCCCCACCCCATACCCAAGAGGTAAACACCTGTTGGATCAGGGGGAGGAGGGGCTCTAACTTACGTAAAGGTACCATGAGTTAAAATGGGGTCCTGAATGACTGTAGGCACCCCAAGTTATGTAGAATTACAGATACTTTGGAGTGTAGGGCCAAGATGCAGGATGACCTTGATAGACTGGAGAAATGATTTGCAATCAGTCAGATGAGTTTCAACAAGGACGAATGTAAACCTCTGCGCTTGGAACAGGCTACCTAGAGAAACTGTGTAATTTCCATCCTTGACAGTTTTAAATAGCAGACTAGACAGACACTTGGCTGGGATGATTTAGTCAGAGATGCTATAGCCTTGAGCAGTGGCCTGGACTAAATGACTATATCTTCTTTTTATCAGTTAAATGTGTTTGTACAAGAAGAAAAATATTGATGTATTGTAGGGGTGTCAGATTATCTGACCCCACAGGCTGGGTGAATGGTGCAGGCCCAGTACATACATGGGCTGGCTGATTGGTGCAAGGCCTGTCCTCCAGACTGGGTTGTGCTGATGGACCCCTCCTGCTTTCTGAATCAATCATATGCAGCAGGGTCTGCCAAGTTCAGGACATATGATGCACATGCTGCATGTGGACAGCTTATCTAGGATGTGCACTGCCATGCATGCAGCATGCAGACCAGACCAGCTGGAGAAGGTGCCATATGTGGTGCTGGTCCCAAATTGGCTGGAGCAAGCACTGTCTACTCAGACAGATGTGACAATTTTTGCCCTATCTGACCCCAGAAAGTGGTCTACATCTATGACCAAACACTAGTTTACAGGCTTCTTTAAAAGGACCCGATCCTGTGACAATCTGAACCCTTATTGCATGGAGCACCTTCATTAATTTCTGTCTGTGCATGCTGGAAGCAGGACTCAGCTGACCAGTCTAGCTCTGCAAACTGTACTATTTTCAAAATAGGAGGTGGGAAAGGCAGTGGAGGGAGCTCATTCTGGGGTTTGCCTATCCAGCGCTGGAGAGTGGGGCAGGTGTATTGGAGCAGGTGGATTGGAGATGGCTTCAATCCACCCACCTCCCCACTACAGCATTTTTGAGGAAACCCCAGAATGAACTCCCTCCTGTGCCGTCTCCCCTCTCCCATCCAGACAGCACCACAGCTGCAAGGACGGGGTTGAGCTAGGGGAGAGACACTGTAGAAACACAGCCTCTCTCCTTGGATCAGCTTCAAATTTGAGACAACCCTCCACCCTCCCAACCCAACAGCTAATGTTTGTTAGCTCAGGAGGACTGGTCTGACTCAGGGCACTTTCTGTGATGCACTATGAATTAGACCAAGTTGTTGCATTTCTTTCTATGCCCTAAATGCAGCAAACATCACAGACTGGCAGGGGCAGGTGCCCTGTCTAGCACTGGCCCTGGATTGACGGGAGAAGGCACTATGTATAGCAAAAGTCTGGGATCTTGTTCACAGGGCTGGTCTGGCATATTTCATGTCCAACATGTGGGTCAACTCTGAGACCTAGGAGCAGTATTTATGGCCGGATGATGGGACTCCAAGGGCTGCCCTGATTTTTGACATCCCTGATGTATTTCAATGCGTTTCAAATGGTAGTGGAAAATATTCTTCAGAGTGAGGGATGGATTTTTTTTTCTTTTTTCCTACAGATAGGGCCATCTTGCCTTTAAAAAAACCCTGGTATAGCCAGTGTGGGCAGTTCCTAGAGTTTGAGGGCCTGGAATATTTCAGGAAATGTGCACTGTATCCTATGATTTTATCAAGGCCTCTTAGGCTTAAATTACTTGGTTATTTTTATGGATGAAGAATTACTAGGTCACAGATTACCTACTTTATACAAATTGTACATACATTGCTGTAAGAGAAATGCTTGCTATATGGCTGTATCCTAAGGGCTCTGACATGAAAGAAGATATCTGGCCATGGGGTTTGTTGGAAAATTGTTATTATTTCTTATTTCCCCCTAATGGTACAGTGGCTGAAGGGAGACTGTGAGGTAATTTTGCATAGAACTGTTGAGTTGGGCTGTGAAAAATGTTTTTCCATATAAATCAAACCTTAAACTGCATTAGTATAGTAAGTAGCATGAATATTTTCTCTTACAAATCACTCTTATCCCAGGGATATAACCCAGTACAATATTTGCTTTTAATTTAATACCCCTATATAATGCTGCCCGGTTAATCTTACTTTTATAGAGGGTACTTTTACCACTTGTACAATTCCCCAGCTCTACGAAGATTCATGTATGCAGGAATTATCACCAAGAACTTATATTTACCTCTCTCTTTATAAACCAGGAACAAATACAAATGGAAGGTGAGCCAGGGAATCTGTGTGACTATTTGAAAAGGGAAGATGATGATGCCTTACTCTAGAGTCAGACCCCAGCAGGTAGATTTCTGGATATGTTTATATTTTGCATTATAGTGTAAACTGTGCTGCTGGCAATGCTTCTGTCCAATTAATATTTTATAATGGATTTTGGAATAAAATCCTATCATTAAACATTCCAAAAATAGAATTGGGGGCAAATTGCAACTTGAAATCGGACTGCACCAGTTTACTTAAACACTGTGAAAACGTGGTAAGACTTGTTTGTTAATGCTATGGGGGACAGAAGGGTTATAGAGCCTCTTTTATTGTTACTGCCTCATTTTCTTTTCAAAAGCCTACTTGGCCTAGCATAAACAACAGCTATTATTACTCAATAATAGCCACTAAACTAGGAGTTCCCAAGGCAGAATTACCACTAAGAAAATGTCTTAAAAAAATCCTAGGTATTATTATTAGTAATCATTCCCCATCTCCACATTGTTTCTTTTCATGAATTGTGCTAAAAAAAATAAACCCAAAGGCCACTGAAGCCAACAGAAGGGCACCAGTTGACTACAATGGCCATAGGACAGAACCTTTGACTAGCAGCCTTTTTTGTGCAACCTACAGAGCACATGCCATTCTTTAAGTATTATTCAATAGATAAAGAGATAATGTAAGATTATTTCAAAGCTAGGCTTTGGTCAATTCAAAACATTTATGAATCTTGAGTGAAGGTTTGACGACACTGGGTTCCAGTTAAAACCCAGAGTTTGGGGTCTTCAATTAAAACCTAAATAAGACATATTCTAAAATAAAAATCAGTCTTGTAATGAAAGTGTTATATAGCTACATTCTGGAAGGACCATATTCAACTTAATTTTGATCCTTTCAGTATAACTATACACCCCATCCTTTTCTGTCATTTCTAAAAATATAGGGCACAGATCAATGTTATACTATTAAGGAGATAAGGTATCTTATCAGAGTTAGAAACTATTTAAATCAACTACCCTTTATCTCTACCATTAATTCTTGTCTTAATTAATGATCTCCTAAAAATACTACATAGACCCTTTATGGTAATGATGTTAATCTGTATTTAAGTGTCTTTCTATAAAGCAAGACATGCATTCCTTTCTTGCTGCAGGGATAGGAAAAGCATACAAATGAATGCTCTATCTCTTCACATGGGTGACATTACATATCTGTGTTACTCAAATTAAGAAAATATGAGACTGGAAATGAGTAAAATCCTAGTATATTATAGTATATCATACTTTATTCTGAATGTATTAGTTGCCTCAAACAACTTACAGTCTAAGAGACAGATCTTTAGCTGTGGTAACCTCGGCACAGCTTCATTCAATGCAGTTTTCAGCTTTCTGGATTTACATCAACCCTAGTCTAGCCCAGAAATGAAAAGAGAATAATCTGGAAGTTTGGGTTTCTGTAATATTAACACTGTTAAATCAAAGTCGATTTGCACAAGCATTTCAAACACAATCATTTAGAAGTGTAAAGATGGATGAGTAGAAGGAAGTAGCTTGTCATATCAGAGAGGGACAACAAAAAAGAGCCATTAAAATGATTGAGGGAAAAGGACTTGTATATTGAGGGTTTAAGCAAATATTTCAAATGCTACAAAGTGATTTAGGAGGACAATTTTTTAATTTATTTGTATAGGCATTTAGACTCCTAAAGATGCAAATAAGGTCCTAAAGGGATTTTCAAAAGCACTTAAAAAGAGGAGATAGGCACTTTTGAAGTAAATTTTGCAATTACCCCTTTATATTAAACCAGTGCACCTATGCTAGGGGTAGTTGAGTGGATATGCCATCTTTGCTACATGAGGGAGAAAACATAAGCCACCTATTTTAACCTAAAGTAATATTTTCAACTTTCTGGAATTGAAAAATTGTATTTTGTAATAGTGGTCCATGTTAAGTCAAGGAATATGGTAAGCCCTGGAATATAGCTATAGGTAAATTCCCCAAATAAGAATTAATTAATAAAAATGCATCTGATTGCAAATTCATGAACAGAAAAAGGACAAATCAATTATTCACTGCAAATAGTTTATGACAAACTCATTTGTTACCATGACAGTTTTCTATTTGTACAAGTGCTTTACCAATGCCAAATAGCATTCCCAAATAACATCAAGGAAGTATCATGACCATCAAGTTTCACTACATCATACACATCCCTAATGAACTTTCCTCGAATCAGGCAATTTCTTCAACTGTGGCTTTTTAATGGCATAAATTTTATTTACAGCAGGAAAACTCTTCAAATTGCAGATTTTGGGAAACACATGCACTAGCACAGTAGTATAACTAAGGGTGGGTGAGAGCAGCATCCACCCCAGGAAGCAGCTCAGGATGGTGCCAGATTTGCCTGCCAACCCCGTGGAGTCCTGGAACCATTGCCATGCCAGAAACAAACGGTTCCCAGCTGCTGTTGCTTTAAGAGCAGCAGAACCAGGGCAGGCAGAGCTCACAGTGTAGCAGCTCAGCTGGGACTATTTAAAAGCTCCCAGATGGATATGGTGGTGCCCCTCCTCCCCCATACTACTACCCCCATGCTTGCTCCCAAAACCTATGCCCTGCACCTCCTCCCACTCACTCGGAAACTGTATGCCCTGGGCCCCTCTCCCCACCCCCACCTCCACCACTCCCAGAATCATGTCTCTCCCCCTTCTTCCCCAGCAAGTTTTTCCCCAAATGCAAACCCAGCTTGATAAGCCAGTTCACTAAAGTATAAAATATAGGACAATATTTAGAAAGAGAAAGACAACATAACAGTAAAAGCCAGGGAGCCAAAAGATTGGGGCAAGATTGAGTATTAAATCAATCAGCTTGACCTGGAAATGTGATTAATATAAATAAGTAGCAGCAGAGAATGTCTTGTAGATTTGAAATATTCTTTTATTGTTGCTCTTTTTATTCTACCACTGACCTGGCAATTTTTATAAACCACTGACCTGGAGGGACTTCTATGGAGTAACGAGACCATTGCATATCCATTCATTCCTTCATATCACCATTAATATTGTTAACAAAGCCATGTTGCTGTGATTTGCAATTTTTAATCACTCCCTTTGTCAAAATCATTTTAATAGACAGTGCAGGGCTGGATTCAGGAGGGTGCAGTGATGCAGTTATACCACCTTTGATTCCTGCTGCACCTAAACTTTGAAGCCAATAGCCTTGGAAGGGGCAGCAGCATTTCTTTTCAGGCAGTGCTGATGGAATCAATTGATTTCATGACTCATTATAATATAACTGATTCCTGTTAATCTCAGGTGCTAATGACCCACTTTCCATTGTAATGGTCTTGTTCCATTAATTAAGTTAGCCTTTCTTCTGCAGTTTGTGTGTCTTTTAGTCATTTCTGGTAATATCTCTCTTCCATTTCACATTCCTATCTTTAATTCAAGCTAAAAAGCTTAACTCAGGTGTGGTAACATTAATGCAGGTGAACATCAAGTCATGAGTGGAAATAATAGATAGTGAAGCATGGGATATACCATCAAGACTCTCAAGGAAGCTAGTTTCAATATTACAAATCTTAATAAGAGATGTACATTTAAATACAATGACTACAGGACTAATAATCTTTTGATTTAACATATAATCTAGGAAACTAGTGTATATTCCAATAAAGTTAAATTCATCTTTGCTTTGATCTTAAACTGAATAATATGGCCCCTGGCATACTAGTGAAACTTCTCATTTATTTTTACCTGGAGAAAAGTGTATCGTGTTATATGTGATGTTGCACCACACCATCTGCACCCCCTTTTTCAAAATTTTATATCCACCCATGTCTATAAGTACAGAAAAAAGTTATATGGCAGAGGGCTTCTTAAAAAAAAAGCAAAGACTGTGGGATTTTTCAGCACTTTCAACAAAGATCCCAAAGAGTACAAAGGCATAGAAATCTCATTCTACAAGATCTGGATTGGTGCAACTGTATGAGGAAATGTGTTCTGCAAGTGCCCCTATTATGCCTTCCCTCTGAACACTTCCAAGTGAAGCATATTTCATAGTGAAACTAGACTGCTCCGGACTAAATTAATACCTGGCCCTATATTTATAAAAGTGGGCTGATCCTTCTTGCATGTAGTTGGTAGAGGTTTTGACACAGACAAAAGGAGAAGCAGAATCAGGCAACCATGCTCAGCTTTTCTTTGCTGCTGCTGCAGTTGGAGGATTGAACACAAGTAAACTAGAAAACAACCTTCCCAGGGCGTTCCTTTTGTGCCATCCTTAATGCAGGTACATAAGCAGGAAGCAAATGGAGTGCAGGTACCATGGTGTATTGAACTCCATCAGGATCAGTGTTTTCCATCTGAAACGTGAGCAAATTAACAGGAAAAAATAGGTTAGCTTTGGGTTTTGTTTTAGTTGGTAGTGGTGGTGGGTTTTTTGTTTGTTTGTTTTTAGCTTTACAATAAGGATTACAAATATAGAATAAGAAACCCAAAATGCAGAGATTGAACAAGTATCCTGTGTCCTTTAAAGGGCATAAAGGGTGTTCATAGAAGTGCTTCAGGAGGTGGGAGAGGGGGCACTTTAGCACTTTAATTAGCACAGCTCTGAGAGCCATGCTAATTAAAAGTGTCTCGAGCATCATATGTATCAAAGTCCCCATACTGAAAAATGGAAGCAGGGTGCTTTGAACTAAAGCTTGTCGAACAAGGTTTAATTTAAACTATCCTGCCACCATTTTTCAGCACAGGGACACTGTAGCCTGCTGGAGCGTGGTAATTACCATGTTCCAACTAACTTGATTAATCAAGTCTGCTCTGATGTGCTGTAAGTACAGAGCGTTGGAGCAGCCTCCCTGCATGTATATAAGAGCCCAAAGGGTTTGCACTAGTAGGCTAAAAGTCTACCCTTATTTACTCTAGTAACTCTACTAGAGTAGGTCATGTACCTGGAGTCAGACTTGTAACTTGCAGCAAACTCAATGCACAAGTTTTCTCTCATTTTACAGAAAAACATTTCCATTCTCTGTCTCCAGATACTTCTCTTAAATAGGCATTATTTGTGCCACTTGCACTAAATTTTAGTTCTCATGCCACTGCCCTGAATTTAGAAAACTAATTCCTATTGACACCAGTCGAAATAAAGATCCCCTATCAGATACATGAGACTGGAAACATCCAGGATACTGGATACTAGATGGAAATAGTATATCATTACGGTCCAGAAATGAAAACAAAGGACAAAAGTTTAATTATTCTCAACAATCAGATCACTGCTTTTTCCCCACTAAAGAAACATATGGACTTGTTCAATATTAAAGTATCTCAGTATCTTATATTTATGACAGACAAGGTTCTTTGGGTAAATCCAGTAACTTTTATTAGACTCATTTAAATAGCTGGAAAAATTCTTCTTAGCAAGCTTTGTATTTTTATTTATTTATTTATTATTGTTTTTATTTGTGTTGTTTTATTTATTATTTATTATTATCTTTTTTATGATAATCTCAATATTGGCTTGTTATTTATCCATCAATTTTTTTAGTTCCAAAATCAAACAATGATCAAATAATATCCTATCCATATAAATATAGAAAGACTTTAGGTGACTTGTGGAAACTATAACAAAGAATTGCAAGTTAATCTCTCATTCTTTTATCTCCAGATGTGACACACCACATACGTTATCACACAGCACCATCTGTAGTGAAAACTTAAGAAGTACAACAGGGTTTCACCAGAAATTAAACCACATGATTTTTCTTGAATACACTACATGGTTGGGACTGTAATTTGTTAATTGCAGTCAGCTTAATTTGTTTCATCATATATATATATACACTAGTTAGTTTTTAAGGTACAAATCTAGCCTGCCTTCAAATTCTACTGGCAGTTTCTTGTAGTTTGCCATCTCTGACAGGTACTGTGTCCCCTGAAACAGTCTTACAGTTGTGAGCAGCCCAAAAATTTCAGACAAGTTAAACTACATCCCACCGGGGTGCACAGGAATGCACCTGGACCAGCTTCATGTATCAGTGTCATAGAACATGACATTTAGACATTTCATGATTAATTCATTTAATCCAAGATGTGGATAATGGTGATGTGACCCACAGGGGAGAAGTAAAGCCATCATTTAGGTAAGCCCTAGAGCTAAGACGAAAGTGAGGCCCCCTGATATTGCAAGGTTATCAGAGACTTGTTCCTCAAATGGCATTTGAAAAAAACATGAGGAAATGCCAAGAGAGATGAGGGAAAACAATTTGCTAACCAGTGAATTTAAACAAGAATGGTGTTTATATAGTCATACCTTTTGTGCTACACACTAATACTTTTTCCAGGGAATACCTGAATCACAAGATTGCAGTTGGACAATTCCCATAAACCATTACCTGGGGATGATATAGTGCAATGTTAAGATGTCTCACCACAACTCTTTTTCCTAAAATAGATACATGAAATAGGCCTAAGAAGCAACAAGTGTAACTGAAAGTGGAGCAGATTGTGAACCCAGGCTCCTCTCGCATCAGTGATAAGATGCCATGGGATCTAATACATGATTCCGCAATTGCATCTCCAGCCACGCATGTGGGGCATGGCAGGAAGTATGATTGTATGGATTGCACATTAGATCCCATTGTGCCTCTCCCGCATATGTAGAGGGGTTCTTAGCATAGTGATGCCTAAGAAAAATGATAATATTTTTGGAATGCAGGGGGTACATTCTTTAAAATTCCAAGATACATAAATAAAAGGACTTTAAACAAACTACTTAATGTCAAGGACTGGATAAATGGCCTTACAGTCATTACATTTCATCACAGAGAGCCCAATAGATATCAATGGGAGAAGTTTTTAATAAATTATTATACGTTATTTATGTCAAAACTGAGATTATTTCAAAGCAATGCTTAGATCACAGGTGTTGCCATAAATTCATAAATAGATTTCATAGATTTCATAGATATTCGAGCTAGAAAGAACGTTGGGAGATCATTGAGTCCAGCCCCCTGCCCCAGGGGCAGGAAGTCAGCAGGGATCATAGGATCCCAGCAAGATAAACATCCAGATGTCTTTTGAAAGCGTCCAGAGTAGGTACTTGAACCACCTCCGGTGGCAATCTATTCCAAACCTTGGGGGCTCGGACAGTAAATAAGTTCTTCCTTATGTCCAGCCTGAAACGGTCATGGAGGAGTTTGTGACCATTGGACCTTGTCATCCCTTGGGGCTGGAAGGGACCTCAAATATCATCAGGTCCAGCCCACCTGCTCAAGGCAGGAAAGATTGCTGAGCTCAGATGACCCCAGCAAGGTGTGCATCCAGTCATCTTTTCAAGATCCCTATTCCAGACTCGGGACACATAAACCAGAAAGAAGTTTTTCCTAATGCCTAACATGAAGCAATCTTCTATCAGTTTATTACCATTATTCCTACTCTTCCCCTGGGTGCCTTGGTGAACAGGTGTTCTCCTAGCCCCTTATGTTCAACCCGTATATGCTTAAAGGCTGCCACCAACTCCCGTCTGAGTCTTCTCTCTTCCAGGCTGAAACAGTCCCAAGTCCCTCAGCCTCTCCTCATATAGTCTGTTCTCCAGACCTCTAATCATTTGTGTGGCCCTCCTTTGGATTCTTTCCAGCTTCTCCATGTCCAAAACTGGATGCAGTACTCCAGCTGAGGCCTTACCAATGCTGAGTAGACCAGGACGATGACATTCGTGATCTTACGTGTGATGCATCGGTTGATCTTGCTTGTGATGCATTGGTTTGCTTTGCCACCTATAGCATCGCCCTGGTGGCTTCATCCACTATATAAGCTTATCCAGGTCAGCCTGTATCCTCAACCTGTCTTCCAGTGTGACCACATTTCTCCATAACTTGATGTCATTTACAAATTTTGTCATTATAATTCCCACACCCATGTCCAAATTGCCATGATATTTTTCTGTGTTTCTGGCAGAACAGGGAATTAGTGATGGTTTGTTCATATCCCACTCCTTTGGTCAAGAGGAAGATGACACTGGAGTTAACTTTTCCCACTCCTTGCTTGCCAATAGTTCCATTTCAGAGGTCTGAGTCCCTTCCAACTCTGGCGTTCATTGAAATCACTGAGCAGAATAAGTCTATCTTCCTCCAGAATGACAGAAAGGACTTGGTCAGGGTTGGCATAGAATTCCTCCTTGGTTTCACTAGCAGCATCAAGATTCAAAGCATATGCACTGACAGTGGTGTCACCTGAGCGTGAGACACGATTTCAGTGGGGTGAGCAGAGTGGATCCTAAAGAGAGATGCTCCGTTACAGTTACAGCTGCTGAATCATGCTCCTGCCTCATCCAAATGCTAGGCGACCTTCTTGTAACTGCTGCCTTCATGCTAGTTAGTAACTACAAGTTTCTAGGCTTCATAATTCTGCTCCCATCATCACTAGCTGGTTGTCAAAGGGGTTGAATAATGTGCAAAAGCAGTTTTCATGGAAGACACCTGTACATGATTGCTTTTATCATGGAGAAGTTTCTGCACATTAGCTTCCACATGGTTTTTGACAGACCTGGGCCTTGATCCAATGGCAAGGAAGCCAAGATAATTGGAGATCTCATTCCACTGAAGCCTTCATTTGCCTTCACAGCCATTGAGATTCTAACATGTTCTTCTACCACCTCTACCGTTGAGGACGTGTAGACCCATGGCTGGGGGCTGGACAGGCTGATTATAGTGGCAACCTGTACTCACCATGTCACAGCACCATCAGAGGATATATGTGGCTTTTCAGGCGGAAAAGCATTGATATCTGCTGTCCCCACTACATCCTGGTAGTGCTGCACTGCTTGGTCCATGACTCTTATTCACTGGACTTACCTCTGATTATTTCAGTTAACCTTCCCTGGCACAGCTCTGCCACCAGAATCTGTTTTCTATCCTGACCTCTAAGGCCATTTTTTCCCCCAAAGTGCAATCTTCCAACAATAAGTATGAACAATTCCCTAGTTCATCAATATATGATATTACATTTAGCTGCATTGACATGCATTTTTTAAGTGAATCCATTGTGTCATGCTATCTAGACCGCTCTCACCTGACACTATCATCACTCCACAATTTTTGTGTTGTCTAAAAATTGTCAGGTTTTATATTTTGTTCCCAAACATTGATAAAGATATAGAATAGCATTGGATGAAGAACATATTTCTTCAGGACCCAATCTGAAACACTCCCACACCTCAGTTTAAAGGAAATGGTAGTATAAAAAAATATATTGAAATATTGTCTGACAGTAAGAAAAATGTCTTTCAGAAATCTAAGCATATTATGTTGATCCCTTGGTAAATCAAACTTGTAATCCTATAAGAAAATCAGGTTTATTCGATATTATGTATTTTCTATAAAACTGTGATTACTGCTCCAGTTCGTCTGCTCTGCTTTAATTTTTTATTGCTACATCCTACAATCAGCCTTTCCATGGAGAGCGAACAGATGTTCACATTAAAGTAAATTAATAACAATCATGAACAAGATATTGCAGCCACATTTATAAATGATTTTTCCTAACAGCTTACCTCTACCAGAAGCAAACAAGGATGTAGGTACAAGTCCCAGTTTATGATGAATAGGAACATCTGAGGTACTGTGTATAATGTTAGTTGAACCAGAGACAACTATAGAATGGTAGAAATTGATGTTTCCTTAAGATGCCCAAAACTAAGGCTTGCTTCAGGGTCAGACCCACCCTGGAATACAAAAAGAATGTAGTAAACAACCCAGGGAGACTGACAGGTGCCTAAAAGACTTAAGTGGTTACAAATTGTTTTATTTATTCACCCCCTATTGAGTATCTTGTCAGTCAGGTTGTGTCTTCCTGGGAAGTTTACAAAACAGTCAAGGAATATAGAAAATATATTAAAATGATCATATCCTAAAATGCAAGTGAAAGAAATGCTACCAAGTTGAGTGTACGTGTGTTAGACTTTCCTTGCATGGTTCAAGGAGTCAGTGGTGGTGGCAGCGATTCAAGGATAATCTGTACCACAGCTCATTGATAGGTCTTGAGGTGACCTAAGGGTCCAGTCCTTGAGCTGTATATCTGTCCATAGAAGTTCCAGGTCTTTCAGGGGAGAGTAGGCCATAGGCCAAGATTTCTCAAATTTTTCTTTTCCTGCTTTCTTGTTTCTGCTTCAAGGGCAAAACACTTTGCCTCAAACTGGGCTGCCACTTAGTTGAGGTTGTGGTGCCATTGGAGTCAGTTAGCAGCCAGCTTCTCCCAGTTCTTGATATCAGTGTCCGTTTTCTTGAGGCATCCATTCAATGTGTCCTTGTAGCATTTCCTCTGGTTGTCACAATATTTCAGGCCACAGCTAAGGATACAACAGAGCACTTTTTGGAGAGTCAAGAGTTGGATATCTGCACCCAATGCCTGGTCCAGTAAAGTTGGTACTTGGAAATCACTGATTTATTCCTGATAACATTGGCTTCAGCAAGGATTTGTGCAGTGATTTTCCCATTTGATGAAGAGGATTTTCCAGAGGTATCATTGATAATACCTCTCCAGGCTCTTGAGATGACAACAGTAGGTCACCCACATTTCAAATCCATAAGGCATGTATATAATGTATGTTTTCAGGGGAACTTTGGATTTGTCTACACTGGCATTTATTTCCTTTGTTAGTTGGACTGACCAGTCAGCTACTAGTGAATACATGCTATTTAGTTTATTCTCACTATAGAACAGGCAGCAGTGGGCCTGAAACAATGATTCCCAAAGGGTGTGCCCCAGCACCCTAAAGAGCTATGAAAGTTATGGAAGTTATAGGATCCCCTTGTATGACCTGTGTCAGGAGATAAAAGTCCTCCTCCCTGTCCAGCACTGTACTTTTGCCCCAGCTACTTCAGCAGTACCTACTTCTTTGGGGACTACTGCCACAACTGTTGGCTTCTCCAGCTCTGCCCTGAACCCTGTGCCCTTCTCCTCCCCAGCCCAACATTCCCAGCAGCATGCTGTGCTGGAAGTAGGTGGATACATAGATGGAGCCACATTTTGCAGCGTCGCTCATCCCCCTCACCCCTCCCATGCTCCTAGGGCTGCCAGGGTGAGTCTAGGGGTGGTTGCTGGCATTAGACCCTGCAAAAGCAGCCTCAGCAGTAGGGGCTGCTTTCACCTCCTGAGGTATATACCAGGGATCAGGATGGGGGCAGACAGTGGAAAGAGAAGGGCACAGCAGGGTTAGGTTCTGGCCTGCTGCCTTTAAGTGACATGAACTAAATCAGTGATTCTCAGATTTTTTCACCTCAAAGCCTCTGTATCTTTTCTGAATTTAGATCAGTCTCAGTGATTTTCAACTGGTAACCCTGCTGTGAAATTCAGAAAAAATATAAAGGGATGCCTTGAGGCTAAAAAGGTTGAGAACCACTAATATAGAGACTTTGCTTTAAGGAAAGATGTATTTAGTGTCATTTTTTAACACCTCAGCACTAGTATGATTTCCTCTGACAGGGGAATGGAGTATGTTATATATCTATATAGATATAGATATAGATATAGATATACACACACTTTTTCACAGGAGCATAACAAAGAGAGTTGATGCCCTGGGAATACCCTGTGGGAGCACAGGGGGAGGGCATGTATGGGTTACAAGCAGGGAAGCAGGGGGAACACTGAAGTCTTACCCAGTTTTACTTTGAAAAAGTCCTCAGGCAAGCAGCTGCAGCAGCTACTGCCACCTGGTCTGGCTGTTGCTCTTAAAGCAGCAGTCAGGGACTATTTTAGAGCTCCCTGCATGGCTAAGCCACAGGCTACTCTTGCTGCCAGGGTGAAGGCTAGACAGAAGTGAGGAGTGAGTCTGGATCCCCTTCTAATTTGGTGCCCATGATGAATGCCCCTCTTGCACATTCCTACTTATGTTACTGCCTTTATAGGTATGAGAGGGAAGTATGCTGCCAATTTTAATGCATAGCAAAGGTGTGTCCCAGGTATCAAAAGTGTGAGAAGCACTGAGCTGGAAGAAGTCTCTCTGAAGATATAACACTGATCTGTTGTGCAGGACATATAATAGGTAGGGTAGCCACTGATGCACTCCCAGAAACCAGGGCATCCCCTTGGTGAGGGGCAGCCCCCTACCCAATCAGCGGTGGTGGGGTGCCACCTCCTCAGCCATTCAGCAAGAAGGAGTGGGGCTACGGGGGCCCTTGGCCAGCAGGAGGCAGGGCCACCACAAAAAGGCCACCTCACTGTGTCCATCCCTGTTTGGAACCCTTGCTTCTCCTGGCTGTGCACCACCCTACCTCTAGGCACAGCCAATAGAATTGCAAGGACAGATGATTGACATGTATTTCCACAAATGAACTGAAAAACAAGACTTTTTTTCAGTCCAGTCCTCATTTAGAAACAGACAGGAGACTCAAGAAAGACCAGCCCTGAGGCAGTTTAATTTGCATCTGAAGCTGTTCAACTCTGGGAGCTCACAGGTTAAAGGGACAGAAAGGTCAAATTTTTAACACCTTGGTATGAAAAAAAATGGAAGTACACTAGTTCAATTTGTTGAGGACTCAGAGCTGGGAGACATTGTCAATTTAGAAAGGGATTCGAATACCATACAAGAAGAACTGGATGACCTTGAGATGTGTAATTAAAAAAATGGAAAGACGCTTAATAATACAAAGTGTGAAGTCATAATCTTAGCAATTAGGGCTGTGTGAAATGGCTGTTTTGTTTCAGTTTTGGATTTGGCCATTTTGGAGGACAGCGATTCATTTCAGTGTTTCACATCATTGTTTCATTTCTATTTGGTCTGATCTGTTTCAGAGTTTTGATGCTGTTTTGGCACTGATTCAGAGATTCGGATCAGCCTGGGGAGGCAGGCACAGCCCCCCACTGCAGACTCTCCCGTGGATCCTCTAGCTGTGCCTGCTTCTGTCCTGATGCGGGGAGCCACAGGAGAAGGCCCCACGGCTGCCTTGCCCAGCCCCATCCCCCGCCTGGCCCCAGCCTCCCAGCACTTTAAAAGGAGGGCTGGGCTGGGCTGGGCTGGACTATTCCCAGGAGGCACCTCTGAAACGTTCAAAACGTTTCCAAAATGTTTTGGATGGTTTCGTTTAATTTTGGAGATGTTTTGGAGCCTTCCATTTCATTTTGGATTCAAGGTTTTGGGCTCTGAAACAGGCTGGAACACCTACAAAATGAAATGTCTGCCAAAAATTCACACAGCCCTATTACCAATGAATAACAAGAACTTATGCTATGAGGTAAGACCTCATCAGCTGGAAATGACAGAAGAGGAGAAAGACTAAGTTATCTGAGTCAATCACAAAATAACCATTAGCCATAAATAGGATCCATTCTTGGACAAGTTAGATATAGTGTATCAGGAAAAGCATTTTCTGTAGAGATTAGAAAGAATGGAAGGAGTAAGGAAATGCCAAGGTCCAAGGTACAAATTAGATCACATTTTAAATCAACAGTGTTAGTCATCTGTGGGTGCATCTACATGAGACACTTATTGTGTAGTAGCCTAATAACACTGTGCTGTACATAAAAATATTGTGGAACCAACAGTATGGAAGAAGAAGAGTGATTTAAGATAAAGGAAAATGTAGATACTAAAACACAGAACTGTTCAAAATATGTGAACTGTTCAAAATAAATGTAGTCTTGAGAATGGCGAATGTACATTGCTGGGGAATGTACTAGTGAATAGCAACTTGAGCAGCAGTGAGCACAAGATGTTTGAGTTCGGGATCCTGAGGAAAGGAAGATAGAGAGCAGTAAACTTCAGAAAAGGAGACTGTGACTTGCGCAGGGACATCATGGGCAGGATCCTCTGGAAAGTCAGGCTGAGGGGGAGAGGAGACCAGGAGAGCGAGCTGTACTTTAAATAAACCTAGCTGAGAGTTGAGGAATAAACCATTCTGATTTGCAGGAAGACTAGCAAGTAGGGCAGAAGACCAGCTTGGCTTAGCTGGGAACTCTTCAGTAAACTAAGCAACAAAAAGGAAGCTTATAAGAACTGGAAACTTGGGCAAACAACTAAGAAGGAGTATAAGGGTATTGCTTGGGCATGCAGGGATGAAGGCAGGAAGGCCAAAGCAAATTTGGAGTTGCACCTAGCAAAGGATGTGAAGGATAACAAGAAGAGTTTCTACAAGTATGCCAGTAACAAGAGGAAGACCAGGGAAAGTGTAGGTCCCTACTGAATGGGAAAGGCACCCTTGTGACAGAGTATACAGAAAAGCCTAAAGTACTCAATGTTTTTTTCACCTCGGTCTTCACAGGGAAGGTCGGTTCCCAGACTATTGCACCTGGCAGCACAGTTTGGGAAGGAGTGATTTGTCTCTGACTGCCCTTCCAATCACAGTGTCTGGGGGAGGGCCATAGAAACAGCATAAAAGCCTCTGTTTGCAGGCTTGCTGTGCCTTTTGTGAGCTGGTTCTGAATGAGCAACAGCATCAGAAAGATACTGTGCTGCCTGGCTTGCTTCCTAGTCAGTCTGTAGCCTGCTCCTTTTTGTTCTTAGAAAGGAGCTTAGTTTAGCTTAGCTTACTTTAGAATAACTCTACTTACTACTTATCCAATTAATTTTTCAATTCATATTTGTTCTCTCTTTTTTGCAAACTTTTAAAAAAGAAATCTCAGTGCTTTCCCTAGCAGTGTGATTCATCACTGTGCAGGGAAGCACACGTTACACACACTCACACAGATCATAGAAGAAGTCCTATATTTGTAGAAGAGGAGATTGTATATAGTTAGTTATTACACACATCACGTCACAGAAGTGCAACACACACCATAGTTATTATTCATAATCAATAATCAGATTCATTAACCCACAGTCCACTACACACAACACAAAACAATCTAATAATCGTACAACCCAGAAAACAAGAACCTACATTACAGAAGAACAACACAGACATTTATTAATGCACAACACAAGCAATCTAATAGTCACACACCCCAGAAAAGAAAAACACAGAAGAAGTCAGACACACTCAGTCACACACCTTTTGCAACACAGGAAAGATGAACATGAAGCATGCTAGAAAGGCAGGAGCCAGGTCTTC
Organism: Crocodylus siamensis; assembly: GCF_052110815.1. Taxonomy (NCBI): domain Eukaryota; kingdom Metazoa; phylum Chordata; order Crocodylia; family Crocodylidae; genus Crocodylus; species Crocodylus siamensis. Next base: position 33,367,592 of record NC_143395.1, on the reverse strand, counting down.
TGGCAGGGGAGGGAGAGAGGGTAGGGGGAGAGCTAGATTGGCAATCCCCCCACCTGCCCCCACGCAATATAGATGAATTATCTTCCCAAGCAGGCATGAGGCTTCTGCTGACAGTGGAAGAAAGGAGGTGGGAGTGGTACCTGCATCCAATGTCCCTGCACCTGCACCATGTCCCCTAACTCCAGAAAAAGTCACCACCAGCAGAATCACTTTCTCCTACACCCCAATGTCATCTCCCAGCATAAGCCTCCCACTGCCAAAGGAGGAGCTGGAGCTGGAATGAGGGGACCTGAATGCCCTGGCTCAAGCAATTCTGGTGACCGAGGGGGAATCAGAGTTTGTGCTCCACACCCCTCAAAGTTCCCTTAGTCCCAGGTTTCCTTCTCCGGAAAGCAGCACCTCACAGGAAGTTGAGGTTGTGGAGGCTCAGGCAAGTGGCTCAACTGAGGTAGCTCCTCCTGCTGTTGTACCTCAGCCTGCTGAGGAGTGGGATGAGGCAGTATCCCCACGCTTAACCCAGAAGCAGGCTAGTAGCATAGTGTGGGAGCATTTTGAGCTGGCAGATGATCCCAGGTTTGCTGCCTGCCAGCACTGCTGAAGGCAGATCAACCGGGGCAAGGACATGAAAACTTTGCCACCATGGTGATGCTGCTGCATCTCAGGAGCCAGCACCCCCCAACCCATCTTCTTGCTCAGCCTGGCACCAGTGCAAGTGTACCGAAAGGGAAGTCCCCCACTTGCTCCAAAGCCCCCATCTCTCCAAAGCAGAGGCAGGCCACCCCGGAATAGTGGGGGAAAGGTGGACAGAAAGGGGGGCGACCACTAAAACTACACCCTGCCAGGGTAGGGAGGCTTTGTGGGACTGCTGGTGGTATGACAGCCCCGTAAATGCCACGACTAATGATCCCCTGGTGAAAGGCGGCTAGGAGGCGCCATAACCCCCAGTTAATGCACGCACACACACATTCTTCCCTGGGGACAGCCCAGGCCTATCACATCTTTGACAGGCCTGATGCTTGCTGGTTGCAGTGCAGTTGTGAGGCTCCAGGTGAGCTCAGCTTAGCTGCCTCAGATGCCAGCTTCTGCGTTGAAAAACCCCTTGTCAGGCTGAGGAAGTTCCTGCAGTTGGTGTGTCTCCTGGTCCTGGATGGAAGGAATAGTAAAGAAGCCAGAGGCTGGCATGCAATGCCAGCAAGAAAGCCAGTCAGTGAAAATGGAAATGTAGGTGTCAGGGGTGAGGGAAAGGCTGGGCTGGGGGGTGGAGGGGAAAGGAGCATGTAAAAGTGCAGAGGTACCTGGGGGTCAGATGTCCGGCAAGTTGCAGTGTGTCAGACTTCCACTGTATATACTGAGTCCGTGAGTTTCTGTACCTAGGAGGCTGATGAAGTGAAGTTCATAGGCCCAGCTGTGAAAAGCGGTTTATAATTTTTTTCCCTCTTGGGATCAGGCCTGAGAGACTGGAGGCAGAGAGTTTTTTTGGTGAGGAATGTGCCCCCTCAGGTAGTTGGGAATTGGTGTCTTTGACAGATTCTGGTGTGCAGTTTGTGGGGGGGGACTGGAGATAGTTGGCAGGTTTTGTGTTTTGAGCTGTAGGAAGTTGGCTTCAGTTTTGGTGATGAGGTTAGAGCTTGTTTGAATGTACAAACCGCTTTTTAGAGCTGGGCCTGTGAACTGCACTTCATCAGCCTCCTAGGCAGTAGGTGCAGAAACTCATAGACTCAGTATAGATTAGACAGTGGAGTTCTGACACGCTACAACCTACTGGATATCTGACTTCCCAGGTACCTCTGCACTTTGACCTGTGCTGCTACATCCCCCTTTTCCCTCCCACCCCCTGACAGTTCTGTTTGGGTACCTTTGATGATGCTGGTGCTATTGGTGTTGAGCCAGCTAAGTTATTTTCACCTGCTGTCATTTACAGTGGTGGACTGAGCTGAGGCTGTAGGGTAGGAGACCTCACTGGGGCACACTGCCGTGTTGTGCAGAGGCCCCAGTGCCAGGAAGGGCGCACCTGAATAAACACACAGTGTCACCCACCCATGTCATGAGTTTTGCCTGCCTGTGGCCAGAGGTGCAGGGCCCCAGAACCCAGACTCCCCCTGCACTTATCTCCTTGACAGCTGGCAGGCTTCATGGCCACAGCAGGCCCTAGCAGACCTGTAGTTTTCACCCCGCTGCGACTTAACACACACAGTGTCACCTATGTCACAAGTTTTGCTTGTCAGCAATTTAAGGTGAAGTTTCCCTGAAACCCCTGCACCTATCTCCTTGAAACTTGGCAAGCTTTGTGGCCTTAGCAGACTCCACCACTCCTGCAGTTTTCACTTTGCTGTAGCTTAACACGCACATGTGACATGAGTTTTGATTTCAGAATTTTGAGGGGCAGTTTCTCAGAAACCCCTATACCTATCCTCTTGAAACATGGCAGGCTCCATGCTCACAGCAGACACCCCTATCCCTGTAAGTTATATCTGAATCATCCAAACAACAACTAAGTTATAAATATTTCATTGATTCCCCATTATACTTTATGGCCAAATCTCTGAATCGGCTCTGAATCTTCCAAAGCTGCTTTGGCCGAACCGAATCGGAAAAGTGATTCAGAGCTCTGACTCAAATTGCTGGCATCCATATCGGCTGAATCTGAATTGAATAGTTCCCTATTTGCACAGGCCTACTCTCCATCCTTGGAGGTTTTTAAAACTGGCTAGGCAAAGGCTTGGCTGAGATGGTCTAGTTGGGGATAGTTCTCTTTTGAACAGGGGGTTGGACTATGACCTCCTGAGGTTCCTTTGAACCCTAATTTTCTATGAGTCTATGATTTTCCCTGGTAGCCAAAAACATTCATATTCATTAATCAAAGAAAATAAATGCTTTACAACTTTGAGAAACTGTTTTTCAACGAACTGCCAAAATTACTCTATCGATTGTATTTGTTATCTACTAGAAAAAAGAATGACTTTAATAATTAAAGCATAATTAAAGATAACTTTTGGTGAGTTTGTGGTAAAATTAGCAAAATCCTCTGGTGATTAGCCTTGAAATTAAATACATGGATATTTCAAATTATATCAAGGATTTGGCAAATTTACTGTTTAGTTACCACTACAATATGATGCTTCAATGATTCAATATTTTGTTAATCACTTTGAAGCTTTAGACTACATCTGGGCTTTGTGGTTGCCTGCACAGCTGCAAATTTTAACCCTAGTTCTTAATAATTCGAAGGAGTTAAAGAAAGACTTAAATCACAACGTTCTTAGTTGTTCAACACCTTTCAGGTCAATCCATAAGATAAGTCTGATTGCAGAAGCAATATTTTTCTTTCCAGTGCGAAACAAATGGAGAATACGATCAGACTTTCCAGCACAGAAAGTAAGAGGAATAAGGGTGTAAAACAAAGAGCAGTTCTGCAAAAGTTAAAAATCCCAAAGGAGACTTCAATGATACCAAATACAGTGCCAAAATATGAGAACATGCACTTGAACATATTCATCATTATGACCAGCTTAGTGTTAGAAATTATTTGCCAGTTTATTCTTGTTACTTAGAAAAACGTTTCCAGCCAGCAACATTTGCTATAATACTTGTTTGAGGGGAAATAAATTAGGTTATTCTCGCAAAAATGAGTTACTTTTTGCCAAAACATTTTTGCATTGGAAAATGTGGATTTCTCAAACCCCAAACTTTTCAAGGGAATGTCACTTCTCAATGAATCTCACTGGGAAAGGTTTCTGGGGAGACTAAATCTCCTACCAAAATAACAAATACACCATCAGTCAGAGTGTTTGCTTGAGATGTAAGCTATAGACACAACTCAGGTACAGCAAGGAGTTAAACTGTGGACTTCTTGGGTACATCCTGATCAGTGCACACATGTGGTATTCAGTTCTGCAGACCTGTCAGCAGCACTGCACATTGCACACACCGCACATGCAGGCATTCCCCACACAGCTAACTTCGCCATGTGGTGGGTTTTTTGACACCGGGAGATCACAGTGTCAAAAAAAAGCCAGGACTGAAAAAAATGGGGTGGCACACATAACAGCAGCCTGCACCACCCAAAAAGCTATGCTCCAGCTGCTGGTCAGGCTCTGCACACCAGATCGCTACTGCTGGAGCCCCAGTAAGGCCCCAGGACCCCAGGAAAGGCTTCTGAGATCAGCCCAGGTGCTGGCACCAGCCTCCCTTACCCCACCCAGAGCATTTTACCCCACACTGACCCCATGTGTGGAGGCATGTACTGGGGCAAAAAGCTGCAGCACAAATGTATGCTGCTGTTTTTTTCACCCAGTTAACTGCATGTCCCTGCTCATGGGTATGTGGCTCTTGGGTGCATACACACTTACAAAGTTAACTTAAAATAAGTCAACTTAAGTTAAGCCATGAGAGAGCATACACATGTACAGCTCCTTGACATTGTGGCAGCCATCTTGTGAGTGAAGTCAACTAATATGACTCAAAATAATACAAGTGGGAGATGTGTTATCTTATGTTACATTTACATCAACTCTGTGTCACATACCTGTGTACGCTCTGACATTAAAGTCGACTTAAAAATGTTAAGGCAGCTTTAACTGTCATAAAATTAGTATGTGTGTATGCACCCCTTGTTACAAGTGAGTACTCTAACTGCAGAGGTTTTTGCTCTTTTGGGTTGGTTGGGATTCCTCTTTTCCTTTCTCTAACTCTGCCACACACAAAAAAACCCTTTGAAACATTTTTTCACCTCCATGTCTCATTTCTCAATAACTTGAAAAGTTTGCAGGACAGGAAACAATTCTTCACCAGTTTTAAGAAGAAATAGATAATGTAGTCAATGAAAAGGAATTGTATAGAATTCCAATGAATTCAGAATCTCAGGTAAAATATTTCTAATTTGCTATACTGTACATGCAACTTGTCAGAAACTGAATGATGTTAGCTGCATGTAAACATTTAACAGTTGATCTGATTCTTCTCTTGCTTATAGCAATGTAAACTGTGCAGAACTCTAATGAAGCCACAGGGGTAGATAGGAGTAATTACACTGTAGTTGGGACAGCAACAAATTAAAGATGTTGTGTCTTTTTTGTCTAAACTTCACTGATTGTAATTAAGAATTCACCTTCTCAGGTTCTATTATGAAATGTAATTCTTTGTCTGTTTTGGCTAAGTTTTTGAGATATGACTAATAGTTTGGGATGCCCCCATTTTTTAGTGTTCAGTTTGAAATAACAGGACTCGGTTTTCAGAAAGTACTGAGAACCCACCTGTAACAGGGGGCAAGCTCAGGGCCAGATCTCATGCTGGCCCACCCACCTGTTGCTATGGACAATCTGCCCAGTCTTGCCTTATGTGACTTATGACTTTATTTTTAAAGGTATTTAGGGATCTATAGACTGATAGCTACACACAAGTGGGATTTTCAAAGAAGTCCATTTGCCTGAAAGTAAGGCTGAAAACATTACAGGGGCAGACCTTAGGCAACTAAATTGCATTTTAAATGGCATTTAGTCATCTTGATCTAAGTTAGTCATAAAACCCCTGACTACCTGCTTAGGCACTTTAGACAGATTCATAAATTAGGGCTAGATGCAACTGGGTGTTCGCAAACCTAACTCCACTGAGAAGCCTAATAATAATAATTTAGATGTGATCTAAATATGCCCAACTTCTACTGGCAGCACTGAATTCCATATGCATGGATGCACTCCTTTAAGAAAGAAAGGTGTGTGGTGGCTATCTTTTGCATTATGTCTACCTGTTAGAGAGACCACAAAAAAAGTGAGGGGCCTGGGTTAAATTTCTTTTAATATGGATTCAAATCTGTATCTCACATCTACTAGGACAGTACCCTAACCATCCAAATATGAGCTAGGCTGGACTAAGTATGTACCCTCCCCCATTTCTGAGTGTACTTACATGTTTTGCAATATATAATCACTGTATAAAACATACAAAGAGCATTGGAAACAGACAGGGTTTTTTTTCCGTTCCCAAGGAAGGGCCCTTCTCAGTGAGATACATAATCAGGCCCTCTCCTGTTTTCTGTCACTTTGTGACACTGTGACTTTTATACTTTTTCTGCAAGGTGGCCTGGGTTCAACAAGAGGAGTAAAAGGTGTCTTTGGTGATTAGGACATTCTCCTGGAAAATGAGATGAGATGTGAAAAATCCCTTTGTTAAAAAAATGCAATTAGAGTTGCAAAATTAAACATTCTATACTTAGAAAATGTCATAATTAAGGTTTCAAACCCATTCCACATCATTATGTGTAGGCCTCTATTGCAGGCTTTAATTATATGATTACATACTATTTTTCCACAGGACTGTATCATTCAGGGTCAGAATAGACAGCGCTTAGGGAATAAGTTAGGATTGTAGTAAATGAGGTGTTCTCTTTCCAAATTCTGTCTCATCTACTGGAGGATTTGAAAGGGAGCATGGTGATATAGGAGTGGACTTGAGAAAGAAAGAGGACTGTCTTGTGCTCATAGCAGTTGACTGGCTTCAGGTCTAGCTCTAGCTCTGGCTCTGCCACGGAGGCCTAGATCGTCAATAGCACTTAAGCAGCCGTGAACTCAAATACCCTTGTGGATATGGCCAGAAGTGCCTAAGTCACTTCTAAACATTCAACTAAGCTATCTATGTCACTTAGCAATATTAAGTGGCAGTGCTAAGGAAGGAAGTGAAGGAAGGCAATACTAAGCAGTAAAATGCTTAATGCGTTTAAAAATTAATTAGTTGGTCTAATAAAAGATATTGGATTTACCCAAAGAACCTTGTCTGTCTTTAAAAATCAAGGAGTTGAAACTAGAAGTTCAGTAAGTGGCTACTGTGTATTTCCAAATCAATGTTTATGGGTTATTAATATATTTACGTTCATTTAGCCAAAATCAAATTTCTGCCTTCATCCTCCTTGGCTCTTTCTCCTTGGGCCTTTGCAACATAACTGTTTCTGTTAACTATCTTGTTTATAATTTCAAGAACATTTGAGAGAAAACTGTAAATTATCCTTGAAGCTAACTGAGCTATTTTTCTTTCCCACAAGGTGGTAGTATTATTACATGTTATGATATGACATGATCCTTTTGGAAATAACTTTACATACAAGTTTTATTACTCAAGGAAAGGAAATACAATGTCATTACATGTCATGGGAAAAGGAACAAATAATCCTGTGTTTATTAAGTAAAAAGGCTAAAATGGTATATCCCTCTGTATCTTATGGTATTAAAAGTTTTTCTAGGTCATTGATGAAGACAAAAACAGCCCCAGGACCGACCCCTGGGGCACTCCATTTGATACTAGCTGCCAACTAAACATCGAGCCATTGATTGCTACTCTCTGAGGCCAATGCTCCAGCCAGTTTTCTATCCACCATCCATCCTGTACTCCCTTAGCTTGCCTGCATGAATGTTGTGGGAGACCTTATCAAAGCCTTGCTAAAATCAAGGTACACTATATCCACTCTCTCCTCACATGAGCCAGTCACCTCATCATAGAAGGCAATCAGGTTGGTCAAGCATGACTTGCCCCTGGTGTATGCATGCTGTTTGTAATCAAACTTTTCTCCTCCAAGTGCTTAGAAATGAATTCCTTGAGGATCTGCTGCATGATTTTTCCAGGAACTGAGGTGAGGCTGACTTGTCCGTAGTTCTCTGGATCATCTTTTTTACCTTTCTTAAATATGGGCACTATGTTTTCCCTTTTCCAATCATTTGAGACCTCTCCTGATCACCATGAGTTTTGAAAGATGATGTCCAGTGGCTCTGCAATCACATCAGCCAACTCCCTCAGCACCACCAGGTGCATCCTATCTGGCCCCACAGACTTATATACATCCAGCATTTCTAAAATAGTCCATAACCTGTTCTTTCACCATTGAGGGCTGTTCACCTCCTCCCTAAACTGTTCTGCCAAATGCTGTACTCTGGGAGCTGACCTTGTCTGTGAAGACTGAGGCAAAAAAGGCATTGAGCACTTCAGCCTTTTCTGCATCCTCTGCCACAAAGTTGTCTTCCCCACTCAGTAAGGGACCCACACTTTCCCTGATCCTACTCTTGCTACTAACATATTTTTAGAAACCCTTCACTTTTCTTGCTAGCTGCAACTCCAGTTGCACTTTGGTTCCTGACTTCATCCCTAGATGCCTGAGCAATACTCTTATATTCCTCCCTAGTTGTTTGTCCAAGTTTCCATGTCTTATAAGCTTCCTTTATGTGATTTAGTTTACTGAAGAGTTCCCTGCTAAGCCAAGACTGGTCTTCTGCCATACTTGCTAGTCTTCCTGCTCATCAGGATGGCTTGTTCCTGCATTCCCCAGTTTGGCAAATAATCTCCCATGAAGTACAGTATTATAAGCTTTGTTTAAATATAAATAAGTTAACTTCATTGCTTTTCTCTTATCTAAGAAGTTTGCTATCTTGTCACAGAAGTATATTATCATATTTACTCAAATCCAAGATGACTTCAAATTTAAGACAACCCACACAAATAAAACCTATACAGAATTCAGTATAGATTTCTTTATAATTTTCTTCATATAAAATCCAGTTATTGGAGGGTCAACTTAAATTTGTCCTCCCTACCACTGTGTCAGGGAAAGCAGAGTGGGGAGCAAGCAGTGGAGGCAGGTCAGGCAGCCTGACCCCAGCCCCCTTCACCCTGCCATTTGCTCCCCTCTCCTGTGCCCGGCTCTCTGCACACATTGCTCCATTTCCCCTCAATACCTCCCCACCCCCACCATGGCTGATATCTCTTGCCAATCCTCTGGTCACTTGTCCCCTTTTGCCTGCTTCCCTTTTCCCCCAACCCCACTTGCTATGATCACAGGTGACTCTGTGCTGTGACCCTTGTGCTCTCTGTCTGTATGCTGGGTCCTACACTTCTCCTTTACTCCAAGCTGATTCCCTTACTACTCCCAGAGCCAGGGAGCAGCAGGACCCAGCACAGAACCAGAGAGCAAGGAGGGAATCAGCATGAAGCCAGGAAGCAGCACAGGACTGAGAGTTGCCTTCAGGTACTGCATTTTTACTCAGTCCTAAGATGAGGCTAATTTTCCTAATGTTGAATCAAGTAAATATGGTAAATTAAGGATTATAAGATTCTATATCAGTGAAAATATGGCATGAATTACATCAGTTTGAGGGTTGACCATTTGCAAGAGGCTGTGTTATATTATTTATTTTCATAGTAAAATTAGTTTAAAAGTCCCAGTTCAGTTGCCTTTATGGTAACCAATATATAGTTGGTATATGAATATATCTGCACTACAGTATGGTTAGTTATACTGCAAAGGAATTGCTAACATAGAGCCAAATCCTTTCCTCAAAAGCACATATGTAACCCACATTGGAACAAATGCTGCTTTTTATTGTTTCTTTACCGTTGCATTCTCTGGCACTGGTATAACATAAGGGGAGAATTTAGTCTACTGAATTCACTGTGAATTGTACATAAATAGAGACAGGATTTAGGGGACTCATTTCCTCTGGTGGGTGGTCTCACATCACTGATGTATGTGCAGTCATGTGAAAGAATCGCCTCAGCCATTCAGAGAAATCTCCCTTCTCCAAGCTATGAAAGGAGTAGTAGTATTTCATTTCATATTGGGTAGTTCATTTTTTGGTCCACCTGGGCCTAACTTACAAGTTTGCTGTCTTTGCTGATAATTGCTCATGAATGCACTCTAAACAGCAGGCTACTGAATATCTGGAGGAGGTGCAATCCGTTCCTCCGCTTGAGGCTGGACTATTGTGAAGAAGTTATGCAAAAGCTATTGAAATAGGAGCAAGAAAAAAACCCTAACTGTTGCCCATTAATGACACATTCAAAGAGGAGGAAACCTGGGCTCTAGCCCCTGCTGACAGTGTCATTAATATAATTTCTATTAGAGAGTTACTGAATAAAAATGGGAAAATGTCATTGGGAGCTAACCTTTGTGCATCAAATTCTTAGCCACTTAAGTCTCCCCATGCAATGTATAGAGTCAGAAGGCATAGCACATTCGTCTCTAAAAGGGTGCTGTTACAAGTTACCTTTAAAACATTTTAAAGCTGTGGAATGTTATGCCATCATAAAATTAGGACAGTTTCAATGCAATCACAGGCCTATGTCATCTTAGACCTGCAGAAGTCTGGCTCACAACTAGAGGGCCTGGCAAGCACAGCCATGGAAAGGAGCCTGCCTCTGGGGTGGGAGAGGAGGTATGAGGGTAGTACGTAGCTCCAAGCCGGGAAAACCTCCACTGGGACTGTGGCTTTCCAGACAGTGCCATCTGGAGCCACAGGTGAGAAGGGAAACATTTTGAAGAAAAAACTGGTTAAAGAGAAGAAATAAAACAAAGGAGTGAGGAAAAGAATAAAAACAAACAAAAACCCCTAAAATGTTGTACATGTTTCACTGATTTGGGATTTCATTGGGGGGACTGAGTGAGCACTCATAGCAGAGGAGAGCTGAAACCCAGTGGGCTCACTGCATGCATTGTCAAAATTGCAGCAAAGGTGGCAATGCCCATTATTTGAAGGTACATGTGCAATGAAAGATCTCACAAAGTACAATAAATGAGCACAAGCGTATGTAACAAAATGGACAAATGTGGTGTACAGACACGAGAAGAAGAAGAAGAATCTGCATGCATGTCACACTGAGGTAGAGCTGGGACCTATCAGAGAATGGTTCCCATTTTCTGGCTCATTCTCATAGTGGAGATATGTAGTAGGACTGCTGTTTGCATGGGCCTGCTAGAGCAAGCAGCGAACTGGTGAGCTGCACCTGGGTGTTCAGAGTGGTCATGTGATGGGGTCATATCCTTTGGGTGCAGGAGGAAGTATTGACTTGGCACTAGCACTGCCGTGCTGGACAGTAGAAGTCAGGAGGGTTGAAAGTTTACCCACAGAGTAAAGTACCAGGAAGGACTGGGAATGGTGCATGCTAGGATGCTAGAGGAATGAAAATAGAGGTCACCTCTACACAAGATAATTAGCTTGCATAAGAGCAAGCTCAATTAATCAAGTCTGCTGGAGCATGCTATTTAGCATACTCCAGCAGCCTCTGCATCACATATATGCAGCATCCCCAGGCTTCAAAATGGCAGGGGGAGCACTTTAACTGAAACTCATTGAACATTTAACACCATCAGTTTGAAGTACAGGGACACTGAATACATGTATGGCAGCTACTGCTTCAATTAGAGTAGTGCTTGGAGCCACTCTAATTAAAGTGCCCCCCACTCTATCTCGGAGCACATGTATAAACCCCCAGAATGTTTTATCTCCCCAGAGCAGACTAACAAAACCCTGGAATGACCTGGGTAAAGGAAATCATCAATAACCCTCACATGAATTGGAATAATGTTAAAACATATAAAGGGTATTTACCATGAGTTAACATCCTTTAATGGGTGAATGCTCACTTTTTAAGTGCCTGTATGACAGTTTGAAGTAAAGCTGTACTCCCCATAAATTACCACCCTGCCTTCTGTCTGCCTTCAGACTAACATAGCTAATTATCTCTCTGCTTCATGATATAGACAGGCAAGGCACTTAACACAGAGCTGTTGACTGCACTAGACAGCAAGTAACCAAAGAATTAGATGATGTGACCCTGAGCCTAAGTTTTCTTTGTAGCCTTTAAGTTCTGAGAGATCTAAGCTCCAAGGATTTAATATCACTTTGCTAGCTAAAAAAGGCACAGGACTTATAGTAAAAAGAACATGTATAAATATTAAAACATTATGAACCCTTTGTTCCATGTTTTTTCAATAGGAGATAAATTCAAATAGATCCATGCAAAATGCTTGAAAGAAATCCTGATACCAAGAACAGCACAAGGTAACACATATTTAAAACTGTGAGCCAGGTCACTTAAAGATTCTTCACAATCTTTTCCATGTTTTCTTGGGACAGTTTGTGATTATATGCTGAAATTCTGCTCAACTCACAACATGACATAACACCCTATTGTTTCAATTTTTAGCTCCATTCAAAAACAAGAATTAGGAGCCTGATTCTTATTCAGTGTAAATCATTATCACTCCATCGCCTTCAGTAGAGCTCTGGCAATTTACAGACACTGAAGGTTGGATCCTACTGCAGTAAAGCCATGTGAATCGAACCAAGGAAAATGTTCAAATGAACAAGGCCAGCTGTACAGTTCATGTAAACTATGCATGCTGGCACTTTGCCAGTCCTCTCCATTAACTCTCTCCCTATTCCTCACTAAGAAAATTTGGAGCTAGTCCAAATGTTACACACTCAACCCAGTGCTGCTCCTCTGTTTCTACTTCAGCTACTGCCTACAGACAAAGCTCCTACAGAAATAGGAGTATACAGTTTTCTAAAGTTTGAGAGGACATCTCAGATGGGTCATAGTCCTAGATAACTCTAGTCCTAAGAGAAGCAGAACAGAAGAGGTTAGTGGCCATAAAATGAGCAGAGGAAATGGAGTGGGAGGGAGTGCTGGCAGGATAGGAGACTGAGATAAAGAGCCTGCAGAGGTCATATGGGCTGCTGCAGAGGGAAGGAATGAAAGAGAGCCCAGAAACCGTGAAGAGAAGAGAATTAAACGGTGGAGTGAGAGGGGTGTGCGAAAGGCAGGGAAAGAAAGTGACAAATGATTATGGGAAATAATGAAATTGGATCATAGATGCAGGACTAGGGTGAAAAGAGCAGTAAAGGACTAAAGGGATGAATTAAAGTGGGAAGGGAAAACAAAAGACATTTGAGATGGGGAACTAGAACAAAGAGAGGCCTAGTGTGAGGAAAGAAAATAAGGTGAAAGTGAAGAGATTAAAACTGCTCAGATAAAGAAGACAGAAGACACAGCAGGAGAAAAGAACTAGACAGGGAAAGGAATAAGATGGAGAGAAAAAAAAGGAATATTATTTTTTACTGGTACAGTTACCAACATCACCATTATTTAAGGCTGCTTGAACCCACCTCATTATAAGATCCTGCTTTCAGTTGTTTATAACTTTGTCATACTATATCCCTCAAGGATGATTTTTTCCACACTCGGGGTCTGCTATGTTGAGAACAGTGGAGCAAAAGGAAGTAGATTCATATAAGGAGTAATAGGTAAGATGATAACGTGCCTGGCAAAGCAAGGAACCTGATACTAGGTAGGAAATAGAGCAGAGAGAGGCATCGCTGGCAAACTGAGAGCTGGTGGCAAGTGAAAGGCGGAGAAACAGTTCCAATAAGGAATAGGGACAAGCTGGCAAGGAGACTGTTACTGGAAGTGAGCAGAGCAAGAGGAGGGAAAAACTAGGATCTCAAAAAGACCTTTGACCTGGTCTCCCATGATGTCCTTATGGTTAAATTGGGAAAATGCAGCCTCAACTACTTTACAGTCTGGGGGCTGGGTAACTGGCTCCATGGTACCACCGAGAGAGTATTTATTGATGGAACTGAGTCATCATGGCAGAAGTGACCAGTGGTGTCCCTCAGGGTTTAGTACTCATACCAGTACTTTTCAACATGTTCAGCAATGATGTGGACTTAGGTATTAAAAGCAAACTGCCAAAGTTCACTGATAACACCAAACTATGGGGGAGCGTGGTCACACTCAAAGACAGGCTGGCAATACAGGCCAACCTGGACAGGCTTGCAAGGTAGACAGACCTCAACCTGATGTTGTTTAATATGGAGAAATGTAAAGTGCCCTATCTGGGGAGAAATAATTCACAACACAATTACAGGCTCGACAGTGCTACGCTTGCCAGCACCACAACTGAACGAGGCCTGGGTGTCGTGATAGACAACAAAATGAGTGTGAGACACCAATGCAATGCTGTAGCTGACAAAGTTAATCAAACATTGGCATGCATCTACCGAGGTATCTTGAGCAAGGCTAAGGATGTCATCCTCCTGCTCTACTCAGTCTTGGTGAGACTGCAGCTAGAGTACTGCATCCAGGTCTGGGTGCTACACTTCAGGAAGGATGTGGAGAAGCTCGAGAGAATCCAAAGGAGGGTTATGCATCTGATTAGAGGCCTAGAAACCAGGGCATATAAGGAGAAGCTGAAAGACTTGGGACTGTTCGGCCTGCAGAAGAGAAGACTCAGAGGGGACTTGGTGGCAGCCTATATCATGGGTGTACATCAGGGCCTGGGGGGACCATCTATTCACCAAGCCCCTCCAAGGGAGGACAAGAAATAATGGGCACAAACTGATTGAAGATCGCTTCAGAGTAGACATAAGGAAAAACTCCTTTACAAGTCGATGCTGAGGGTTTGGAACAGGCTCCCTGCAGAGGTGGTACAGTGATCCACCCTGGCGATCTTCAAAAAGCATCTTGAAGCCCATCTTGCTGGGGTCATCTGACCCCAGAAGTCTTTCCTGCCCAAGTGCAGGGGAGCTGGACCCAATGATCTTTAAGGTTCCTTCCAGCCCCTAACATCTATGAAACTATGAAACTATCTAAACAAGGACAATGGACCCAGAAGAAGAAGGTAAGGCAGGCACAAGAGATTTGAAAAAGAGGGTGAGGAGAGATTAGGGGAAAAACACGGAAGACCAGAAGAGATATGTGCATAAGGGCTTAAATTTGTGGGAGACTTTAACCACCACGACATGATACCTCTTAGAACCATAGAACCGGTATTAAGATTCCTTCCTGTCACCATTCTGATGTCAACAAACAGCTGTGAAACCCAGTGGCAAACTGTCTTGTCTCCTTCTGGTCCAGAGAGATGATGACAACCTACTGCTGAGGTTGCAGAGATCAGTGTACTAAACTTAAAATTGAGTTGTCTGATAAGTTGTCTGGTAAGTTATGATATTCTGCAATCTGGTTTTCTTCCAAACTGGAACAAATACTGAATAGTTTAAAACTCTCCAAGAAGGAAAATTTAGGACAAGAAGAATAATTTTGGGTCACTCAAAATGTTTTGTTTTAAACAAACATTTTGTTTTGATTTTGCTGTTTTCAAGGTTTTAGAATACCAAAAAAAAAAACCAAAAAACCCCCCAAAACAAGTCATTTTGAAACCAAAAAACCCCCCTTTTCTTTCCAAAAATGTTGAACCAGTCTCACAATTAAGATAGCTAAATGTTGCTGAGGATAATTTACCAGTAGTTCTATCCCTGCCTCGACCAAAAATGTCGTTTGTCATTCTTGGCATACCAAACTGTCGCATTTCAGGAGAGTGGACACTTCTTTGCTTTCATTTCTTTGAGCTTTGCTTCTTCATGTGGAACAGAGATGTGATACTAGACAATGTCCAGTCTATACACTAAATGAGTAAGGGTTCCATAGAAAAATATCAAGTAAATAAATAATGAAAAACTGTGACAATACATAGGCACCAGGGGGACAAACTGAGTTTGCCAAGTAGCATTTCTTTACTTCAGGGTACCCAGAGGGATGAAGGGGAATTCAACCACTATTTTATGCTTATCTCATCTCTAAGTTTACAATTTATTTATAAATCAATACCAGAAGGCTCAGCCCTTTAAAAAGAAAAGATCCATTGGAAATAGTATGGACTAGTAGTGTGGAATATTTAGAAAAGTATATAAAATATATTTCCTATTATTTATTTATTGTTTATTTTTTATTTGTTAGAAGAGTATATAAAATGTACAACCTGGATGCTTAAAATATACTTCAACCCCCTGTTGGGATTTTAGCATTGTCAAGGCAGTTGCATTTAGCTGGTATTTGTATTTCAAAACCTAGGGTACTTTATTATGAAACATTCAATTATCATGTTGGAGGTAAATGGATAAATAATAGAAAAAAAGTAAATATTTAATAGCTGTTTTAATGAATGGTTAACCAATTGTTATAGATTGTTCAAATTCAAAAGATGACTTGGTAATATGCCATTGTTATGTTTTTCTGTAGATGTGGTTTAAAATCACCAATAACACATACAATTCATACTTTGTTATTATAGCATCTATAAATCATTCCTAACCTTTTATTAAATTTAATCTTAAAATCCATTGTGACTCCGGATCTCCTTGCCCCTTCCTACCACAGGCTGAAGAATTGTCTCAAGGGTACTAAATGCTAGATCAGGGGTGCAAAATTTTTTCAGCTGCGGGGCCACGTAATGAAGTTTGGTGAGCTTTCAACGGCCACATAGGTAGCCCTGCCCCTTGACAGTTGCCCCCCTTCCTGCTTGCCGTCTTGAGATGGAAGTCCCACCCCTGAGCTTTGCCACTGGAAGTCCCTTCTCTTGCCCCATGGAAAAAACTCCTTTTGGGAGGTGGGGGTTGCCCTCTTAAACCAGAAACAAAACCAAATCATATACTAGAAGTCAAACACCTACTATAACGTATTTTAATTTTATTACAAAAAATATTTTGTCATGATTTGTGTTTGTGTACTGTATATAGAGATGATTGTATAATAACTCAAAATAAATTCTTAGTTTTTTTTTATTGTATGGGTATATGTGCGCGCACGCGAGCGCATGTGTGTGTGTGTGTGGTGGGGGGGTGTTTGTATGTATAGTGGGGTGGGCATTGTGTATGGTGGGGTGGGAATTTGTTGTGGGGTGTGGCTGTGGGGGGGCAGTAGGTATGTTGGGATGTGTATATGTGGGGAATTGTGGGACCAGGGTGTGAGTCCGTGGCATTGTTGGGTTTGAGGGAGGGTGGGGGGGTGTGGGGACCCCCTCACTCCCCCATGGCACACAGTCCGCACAGGTGGCAGCAGCAGCAGCATGTTCCCAGTGCAGGCCTTGCTGCCTGGCAGTGCACAGCTCTGGCCAGCTTTGCATATCACAGTGAGAAGCACAGCCTGGCTGGGCCACTTCTAACTCTGGTAGGACTCCTGGGCCAGACAGCCTGACCAAGGAGTTTCATCTGACCTTCTTGGACCTGGTGGGCCCGGATCTCCTGGAGCTCTTCTGAGAATGTCTGCAGGAGGGCCAGCTGGGTGCAGGGGGACCCTTCTGTACAAGAAGGGCCCAAAGGAGGAATTGAAGAACTGGAGGCCGATCATGCTCCAGAACTTCGATTACAAGCTGCTGGCCAAAGTCTTGGCTGAGCAATTCGCATCTGTCCTAGGTGCAATCATTCATGAGGACCAGTCATGTGGGGTGCCGGGATGCCCTGGTGCAAATGAGAGATGCGTTGGAGCTGGAAAGTGAGAGAGGACAGAGTGTCACTGTCCTAAACCTGGACTTGAAGAAGGCCTACGATGGAGTGTCCCACTGGTTCCTGTTCCAGATGCTGAAGTGGATAGGAGTCCCCTCAACCTTCATCAGCTGGATCAGGAGCCTTTACATGGACATGAGCAGCAACATGCAGGTCAACAGCTTCTCGAGTTCCTGGATGGCAGTGGAGTTGGGGATCCAGCAGGACTGCCCACTCTCCCCAGTCTTGTTATTGAGCCCCTGGCCCAGTGCCTGATGCAGGACCCAGGGATCCACGGAGTCCACATCCTGGGTAGCAGCAACCGAGAGGCCAAGGTCCTGACCTACATGGAAAACTTGAACATCCTGTGCTGAAACAAGCAGCTGGTAGAGATCACCCTGTGGCACATGCAAGTATATGAGGTGGTGGCAGGGGCCAAGCTCAACATGAGCAAGAGCACCTGACTTGCCGGGCGTGAGCTCAGAGATCTGGAATCCCTGGGGGTCTCTGTCCCCCGCGAGGGGGTCAAGATCCTCAGGATAGATTTCAACCCCGAGCTGAGTGGCAGGCCAAGGCAAAGGTAAAGCAGAGACTGGGGCCGTGGCACGTGCACTCCCTTTCCATGGAGAGGCACATCACGCTTGTGAAGGTGGTGTTGTTACCGGTGCTTCTGTAAACTGCATTGGTCTACCCCCTTCTAAGCATGTCGCCCACAGGATCCAGAGGGCTGTGTACATTTTCTTCTGGGGCTCCAGATGGGAAAACGTTGCCAGGAAGACCTTGTACAAGGACAGGAGGGCCTGGGGCAGAGGCAAGCCAGAAATCCGCTTGTTCCTGTGGGCCAAATATGCAATCAGATCTGCAGGCTGGTGACAGGCACAAAATCCAGAACTGCTTACCTTGTGAGATATTTTGCAGGGCACATCCTGAGACACTGGAGGGGTTCAAACTGAGCAACCACAGACTGTGGATCATGGGCTTACTGTGGTTTTGCAAGATCCTAAACCAGTTCTGCCATCTAATGCCTGCAGAGCACAGGCCCCATGACCATGAGCAACCACAAGAAGATCCAGGAGACAGTGAGGCTGAGGGACATCACGTCACCCATGAACCTGCTCCTGGGCAATGCATGCCAGGCCATGAGGGAGCGAATCAACCATAAGGACCTGCACAAAGATCACAGAGATTTGAACTGGCTGATAGCCCACCAAGCCCTGCCAGTGAGGGCCCAGAGACATAGAGACAGACACCTGGGGAGACCAGGCCCAACTGCTACAGAGCCATTGAGACAATCAACCACCTCCTCTGGCTCTGCAGCTGTGCCAAGGAGGTATGGAACAGGGCGAAGCAGCTCTGCAAAGTAGTGACTGGTGTCAACTGGATGACCCGAGAAGTGGCTCTGTACGGGCACCTCACCAAACACCAATGGAACCCATCGGCCCATTTTGACCAGTTTGCATCCTGCGTTAGGAGCACCCTGTGGAAAGCCAGGAACCTCATGATGTACAGGCACCCGGATGGTAGTAGACTGTGTGAAAATGGTTCTAAGCGAACTCCAGACCCACTACCAGAAATCGGTAGTAGAGGATGGGGAGAACACGGCCAAACCCACCTGGCACAGAGACATGTGACACAGGATCTTCCAACTCCCCCGTAGCAGGGAAGGGGGCGGTGACAGTGAGGAAGGGAGGAGACAAACGGAACTGAGGACAGAGACAGTGACAGCAGCAGCAGGCCCTTCAGCAGCAGCTGGAGCAACAGAAATATGGACAACAGGTGAACTGAGTCTGTGACCCTGCAAGTGGGATGGGGATGAATGAGTTGCCTGTTCTGAGAAACCAGTGTTTCTGCCTGTGTGTTGTGCAGTGCAGGTATTGTAATAGGTCCAGGTGGCCAGTGGGCTTTTATATGGGTGTGCGGGCTGCGCATGCAGATTTTGTAATGGGTTATGGTTTTTTCTTTGTAGAGTGATACTCGGAGTGTAGATCTATATAATCACATATTTCCAAAAAAACACCAAACTTCTATTGCTGGTGATCCCAGAAGCACATGCAGCTTCTGCACTCATGCACCACTGGAGGGAAGCTCCATGCACTGGAGCTGGCTGCCTGCACTGCTCTCTGCCATGCAGTTCCTGGGACTCTGTGGGGAAGCATGAGCTGGGGCTCGCCTCCACTTCTGGTGGAGTCCTGTGATCAGCACAGCTAGAAACAGTACAGACAGAGAGCTCCAGAGTGTGCAGCTACCCTCTGGTGGTACATGAGTGCAGAAGCTGCATGTCCGTGGCAGGTAGCCTGAGTGATAACGGTGGCCTAGCCAGGGTGCACTCCTCACTCTCATTTACAGCACTGGCTGGAGCTGCACACCACCAGGGAGCAGCACCTGTGCTGGGCACAAGCACCCCAACACCTCTGCCTCCTGCTGCTGCTGCTGCTGCTGCTGCTGCTGCTGCCACCTATGGGGGCTGCACACCATGGGGGGAGTGTGAGGAACGTCGCCATACCCTGCCAACCTGAGCTCCACACTGCTGCTATACCCCTGGTGTGGGTTCCACACTGTGTGTATACATGGGTGCCTCACTCCCACCCTTGTGGTAAGGAGGGCTGGATAAGGTTCAATTAGTTGGTGGGCACTGCAGGCCAGATGGAAGTGGTGGTGTGGCCCGTGGGCAGTATTTTGCCTGTCCCTATGCTAGATAGAACATCCTGGAATATAGCACAGCATGGCTACCCCCTCTCTCTACCCCCTTGGGCTAGGAGCAGGGAAACAATTGCTAAGAAATCAATTCTAAGCCTGGATGGGATGGGATGCCCCCCCCCATCTCCCCCCACCTGGGAAATTTTCAGCAGTGAAGATATAGCCAGTTTCCATCTCTTCCATAACCCTAGAGCTGTGCGTTAGCAGTTGAATCCCAGTTGAGTTAGAAGCTGAATCCCAAATATTTATCTGACTTACTTGTACCTCTGCCATTTGCTGTGATAAAGTCCTTTGGGTCAAGTTCTACTGTAATTTCAGCTAAAATATCCTAAGTAATCTAATCTGATTGAAAAGGCAGGAGTACAGTTACATGGGTTTGATTTCCTTAGATATTTACTTCAGTTTGAATGAGACGAGAATTTACCCCCATTCCATCCTAATCTACATAAAGAATGTCTACCTGAATTATCTTTTTTAGTCTTTACTTTTAACTTAGCTTATTGTTATTTGTTATAGTAACTGAGACTATCTATATTCTCCAACCTTTGTAGAATATAAGATACTTTGGTGAAGTTCCCTCATAATCTCCTGCTATAAAGATAGCATTCAGTGCACCACAGTAAACTACAAAGGGATTTTCCTCCTTTCAAATAGTGGAATTTATCAGAGTCCAAGCTCTTTATCTTGGAACAATGAATGGCCATCCTAGGAGGTTTGAAACGCAGATGACTGGCATGTACTAGATTTATCACTGCACTGTAAATTCTCACAAAGGTCTGGCATGCATTGTTTTTAATCAGCAACAATGAAACAGTTCACAGTCCACTGTAAACACGGTGTCATCTTTTTGTCTCTGATAGTGGGAAAAAAGAGGGAGGGGAGGACTGATGAGAAACATGAATGAGTAGGCTTTGCTGACTCTTCTAGCCAAAGGACTTGACAAAGTGCCTGCAAGCAAATTTCCCATGCTGTTTATAGCAGGCGGAAGCTTTGTTGTATAAGTGGGTATTTTGGAGCTTGTCAAATGCAGACAGGAGCTGGGGCAGTAATTAATGGTCTGAAAAGAGAGTATTGCTTCTTACAAAAATTTGTTGTGTAGCATGAAACAAATTTCAGCTTTTAAATAGATTTCTTAGCAGATAATAGAAATATTTTTTTTTAAATATACCCAGTTGCTTACTTGCACTATTGATCATATTTTCAAGTTTCTTCTTTCACTGGAAGGATAGTCCTGCGCTTCAATTTTTTTTTTTTCCCCCAAGCAAGGTTAAAAGTTCACCCAAGCTTAGCAGCCCATTGTTGTGCTAACATGGTTAAGACAAACCAGTTTTCCAGCCAAAAGCACACAAGGGAACTCACATCCAGCCAATCTTGACTGCCCAGCTAGAATAATTAGGTAGCCATTTCCAGCTGGATTGACTTGGGGGAGCAATTTTCAGCATTAGCTCAAATCAAGGCTCAGACTCACCTCACATCTCCCACGCGCATCTTTTACAGCACTCTTTCACCAGAATTTGTTAGAATAAACCATTTATAGCACTTCTTAATGTTGATTTTACAACCCTCACTATTGATTTGTGCATGAAATGCCTGTTTAGAGTATATGCAAACACATGATTTATTGAAAATGCAAGCAAATGTCCCTGCAAATAACATGCTAAAAAGAAAAAGCCATTGAAAATTCACCCTACGTCTACAGTGGGAACAAAACAAAACATTAATTGCTACAGAAAGATTTTCGTGCAGACATTTCATTGCCTGTAAAAATCCTTTATTTATTTTAGACTTTGAAAACCATTTTTCAGGCACACACTGAAAATCAGTTTCATGGTAAAACAAAACATTTTATGCGATTAAAAATACGATTTCCCATTGCTAGCACACAACAGCCACTGGAAAAAAATAGGATATTAAATTTTAAATTATAGAGAGGGCAGGGAATTTCAATGTATTCAAATTTAAACTAAAACTGGTTTAAATCAAAACTTACCATCTCCTAAACTTGAATCTGCAACCCACTGGTGTGGTTAGCACCTACTCTATAATAGACACAAATAAAAAAAAGGTAGGCTAAACTAGCACTGAATTGTGAAGAGGATGAGATTCAAAATCAGGATCCAAACTGTTTAGCCTGTGGTTTCCTCAATTTAAAAGTTGCTGATTCCTTAAAATATATATCATAATATCTGCAACACAAATGATCTCAATGTGATTTTTGGTATTATTTTTACAGGCACAAATTTTACTCTGTTGAGGGCTAAAATTTACTATAACTAATTGTATTTTGAAAGATGTTTCTTGTTACTTGATCACACCAATAACCAACAGTGGTAGTGGCAGCAGTCCCTCAATAAGAAAATTATGATCTTCTAGTAAATAGGGAAGCCACTGGTGAGTCTGCAGATGCCTCAGGAAGCTAATCCGAGCTCTGTATACTCAGCTGTAGGCAGGACAAATAGTTCCAAGAGGAAAGTGTCGATCCTGGTGATGTCATGTCACATGCTTTCCTTTTGTCTCTTTCATCTATCCATTTGCCTAGTGAGGTGAGTTTTGTCAAAATGATCAATGAGTTATTGCATCATGGCATCACTGGGGATGACTCAGTGCTTGAGTCTCCCATGTATTAAGATCACATGTCTTCAGATTGGTCTTCAAGGTGTCCTTGAATCTCCAAGCATCAGCATCTCTCTAAAATCTTCTAACAAATGCATACTGTGGTCCATACTGGAATTCTTTGTCCTAATGACATGGAATTTGAGGGTTGTTTTTTTGCTTCCTATTTTGAGCTGAATCAGGAATATGGGTTGCACATTCATGCAAATTATTACCTATAAGAGGAAGTGTGTCCTGTAAAGGGAACAAATTGTAAACCATTCTCCTGCCTTTCATAGTTTCATAGTTTCTAGGGTCGGAAGGGACCTGAGCAGATCATCTAGTCCGACCCCCTGCCATGGCAGGAAAGAGTACTAGGGTCAAATGACCCCAGCAAGGTGTTCATCTAACCTCCTCTTAAACACCCCCAGGGTAGGAGCCAGCACCACTTCTCTTGGAAGCTGGTTCCAGATCCTAGCCGCCCTGACTGTGAAGTAGCACCTCCTGATATCTAACCTAAACCTACCCTCTGCCAGCTTGTGACCATTATTCCTGGTCACTCCTGGCGGTGCTCAGGGGAACAGTAACTCCCCCAATGCCTGCTGATCCCCCCTGACTAGTTTATAACAGGCCACAAGATCCCCCCTCAGCCTTCTCTTGTGGAGGCTGAACAGGTTCAGGTCCCGTAGCCTCTCCTCAGAGGGCCTGCCTGATCATACGAGTGGCCCTCCTCTGGACCATCTCGATGCTGTCGACATCCCTCTTGAAGTGTGGCACCCAGAACTGGACGCAATACTCCAGCTGCGGCCTGACCAGTGTCGCATAGAGGGGGAGGATCACTTCTTTGGACCTGCTCGAGATGCATCTGTGGATGCATGCCAAGGTGCGGTTGGCCTTCCTAACTGCCTCCCCACACTGCCGGCCCATGTTCATCTTGGATTCAATGATGACCCCCAGATCCCTTTCCGCCTCCGTGCTGACAAGAGGGGAGTTCCCTAACCTGTAGGTATGGTGCCGGTTGTTCCTCCCCAGGTGCATCACCTTGCACTTGTCTGTGTTGAAACCCATCCTATTCTCATCCGCCCACCCTTGTAACCTGTCTAGGTCTGATTGTAGCCTGTTGCATCCTTCCAGTGTGCCCACATCCCCCCACATCTTAGTGTCATCAGCAAATTTGAACAGGGTGCTTTTTACCACCTCATCCAAATCACTGGTGAAGATGTTGAACAGTGCGGGCCCGAGGAACGAGCCCTGCGGAACCCCACTGCCCACATCCTTCCAGGTTGAGAAGGACCCATCCACTACCACCCTCTGCGTGCGGCCCACCAGCCAGTTGGCGACCCAATTGACTGTGTGGGTGTCGACACCACAGCTCCCCAGTTTCTTAATGAGAACGGGGTGAGGGACAGTGTCAAAAGCCTTCTGGAAGTCCAGGAAGACTATATCCACTGCTACCCCTGCATCTAATGATCTGGTGATCTGATCGTAAAAGGCCACCAGGTTTGTCTGACAGGACCTGCCACTGATGAACCCATGTTGGTTGCCCCTAAGCATAGAGACTTCACTATATATTCTTCATGGACAGAGCCACAAAAGAGCATTCAGTGGTATATGCTGCATGTTGCAATATGTATTTCCCTAATCCCCCATGCTTTGCCCCTGCTGAGAGGGGTTTAATTATCTACGACTGGTCTCACATACATACATCAGATGGAAAATCTCTTTCACATGCTTGTGTGTCTTAGGCATCTTTTTCCCTCATAAGACAACTGGTCCAAAAGAAAGACCCTGTCTCAAGAATGACCTCAACCATCAGTCCCAGTTAGACAAACTACATACCCATCCTCTTCACTACCCCCACCCACATATTCATTACTTGAGTCTCAAACCTTCTACTTCCCCCCTCCCATAATACATTTTTCCATCAGAGCAGGGGGCTCACCTCTCCACAAGAGAATCTAGACACATTTTCTTCAGGAGAACTCCGATGCAAATTTCCAGCTTTCATGCTCAGCAGGTCAGTTTCATTCCCAGACGAGAATTTATCTAGGATCTTATTGAGAAATGAGACCCCCTTGATGGAAAAATGTATTGTGAGTAGGGGAAGTAGAAGGTTTTATACAGTATCCCAGATGTGTTCCTTCCCAAACCACAGATCCTTGCTGCAGTTAGTTACGACAGTCTCAAGAAGGTGTCCTCTGTAGCGTGCATCTACATGAGATGCTGATGGTGCAGTAACTGAAAAATACCGCAAAGTACCACGTAACAACACAGTGATAATACACAACCGCGCAGTATTATTAGTCTACTATGCTACTACTACTACTTAGTAGTACCACCTAAAAGACATTTGCTGGTGATAGTGAGCAGTAACTCTGGTTATTGCACATTTATTTAGTACTAGCTAATATAAGTACTAAATTAATGTGCAGTAATGACTGTCCAGTAGCATCTCACGTAGTCGCACCCTGTTTGAACAAAATGTGTGATTCCTGATAGCTGTGGTGACACAGCCTTTCCTCACTGCTTCCACATTCATCCTCCTGTCACAAACACCTTCTCCCCATGAACTCCACTACCCTTATATCAGATCTCACTACAGCAGGGAAATCTCTTCCAGCTCCATGTAGTTCCCCCTGAGTTGTAAAAGAAATCTGTAGAACAGGCTAGCTTAGGCAATCAGCCACCCAGATGTCACTCTTTCCACAGGCAATCAATGAAGAGATTTTATAGATTTCATAGACATTAGGGCTGGAAGGGACCTCGGAAGATTGAATCCAGCTCCCCGCCCAAAGGGTAGGAAGTCAGCTGGGGTCATAGGATCCCAGCAAGATAAGCATCCAATTTACTCCTGAAGGTGTTCAGTGTAGGTGCTTGAACCACCTCTGATGGCAGGCTGTTCCAGACCTTGGGGGCTTGGACAGTAAAGAAATTCTTCCTTATGAAGAAGAATTTCCTTACTGAAATGGTCTTGCAGTAGTTTATAACCATTCAACCTCGTCATCCCTTGGGGCGCTCTGGTGAACAAACGTTCCCCCAAATATTGGTGGTCACCTCTGATAAAGTTATAGGTGGCCATCAGATCACCCCTGAGCCTGCACTTTTCCAGGCTAAAGAGCCTCTATGGCTCTCAGCCTGTTGTCGTAAGGTCTGTTTTCCTGACCTCTGATCATGCGCGTGGCTCTTCTCTGGACTCTCTCAAGCTTCTCCACATCCTTTTTGAATTGTGGAGCCCAAAACTGGACGCGGTACTCCAGCTGCGGCCTCACCAAGGCCGAGTACAAGGGGAGAATGATGTCCCAGGATTTGCTTGAGAAGCATTTATGGATGCAAGCCAGCTTTTTGCTCACTTTACTACCCGCAGCATCGCATTGCAGGATCATGTTCATCTTGCAGTCAACGATGACCCCCAGAGTTACTGCTCACTATCACCAGCAAATGAGATAAAAATACAGAAGGATTCATTATGGAGGAGAAAAGAAATATACAAACAAAACCGAGCATAAGTTTGAAGACAGAATAAAAAGACAAATAAAGTTTCTTAACTTTTCCTCTGCCTACCGCCTGAGAGTCTTGTCAGTATCTACAGAAATCAGCCTTTCTGTTGATTTTGCCATCCCTGGCTGCTGGGGACTGGGGCCCTTCTCCAGTCTGGAAAAAATCTGAAGACCACAGCCACCTTACATAACAGCCCTTATAATGTGTCTAATCCAGTCCTGCTTTTCTTACCATCAGCACTAATCATGAGTCTCCAGAATCTGATAGACATTTCTCACCCTGTGACATCTGGCATTCCTCTGGCTCATGGGCCATTTCTCAGGTGCCTTTGCTATACGGAAGTTGATTTCCCCATTACCCAAGGAAGGAAATGCCTTGGGTGCCCAAGTCAATAATGTATCCTGCATGTGTCTGAGTGTGGCAATTCTTTTTGCCCTAATGACACAATGGCAAGAGATATTTAGCAATACAACCCCCTCTCTTTTTTGTGAAGTATGCATCTGTCAGTTCCTTTCCTAAGCCATGTCCAAAATCATAAAGATATACATAGCCAGCATAACATAATCTATACATTGATAACAGCAACATAAATGGATATGACACAACATGGACTTATAAAGAAACCACACATGGAGTATCTGAGCAGCTAGAGATATACATTCTGAAGCTCCCAGTATGAATCACATGTCCAAAAGCTCCAGAGGAGTATTAGGTCTGGTAGTTACACCCCTTATTCATGTTTATGATATGAAAAATCACATAGGTAGTGGCATTTCAAAGCCAATTTGAATACAGGTATAATATACAACTACTGTTCCACTTCATCATTTACAACCTTTTGGTAACCAACACAAAAGAAGGAAGGAATTTGGCCTATGGCGTGTTATTCTTTGTACCATTGAATATCCTATGTATTGTTGAATATTGGATATTAAATCACTGCCAATGTCCAGTCTAAAATGGTCTGTGGTTTCCTGTCCCTTCCAGCAGTTTGTGACCATTAGACCTCATCTTCC
Organism: Crocodylus siamensis; assembly: GCF_052110815.1. Classification (NCBI taxonomy): domain Eukaryota; kingdom Metazoa; phylum Chordata; order Crocodylia; family Crocodylidae; genus Crocodylus; species Crocodylus siamensis. The sequence goes on along the minus strand of NC_143395.1, from coordinate 33,340,714 downwards.
CTTGGGTGCTCTGGTGAACAGACGTTCTCCCAGATCCTGTTGTACTTACAGGCTGCCACCAAGTCCTTCTGAACCTACACTTCTCCAGGCTGAAGAGCCCCATGCCTCCCATTCCAGGGCCTGGAAGTGTAGACAGCAGGGTCCTGTTGCTCAAAAAGGATGTCAGTTATGGAATCTGCACTCGGGAGTCCACTTGAGAGACCCAGTGACCAGTCATTAGTACAACTGGAATCACATCCAGAAGGGGTACAGTGGAGCAGTCCCATCCTGCTTTGATTACTGCCCCACCCAAAGTTTAAAATCAACTGCCTGGAAGTGGGGAAGCATTTTTATTCAGACAGTGCTGAGGGAGTGTCACAGGAGCACTGAGGTGTCCTGTGCCTTAGATAAGTAAATAGCTGCCAATCAACAGGGCAGTGCAGCTGCGGGTTGCTATGGCAACCAGCCAGTCAGGTGACTGGAAGGGGGCAGGGCCGGGCTCTTTATAACAGCTCAGGCCTGGGCCCAGGAGCAGTTCCCTTCTGGCAGCTGCAGGAGCAAGATCTCTGTGGCTGAGCTGAGTGGCCTGAGTTGGTGGTGGCAGCTTTACCTTGCTGACTGGCTGCGATGATGCTAGGGACGAGAACACCCTGATGGGAGGTAGGGTTGGGAGCCCTAGAGGGGCTCGGAGTTTGCATTACAAGCAAGAAGGCTCTTTGTTGGTTTCATTATAGCCGTTTGGGCTCAGCTTGTGTTATGGTTAAACTGGAGAACGGGGTGAGGCTGTAGGGGTGTGAGGAGGCCTCACTGGGGCTCCCTAGCAGCTTGGGGGTTCCTGGTGCCCAGTAGGGGCACAGTGTCAGTGGGGCACAACTGTTTGCGCTGGAGTGGCACGGTGCACAGGGGTTTGGAACCCAGCCCAGGAGTTTCTGCAGTGGGGCAAATGGCCCAAGAAAGGGTCAAGGGGCCAGGCACGGCTACGGCCACCTGAGCCCCAAGCGTGGGAAACGCGTGGCGTGAGAGGCGCAATATAGGCCCCAGAGGGGGCGAAGCGCAAGGAGCGTGGTATAGGCCCCAGAGGGGGCGAGGCCCCAGATTGGGTGGCAGGCGCTAGAGGCGCGGCCAAGACCCTGAGAGGGGCGGCAGACGTGGAAAGAGTACCTGGGCGAGGCAAGGCCAGGGGCGCCAGGCTAGGGGTGCTGGTGGGGAGACAGGCCCAGAGGCGCCAGACAGGGCATAAGGACACAAGGACCAGACATCATCCCCAAACAGCTGCGAGGCTTGGGGCGTGCTAAGGGGGAGGCAGGAGGCACGCATAGCCCTTAAGGCAGGGGTGCACAGAGGTACCCCATATGGAGTAGGGGCAGGAACATACGTACCTTTCACCAGGGGGATAAAGGCAGCCTCCCATATAAACTTAATGGTCATCAAAGTCGTGGCGGGTGAGAATCCAAGGGTGCTGAGTCCACCTTGAGTGATGGTAGGGGGCACTAGGGAGTTCACGGCCGCTCCTAGGCCCCACCCCCTCACAACTGGTGCATTAGCCAGGAAGTTGGCCGTGCGCGGGGGTAGAACCCATGTCCCTGTAGAGGGAACTGAACCTAAGGGCTATAACAAAAGAGGGACGTAGACCCAGCATGGAGACCCATTACGTAAGGTGCTGTGGAGAAGTCGAGGCCACGGGGCGAATGAATGAGACTGGTGGAAACATGGCCCAGGAGGGGCTTGGGGAGGGCCAGGATGCGAGGGAGCTAGCATGGCAACTGAGAATGGGAGAATTAGAGGAGCAAGTGGTCTGGCTTGACTAGGAGTTGAAGCTGGTAACGGTCCAGAAGGAAGGCGCAGAGGTGAAAGCGGCCACTCTTGAGCGACACTTGGCTATGGGTAAAAAGGGTGGAGCGTCCAAAGAAATTAAACGCCTCATAGCTAGTGAGGCGGCGAGGATAGAAAGAGTCAAACAGGTGTTGACTATTGAAATGAATCGGAGTCGAGACGGGGAATATAAATTATGCGTGATGCAGGTGGACTTGGGGCGCTGGAGGGACCAGGCTCTTGAGGCTGGCCAGACCCCGACGCAAGAACAACGGGAGTTGCGGTTGAAACTGGAAGTATCCAGGGACCTGATAGCGGCCCTGCGGAAGGAGCTCCAAGCTCAGAAGGAGCAGATGCAGGACCTCAGGGAGGACCGGGAACAGTGGCAAGAGAGGTGCATAGGGGCAGAATGTACTGTTGACCAGTTCCAAGAGCAGATGAGCCTGGAGCATGCCCAAACTGAGGCATCTAGGAAAGTGTGGGAACAACAGAGAAGGTGAAGGCCTTAATAGAGGACCAGGAGGGGCCCTGGAAAAACAATTGGAGAATAGCCAGAAGGAGATCGAGCGGCTAGGGGCCGCAGTAAAAGGTCTGGAGGGTCAGCTAAGAGAAAGCCAAGGTAGGGAGACCGACTTAGCCGCAGACAAGAGGCAACTCCAGGGGGAGAAGCAGACCCTGGAGGATAGGATACAGGGGCTGTTGGAAGCCAATAGCCAATTGACCTTAGAGCTCTCCGAGGCTAGGGAAACTGAGGGATTAAGGGCCGCGGGCTTAGTCGAGTGCGAGGTACAGACCTTGGACAGTGTAAGCCTACCAGAACAGGCATTTGAGGAGCTAAAAGAACGGGGGCGAAACCTGCAGATGGAAAGAGACTGTCTTAAGGAGCAGACTCGATCCCTGGAGGCTCTCCTCGTGGAGAGCCAGGATAAAGTAGCAAGCCTCATTACGGAGCAGGGACAGTTGCAGGGAGAACTGCAAGCCCTGAAAGAAGAGGGGCAGAGGCTAGAGAACATTAATTGGAGAGTCTCTGAGATCGCTAGCCAGGTGAGCATGGAACTCTCACAGTTCCAAGGGGGTGAGAAGGACTCCATAGACCAAGGGGTACAGACCTCAGAAAGTACAGAAGGTCTAAAGGGAAGGCTAGCGGCTGTGGAGAGGCAGGTAGCAGGATATGTGAGGACTATGCATCTGGAACTCCAGGAAAGAGGGTCCCTAATCGAGGTTTTAAGGCCAACTGAGGCAGCAACTAGTAAGCAGGAGAATGAAGGACTGAGAGCTCAGATACAAATCCTGGAAGGGCAAAAGGCAAGGGAGGCTGACGACCCGGAGGGGCAGATGCAGAGCCTGCAGGTGGAGAGAGACCGCCTCAAGGAACAGGCGGACACACTAGAGGCTCTCTTAGCCCAGAGTCAAGTGAAAGTAACAAGTCTCCTGGCTGAACAAGGGCGATTGCAACAGGAGGTGCAGAACTTAAGAGAGGAGTTGCAGAGGCTAGAGAAAGGTAAGAGGGGAACCTCTGAAATAGGCAGCCAGATGACCGCGGAGCCCTCACAGCTCCAGGAGGTCGGGAGTAAAAGGGAGTAGGAGCTCATAGATCAGGGGGTGCAAACCCTAGAGGGTGCAGATAACCTAGAGAGCAAGCTGGAGGCTTGGGAGAGGCAACTAACGGGCTACATGGAGGGTGCCCAGAGGGAGCTGCAGGAAGGGGAAGCACTCATGAAGACTGTGAGGCAGACGGAGGCCCAAGTTGAGAACCTCCAGTCCACGCTGGCACAGGGGCCAGGGAAGGAGGAATCGACTAGTGCTGAAAACCAGGAGCGTCTGGGGGAAGAAATGGGACTAGGGCAGCTGGGGAGGAGTCACGAGGAGGAGAGCCTCCTAGAAAAGAAGGTGGAAGCCTTACACAAGGAGACTCAAGCAGCCCTCTTGGGACACGGGGAACTAAGGTGGTCCCAGTGGCAAGAACTTCACTCCCAGGGCTTGAGCCAGCTAGAACATCAGCTGGGAAAGATAGCCCTGCGGGGAGGCAAGGCAACTGGGGTAACACCCGGTCAAACACAGCCTGAGGGGCAGAAGGTGCTAGAGAGTGGTGCCATAAAGATAAAGGGAGAGGCCCCTCAGAGGAGAAAGACCCCATGTCAGAGGGGAGAAGGAAGGGAAGGACACCCAGTCGGGCAGAGACAAGAGCCTGAGAAAAGACCTTGTCTATACATGGCTGGTATACCTGAACGAGTAATGGGCATGCTCCTCAGGAAAAGCATCGAGGAGAAGGTAGGAAAGGTGGCCTTTGTATGGATTTATAAAGGATCAGGAGGAAGATATACAGGTCAGGGCAAAGTGGAATTTTGGAGGAGAGAGGATGCCCAGAAGGCACGGAGGTGCCGGTGGGAAATCTGGGGCAAGCTCCAAGACCTCCAGGAGGCTCAGGCAAGATCAAAGACCCGCAAAGACACTGAGAAGGGAAGACGGGGAGTTAGAGAATGGCGATCCCGGAGACCAGATGGAAGAGCAGCTGGAGAGGTAGGACATCTACCAAGGGTAGCTAATGTGGGGGGGCTACCTGTGGCAGGTAAACCCCAATAAATCCCACATGGTGCTCCCTTGGGTAAAAGGTGAGTTGGGGTTGCCTTAAAACCTCCGCCCCAGATTAGAAGCTGCTGAGTGCCTGCGGGAAGGGAAGGCCAACAAGAACACCCTCCGACAGCAACATATCTCATTAAGAAGCAGGATGGCTCTCCCGCCCCCTGGTGAGTGTGAACTTCAGGGGGGAGGTGTGTCACAGGAGCACTGAGGTGTCCTGTGCCTTAGATAAGTAAATAGCTGCCAATCAACAGGGCAGTGCAGCTGCGGGTTGCTATGGCAACCAGCCGGTCAGGTGACCGGAAGGGGGCAGGGCCGGGCTCAGGAGCAGTTCCCTTCTGGTAGCCACAGGAGCAAGATCTCTGGCTGAGCTGAGCGGCCTGAGTTGGTGGTGGCAGCCTTACCTTGCTGACCGGCTGCGATGATGCTAGGGACGAGAACACCCTGATGGGAGGTAGGGTTGGGAGCCCTAGAGGGGCTCGGAGTTTGCATTACAAGCGAGAAGGCTCTTTGTTGGTTTCGTTATAGCTGTTTGGGCTCAGCTTGTGTTATGGTTAAACCGGAGGACCGGGTGAGGCTGTAGGGGTGTGAGGAGGCCTCGCCGGGGCTCCCCAGCAGCTTGGGGGTTCCTGGTGCCCAGTAGGGGCACAGTGCCAGTGGGGCACAACTGTTTGCACCGGAGTGGCGCGGTGCACAGGGGTTTGGACCCCAGCCCAGGAGGGCAGCAGTTTGCCACCAAACGGCTACGGCCACCTGAGCCCCAAGCACGGGAAACGTGCGGTGCGAGAGGCGCGGTATAGGCCGCAGAGGGGGCGAAGCGCAAGGAGCACGGTATAGGCCCCAGAGGGGGTGAGGCCCCAGATTGGGTGGCAGGCACGCTGAGTGCGGCCAAGACCCCGAGAGGGGCGGCAGGCATGGCAGAGACCCCGAGAGGGGCGGGAAAGCCCAGAGATGGTTGAAAGGCCCTGAGGGGGCGAGGCGTGGAAAGAGTACCTGGGCGAGGCAAGCCCGGGGCACCAGGCTAGGGGCGCTGATGGGGAGACGGGCCCAGAGGCGCCAGACAGGGCATAAGGACACAATGACCAGATATCATCCCCAAACAGCTGCGAGGCTTGGGGCGTGCTAAAGGGGAGGTAGAAGGCACGCATAGCCCTTAAGGCAGGGGTGCACAGAGGTACCCCATATGGAGTAGGGGCAGGAACATATGTACCATTCACCAGGGGATAAAGGCAGCCTCCCATATAAACTTAATGGTCATCAAAGTCATGGCGGGTGAGAATCCAAGGGTGCTGAGTCCACCTTGAGTGACGCTAGGGAGTTCACAGCTGCTCCTAGGCCCCACCCCCTCACAGGGAGTCAGTGCACTTCATGGCTTATCATCTTCCTGACTTTTTTTTTTTCTAAACTCTTCATGCCACAGTTGTTAATGGCCTCCTTTCTTTTTTTAATGAACTTTACTGGTTCCACTAATCAAGCTATCCTTTCCTCTGCAATTCTTCTGTCTACAAGCTGTTCCTAGTAATGTAGCTCCTACTTCACAGCACTGAAAACTGTTTTAACTCTAGTTAAAAACATTCACTCAGGTGTGGAAATAACATTCAGTAAAACACTGGAAACTCTGCTCAAGAAAGCTAGATTTTGTTTTATGGAAAATAGATGTTCATTAATTCTAGGACTAATGAAACTGTCTTTTGATTATTTTTGCCTACCTGTTTTATGCTTAATGCATGGTGTAGCATATTAACGTACATTCCAATAAAGGGTTTGGTTTTTTTTTTGCTTGATCTTAAATGCAATATAGCGTGGACCCCCTAACCCCATAGTAATGCTTCTAATTTCTTTTTACCAGGAGAAAATGTGTGTTGTGTTCCATGTGGTGATGCACCAGGACATTGGCAAGCCCTTCCCCACCCCCACCCCCTTTCAAAAGGGGATGTTGGCTGCAAACTGAGAAATCCCACAGAATCATGGCCTACCCTCTCATGTTAGGCACATAATGCATTGATCATGGTGCTGTAAGAAAATATTCCTATCAGATAAGATATTCTTAGCCTGACCACAATTTGAAGGCAATCAACTGACAGAATTAGTCAGAAACTAAATAAGAACTGCAAGCAAATCTATTCAGATCTTTGGCTCCAGATTAAATCAAGTACAAATGTAGACTTCCCATACATCTGCTAAAAGTCAAACCTATAGTTACTTTAACTTACTTACAAGGCTGTTTACATGATAGCTGTTTTGATGGATGCAGTATGGCATACTTATTCATTGCAAAAGTGCTTTAAAACCTTTGCAAACTGATTTACTATATTTACTCAAATATAAGACAACCTCCCAATAATTAGATTCTATACATGGAAAAATGTATAAATATACTGTATTTTCCCAGGAATCTAATTATTGCAAGTTTACCTTGAATTTGTCCCCCTCCCACTGATACAGCAGGGGAAATTAATCTGGGAGGTAAGATTTACCTTTTGTCCCCCACAAACTTTTGCTCCTTACATCTTCTTCCCTTTCTCCTTACCATAAGACCCTGCTGTCACTGAGCGCATGAAAATGAGGGACAAATCTGAAGACGCTAACCTTAAAATAAACATACCTATAGCAATTTGCATATAGCACCCAGAGACTTAGTTCATCCAGAATTGATGCATTTTACCTTTTTTGAAAGTGCTGCAAGCTTTGGCCCAGCTGCTCCATAAACACACCATTAAGTATAACTTTTGTACCTATTCATATACAAAACAAGCTATGCATGATACTGGTTTAAAGCCAAAAGACTCATGATTTAAGACATAACTCACTGGACTGGGCCCCAGGATGTCAACAGCATTTTGAGCCACACTGACCCCACAGCTCAGCACTGCTGAGTATGGATGTGTAGTCCAGACATTCCCCACAAAGGATCCATGTGCTAATTAGCCCCACTCATGACTGGAAGTGGGTGTTCTTGTCATGAGTCCTGAGATCCTCCAAAAATGTATATACAAATGAGGCACAGGGCAACCTGGACTGGCTCTACCCCTAGGGAGGGCAGGACCACACTAATCATTTGTGACCAGCTGAGAGAGGGGTAAGAGGGATTCTGGGTGAACTGTTTGGGATGTTGTTTGGTGATGTTTGCTAGATATTTGAAGCTGATAAAGAAACAGGAACTATTGCATTGGAAGTGGGAAAGAAAGGTGAATGTCTGCTCTGGGAGTGAAGAGGAAATCAAAATGTATACAAAAGAAGGCTGAGGGGGGACCTGGTGACCGTCTATAAACTCACCAGGGGGAACCAGAAGGGTTTGGGAGAGATCTTGTTTCCCCTAGCACCCCCTGGCATAATAAGAAAAACGGCCACAAGTTGTTGGAGAGTAGGTTTAGATTAGACATCCATAAGAACTGCTTCACAGTTAGTATGGCTAGGAGCTGGAACCAACTTCCAAGGGAAGTGGTGCTGGCTCCTACCCTGGGGGTCTTTAAGAGGAGGCTTGATGCCTACCTGGCTGGAGTCATTTGAGCCCAGTTTTTTTCTCCTGCCCAGGCAGGGGATCGGACTTGAAGATCTATAAGGTCCCTTCCGACCCTACTTCTATGATTCTATGATGATATGATTCTATGACAATGTAGGGCATGTCCCCACGAGCACTCATGCAGTTCACAGCACCTTAAAGTCTTTGAGGTGCACACGTTCTCTACACTGCTAATTTTCCATGTAGCAAATTTTTCTGACACAGGGAGATCCTGATGTAAAAAAGAAAAACTGCCCCAAAAAAGTGGGGCAGCACACATGGCTCTAGGGTGCACTACCCAAAACCAGAGCCTGGCCAGCCAGAGCCATGCTCCGGCTGCTGGCCAGGCTCTTCATGCCTGTATCACTGCCACTGCAGCTCCAGGGAGGCTCTCAGAGCCCCAGGTAAGGCTGCTGGGGCCAGCCCAAATGCTGGCCCCAGCCTCCGATACTCCACCTGGGGCAATCTGCCTCACACCAGAATGCACGTGGAGGGGTGTGCCCAGGGACAACTAGCAGCAGCACAAATATGTGCCACTGCTATTTGTCTCTGGAGAAATGCACATTCCCACTTGTGGGGATACATGTATAGTGGCTCAACATGACTTGAAAGAGTCAGTGCTGAGCAGGACTGTACTCGATGGGCTCTACCATATGTCTTAATTCAGATGAGCTGCATTAAGTTATTTCTATGGTGGGTTCCCATCAGTACGTTTCATTGTTGATTTCTATTGAGTGTAGGCTGCTTTTAGCAGCAGTTTAATGATATACAATAGATTTCATGAGGTTGTATTGTATGCAAATGTAAAATGAGGAGCTTTTTACAGTGTTGATTGGGGTAAAGAATGTTTTCTTGTATTCAAGTAAATATGTTAGCTTAGAAACTGAGGAGTGCATGTTATGCTTGTATAACATCTATGCATGTAAATTAGTCTTTCACATGCTTATGTAAACTTATATCATTACAACATTACATTTATTAGTTTCATTAAACCATTAATAACTTTAACTGTTTGTAAAATTAAGTACCTTTCTGTGCTAACTTATATGACAGATGTATGTATTAAAAATTGTTTTAAATCCCCAATTATTCCCAACTTCTGGTCTCCAGGAGATCTGAGAGCAGGTGCCAGAAATATGTGTGGAATACCAACAGGAATTTTGTGCTACTTAAGTTCTGGGTCTTAATCTCTCTGTTTTGCCTCTGCAGAATGGGAACTTCCTATCTCACATAGCTATCGTGAGGTGCTCATATATTACGGTGAATGACTAAAATGTTATACCAGGGGAATGCAGTGCTATTAACTGACTGAGGAAGGGAAGAATATATCTGGAATTCAATAAGTTCTCTGTGTTATCCAAGGAGTTAAACTTATAGAACGATAAAGATTATTTATTCAGAGAGCATTCTTAGCCTACTCCTCTGCAGTTCCCTCCGATTTTCCTCTTGCAACCCCCAGGCCAATGTAACAACTTATACCTAACACTCTTAAAGGTATCCTCACATTCTCTCTTCAATATTCAGTTTATTCCAAATTCCCAATAAGTTATTTGTAGTTCATCTCAGAATCCATTTAATATCTCAGTGAAACAAGAACATATCTTGCAAGAACCTCTCTTGCATTCTACAGAAAAAAATCACAGTCCCTTAAAAACATTATTATGCTTTCTACCGATATCTAGACTTTTTCTGCCTTTATAGCCTATCTGTATTTGGCTAATGCACCATCACTACAATAGCATTAAAACTATAACAAACCCCAGCATAACTCTGTATTCCTGTGGTCAAGTTCAGTTCTCCAACTGAACAAATGACAAAAAAGCCCCTGTCTGAAAGACACTGCCGTTACACTGTCAATAGATAAGACAGAAGGAAAGATTATTACTCTCCCCTTACAGAAAGAGGACCGAGGCCTGTAGGAACCCTCTGGTAACCCCAGGAATTGAACATGGGTCTCCTGAGTTCCAATCTAGGTCCTTAAGCTCAGGGTTTTGCTTCCTCTCTAATTACATACTCATAATCATGGACTGTTGATACTCCACTTTCAGGCTTGCAGAAGGCAGACAGCAGATCACGCCCCTTGTCTGTAACATTACAGGTCATCCTTGTGGATTTGCTCTCCCTCCTATAAATAGTCCCCAGTCCTATCTTTCACTGTCTTCTAGGGTTGTTTCTTTTCCTCTCAAAATGAAGCAGTGGCTCACTCAATTTTCCTCTCTGGCATTTTCTGTTCTGTTCCTGCGAACTGTAATATAACCCAGGAGCTGCACACAGCAGAGTGCACAGTTTGATTTGAAAATCCATCTCTCGCATTATGTGAGGTGAGTCTGGATAAAAAGCAACTTGAATACTGGGGGTCTGAAGTGGCAGGAAATTGGGTGACTGAAGTGATTTATTTCTAAGAGAAAGGATTGCGAGTATTTTGGATTTTTAATCAAACCTTCTGGCTAACATTTCTTTAAAGTGCTCATACCAAACAAATTAAACCAAGAGAAAATTACAGGTTTTTTTGATTTTTTACTTTCTGTTCCTAAAGCAACTTCCCCATTGAAGTTAAAAGCAATGACTGCTTCTTATATCCTCAGTCTGGGCCCATGTATTACCAACAATAAACATTTTCTGTTTATTACCATTGTCCTTAAATTGTAGCCTCATTATGAAAAGTAGCACTGTACAATAGGCATCAAGAAATTCCAGGTCAATGGTCTTCAATGATGCAAGATTAAAACTGCTCAGTTTACACAGACTTTTTTTCTAACTGCCCACTCTAAAAAGCTCACTGCAGAATTTGAATGTCAGCTGGCCTCACACATGACCAACAATACGGATTCCTCAAGCAGAATATAGTAGACAGTTCTGCTGATGAAGCACAAACCTGACTACAGCCCTCCCAGAGCTCTTCATCAGCTCTGCAGCACTAACGGAAGTAAAAAGCAGCAACAATTTATTGTTGTCACTAGTATAAACGGATATTACTCTAAATATCCACAGCATCCTATTCGAAGTCTCCTGAAGTCAATAGAAGCTTCTCCATTGATGATAGCGGGCTATAGATCAGATGCTGGCCATGGATCTCTTCAGTAGGAACACCATTCCTTATATAACTGCTATTGTCAGCAGAACTGCAATTTTAAAGGAATAAATGAACAGGCAATGGAAATGATGATGCAGTCTGTGGTCCGGCAAATTAATCAAGTCTCTTTTATTGACGTGTTTCATGGGCCCATAAAAAGCTTCCTAAGTACAGGTGTTTCTATATGCTACAGGCATAAGAGACTTTGAGAACTCTGGATGAAAAGCATTTATATTTTATAAATATAAAATATTATTACGAATTAGTTCTAGATTTTTATGTTTATTTCTTGTGACCTCCAAGAATCACCAACGTGTGAGCTTGCTTGTCAGAGAACTCATTCTAATAAATGTCTTTCAGGTAGCCTATAAGAGTGCTTGGATAAAATCCCTCAAAATGCTAATTTGCTTGAGCTTTATAATGTGTAATGTTAATGTCATAGGACCTAGGTTGGGGAGGAGAACTGCGAGTGATTATGGATAATAAACCATCTGCACACTGTTTTGCAGCAACAAAATAAGAAAAACCAAGTCCCAAGACATGTCTCTTGAGTTATGAAGTATAAACCTGCAGATCATCTGGCATTAATGAGACCTCATTTGACAGAACAGGAAAATCTTGAACTAGGCTTTACTAGTCTTGCAAAGGTTTAATGCAGAGAGAAATGTATAAGTGGCTCACAGGAAATTAATTTTGAGGAGGGAAAAGTAGCTAGATTTGGCTTGTAGCATATTTGGTTCTTCCATGTAAAGCACAGCTTGGATGATAGAACTTGCCCTACCCCTTTTCAGAAAAAAACTGGCATTCATGTGTGCTTTTCTTTCTTGGGTGGGTTTCCTTTCCACTTAGATTTGTATTGTCTCATTTAGGGAGACAGCTTGAAAACTGACCTGGGAAAGTTAAAATATAATGCTGAACTGAAATTGTCTAAGTCTGCAAATATTTCAAGCCCACTAGTTAAAAGTGTTAAATTACTTTTTATTGGTACAAGTTTTAGTATTAGAATACATAATGGTAGCCACACTTAAAACTGTAATGCACTGGGATTAAATTAACTAATTAAATGCATGTGCATCCTGCTAGCACTTAAAGGAACAAGGGCACAAGTAATTATCTTACAAGAGATGCATTTATTTCTTTATATGCTTATCAAGGCCACAAAAGCAAAGGTTAGGTAGGTTTTCACTTACCTTCCTATGCTCCTTCTATAATTCCTGTGGGACATCTAAATACTTATCCTTTGAAATACCAAAGTCTACCTTTATCCCAAATGGTAGTTCTATGATTTCTCTGGACCAGTTTCTACTGAAGTCACTGGAGTTATGCCAACATAGAATTTGAGCTATGTGTTCTTAAACCAGTGAACAGTAGTAGCTACTGCTGTCACATGATTCTTTTGGGAGCTTTACAAGAAATTAGGAATATGTACATAATATAAAGGAGATTATTTCCCTTTACAGGAAATTAGGCTTTTTGAATACTGCAGACTTTGTTTGTCTGGAGAGGTGATTTCAACTGCCCACTAGATAAGCAATTAGATAAATGTCTTGGAACATACCATTCATTTTCAAGCATGATGTAAAAACACTGCAAAATTCAACCCAGTTTTTATATTTGTTTGCAACGTGCAAACCAAAACCAACCCACACATTTATAATACCCAGGAGTAAATGATTCATTTTTCCAGGGCAAATTTGTTTTTTTTCTCTGGAGTTATACTTGCAGAAGTTTTGAAAATGAAACACTGAGCATATTCATGAGACATTTTCTGTGGAGCTGCCTAATTAGCTCCACAGTGAAGTCTCCATGTCTATACGTGTGGCCGTGTTAGGACACAATAAACTAATAAACGCTGCCATAGGTTAGTTCTTTTAAATACAACTACTATCCTGGAGCTGGTGGTTTTATTTAGTGTAGACGCTGACGGGATTGGCTGGGGCATGAGGGAGCTTCAGTGCATGGCCTGCCTGCCAGCTAGCCCCATACTGGAGTACCCTCATGCCCCAGGCAGCCCCTTCATAGCACACTGAACTGGGTTGGAGCAACCCCAGGGTGTCAGGCTGACCACCTAGGCCTCCTGCCAGTTGGAGTGCAAATTATGGGGGAGTTTTGGGGGGAGGTAAGCCCCCATAAGAGATGAGTGCCCCTCTGTAAGATTTGAAAATCATTACCTGGGGGGTTGTCAATCGGATTGGTCCTTCCAATGAACCGGTTTAACTTTTTTTGCAGATCCCCCACCTCCCCCCCAAAAGTCAAAATGGAATTTGAACCCTAGTTGCAGTCCCGGGCATACATGTAAATGCAGTGCCTGGGGGCAATACATGCTGGCATAATATGTGCCAAAGATTATTGCTGCATGCTAATAATATGTGTAGATGAACCCACTGATTCCTGAGCTCTCACCTAAATAGGGGGGCTATCTGATGGCCAACCTCCTTCCTTTTCTGCTTTGCACCAACATTTTCAAGCAAATTGACACATTCCTGCAGAACATTTCATTTCTGCTAAATGAGTAGTATCCATCAAAAAATGTTTGACTATCTCGACTCCTTAGTCAGGTGATTTTAAAAAATCGACAGATTTAATTTATTTTCATCTAAGGGCTGCTGTTGCTTATCCATTTAGTGGTTAATAGGACAGTCTTTTATCCAGGAATACAGACAGGCTGGCACCTAGACCTCCTATCTACTTTTATCACCCCATTTGAAACTATAGTTAATATAAAGCATGAGATTGTTGAAGTAAGGAATAAAGAGGACAAGTACTGGAAAAGTTGCAGAATGGAGAATTTTCACACTACTGAGCTGTTGTAAAGAGAGGCTATAAAACAATTATTTTTCTCTGCCATAGTAAAGTATCATCCAGTAGAACACCACAGAATGGAGAAGTCAGTATACTTTATTTGTGAGGGGCAATCTACTTTGCTGAACACAGTAATTTGGTCAGGACTAGTTTACATAATAATGCAAGAGTAATGTGAGAAAAGAAAGCGATAGATGTAGTACCACATCTTTCTTCTAGGATTGCCACTCAGTGGACATATCTATATGTGCACTTTCGAGCCCAGTAGTCTATACATGTCATTTCACTACTGAGCATTAGAGCAGCCTAACATGCATTTATTTAGCACCTTACATTAGAGGTACTAAATTTCATGCACATTAGGAAAAGCACACTGATGCACATGTAGATGCAGCCAGTTTTGTTCAGTAAGAGCTTAGCCGGGTTAGGAGAGTTATAAGAAACTACTGAGGTAAACCCTTGTCATTCTGGTTTGGGTGAGAGCAGTAATAGAGGTTTTGACCCTGTACTTGATAAGGATTCCTAATACATCACATTCTAAAGGCTGTCTTGCAATGGGCACTTGTAAACCTAAAGATCAAGGAACCATCTATTGATGCTAACAACTTCACCAATTACACTTCATTCTCCAAGCTACTATTTTGGGGGAATATCATGGCAAAAATGAAGCTGGATCAGCTCCAGTCATGTATATATATGAAGGTAAAGCTAGGCACAAGGCAGGGCAGGGTAGAATCGTAGGGCACTTTTACATGTGCTCTCGGGGGTGAAAGGGGTGGTGTTTTAATTAGAGAGCCTCACATTGCATTTTTATATATTTCTCACAGTGCATTTTTATATTTCATCTGTCTCATCTTTACCATGGCATTTTGTATTTTATAGTTTTATACTTTTAAACCCTTAAGGAATGTACTCCCTGTAGAATGAAGTTACACCCTGTACCACTGTTAAAAACTGCATTAATATTGTAATTGTAAAGTGATAACATCTGCTATATTGGACTGGTCCTTGAGTGAATGTGTGTATGCATGATGATCAGCAGGTAATTAAATAACAATAGCCTAGCCAGAGGAACTTATAAAACTCTACTCTACAAACCATTTTAAACTAATCAAGCCAAGGAACTGATTCATGGGACTAATCACCCATCCTATTGACTATTTCTGCAACCCTTAACAATACCATAGTTAATCAAAATCACAAACTGACTCCCGAAACGAAACTGTAGCGGAAACCCCTGTGAATAACAAGTGTCAGGCACTACCCAAGACCCACATGTGACAGTGACCTGTGGATTGGGCAGCCAAAATGATGCTGGGGGATCACACAAGTCTGCCAGAAAAGGATAAAAGACACTGAACCATGACCCTCAGTGGTGCTCTGTCATCTAGCACCTGACCTACAGAGACAGAAGGACAAGCAGGCGAACCCCTTCTGGAGAAGACATCAGCTTGAAGTAAACTGACTACTGACAGCAGACTCCAGGGTCTCAGATAGATAGATATAGTGACACCAGTGCTCTCACAATCACTACAGTAGCTACTATACACTATACTACCTGGGTTTAAATGAGTGAATGAATAAGTGTGTGTGTGTGTGCATGCACGCAAATGTGTGTGCATGCTTGGGTGCATGCATGCTAAGGTGACTGGTACCCCTCATAACTCAGAGTTTGCATTTATGATTTTATTTGTAACTTCACATCCCATCCAATAAACTAGAATTTATGATTATCCCAAGTGTTGGTCCTTTGTAGCCAAGAGAATCTAATCACAGCCTAGTGATCATGAATTTTTGGCACCTAATAAGTGAGAACAAATTGGAATGTCCTTTACCAGGTTAGCTCTATTCTCTTAAAAATGTTTAAAAGGATGTTGACATTCTTTCATAGGAAATTCAAGCAGCACAATTGCTGTATAAGTGTATTTCATTTCAGGTATTTCATCTAAAAATGTGTAAGCATTCCTGTTTTATGTGTGATTTGAATACTATTTTGTCAATGTTGCAAATAAAGCAATATTTGTGCATTCAAAGGCATGTTATGCAGAGAGGAAAAATGGGCAATGTTGCAAAATAGAAAATTTGAGGGTTGTATACCCTAATCTTTCTAGACATATAAATACTAGAACTCTTGGCTCCAAAATGATACCTTTTATTTGCAAATTACATGAAATTTGTCCTTTTCTGAAAGCTTTTGGGATCAAAGTAAATTTTGTATCCTACCTATGGGGACATTTTACCATCTTGTACCATCTATACTTTCCCCAGAGCCTGACGAAAGGACTTTGATCCTGAAAGCATGCAGAAAAGGACAATTTTCTTTTGATTTTCCATTTGATTTAATAAAATATATCATTTTGGAACCAAGAGTTCTAGTTTTTGTATGTCTTTTTGTCTCAGACCAACATGGCTACCAAATACACCCCTAATCTTTCCAGACACACATCAGTTGGAAGTATTAGTTGACCTGAGTGGTTTTGAAAAAAAAGACTTTACCTGGTCAACTAACTTCCAATGTTTAGTAGAGTAATTACATCAAATGAATTTAATTTACTGAGGAACAGCAAAAATTTTATGTATTCTAATGTTGTAATTCCCTTTGTATCAGGTCACCCTATTTATCAGATTGCTCACAGATTAATTACAGTTGGCCAGAAAAGCAAACCATCTGCACTCAATTAACATGTCATTCCTACTATACAGTGAGCATTCATTATTTGCAAGGTTATTTGTAAGGTTCTTCTTACCTACATTATAAAGAAACCTAACTCTGATTTAAATAACTATACCAAATGCAGTCATGGGGAAAAGTTCAAATTCACAGCAAATACTTTAGGAAATTATTCCTGCCACACTGTCCTAGGACAATCTTTATTCTGTTCTGCAGTGGAAATGAGCACCAACTTATTTATTTTGATCCAAACATAGAAAGACCAGCTAACCCAGGCTCAATTAAATCACTGAACAATAAAACCATTGTAAAACAAAATGGTTAATACCACTTCATATAAAACCCTATTCAGAGAAAAAAATAGTAAAATCTACTTGGCTTTTAACTTCCCACAAGAAACCCAGCAGTAGTGCTCTACCAATACATATTTAAAAAGTGGAAGGATTTAACAGGAGTTATAGAAAGCAACCCATATCTGAAAATAGTCTATACTCTGATGGTTAGGGCCCTCATGGGAGATGTGGGTTCAGATCCCATCAGACAGAGCAGAGTATTGAATGTGGGTCTTCTGTGTCCTGGGTGATTACATTAATCACTAGGTTATTCTATAAAAGTTGGCCAGAACTCCATGGTGTGTTTCTTTTTCTTTGTGTGGAGCCCAGTTGCTCTGATGTGCTCTAAGAATGCCTACCAAGTCAGGTCCTTATAGCTGACATAGGTGAAGGAAGGCTTAAATTGTGGTTTACCATGAGGCTTGAGTATGAATGAAATACATAACTGATCTGCACTGTCAAGATTTAGGGATGTCCAGAAGCAGAACTTACAATGCGTAAGGAATGTTAACTGTAGAAATGTAGACATCCACAGACATTTGGTACCATCAATATTAGGCAATATTTAAGGGGCTTTAAACTTTGGATTCAAGTGAATCAATTACCTAAATAAAGGTCAAATTGAAGTTAGACATTATATTTAGACCATATTAAGGTCATTTAAAATGCACATTAAAGTTGTTAACTCATGCTAAGTGTCCTCTGAACATCTAAATGTCATGCCACTTCAGGTTAGGGTTAACTCTGGGCCATGCTACCTAGCTTGTATTAGGGTAACTGCTCCAGAGAAATTAAATGAAACTGCAGTCCTCTAGCATCCCAGGATGCACTACTCCCAATCCCACCCTCACCCTCCCCTCCATATGCAGAGCAGGAATAAAGTCCAGGTGTCCCGGCTCCTAGCCACACCCCTGCTCACCAGCTCTCTAGTGGTAAATCAGAACTGTTCAAGCAAGAAACAATATTTACCCCACATGGACTGATTCATGAAAGAAATATGTGTAGTGAGAAACACTAGCAGATTCACTTAGGCCTTTATTTCAGTGCATGATTTTTACTAATGCTATTCAGAAGTTGCGTTTCCATTAAATTACTCAAAACATATAAGCATTTGCTCTTTAGTCGTAGAAGTCACATAGTATTATTTCTGATAATGACTGGAATGATTCTGTTTTAATAAACCTAAGCCATTCAAAAATTATCTGTGAACATTCATAATGGTTTAATGAATTGATAGAGGAAATAATAAAAAGTACCTTCAGAACAGCTGCTACTAAAGCACTCCAGCTGTGAATCCCTGTGCTAATGTCTACCCGCATTAGTAGCCACAATTCTTTTGTTTTCATCCAACACTGTGCATGGATCTAAGTTTGTTAGGGGAATATTCAATAACAAGGAATGTAAGTTATTTTGCATACCAACTAAGTGGGTCAGCTTGATTTGTTTGCAAACATATTCTTAATACATAATAGCTGCATTTGCCTAGTTATATTTAAAGCTAGGGGTTTAAATTCAATAATTGCTCCACTATGGTAATAGAATACATGTGTACAAATTAGGTTGTCACCTGAAAGAAAAACTTCAGCATTCTGCTCACACATCTTACTGCCTTTTCCACAATGGAGAATTGGGTGAAATTCTCATTTCAGTGTCCTGAAGCCTGGCACTGCCTCTTTGTTTAAGCAGTTGCATGCCTGACATTCTTTGATCTCATGCTTATACTTTTCTCTTAGTCCCAGACTTTAGTGTGTGTAAGTCTCTCCTTCAGACCTTTCCTTCTGCAAAAAAACTAGGGCCATATCCTATTATATCTAGGTACACTTAGACTAAGTACAATCCGGTTCCAACATTTTTGAAAAAAAAAACATCAGTTCATTTATCTTTGTAATATACTGTTATTCCAATATAATAAAGGGCTTAGTCTGTCTGTCTGTGTGTCTGTCTGTATGTCTGTCTGTCTGTAATGCTTTTGGCCAACTGCCCATGTACCACCTCACCCCAGCCACCTGAGCAGCAGGGCTTCCCCATGCCTCTCTGCCTGAAAGCAAAGTGAGGGTCACAGTGGTGGCACCCCACCACCACCCTTCCCCCCCCCAAAGCAGATAGCATGGAGGGGGATGTGATGGGCAGGGAGGAAGGAAGGGAAGCAGGGCAGGGGGAGGAGAAGGAGGGGTCACAGTGACAGCAATTGTTGGGATGGGTGGCAGGGAGGGAGGGGAGTGGGAAGGGGGCCCCAACAACAGCTGTCAGGGAGGGGGAGATGGTGGGGAGGGATGGAGGCTGTACAGGCCTGGGTGGCTGTGGGGCAGCGGGAGGCGAAGCAGGGGTCATGGTGGCAGCACCCCACCCCCACTGCCCTGATAGCATCCGGCAGGAAGAGAAACAGGGAGGGGAAGGGATGTGGGGAGCAGTCCCGCTAAGAGGTGGAGGTGCGGGGGGGTAGAGAGCCTTCTCGCTGGAGGCCAAAGGAGGAGGCAGCAGCAGCGGTGGAAGTCTTTACATGGCCGGTCCTGAAGGGTGAGCAGAGGATGAAGGAGGGGCCATGTAAACACTCCCTGAAATCCATCATTCTTGACGGGAAATTAGCTAATAGTGTAATAATCTTAGTTTTAAGATTAAAATGTAGCAAGGAGAAGAAGCTTCCACCCATCTCTTACATTAATAGTTTTAAGGGCCTTGAGTAGGGTGGAAATGGATCACACTTTGATGGCTTAGTTCACTTAGGAACATCTACATGAAACACTGACTGTACAGCCATTACTGCACAGTCATTCAGTACTTGTATAAACTTATTTCTACATATCTGGAAAGTGTAAAGTAATTTTGGTCCAAACAAAACTTCTTTGTATAAGTTAGTACTAAATGACTGTGCAGTAACCCAAGTTCACCCAAGACCGATGAATGCCTTTTTTGTGATGCTGACTGCACAGTAGCCTAATACTACCACACAAGTACCATCACAGCATGGTTTTTGCTATGCAACACTACTGCACAATCAACGTCTCATGTAGATGTAGCCGTAGGGATCTAAAAGGTGGAATAGGATTTGGAATAGGAAGTGGGTGCACCTGCATATGCAAATGCTGTGGGGTAGGTTTACTGTAGAGTAAATTACTTTGGAGTAAACCCACCCCAGGCAGGCATCTACCTGTGCAGGGATGTAGGAGCAGATTTGCTGCTCTTGGCAGCAGTCTGCTCCCACCCCTCAAGCTCTGCACTGGCCCCCTGCAGCAGCCAGGAGGAGCTCTAGGTTCCCCCTGGGTGCTGGTCCAGGGGCTGCCAGGGAGCAAAGGACTGTCACTGGGTGGGGGATGGGAAATTGCTCCATGCCCCCAGGAGCTGCCTGCTGCTGGGGCAGGCTCCAGTGGTGGAGCCTAGGTGGGGACAATGTCCCCCTTCCCCAGCAGCAGGGAGCCCCCAGCCCCAGCTCCCTGATCAGGGGCCAAGGGCTTGGAAAAAGCTGCAAAGGAGAGGCAGTTCCCAGCCCTCTGCCCCAATCTGCTAGTGGGGCAGCTAGTAGTGAGCCCCCAGCTGGGTGGGGAGTCTCCACCCAGCTGGGGGCTTACTGCTAGCTGCCCCACTATTAGATCAGGACAGAGGGCCAGCTGCCAGAGTGGCGTGGCCGCCTTATAAGCGTCTGGTATGATATCCTCTGTAACAGGCAAAATAATTTTGTCCAGTTACTCCTGTGTTGATCCTTCTGCAAGGTAGGGTCACCACATTTTGCTGAAGCAATTTCAGGACACCCCAAAGAGTGTCACAGAACTGTGCAAAAAGACCCCAAACCACCCTCAGAAAAGCCCCTATTGCCTCCCGGTCATCACCATGGACTCTCGGGAAAGCCTTTGGCAGTACCCATCTCCTACCCAGCCACCTACATCAACTCATGGTCACTCCTGGTGCATCTGTACCTCACTGTGCTCCCAAGGATGCCTGCATCCTGATTTTCCAGTAGAAGCTGTCAATCTGCAGTGGAAGCTCTAATTTTTGGGCAAGTGTTCAAATAAATCCCAGAAAAATACCCCAATTCCTGGACAGTTCAGAAAGAACCCAGACTGGAAGCAGCCTTACTTCAGGATCATGGATATGTGGCATTCTCTCCCACTTACAGCTGACACATTTTGAGGTATAAAAGATTTCCAAAATAGGGGTGACATGTAATGCTATAAGAATTACTTCACACTTTCCACGTATGTAGAAATAAGTGGACTGAAGTCAGTCATTTACTGGAGCTGCTGAAAGCAAGGGATACACAGTTCTCCCCCAGCACACCTACATCATTTGAATTATGGAATTTTTTTCTACAAAAGAAAACATATGCCTTTTTTAGTAAACTCAGCCCTTGACTGAGCCCTCTTTTGTAAACAGAGACTGATTTGTCTTTCACCTTAAGGGTTTGTAATAGTTCTTTGTCATTTCTTATGGCCAACCAAATTTAGATGCATGCTCTGCAAGAGGGGTAAATCACTCACCGATTAATTGGCTATTCCTCATCACCTAGTGATTTTATGTGCTTAAAAGCTCAAATTATGCTGACACACAGAAGATTATGATGTTCTTATAATCATTTGTCAAGGTGTGCCTTGTAGTAAATCAGACCTCCCTGTACATCCCAAAGGCATATCTGGAGTTAAAGCACTGCAATGCAGCAACTTTCATGCAGAGTAATTCGAATACTTTCTTGTCCACCAGCAGAAATGTATGATGGGGAAAGAGGTAGATATGGTGGATCCTTACATTAATAAATCACTGGACACCTCCAGATAAGCTCCCTTACCTATATTACTTCTCTAATCTAAGAATGTCACTGTAAATCTAAGGATAACCTGATTTCAAGCACAGACCTCAAATTAGCTTATTTCCTTGGGCAAAGGCAGGTCAGTTATAAGCTTATGAGACATTCCTGTCTCTGAGAAAGGAATAACATTTTTGATGAAAAATCAAGATTTAACATTGGAAGTCATTGAATCTCCTTGGAGAAATTTATCTGAAATTTTACAGTTGTTATTTTGGAAGTACCTGTGTACATCTGGGGGCAGGCAGATGCTATTTATTGATGAATAGCTATAGTAAAGGAGGACAGAATCCTGTTTGATTGAGAAAAAGGTAAAAGAAGAAAATTAGGAATCAGAGGGAGCATGTACACATCAAATTAATTTGAAGCAATACATTCCAGTGCATATTGTGCCAGAGTTTATTGCTCCCAGGTGCCACATGTGTCTGCATCCGCAGTATGTTGAGCCAGGTTGGAGCAGCCCTGGCTGGCAGGGGGGCCAAGGGGTCAGCCTTCCAGCCTGGGGCTGGTCCAACCCAGCTTAATTTGCTGCAGTCCCAGGCACATGTTGAAATGCGGGGCAGCAGACAGCCCCTGCACTGATGCCCTAGCCAGCCCTGTCAGCATCTACATGTGTGCTGCTGTGCACAAAAGAACACCACCCACCATAGGATAGGACTTGTGTTTACAAGTACTAGTCTGCAGCCATGTTTATTACTTTACTGTGGCATAATAGGGCTGCACATGTAGACACTGAGGGCATTTATACATGTGTATGTATCACAGCCCCAGGTGCTTTGAAAAGCACTTGGCGCTTTGACGTATGCAATTTTATAAGCAGCGAAATGCAAGCAAGCGCTAAGAAAATGGTGGCAGTGCACTTTTGAACTAAAACACCTCAGAGATGCTTTACTTCAAAAGCGCACTGCCACCATTTTCTGCATGATGATGAGCATTTCACTGTTTGTACAACTGCACGTGGTGCAGTGCAATTCACCCCAGCTAGCATGAGAAGCAGACTCAATTAATCAAGTCTTCTCTGAAGCAGCAGTTCTCTAGCGTGGCGCTGGAGAAAAAGTATGTGTATAAATGCCCTGAGACATTTACTCTGGAGCTAATTAGGCAGCTCCACAGAAAAAGTGTTGTGTAGATCAGTGGTCTCCAAACTTTTTTGATCATGCACACCTATCGGTAAAAAATTTTTGAGCATGCACCCCCAATATTTGTATAATTATATAAATAGAAATAGAAATAGAAGTTCTAATATTTTCTTCCCACACCCCAACGGATTGACTTGCGTACCCCCTGGGGTGCATGCACCCCACTTTGGAGACCACTGGTGTAGACACATCCAGACATACTAACTAAATCTCTTTGAGGACAATCCACTTCTATTATAAGTAGTTCTCTTTCTCTTTGAAGCCCAGCATGATCATTAACTCAGACATCCCTTCACCTAGCTCAGAGTATATTTAACCCACACTGGACACCCAGGAGTAGAGGACGACTCTCCGTAATCCAGTATCTTAGTGATTAGGGCCCTTATCTGGGAGACTAGAGACTCAGGTTCAAATCTTTCTACAATCTTATTTGGAAGCAGGGCCCTAAATTAATGTCCTTTGCCTCCCACATGAACATCCTGACCAGTGGGCAATAGGATATTCTGGGATGGAACTCTCTCTTTGAGCTGTTTCACTTTTCATAGGGCCTGAGAATAAAACTGAGTCCGTGCCCTTGCAATCAGAACACTCACCTGGGTGACCTGGGTTCCCATCCCTCCTTCAGTGAGGGAATTTAATTATTGATATACAGAACAGCTCCAACAGCTGTCTGGATGCCCAGGCATTGTAAAGAGAGCCTGAAACTCAAGCTCAGCTCCTAACTCGAGCCTAGAACTGTTCAAGATGCAAAAGCTCTTAGAAGTAAGGCCTCACAAGATATTGCTACGCCAAACTCCATAGTGGGACTTTTATATATCAATGTTCAGCATTGCCCTGGTATACCGACTGGAATGCTTGGCCCTGAGTTGGAGGTCTAAGTCCCCTTATGGATCCAGGACTTAGTAGCCATGAAAAATATTCCCTTTTTTGCTTTATACAAAACCCACAAAAAAGGAAAGGTTGTGTGTAGAGGCAGGAAATGCGATTCCTAGAGAGCTTTTAATTTTGTTCAAGGAGCAAGAGAAAGGTATTTGTTCCACGTACCTCAGTGGAAGTGGGTAATTCCTCAGACTACACTGAACTCATGTGTCTGCCACAGGAAGATGACTGCATAGGTCCACTCCTATTCACCTTTTCCATTAATTCTGGTCTATCATAACTCCACCCTTACAACAGCAGTCACAAGTCAGTAAGCAGTATAACATGCATGAGTTTAGCCTTTGGCTAATAGTTCATGTGAAAAATGAAGAACTCACTATATTTCTTTCTCCTTTATGGCTATATCATTTTCTTACTATTGTGATGTTTCTGGCACAAAAAATGTGGATGGCAGGGGCGGGGGGGTGGCTAGCTTGTTGAGGTAAACTACAAAGACTCATAGGAATATAGGGATGGAGGCACCTCAGGAGGTCATCTAGTCCAACCTTCATCTCAAGGCAGGATCACCCCTTTCTAACCCATTTTATCTAAGTGTCCATCTAGCCTATTCCAAACAAAAATGCATAAATAATCCTGTTATTACTAGGCATAATGCTTGAAAGTATCATGAACACTAACTTGCCATACATAAATCAGGGGGACTGCTACTACAGGACAGGATGTAGTTTGTTAAAATACGCTTAAGAGATTAAAGTTAAGAGACAAGGAAAGACTGGAAAGAGTATGATCTAGTCATAGGGGGACTGAATTTGGAAAAGGAGAGAAGCCTTTTCTCCCTGATAAAACAAAACTTCAACACAAAATGAAAGCATTTACAACTTCATCAAGTTTTCTTTTTTCATTTATTGTGGGGGTTTTTTGAGAAACTAAAATATTTGGTGTTTCAGTAAGTGCAAACAAAAAATATGTTGTTTTTGGCAACTGCTGGAAGCCTGGCTTTTCTACAACCCCCTGATTTCTCCCCATTTTTTCTGTTAGATCAGTGGTTGATAACATTTTATGAATGATGGAACAAAACAACCAAGCTTGGGTCCAAGGCAGGCCAGCACTTTTGACCCAACTGCTGTCACTGCCCCCACTGATTCTCTCTCATGCCTGGCCATAGCACAAGCAAACCCCTTTGCTGCCAAAATACTGATGAAGCCCCAGACACTAAAATGGTGCAAAAACTCTCCCATACCGGAGTTAGCATAAAATGGGTCCATGGGCTGTAGGTTGCCAACCCCTAGTTTTGAGTATAAGCTCTGGGGGCATTTCATTAGTTGTTTGCACAGTGCGTGGCATAAAAGGCACCTAAGCAAAACTGGGTCCACTACATGCTACTATCATACAAATGAACGAATGATTATTAATAGTAATAAACCCCATGCATACCTATTGTCATATTTACATTTAAGATTAAAAAGGCATGAGATATTTAATGGATACATAATCAATTATGAAGAGATATACAACGGTTAGTATGTGCACGAAGCACCTTCACTGCAGGCTTCCCCATTTGCCCTTCTCCCTACTGACTTATCAATAGCTCAATAGCCAAACTGTAGCACTTTTATGCCATAAAAGATTACTTTATCCTTCCTATCTTACTTATTATCATTTCATTTGTTTTTTCATTCACAAGCCTACAAAAAGCTTACTGGGAAAATTCAAGGCTAGTAGTTTTATCCACTATTCCATTCCCCAGGAAAACTGCATGTAGTATTTTGCCTCAAAAGGAACAAAGGTTCAGGCCCTAAATCACTATTAAAGCCTATCAGTTTTTATGCCTCATTTCAAGCACCTACATAATTCAAAACCTTGGTTCTAGGAGTCCATGAATTTAAATGGGCTTCACATCTGGACAAAATACCATACTCAGAGAGTTTCTAGACTGGTTGATCTCAGATCTTTAATCTGTGAAAAAGCTTTGTGTAACTAGCTATAACTTGAATTCATTTTCCTCATGAAACTGAGTTGAGAAAATCTGTGTGTGTTTATCTCATTTCTTAAAAATCACAAGTTTTTCCAGCTACTTTGTGTTTTAAACCAGAATCTCTATTAAGTTCCTTTAATATGGGGTTTCAAATATTTGGTTGGGTTGATCAGTCAAAAGTCAATCAACTGTGTTTGTGACTTCTATTGATAGTTCACTTTAGAGTTTTCTGCCAGGATTTTCAAATATAAATAATGATTCTATGTACCTCAGTATTTGGGTGCCCAGCTTAATAGATTTTAAGTGGGAAATGTCATTTGCAGAGGATAGGGCCTCACTGCTTTATGAAAATCAGGCCTATTTAACATGTACAACACTGGTCACACAAAATCATACTTTGTCCCAGTATGTGTAATGGTATACATTCATGTGTTCTCAAATTCACCTTAATTACATGATTAAAAGGCTTCATTACAAACCATCATAGGATATTAGGTTCATAGATAAGATACCTCCCTGCCTGCACTCATGGGAACTGAAACGTAAAAAATCCTGAGGCCTTTTCCAGAGGTAGATTAATCTGATGTAGATTAATTCTGGTAAATGTAGCAGCCTGCTATAGGTTTCATTAACCATAACAGAACCAGTTGTTTGGCCTGGCATTCAACTTTGGATTCAAAACTCCTTTAAAATAGCTTGCAGAGATAAATGCCCTTGAGTGCATTATCAGGGCAACCTGAACCCTTGGATAAGCCAATGTAACGAGTGAGACATCACAGAAGTAGAACTTTGCAATTGAAGTAAACAGAACAATGGCACTTAGCAGAAACCCACGCTTGGAACGGTGGGGGAGAGAATATATGGTGAAGATGTAAAAAGATAGCTGAACTGTTTGGTCATAAGATGGTGAATGCCCTTGAGTAAAAGCTTCAGTAATTCAAGAGTTTCCGTATGATATTCTAGTTTTATTATTCATTCTCCCACATTTCTGTTTTCTTCTTCATTTCCTGTCACAGCTGCTCTTTGAAAACTATAGGCCTGATTCATCTTTCACTTGTCCCACTTCCACTGGGTCTGTGGTTTGCATTGTCTTTTCACTGCAGTCAGTTACGGAGGGAAGGCCAAGTGAATTTTAGAGAGTGAGCTTGTCTGTGTGGGTGGTGCGTTGAGAGGGAACACAGGATGGGAACTCTGCTTAATCACACTCAAGAAATGCCAATAAAATGCTGAGAAATGGAACAAAATAAAACTTCTTTCTACAGAAGTTGTGGAGGCTTAAGAATGCATTTGGGAGGGAGAAACAAGTTTTGAGAGTCATTGACTAAAGAAGAACATAATGGTTAGCTAAGACAAATATGGGTGTTCTGTAAGAGTCTAAAATGCATTATTACATTGATCTCTATGTCGATTTTAACAAAACAATAGTTATACCTAAGACAGGAAGTTGCCTAAGGATATGCTGGAATGTATGATTTCCACTGAATGTGATGTCCTGATACAAAAAAACTCACAAAAAACTCTTGCGTCTTGTACATTTCCTGAACTATCGTTGCTACATTGACACTCCAACTCCAGACAGACCCTGCACAGACCTGCCAGTGAACTTACAGAGCTCCAAGCATCTGCACAACTCCTTAAAAAGTGCCAATGAGTCCAGAGGTGACTGGAGAGGCTGATCTGAGATCCACCTGTCTGACTACAGATATGGCAAATGGTTCCAGAGGGAAAGAAAGGATCATGGTGATGCAGGGTCACAGCTTTTCCCCTTGGTCTCCCTTGTCTAGCTGTCTCCACATTGAAGTAAGTTTCCTCAAAATGATGGATGCCTTGTCATACATCACAGCACCACTGGGAATGATTTCAGCGCTTGACTCTCCTGCGTATTGATGTTAATACTGCTTTTCTTGAAATTAGTTTTCAAGGTGACTTTGAATCTCTTCTTTTGCCCACCTCTAGAGTGGTGACCATTGATGAGTTGGGATTTTACAACCTGTTTTGGTGGCCAGCTATCAGGTATTCTTATGACAAGTCCTGTCTAATGGAGCTGGTACTGTATAAACATGGCTTTGAGGTTGGTTGTTTTTGCTTGAGCCAGAATGCTGGCATTCGTTCTTCTGTCCTTCCAATTGATATGGAGGATTTTCCAAAGACATTGCTGATAGTAACATTCCAAGGCTTTCAGATGTTTTTCATATGTTGTCCAAATTTCACATCTGTTCAACAGAGTAGGAATGTCAAGAGCTTGCTAGACAAGGCGTTTGGTTTAGGTCCTGATATCAAGATCATAAAAGAGACAATTCTGAAGGCATCCAAAGGCAGCAATGGCACATTTTATTTGGTATTGAATATCATTACCTACGTTTACTTGTATGAGTCTTTATACATCTCCTGCCAAAAATTCTTCTCAGATTTCTATCAACAAAATCCTAGTATTTATATAAAGCCTGTTACCTGTTCTTTACTACAATGTAGAAATCCTTGATCATTTTCCAATGGTTATGAAAGGTATTCCAGGTGGAAAAATTATGCAAATAAGCATTTGCTTTAGTTACACTTCCCTTTGTTCCTCAAGGGAAGGAAGCAGAGAGTGTCTTCCTTTTGTATTTCCCTGTACTGCTGGAGTTTGGCAGACCAGATTACGCAGCTAAAACAGCTCTTCAGCTTCGGACCCTGTTCATCAACAGAAAGGAGCAGAAGTGCTTTTTTCCCTTAGAAGCTTTAGCCCACCCAAGGCTAATATCATAAAACTATTGTGTGCATGCATGCATGGCTCCATGTCAAAGAGAGAACTACATTGATGCCTTTTGTGAAATTACTTCCTGTAATGGCAAGAGAAGGGACTGCTCTCATCTGAAGATACTATGTCTCTGCCCCTGGGTAGTTTTGCATTTATAAACAATTCTTTAAACTTTTACATTTTTTAGGCAAATAAATATTTTGATGAGATCTTAAAAACAAAGAAGGGGTCAGTTCTGAAGCCTTTAGCTTGTCTAGAGGTGTCTGCATTTCAAATGTATTGTAGGTATATAGCTTGTTCTAGGACATCTTAGGAGAAAAAGCCTAGATAATGAAAGGTATTCTGTAAATATGTGCTTATAATTACTCTCAAAACTTGCTATCAGGTGTATTATTTAGTAAATTGTAGCATTTAGACCTAAGCTAAAGTTATTGAGGCTGCATGCAGATGACTGCATTCATGTGGCATGTGGTGCCGCAAACACGTCTGCGGCACCATATACTGCACCTTCAGCTGTCCTCTAAGCTGTAAGGATTTGGTGGGGAGGCCTGTGCAAAGTCAAGGCAAACCCCACCTTTGCTGTCAGGAGGCACAGAAAGAGTCAAGGAAGTGTTGGGCCCATTGCCCAGGTCACTATCCATGGACTGTGATCCAAGAGTCTAGACAGGATGAGGCACCCACCCCGCCGGGCTGGTAGGTAATGCTTGGCAACACATAAGCAGCCATGGCGTGCCATGGCAATCCTACTGTTACTTTAAATTACCAATTAATCAAACCAAGAGCAAGTCCTTAAAAGGGGGATGAGGCAAAATGCCACATTCATTAATTACATAGAGCAGACAGAAGCCTGAGCACACCATTCATATATACACACACATATCACCATACACATCATCATGCATAAACATACATACACGCAAAACAACCATTCCATTCAGATGTCATAGTTACTGTTAGACCCTGACTCCATGAAGTGTCCAACTACTAGGGAGATGATTGTCCAATTGCTCATGGGTCCTGTTACTTATTAGCCAGAGCAAGCAGGGAGCAAACGCTACTTGCACACATTGCCCGCAACAGCTTTATTTAGAATGGAGACAGCTTCGGGTGAGCTCCCTCACAGACAGCCAGTCTATGAACATGGGGAGCAGCCACAAACAATAGTTATTTCCACATTTATAAACTTTGATTCAAGCTTGTTAACATTTATTCCCCCTCCGTCCCTCCTTCTGTTCCACCCATTTCTCCTCCAATCTCAAGCTCCTCCTCCATTTACTGTTTATTTCATTAGCATGGAATTGCCTATGCATTTCATTTATTTACACGCCTCTCTGCTAAGAATGCATGCATAAGGCAATGAACTCAGGTACTCTCAGTCAATCACTGATTCTTTCTAGTTCTTTGCTGACTTCAGCACCATCTCCAAGGTTTTGCTTCTGCTTTATCTTCTGTTGATAGCTGGTGGGCTGCATCTTGTTCTTCTTACACAATAGGCTCTAACACTATGACCTTGTTAAAAAACTGCTTGCCTAAGGATATTTTTAATACATCATTGTGTCTTGTGACCAGCAGCCACGTTGAGACACAGGAAAAAGCCTATGTATTCAGCTGCAAATCCAGTGCTCCCCATAATCCAAATTATTTTCACCATAACAGTTACCAGCAGCAGTTGCTCAATATTGGCACTGGGTGGCCAGCCCGGACCTATTGAGGAGGTGATGAAGAAAGAAGCTGGAGAAGAGTGAACAGATGCACCTATGCTCCAAAGAAAGCAGCAGTCAAGATGGCTCACCCAACTTGGCATCTTTCAGATCCTTTTTTCATAGGGATTGGCAGTCTTTGTTCAGCACTTTGGGATTTTTCCATGCTCAGTTTTTACGGAAATGACAGGAGCATGACCCTTGAGCTAAGGGAGGGGCCATGACCCAGGAACATATAGCCCCACCAGGCGGCATGCCAGTTGGCTTGATTAGTGTATCAGTGTGTGTCTCACACAGAAAGGCAACATCTAGCTGGCTCTGGCACAGGAAATCAAAGAAAGCCATCTGCATCACATGGCAGGCCGCTGGCATTGAGAGATCCAAAGGCCATAACAGACATGCAGGAGGGGTGCAGAAAGGAGGATAGGCAAAGCCAAAAGAGCAGACAGGAACACTAGAGAGGAGTAAGCATGCAGGAGAGTGGGGGAAAATGGGCCTATAGCGCACCAGCCTGTGCATCACACAACAAACAAGTTTAAGTGATACTTTTTTTCTGCCACCTCAGCACAGAACTTAAACCAGTTAACATTCTCTTGAGGTCCCTTATTAACTGTATCAGTTGGACCCACATGAATTTAGTAGTATGCAGCAATTATCCATCTTCTCTCATCCACTGAGTTAAAACATTCTAAACTAATATCATTTACACTTGTCTGTGATGTACCCAGAAAAGCAGCAGAAGGGAGGTTGTCATCTCTACTTCCAAGTGTACCTGTCTCCAACTTGTTGAAATGTATGTAACACCAGCTTGCACTCCCTTACAATTATTTACCCAGTAGTAAGTTGGTATAAAGAAGCATGACTCAGTAAGAGAGTTTGTGGTAAAGTCTAAATTAGCTAAAACAAATTTTATTTCCACATTTCCTTTGGCTTCGTCCCTTATCTTTGGAGAGTAAATATAGTATTAGTGGTCATGTTGAAAATTTGGGGAATATTTTTATCCCTTTAGCATTGAACCCACAAATATAAAGCAACTCCAATAAAGCAAATGGAAAGACATTTAAACAATATGTGCTTATAGTAATGGAACTGTGATGGGTACTTTTGGTCTTCTAATCTTGAGTCTCACATTGTGTATAGAGAAGGCTTTATTACTCCCTATCCCCACCCTTTCTTGCAGTAGAACTGACTTCCATCATACTACCTTTCTACCAGGACATTTACCAGATATGAAGCATGACAAGAATAGGTTCTAACAGCTGAATATGAACATCCCTGATCCATAAACAGGCCATTAAAAAAATACATTTTTTCAGAATTTTGATATTGATGTCACCACTGTCCAAAACATTCAGATTCCTGTTACTGCTGTCTTTCATAACCATTTTGTCCTCTCTCCCTCAGCATCAAGCTAAGTGCAGGTATCACTGACATGTATGAAACCAGAAAGCAAATGGCAGATGCATAGCTTTAAACTCATCTGTGATCCTGTCTTGTTCACAGGGCCCTCAAGTATAATCCAGCTATGAAATGATTCCCACAGAAATCCAGTGCATCAGTTCACAAAGGACTTTGTATTTATTTGCCTATTTGTATTTGCCGTAGTTACAAAAGCAAAAGCATATCATGGATTGCATTAACCGTCCCCCCCCCCCACCACCACCACCCCAAACTATGTGAAATGAGATCATCCCTCAAACCATGAGAATACATGTGAGAAAGTTTATGCAAACCAGGTTTCAAACAGTCTCCCAGGGTTAATGTAAACCACTAGTTTAGAGGCGGGGGAAACATACACCCATATATTCAAAAATTATATTCTGCCGTATATTATGTTCCATAAGGGATGGTCAGATCTCTCTTCATTACTATGTAACAGAAATAACAATATGGTAATCTATTTATATTTTGCAGATGACTAACATTACCCAGGAATTAAGTCATTCTTAACTACAGTATTCTGATTAATTCTGCATGGGATTATTAAATTTATGGTCAAGACTGACTGCAAGAGAATTGTAAATAAATGGACTCCAGTGTTTGCTCCCAGAAGATACTGAATTACAGTTACTAAGAATATTTCTTTAGGAATAACCTAGTATGGTGCATTTTGAAAAACAATGTTCCTATTTAACTTAATAAGATAAAGATAAAACTGTAAATTATCAAAGTGAAAGAAAGGTTAGAAGACAAGGGTTATCATCCCCCATTAATATAGATAGCAACTATATATTAACTTCTAAAAGTGTGTTATTAGTACACTCAAAGATCCTAGCCTAATAATCTTATGCCTAGGAGACTAAACAAGACCAAAATTGTGCTACTGATCAGTACCCAGTGATTAACACTTGTTACAGCATCACTTTGTATTTTCTGGACCTTGCCAGCTTTAGGTTGAGTCCCAGTAAGCAGCATTGGAAACCGCTTATCCCTTCACCTCTGTGAATGCTAAAGTAGTTCACTCTCCTTTAAGAAAAAATGGTTTAAAGTTTAATTACATTTGGTGTGATGGCCTGGACTATGAAAACAAGTGAGTGTCAGGATAGCCAACCATCCATTAAAAAAAAACTGGCTAAACATGCCTGTCCAGAAAAAAATGTGCTGTATGTTTTAAAAAAACCCTAAGCAAACAGGAGCTTGATTGAAGAAGCTGAAGGCAAGCACTGACAGAGAAAGCAGAGCAGCACCACCTGGTATCTGAATAGTGTAGAACCCTGAAAGACTCATTCTTTCAGGGTTTTGTAGCCCTGCTGACCATCTGCAAACTTTGTACTGACAACCAAACTCGTACTTACTATGGTTGATGTTAAACCGCTAAATATGAACCTTGTCCAGGGCAATCAATGGAGTACAGAATTTAAGAACCCCCACATATTTTAATTTAGTTGTGAAGAATTTCAGCAACAACTGGCATGGCAAAAGTAGTTTTGCAATAAGGAAGTAAAATTAGCTCTGCTCAGGAAAACATTAAAACACATCTCTTACACCACCCACTGCTTTTCACCCAGGAAAAAGATATCCCACAAAGGCTGTATGCATATGGCCTCTAAAGTATGCACAGGATTGTGTGCTCCTTGGCTCTCTACGGCACCTGATCTACTTTAGCTAATTTGGTGCAAGTGGGCAGGGCTTACCTTTTGCCAATCTCCTGGGTTTGTTTCAAGGGCCATATAGAGAAAGCCAAAGATTGCTGTCATCCACATTGCTTTGGTGTCACCCATTCCTTTCTGGTCCTGTACAGCAATGATAGGTTAGTATAGTATAGCACTTTTTCTTCAGAAGTCTGATATGGCACTTTATCAGTCAGTTGGTGTTTTTTTGCTGCTGCCTTCACAAAAGAAAGATAAAGCACAGAAACCTTTGCCGAATCTTTGTGAGCACTGACAGAGATCAATGTTTTGAACTGGATGAAACATATGAGCTAAGGTAGAATGCAGGAAATGTATAAGATCCTGCAGCTGAGAAAGGAGAAGGAAAATTAAAAATAGTTTGTTTAATCAATGTATAAATGTATACGATTCCTCATTTAGGAGGTAAAGACTAAAACAGGAAAGATACATTTTGAACCATTCATACAGGCTCTGCTTATGCTTCTCAGATTTTCAATGAAAAATCATAATATTGAGAAGGGTACCTGGGCCCAGGGTTGCAAATTTATCAGTAGTTTTATCAGACTACTAAAGGCATGACTAGATATTTAGTCAGAGCCCCAGTGGGTGAGAATCACTGTAACTTCACTGAATGGTTTCCACAAATTTGGTTGTGACCTATGTTATCTTCTCAAGAGGACCATGGTTGCCTGCACTGGATTTCTTCTATTTATAGCAGGTTCCAGTAGCCAGAGCAAATTCTGGCAACATTCAAAATTATTTATTTGCAAGACATTTGAGGTGTGTCCACACATGCAGGCATGCGCATTTGCAGCAGCTCACATAGAAATGGTGCATATTTGAGCTGGGGCTTTTTGTCTCAGTGCACATGCCCAGACATGCACTTTGGTGTGCTGCAAGTTGTGCCACCTGGGGCAAAATAAACCTGCCCAGCTCCTCCCAGATCTTTAGCCAGAGGGAGCTAGAGCCTGGGGCCAGCCCTGTGCACTTGCCAGGCACCTGCAGCTGTCACCCAGGGCCCAGCACCACTCAGCCCAAGTGGCCCCAGCTGCCTGACAGCTCACAAAGCTGTGTGGCACCCTGCTGACCCCGGCAGCACCTGCACAATGGGGCAGTGGCAGTGCAGGTATCAGGCAGCTGGGGCCAGTTTCCACTGCCCCACACTGTTCAGGGGAGATCTTCCATGAGCAGCTGCTACTGCCTGTGAATGTGGGCTGTTTTCTTTTAATTGCTGGGATGCTAGGGCCAGGCAGGGCAGTGATGGGGGAGCTCATGGGAGCAGGTGGGGGCTGGGTGGGACAGTGATCGGGGGGGCTCAGGGATTGGGCGGAGTCTAGGGTCAGCAGACATCCCTCCATGGTCCCCTTCCCCCTCCTTCAGCCCCTCCCACCCCCTACTTAGGGGCATGGAGCCTGGGTCCAGCTCACTGTGGTTGGCATGCTGCCTGCCCTGCACAGGCAGGCAGTGTGCTTCCACACCAGGATGCGGGCCAGCCATAGAGATGCCTTGGCTGGCTATTAGAGCATTTCTGTCAGGGACTGAGCCTCCAGTTGCCTCAGGACCATGCCCTGCCCTGCTTTTTGGGGGGGTATTTTTTTACCCCTGGATAATCCAGGAGTCTAACTTTACCCCTGTAGTGCAAATTTGCAACACAGGGAATTTTTTTTGTTCCTGCATGTGCTTCTTGCAGCATCTCAAAAAGGCTTTGAGATGCTGCAAGAGGCACATGCACGCTCATCTGGATGCGCCCTTGGAGTGAAAACATTTTGGCAGCAAATATTTAAGATCAGATCTGCAAGGTATTATCCACAGTAATCTTCGGTTGTTGTTACAATGCAGTGAAGGCAATATAAGTGAAAGTTGTTGAGACAATTTTCTTGCATACAATATGTGGTTCAGGATTTACTGCCATACAAAAGGGTTTTGATGACACAAGCACTTTGGTCTTAACCATTAGTGTGTTGTTGTTTCACACTCATTTGCTGAGCATGCCCATGATACCTGATGCTTCACCAATAAAATTATTCAGTTCAGCCTCAAGTGACACGCTATTGGTAACAATGGAGCAAAGGTATGTACATTTACTTACAACAGCCAATATAGTTTTAGCTATTGTAATCATAGTGGTGAATCAATGTTTGGGCTCATAACATTCGTCTTCTTGATTCTGGCTTGGCAGTTTGCACTCTCTGTGGCTATCTGCAAACAGCAGTGTCATCTGCAGTGTCATCCACAAACAGCAGCCCATGAATTAAAACTTTCCACATTTTCACTTTGGTTGTCTTCAGCCCATTCTAGGAATTTCCTGAAGTCTTGGAATGTGCCAACATTTGGAGCATCTACTTTCTTCTCAACCAGCATCAACTTTGATGGCTCAGTCAGATGCAGAGAGTGGGCAATGGCTGTATACACAAGGATCTTGTATATGAAGAACTCTTTACAGCATGTGTGAAATATCCATTTCAAAGATGCTTGCAAGAGAGATAAGAAGGCAATGAATATTGAGCCAAAAGACTGGGAGGGAAGATTGCTGAGAATCAAAACACTTGGAAACTGTCTAATCAGCATCAAATGAAATCTTTTGAGGAAAGAAGAGCCTAACATCGAAAGGAAAGAAGAAACCTCAGGAAGAACACCTCACCATATTTAGGATTGTTTGATATGGACTTCACATGTGATAACTGGAAGGGGGCGTCAGTCAAGAAGTAGGCTCTACAGCCAAACTTACATATGTTTAACAAGCTTGTTTCCCAGGCTGCTTGCATTCATGTACAGGCACCTAAGGTAACTAGTCGATGGCCCTCATTTCCTCAGGAAGTATGAGAACAACTCCCCCCGTTGCCCCCTTCTGCTTGCTGTTCCTCCAGGTTTCCCACTTCCCCATTTACCACAGAGCTTTGTCCTCCACCCCACAGTGGAGGACATATTGTTATACATGTAGTTTAGATACATATTGCTTTCTACTGTTGATTTGAGAAAGAGCATATTTACAGACACTTTCTGAGTATTTTAGTTGTATGCAGCAGGGCAATTGCTTTAAAGGCACTTCAGCACTAATAAAATATAACTGAGAGACTGAGCCTGATATTACTTAATCAAAAACAATTGCTTTTAACCAGACCTTCTATTGACTTCAATGGTGTTATTTCTCCTTCACAGCAGAAAGCATTAGTTCCCGTGTATTTAAGTTTTAGTTAAATATAACTCCATGATGTTTTGGCTCTTTGACCATTATTAGGTGCCAGAGAAAGTGCCACTTTACATAGGAAGCTTACCCTAATATATTTTTAAGGTACCTATCACCTTGCAATGCTAAGTGTCTGGCATATTGTCTGACTCACTACAAATGACTATTTATGTAGTGTAGCTTTACATGTGCTGATTTTAAAATTATAATCCCAATATTTCAATCAAAGTTTTCAAATCCTAAACCGGGGATGTGGACCAAAGTACACCATATGGCCTAGCATCTGGAAATAAGCAGATATCATTGTTCCCTAGCTACCACTAAACTATTACATTATCAACAAATTTATGCTGCCAGTTGCTTCATTTCACCATTTTTAAAACCTGTGTAGCATGTAATGTCTCTTCAGAAGCTTCTATTTAAATCTTTCCCTTCTATTATGCCCATTATTACGGGACCAATGATTGAGAAATTTTCCCAAGGTATTAATAAAATGAAATTAAATGGATTTCTAAATTATTCACTGAGACACTTCATGGTTAAGAAATTGTTTTATTTATATTTTCATAGTGTATCTTGCAGATTTACCCCAAAACCAAGTTGGGGATCACCATGTGGCATGGTATTCTGCCAAAATAGATTTACTTTCGCTGTGTTTATTTTTTATTTGCAGTTAATGTGAAACTGTGTCCAGCTTTCCAATTTTTCACACATTTGTATGTATCTTGCTGTGTTACCCCCTGGTGGCCACACAGCTCCTGCCTCCCCACTTCACTTCTCAGGAGACCTCCCTCTTCCTTTTCTGCCATGCCTTGATGGTACAATTATGAAATTAAGGGAGGCTGCCCTGGGGTCCTAAAGTGAGCAGTACCCCTTGTACCCAGCTGGCCCCAGTCTTGCCTCTCATGCATGGGGGGTGCAGACAGAAGTGCAGCTGCCCACTGTAACGGAGGATGCTTTGCAGGAAGTGTTCTGAGTTACAACAATCTTCTGAAACAAACAGAAGTTCACTGTTGATTCCAGGTGGGAGGAGAATCTAGCTGCTGGCTGGGAGCCTGTATTCAGTTTCCCTTAGCAATGGCCACTCTTCTCTCCCAGCCTGGCCCTGTTTCAGAATGGGAGGGGAGAAAAAGAGCGGAGGAAGCTTGTTCTAGGGGTTGCCCAGACAGTGCTGGAGGGTGGGGTCAGTGAATTGGAGTGAATTGGATCCCAACGCAGGGATCAGGGGCTCCAATATACCCACTCCACCTTCCAGCAGAGGCTGAATTCCCTCCACTCCTTTTCGCTCCCCTCCCCTTCTGAAAAGAAGCTAGCAGGCAGTGCAGATAGAAGTTACAGAAGATGCTCTGTTTTGAAACGCCATCTGACCCCTCGTGCAATGTTTGGTCACAACTTGTGTTTGGTCACAGCTATAAACTGCTTTCTGTTGCCAAATCAGGTGAAAATTATCACTTTTGTCTGTGCCCTAAGTTACAGCCCTCTGGTTCTAACAGTGCCAGTTTTCTTAGGGGCTATATTCATGGCACCACCATTGCAGGTGGGCTTCCACTCCCTCCTCAAGGCCATCTCAGTTGTGCATCATGAAGGTCAGTGGCCCCAGGAACACACCCAGGACCTTAAGGCCCTCACGACAGCAGGTGAGGCCCCCTGGCAAATCTCGGGGGGGGGGGTCATGCTGGTCCATGCACCAAACAGCGGGGTATCACTTCTTGGCCTGTTGATATGGGCTGAGAAGGCACGCTCATAGGCTCACTGACCCATGGCTGATGGCAGGGCCCCACCATTCAGGTGGTGCCTCAGGCCATGCAGCAGCAGCTTGATGGCCAAGGCATAGAGCATGTCCAACAGGGGGCAGCCCTGATGGATGCCCCTGTGTGTGGGGAACAGGGCACAGAGCACAGTGTTCACCTTGAGTAGGCTGGAGGTGTCTTGGTACAAGACCTGGAGGGCCCTGGTGAAGAGGGGCCCAAAACCAAAGGCCTTCAGGGTCTGGAAGAGGTAGGTATGGCCCACCTGTTCAAAGGCCTTCTCCTGGTCCAGAGAGATGAGGCCAATGTCAGGCCAAAGAGTTCACTGGCTGTAAGTCACACAGCAGGAACAGATTGTCTTCAAGCGGTAGCTCTGCTAAGGCCGAGTGATGGAGGCCATGACAGTGCAGAGGCGGGTCGCCAGTGCTTTGGTCACAATCTTGTAGTCTGCACAGAGCAGGGAGACTGAAAGCCAGTTCTTAATACAGCCAAGCTCTCCCTTCCTGGACAGCAGCATCAGCATGACTTGGTGGCAGCTGATTGGCAGGGCCCTGTTGATAGGCTCTCCTGGAAAACATGCAGGAGGCAGGGGCTGAGGAGAGGCCAGAAGGTCTTGTACAACTTGTCAGGTAACCCGTTAAGGCCTGGGGCTTTTCCAGAGGCAAGGCCAGCCGTGGTGGCTGCCAGCTCCTCCAGAGACAATTCCTGCTCAAGCTTGCCAGCCTCCAGGGGGCAGAGATGTGACAGGCCTTTGTGGAGTTCCCACGTGGCCTCAGGGCAGGATGGCTCAGCTGTAAACAGGTCATGATAGAAGGCAACAGTGTGCTCATGTATTTTGCCTGGGTCCATGATTACTCAGCCCTAGGGGTCTTGAGGTGATATACTCGCTCACTGCCCACCACCACTCCAGGTTGAAGAAGCAGGTTGGGGTGTCGGTTTCTGCCAGTTCTGGGCAGCCAGCATGGATCCTTGCTTCACGGGCTGCACTCTCCACCAAGTCACGCAGGCATTTCCTGCGGAAAGGGAGGCTTTTGCACAGCACTGCATCACTGCTGGAAGTCAGCAGGGCAGCCTCGAGCTCTGCCACATCTTCTTCCAGCTCTTGGATACAGTGGTGCAGATTGTTTGTAGCCTGCTGGGTGTACTGCTGTCAAAAAGCCCAGATCTGTACCTTGCCCACATCCCACCATCGCTTCCAGGAGGAGTAGCTTAGTCTTGCAGTCTCCCAGCTCTGCCAAAAGTGTGAGAAGCAGAGTCCCAGAAGTAGGAGTCTTGAAGCAGGCTGATGTTAAAGCACCAATAAGACACCTGCATGCAGGCTTTCCCAGGCAGGCTCAGTTCACAGCAGGCCTAGCCCTGATCTGACAGGCCAGAAGGCACTAAGCAGCTGCTGCGCAGGAGTGGCAGGTGGTGCCTGGTGACATAAAGGCAGTCAAGGCAGGCCATGGTGAGACCACCAGCACCCATCCTGGCCCAGGTGTACTGGTGCACCTCAGGACTCACCAGACGGTGACAAGGTCTGTGGTCTCCTCACCAGGCAGTGTGCCAAGGCACCTGGTTGAGCCTGTCAGAACACGACTCCTGGAGGAAAGCTACGGCCAGCCACTTCTGGCACAGGAGCTGCAGGATGGCCTTCCATTTTACCCGATCTTGACAACCATTGTTATTAAAAGTGCCAATGGTCATGGCTGCCATGGGTGTGGGTATAGGAGAGGAAAAGTGAAGTAAGGTGTGGGTGAAAGAGCAAGCACCCAAGAGCAGAGCAAGATAGCAGAGACAGGTCGGGGAAGGTCTGTCATGCCCTACTGTACTCCAGGTCCCACTCATCTCTCACCCGCTGTGCGAGCTTCTCCAGATTGTAAGCCATCAGCCAGGTGCCTAGATCTTGCTGCATAAGTTTGGCCACAGCTCTGGCAGCCTTGACAAAAAGCATAGGGTCTGTTCACCACTGGGTGATGTGCCCCACTAGATTCTTCTGTTCTTTGGTTTGCTTCAAAAAGGTGGGGAGGCTCTTCAGCCAGGTGCAAGGGCATGCACTGCAGCAATTTGTGCCACTGCAAGTGCATGCCCCTGCATAACTGGACTTGACCTAAGAAAAGAACCTAGAAGTATACAGTAAACTCAAAGAAACCACAAAAGGTGAGGTAAAATAATTACTGATATAAATCTATTTAGTTCCATAGAGTTATTCCAGGAACTATGCAGTTACTAGATTAGTATACCTTTAAAACCCTCACCTCTACCCATATTACCAATAACAAATATGTAACTAGATTTTTATATGTACTTGTATACACACACAAAAATCTAGATACATATTTGTTATTGGTAATATGGGTTGAGGTGAGGTTTTAATAGTATACTAATCTAGTAACTGCACAAACTCCTGCAAGACCATTTTAGGCTGGACATAAGGAAAAACTTCTTTACTGTCTGATCCCCCAAGTCCTGGAACATCCTCCCCCCAGAAGTTGTGCAAGCTCCTACTCTGGATGCATTCACGAAGCGTTTGGATGATAACCTTGATAAGGTCCTCTGACGCCAGCTGACTTCCTGCAGTGAAGTCTCTTCCAGCCCTAATGTCTATGAAATTATATACACACACAGACACACACATACAGAGTGTGTGTGTGTGTGTGTCTGTCTGTGTGTAAAAATGTACATACATATACACACATCTCTCTCTTGCTCATTAAAACTCGCCTATGTATTCTGTGTAACCCAGGCAGTACTCCAAGAGGTACACGCTCTCCAATTGCAGGGATCCAAGCAGGTGCACAAGCGCTGTGGGAGGTGTAGGGACTCTCCTCCCTCTATAGAGCACAGCCAGATGACCAATGGGGACTTAACCATATAATTTTTAATGACAGAACAATACTGGGAACATAACCAGTATAAAGCAGGGGGTATAGGGCACGCTACAATGCCCTGAAGGGGCAGGACTCAACAAAGGCTAAACACTTACAATCATGGACATATTCATCTAGTTGACAAAAGACAGGGTTAACCAAAATGCAAAACACAAACAGCAGAACAAACAATACTGGTTGGTGAAATATAAAAAGCACAAAATGTCAAATGACAAGGAATACAGGGCCTAGGTACCTGGAGGGGGAGAACACTCAACAGCTCCTTTCTGCTGCAAGAGGAATTTCTCCCTGTTAGGTCACTCACCCCAAGTGACACTAGCTGAGACTTGAACTCAGCTCTCCCACATGGTAGGCAGAAACGCTACCACATAGCCACTGCTCCAGGTTACTAGGGGTCTTGACCTTCCTGGAGTCCCGGCCTCACATCGAGCTGCCTATCCTCTCATTGGAGGAGCTGGAAGCAGGGCTGGGAATCTCTCAGGTCACTGCTCGGATCCTTGCTGGAGCTGGGGAGCCTGTCCTGCTGGCCACCGCCTCTCACAGGGGATCCTGGAGCCCAGCGGGGAGCCTCTCCTGCTGGCCGCATGCTGCGCTGCTGAGGGTCCCACTGCTGCCTGCAGGTCCTGCTCTTTCAGGTGCTTCTGGGGCAACTGCTCCTGCCCCGCTGGCCCAGCTCTTGCCAACTCTTTGTAACTCCTTCCTTGTGGTCCCTCACTGGTCTCCCTTGAGTCAGCCATGCTCCCCCTTTTATCACCCTCTGGGTGGCCCAAGGGGCCAATCAGGGGACACAGACGGTGAGTCCCTGGGGCCTGATTGGTGAGGAAAGGGAATCCCAAGTCCTCCAATCATCTTTGCCCTTTCAAAACCCCTGGGTTAAGTCACTGCCAGCCAGCCCGTCACATCTGTTCATTTCCTTTTCACGTTTCTCACAGCTCGGGCAACAATAAGTCAGTTTCACTTTTGTTTACAGTGTATTCCTATCCTAGAGTTGGCATTTGGCTTGCAAACACTCTGAGGTAACCTTTACTTGTTTTAAACCAGCTTCTTTTGTTTCAAAATATCATGGAACCATTTCAGTTTTTGATTCTTTAACAGCTTGTTTTTGTAGTTAATCTAAGTTTTGTGCCAATTTCCGTTGATTATATTCCTGGAAGCTGGGGTAATTTGGAAAAAGAGAATAATATAAAACACATTTTTAAACAGGTTTTGGTGTTCCTCCTGTTGAGTGTGCAGCTATTTATGCTTTTCCTTCTCTGTTCTAATTCAGTTTCTTTGTGAATCTGAAAGACATATTCATGACCTTGACAGTACTGTAATTTGTTGTGATAAATGATGTTAGCAATTCCAGAAGATGGGGCAGATC
Organism: Crocodylus siamensis; assembly: GCF_052110815.1. Lineage (NCBI taxonomy): Eukaryota > Metazoa > Chordata > Crocodylia > Crocodylidae > Crocodylus > Crocodylus siamensis. The sequence goes on along the minus strand of NC_143395.1, from coordinate 33,298,460 downwards.
CAAACTGGCATTGCAGGTGCCTAAACAGGATTTAGAAGTGAATTTAGGCTGAACTTCGGTACATAACTCACAAAGAGATCAAGATCAACTATGCAAAATGCCATAGGCACCTAGATTCATCAAAGCTTCCATTTTGGTCCTGTAGACATCCCTAGGCATTTTCACCTCGGCTATTTTACACGCCCAGAAGGTAACCAAATTAGATGCTTAACTCCTGTCTGAGCTCTGTTGAGATCCACACTGGTGCTAGGAGCCAAAGTTACAAGTTCTTAGGCAACCACCCAAGATGGCTAACAATGGTTTGCTGCTGACAGCATGCATATAGTTCATTACAAAACACAGCTGCTGTTGGTAGTACTGCCAGCCTTTTGCCCAATCGTCTAGTGGTTAGAGCTCTCCCTCAAGAAATTGGAAACCTGGCTTCTACTCTCCCAAATTCACATTCTACCTTGTTGTGTACCTTAAACATAGCAGAACAGGTTAGTCTGGAGAGAAGGTTAGTCTGGATACTATCTCTCCTATTGTAGCTGGAACATTGTGCAGCCACAAGTGAGAGATTCATGGGACCAGAAGGAAAGCAAACAAGAGAAACCATGTCTTGGTAGGCAAGTGAGGGAGGCATTCCCCTGGGAAGAAGGGTTTCTAGTCCCAGATGCCAAAATTATTCTGTTTTTAACCAATGATGGTCTTATCCAAAAAATGCATAAACCATATGATGGGCAGGGACCACAATTCAGGATTCCTGCCTCCTAAGGGGGTACCTTCCTCGCTGACCTACAGTCACACTCCCTCTAGCTTTCATGACAACTCAAGAACTCATGTTTCATGACAATTTACACATTTGAAAATGTTTGCTTAAAAAAAATATGGATGGAAGATTATCTGACCATTGCATTACTAGTGCTAGATTGTTCCTACAGTTTATTAAATGAAAACAAATTAAGAAAACTGTGCATCCAGGACAGCAAAAGTAGCAAGAAATATCGAATAAAATAACATCAAATTAAAATAATTAAAATTGGATATATTTTGTCTAAGGCTGATTTATTGGAAAGTTTCCAGCAATAGGCTTTTTTATTTAAAGATCCACATGGACTATAAAAATGTCCACACACTCAACTCTTTCTCACTACCCTCTTTCAGCCACACTCTCAGCCCTAGCCCAAGCGAGACTTGGATTTTTTTCACCTGCCAGATGAGCAGAGCACCAGAACTTGTTCAAGTTTTACTCGCATACTTCTGCAGAAAAGTAGACAGCCAGAACTCATGGTCAGGCATTTGTAGAAAGCAGTAAATCTTGGACAGAAAGGTATTTCCCATTGCTTAATCAGAAAAAGCACATCCAACTGGAATATCTGTGTGAGAGAGGGGGAGAGAACGACAAGCTGTGCTTTGAAGCATGCATGTTTTTAATGACATGCTGAGCCTCTACACCAAAATATATTTGCAAAGAATTAATATGTGAATGAGAGTAAGCAATTTGGAAGACTTTAGAAAGTGAATTACAGTTTTGCAGTCTGAGATTTTCCTGGACTCAACCAGTTTTATATATCACAAGGACAAAACCATTGCATTAATTTATCCTGCTCTGTATAGGCACATATTTCACCATTATTTTATAGTTTCTTCTGGGTGGTTTTATGCATTTTGCATAGCTAAATAAAATACCTTTAGGAGTTTTCTTGGCAGACAGGACACCTACTCCTTTGCACAGAGCACTTGCAAATTGTATTGTTAATGGTATTTTCTTATTTCACCACAAAGGACTAGCTAAAATTATTCAGAAACACCTGTGATTTTTGCTTTCTTTAAGCATGTTGATATTTACAGTGCAGTATCTAATACTGATGCTGCAGAAGTAGTAATATTAGTCCATATAACCAAAATACAACCACAAGTATAAATGATCCCTTTTCTAAACAGGTGAAGAATATAATTAAAATAGACAGTTTCTTGAGAATGGGGCTGTTTGCACTGCACTGAGCCAAAAGAAACTGAAAAATTATATTGCTTCTGTCTACATTTTCTTTGTTTCTTCACTCAAGGGATTGATGGGTTTCCTATGCTCTCCTAGCTCAGAGGATGGAGCTGCCCACAATGTTCCCCTTCTTGCCCTCACTTGGCTGAAAAATCCCCCAGACAAGGCTACCTTTTCCTTTCTAGACACTTCTCCAGGTTTTATATACTATGCCTGCTACTGCTCCAGTTACTAGAAAGGCATGGAACTGAGCTAAAGACTTGGTGATAAATAGCAGGAGCCATCTAAATTCATAAGTTCATGCTCTCATCATTTCTTGCTAGGAGGGATTCTGAATGGGTGACCAAAAGTTAGATACAAAATTGGCACTGAGATTCTAAAAGTGAAGATTTTTAGGCCATTTATTTCAGCTGCAAATAAGGTTCTATCAACTCTACTTATTCTGGTCACTGTATGTCTTCTATTGTTGTTAAAATTACAATGATAAAATAAAATAATTAGATTTGCATAATTTAATTCTGTTGCTTTCAGTAACAGAACCACTGGAAAAAAATCAAGTATTTATTGAGTACAAAAATAAAATTCAAAAATGGCAATTGAAAGCCTTGGTCCCACAGACTGTTGAAACTAGGAGCAAGATTTCTGTTGTCATTGGACTGAGCTGTGAATGGCCCTGGATGACACAGGTAAATGAACAAATTGCTGCAGCCAGCTGCAGATTTCAGATGTCAGAGATTGTTTAGGGAGAGAATGTGAGAAGTTCCTAATTTCACAGTAATAAGGTCATAGGAAAGTAAGGCTGGAACTGACTCCAAGAGGTCATCTAGTTAAGCTTATTGTTCAAAGCAGGATGACAGTGGCTATGACCTGGAATGAATAGGTCTTTTTTTTGTTGCCAGAAGTCAGAAGAAACATCCTGTGTATGAAGTGCAAGCTGGGGGCTGTGCTGGAAATAAAAGCTTGAGACTGGAAGGACAAGTATATGAAGTATATGGCATTATGGAGTATCAGAGAACCTAAGGAGTTGAGGACACAGCACTACCCCAATTCCAGAAGAAAGGAACTGGCCTCATGGGCAGCAAAGCTGAGGCTCGGCAGTTTGTAACCACCAGAAGTAAGGGGATGAGGTGGCATGCTGTATAGCCAGAGTCAGAAAAGGTTGCCTAGGTGATGACCACAAGACAGTAGGGATTTTCAATAAGTAGATATTTCCTATGAACACCAACTCCTCAGTTTGGAAACTACAGAAGATATTATGGAAAATTAGAGTGGTTGAATGGAACCTGCTCGCCCTGACAAGTAAGAAAAGCAAGCTTGCCCACAATGAACTTTTTAACACCAAGGAAGAAAAATGTTTTTTGCTGGGCCTTCTGTTCTAAACTGAATGGAAAGATCATTCTTCAAGGGACAAGCAAAGAGTACTGTATCCTACTGAAATCAAAGCATGAGCTGTCGTTCTAAGTTTAGATGAACTTTTAAAGTGAAAGCAAAAACATCCAGTGGCTATGATGCATCTGAGCAGACACCAGCACTATAGGATCTCTCTCCTGAAAGCCATTCAATTAACTTGCTTTTTTGGCAACTGCACAGAGATGTGTGAGCAGAGCAGGGCAGGTGGCAAGTGTGCAGGTGTGCAGGCAGGAGGCTGAGGAACAAATAAAAAGGAATGGCGTAATTCATATCGATCAATCATTTTGTGGTATTAATTGCCCATTTTCTAGTGGCTCAGTTTTCCTCATCTAGCAACTGACAGGTGCTTATGGTCTAAGGTACACCTGCCCACCAATCTTTCAGCCCTCCAAGAATTCAGAAGCAGGGATGCAGGCAGACACCCCCCCTCCCCCCCCCTGCCGCCAGGCATCCCTCCATCCCTATCCTTGGCTGAAATCAGCCTGGAATGCAGCAGACTGAGGTCCATGGCCAGCAAATAAAAGGCTTCCAGGGAAAGTGCTTGTTAAAGCCACCATATAAGGCAAACACTGTGGGGAGCTCCAGAGCACCCATCCTCTGGACATACAGAAGCAGGGGGCTGGACAGCATTACCCACCTGGCCACTCTTCTGAATCCCCCCAAGTTACCCTGGGATGATGTGGACTGAAGCTGAGTGCAACCAACAAAGGCTTGGACAGTAGGGTTCTGGCAGCATACCCGGGCAGCCAGATGCCATAAATGACTGGCAGAGAGGGTCAAGGGAGGATTTTAGACACATTTAAAATAAATAGATACCCAAAACTGACACCTAAGCATTTTAAGAGATTTTATATAACCATTAAAATAATGAGAATATTCTAGGAGTTTAGAAGAAAGCTAATGCTGTGGAATATTTAAAATGGGTTAATAAAAGACCTATATAATTATAGGCTTGATGTAATTCATTGAATCTCCTATCATTATTAATAAAGAAAGGAAACATGGCAATATAGTTACTTCCAATCAATATGAATGTATGGGAAATACCATATTTTCCTCACATACTATACACCCCTAAATAAGACATACATGTTGCTTTTAGAAGGCACAAGATTAAAAAAAAAGTGATTTTTCAAGATCTGGAGATCTTTCCAAGGCCTAGAATTGTCTTTTTCATGGAGAAGCTATGTTGAAAATAGCTACTAGCTTTTCTCTCAGATAACAGACTGAAAGCAGCTATAAAAAGGTTAACACTGGGCTCCACTCCTCCTGCTTGCTTGCTGACAAAGAAGCTAACAGGCATTTTGTAATATGGTGCCTTCATGCTTCTATTCGAAAGAAAATCACCTTCTGCATTAAGATGCACACCTTAATTTTGGAGGGCTGAGTTTTTGGGAAAAGATGTGTGTTGTGCAAGTAAATATGGTAGTGTCTGTCAAATTGCCGTGTTCCCTTTATGATGAGGTGCTAGTTCTGTTGATAAAGGTAATAATGCTGATACAATGTACTTCTTCTGTAAGACATCTGCCTTGATACAGCACTCAGTTTTAATTAAGAAACTTGAATGTTACAAAACCAATATAGCACACCAATATGGATTAAAAGCTGCCTAATTGAGAGGTCTCAAAATGTAATTGTAACAGGGAGTCATCAATAAGTATGCGTCATCCTTAAATACGTAGGTTCCAAGAGAAACTGGTTCTTGGTCCCATGCTATTTAATGCTTATTTAAAAACCTAAAAGAAAACATAAAACATGTTAATGCCATTAAATGCAATGTTATACATATGAAGAATAAAGAGCACAAGCCATACTTATAACATGGTATATCCAATCCCAGGGAGGAAAAATGACAGAAAAAAGAGACCTGGGAATCATGCCAGAACATGCAATACCGTGGCCAAAAATGCAATCTTTTGAAGTATAAACAAAGATATGTTTAATAGGAAGGTGATATGACATCTGTAGTCATATGCTGTGTCCAGTTTCATAGATTCATAGATTGTAAGGCTGGAAGAGACCTGGGAAGATAATCAGGTCCAGCCCCCTGCACCAAGCAGGAAAGACAACTGGGGGGTCAGATGACCCGAGCAAGGTGACTGTCTAGTCTCCTCTTGAAGATTTCCAGGATAGGTGACTGCACCACCTCTGGAGGGAGCTTATTCCACAGCCTGCACACCCTGAATGTGAAGAAATTTTTCCTAATATTGAGCCTGAATCAATCTTCCAGGAGTTTGCGGCCATTACTCCTGGTTTTCCCCTTGGGTGTTCTGGTGAACAGTTTTTCACCGGGCCCCTGATGTACTCCCCTACATGACAGGTAAGCTAGCAACAGCCCGCCTCCTGTCTATGGGCATGCCGCTGCCCATCTAGTTCACCTGCCGTGCTCTCCTGGTAAATAATAAAGATGATACTTAGACGGGAGGCTGCCTATTTTGAACCCCTGGTGTCTAGGGGTAACATCTTCAGCTCCAAACCTTCCTTACGCTGTGGCCCATGCCTCACAGATAGCATTCGTAATTATAGGTGCTCCATCCAGAAGCTGAGCCAAACTCTGCCCCGTGTTGGGCCTCTTTCACTCAGTCAGTCATACTGCCCACTCTCACAGGGTCTCACTCACTCTGCCCCCTCTCATGGGGCCTCTTCCACGCTGCCACTCTTCTGGACCTCTTCCACTCTGCCCTGCTCCCCAGGAACGCTTGTTTCCATGCGTTCTGGGGCACTCTGGGGACCACGCAGCCCTTTGGATGTCTCTTACAACCTGGCTCACGAGTGACATCCCATGCCTAACCCTAGGCTGGATCTAGCCACCAGCCCCTTCCCAGGCAGTTGGCTCTTTCTGTCCACTCTTGGGGCCACTCTCCACCCCTCCTGGGCTTCATGCTTCCCCATCCTGGGCTTCATACTGCCTCGTCTCTAGGGCTAACTCTATGCCCCTTCATGTGCTTGGGGTCTTTCACCCCCAGGGGTTCAGGTGCCTTCCCCTCAGCATGCCCTGCCCCATAGTTTGTATATTCTCCACTATATAGTGAGGGCTGAGGTTTTAAGGCACTCCTAGCTGCCTTTCACCAGGGAGGTACCTGGACTATTATTTCCTGGGGGCTCCCACACTAGCAGGTGCCCCACCAGGCCACTTTTCCCTGGCAGGGTGAGGTTTCAAGTCATACCCAGGACTAGGAGCCTCCAAACCATCCCTCATAGCTCCTGCCCTTACCTCCAAGGTGTTCCTGGAGCCGGGGCTCAGCAGAGAGATGTTTTTTCCCTGCTGATTGGTCACAAACTGCTCTCCCTCTCTCCAGGCACTAAGCCTTAAAATGTCTGCCCTCATCAGCCATCTGGAAGCTCCCTGCTACAGCCCTTAAAGTGACAGGCACCAAAGGTACTCTGTCACACCCTAGTGTAGTGGTAAACTGCTACCAGGTCCTCTCTCAGCCTTCTTTTCCTCAGGCTGAAGAGTCTCAGATCCCTCAGCCTTTCCTTATATGGCTTGCCTTTTCAGACTCTGATTATACAGGTGACTCTTCTTTGGACTCTCTCAAGCTTCTCTACATCCTTGTTAAAGAGAGTGGTGCCCAGAACTGGATGCAGTACTCCAGCCATGGTCTCACCAGTGCTGAGTAGAGCAGAAGAATCACTGCCTTGGTTTTACTGGAGATGCACTGATTGATGCATGCAAGAGAATTATTTGCCCTATTGGCTACAGCATTGCACTGCCAGCTCATATTCATATTGTAGTCTATTATTACCCACATGTCCCTTTCATTCATGGTGCTATTCAGTTTGGTGCCACCAAGCCTGTAGGTGTGTTGGGGGGTTGATCATCCTGAGGTGGAGCACTTAACATTTCTCAACATTGAACTCCATCAGATTCCGATATGCCCAACTTGCTAGCTTGTCTAGTTCCACCTGTATCTGTAGCCTATCTTCAAGCATGACCATGTTTCCACATAACTTGGTGTCAACTGCGAATTTGGCCAGTGAGCTCTACACCCCCACATCTAAATCATTAATAAATATGTTGAAAAGTACTGGACCAAGCACTGACCCTTGATCACTTCTCACCAGGATGACACATATCCATTCACTATGACTCTGGGTTCAATCCTACAGCCAGTTTCTCACCCACCTGACTGTCTTGGAGTTAAGCCCACAATCCTCCAATTGTCTCATGAGGATATAGTGGGATATTAGACGAAGGCCTTTAGGAAGTCAAGGTATACAATGTCAACCTGTTGTCTTGTGTCCAGGTGGTAAGTTACCTGGTCATAGGAGATGAGATTGCTAAAGTAAGACCTGCCCATGATGAAGCCATACTGGCTGTCATTCAGAATCTTACCTTCTGCAAGCTTATCGCAGATAGATTCCATGATGAATTTTTCTAGGATTTTCCCTAGGATGGAAGTTAGGCTGATTGGCCTATAGTTACCTGGGTCCTCCCTCCTGCCCTTCTTGTTCATGGGCACAGCATTGGCCCTCTTCCAGTCCTCAGGGACTTCTTCAGAGTGCCATGAGTTGTGGAAGAGTTTTGCCAGGGGTTCCACAATGACTTTGGCCAGCTCCTTCAGCACTCTCGGATGAAGATCATCTAGTCCCGCTGACTTGTATACGTCTAATTTTTAACATTGGTCATACACCAATTCTATGGCAATAGTAGGAAGTCAATTATTCCTACCGTGTTCATCCTCTACTCTATCTGGCATGGTTTTCCCCTTGGTCCAGTGAAAGTCAAGGTACAGGCATGTACACTAATGCTAGGGGGTTGGGGAATAAGCAGGAGGAACTGGTCCTTCTGCTGAACAAAAACAACTACCATCTCATAGGGATCATGGATACCTGGTGGGACTCCTCCTATGACTGGACTACTGGCATAAATAGCTATACCCTGTACAGTAGAGATCATGCTAAAAAAATGGATGAATGTGTAGCTCTCTATATGAAGGAGAGCTACACATCCTACAAGCTGAGATTGGCACCCAAGGAGGACAACTGGAGACCATTTGGGTTAGAATATGAGGGGAACATAGTGAAGGGGATACAATGGTAGGACTCTACTACGGACCCCCAAACCAGGAATAAGTGCTTGACCAAGAATTCATCTGGGAACTGGCCAAGGCTGCACACTTTCAGTACATGGTCATCATGAGAAACTTCAACTGCCTGGACATCTTATGGGATGAGTATTCAGCCAAATCCAATCTGTCACAAAGCTTGCTTACATATGTGGATAAGCTCTACCTATCTCAAGAATTTTATGGGCTGACAAGAGGCAAGGTGGTGCTGGACCTCGTATTGGCCAAAGGGGGTGATTTAATCAGCAACCTAAGAATCAAAAGGTAGCTGGGTGACAGTGACCACAAGTTGATACCTTTCAGCATCCTTTGCAAAGCTGGCAAGACAACCAGTAATGCAGTAGTCCTTGACTTTAAAAAAGCTGACTTTCATAAGGTCAGGAGGTTTGTTCTTGAGGCCCTGAAAGGCCATGATTTTACAGGAAGGGGAGTTCATGATGAGTGGTTGCACCTTAAGGAAGCAATCCTAGAAGCACAAGGGGAGTCCATCCCAACCCATAGGAAAGGCAGTAAAAGGGCCCAACAACCCCCTTGGCTTAACAGGGAAACATGGACCTCCTACTTCTAAAAAGAGAGGTGTACAAAGGATGGAAGACAGGAAACAACACTAAGGAGGAGTATACTGCACTGGTCCGCACCTGCAGGGAGTGAACTAGAAAAGCTAAGGCTGCATATGAACTCCATCTGGCTACGTGAATCAAGGACAATAAATAGTCCTTCTTCAGATATGTGGGGAGTTGAGAAAAACAAGGGCAAAGTTGGAACCCTGCTGAAGCAGCTGACTACTGACACCCAGGAAAAAGCCAATCTGCTTAATCATTACTTAGCATTGGTTTTTCTCCAGCCCAAAGGGACCACCCTGCCTAACATGATGTATGATAACCAGGGTAAGGATGAATATATGCCCAACATTGGTGTGGATCTTGTGAGGGAGCACCTTGAGAGTCTGGATCCCCATAAATCAGCTGGTCTAGATAGGTTGCACTCAAGAGTGCTAAAGGAGCTGGCAGACATCATAGCTCAGCCACTGGTGAGGATATTCAAGAACTTGTGGTGTTCAGGCAAAGTACCTGAAGATTGGAAAGGGACAATAAGGTGCCCATCTTCAAGAAAGGAAGGAAAGAAGACCTGGGAAACTACAGGCCAATCAGTTCGACCTCAATCCCTGGGAAGATTTTGACAGGCTAACAGAAGGGATAGCCAGCACAGGTCTGTTGCAGATAGATCTTGCTTGACCAATCTCATTTCCTTTTATGACCAGGTGACATATCACCTGGACAAAAGGGAAGAGGTTGATGTCATATATTTGGACTTTAAAAAAGCCTTTGACCTGGTGTCCCATGATGTCCTCATGGAAAAATTGGGCAACTGCAGCCTTGACTACTCCACAGTCTGATGGCTGGGGACCTGGCTCCAAGGTCGGACCCAGACAGTGGCAGTTGTTGGAACCAAATCAACATGGCATTAGGTGACTAGTGGCATCCCCAAGGCTCCATTCTCAGACCTGTATTCTTTAATGTCTTCATAAACCATCTGGATGCTGGTGTCAAAAGTGGACTGACCAAGTTCACCGACAACACCAAAATTGGGGAAGAGTGTCCATACTTGAGGATAGGCTGGTGATCCAGGCCAACCTCAGTAGGCTTGCAAGGTGGATGGATGAAAACCTCATGGCATTCAATGTGGAGAAATGCAAAGTTCTCCATCTCAGGAACAAAAACCTGCATCATACTTATAGGCTTGGCAATGTTACACTCACTAGCACCATGATCAAAAGAGACTTGGGGGTCATGACTGACCACAAGATGAATATGAGCCACCAATGTGATACAACAGCTGGCAAAGTGAACAAAACTCTGGCTTGCCTCTGATGCATCTTGAGCAAGACCCAGGCTGTCATCCTCCTGCTGTATTCAGCCTTGGTGAGGCCGCAGCGGTAGTACTGCGTCCAATTCTGGGCTCTACCATTTAGGAAGGATGTGGAGAAGCTTGAAAGCATGATAAGAGGGCAAATGAACAGGCCTTATGAAGGGAAGCTGCGAGCAATGGGACTCTTCAGACTGGAGAAGGGCAGGCTCAGGGGTGACATGGTGGCAGCCTGTAAGCACATAATAGGTGTTCATCAGGATCTGGGGGAACACCTGTTCACCAGAGCACCCCAGGGGATGACAAGGTCCAATGGTCACAAACTCCTGCAAGACCATTTTAGGCTGGACATAAGGAAAAACTTCTTTACTGTCTGATCCCCCAAAGGCCTGGAACAGACTCCCCCCAGAGGTGATGCAAGTACCTACTCTGGACACTTTCAAGAAACAGTTGGACATTTATCTGGCTGGGATCCTTTGACTCTAGCTGACTCCTGCCACATGGCTAGACCCAATGATTTTACAAGGTCCTTTCCAGCTCTGATGTCTATGTAATCTATGAAAGACAGAGGTAAATTAGTCATTTAGGAGTTCAGCTTTCTCCTGGGTGTTGGTAACCAGCTCTCCTCATTTGTTGAGCAATGGCCCCACACTCCCATTTGGTTTCCTCCTGTTCCCTATATACCTAAAGAAGGACTTCTTGTTGTCCATTGCTAACCTAAGTTCAGTCACTTCTTTAGCCTGTTTTATCTGTTCATGCAAATGCAGGCCATGGTGGAATAGTCCTCCTTGGGGCCCAGCCTGAGTTTCCATTGTTTATAAGCCTGTTTTCTTTCTTAAGTGGACTGTGATTTCCCTGTTTAGCCAAGAAGGCTTCCCAGCCTTTCTGTTACTTTTTCTCTGCATGGGAATGGACTTCTTTTGTGCTTTAAGGATCGTGTCCTTAAAGAACAACCACTCTTCATGCACACCTTTTACCTTCAGTCCCTGGTCCCATACTACTTGCCCTACTAGTGACCTAAGCTTGTTGAAATTTGCATTTTTGAAGTCCAAGACTTCAATCCTACTATCCAATTCGTCTGCCTTATGTTGGACAGTGAACATGATGGTTTCATGGTCACTGTTGCCCAGACTTCCTTCTATATTTAAGTCAGTCATGAGGTCATCTCCTTTGGCCAGGACCAAGGCTAGCAGAGCATCACCTCTAGTTGGCCCAGGCACTTCCTGAGTTAGAAAGAGCTCCTTGACAAAGATCAGGAAGGATTGCAACCAATCCAACTTGGCCAAGTGTGCCTCCCAGGAGATGTCTGTATAATTAAAATTGCCCATGACGACCATATCACGTGCATGTGTGGCCTTATTTAATTCTTAGGTGAACGCTAGATTGAGTTCCTCCCCCTGGTTTTGTGGTCTGTAGTATACACCTACAGTTAAGTCTCTCTCACCATCCCCCTCCCCCCCGAAACTTGACCTAGAGGGTTTCAAGCTGTCCATTTTTGAAGCTGATGTCAGCCTCCAAGGAGGTGTACTGTTCTTTCACATAGACAACAATGCCTCCACCACCTGGTCCCTTCTATGGCTCTTCTCTGAATCCTCTCCATTTTTTCCACATTCTTTAACACTGACAAACCACAGGGTGTAGTCCTCTATAGCTATGCTCCAGTTATGTAAGGAGTCCCATCAGGTCTCCATAATCTCTACTCAATCATAATGCACACTGGAGAGTAGGAGGTCTAGCTCCTCCTAATTGTTCCCCAGGCTCCTGGCATTAGTATATAGGAACCTGAGTCCTCCTACTGAGGCCTCCATCTTCCTGTCCCACTGATGGAGAACTATTGCCTCAGCTCCCACAAGAGTTGCTGTCCCAGTGTCCCTATCTACAGGGATTACTTGTATGTTGGTCCCTGGACATGCTTGAATTTGTGTATCCCCATCCCCCAGCAATCTTCATTTAAAGCCCTGTCCAGAAGATCAGCCATCCTGGCCATGAATAGGGACTTACCTTTCCTCATGAGGTGGATGCTGTCAGGAGTCCTCTCTCCCTGAAGTGTGTGCCATGGTCAAGGAATCCAAAGCCTTCTCAGTGGCACCAGCATTGGAGTTGCAGGTTCACTTCCCCGATGCTTGGTGGTTTGGTTCCTCAGTGTTAAAGAATATAGAAAAAAATGAATAGGATTCAGAGAAGAGCCATAAGAATGATCAAAATTGTGGAAAACATACCTTCTGGGAAAAGACTCAAGATACTAAGTTTATTTGGCTTATCAAAGAGAAGGTTAAGAGGAAACTTGCTCATGATGTGTAACTACTGTATGTGCAACAAAGCTTATATTATGGGCTGTTCAGTCCTGCACACTGGTATAAGAGCATGCAATGGCTAGAAGACGAAACTCAAAAAAATTCAGGCAAGAAGTAAAATGGAAGTAATTAACTTTTAGAACAACCTACCAAGAGTTGGACTGGATTCTCCACCTTTAGCACTGTTTTAATGAAAATTAGATGTTTTTCATAGAACCACAGAAAATTAAGGTTGGAAGGGACCTCAGGAGGTCATGTAGTTCAACCCTCTGCTCAAAGCAGGACCATCCCCAACTAGATCATCCCAGCCAAGTTTTGTCTGGCTGGGTCTTAAAAACTTCAGGGATGGAGATTCCACAACATCTCTGGGTACATGATCCAGTGCTTCACTACCCTCCCCATGAGAACGTTTTTCCCAATAACTGACCTAAACTTCCCTTGCTGCAACTTGAGACCACTGTAACCACTGAGAACAATCTATCTCTATCCTCTTTGGAACCCCACTTCAGGGAGTTGAAGGCTTCTGTTAGAAGACTGGGAGGGAATTTCTTCTCCAGACTAAAGATTTTCTCAAAGAAGATTCAATAGTGAAGTCCCATGACCTATGAGATGAAGGAGATCAGACTAGGTGATTACAATGGCCTCTTCTGGCTTTGACATCTATGAATTATTTGTGTCACAACAGCTCTCCATTTTCAGTTTTCTCCTGATCTGCATGTGTGAATACATGCCCTTCCAGTTCATTACTGTTATCCATTACCATTGTTACCCATGCCAAGGCTAGCCTTATCAACTGTAGAAAGCAAGGCAAAAATAAAGCATAGAACCTCTTAAAAACTATACATTAGGTGGTTTATGGGTATGTTACTGTAACAGGATCCCCACACCATGACTAGAAGGAGGGCTGGGGTAGGGCATCTCAGGTACCCTAGAGCCTTTCTGTGGCTTTCCATTCCATTGCCTCCCCCATCCTCACCTTAGGATCCCTCACCTTAGGGCTGGGGGAATCACCACTCACAAAGAGCTAGGTGTTCTCCTTCCTAGCACTCAACACACCTTATCAGGATCAACTTGGAGCTGGGTTGTCAGGCAACAGCACATGACTGGATCAGGAGGTCAGGTGACCAGGGATGCTGGAGAGGATAAGAGGGAAAGGAAGAAGAGCATCAGACAACCAGAAAGGGAGAGCTATAGCTGTTGGGACTGTCCCCAGATGAACCCCTGAAGAAGAAGTGGGAATCAGTGGACCTGCTGCCTCAGGACAATAGAGTGAATCCACAGATATGCTTTTCTTTTGTTTAGAGCTTTGGGGCTCTGCACAAGCCCCATCAACAGCCTGGGCAGGGCTTCAGGAACCAGCCAGGGATTTGAATTTTACCAAAGCAAGAAGCATCCAGGAGCAGGGCACCTGGAGCCTGAGTGGCTTCCAAGCTATGCTACAAGGGCAGCTTGGGTTCCCATATCATGGACCTGGAACAGGACCCTAGGCAGCTAGAGCAAACATGGCCAGTGACAGAGGCACACTTTGGGAAAAGTGCCAGCCTTGCAGGTGTGCCCTTTGGCAGCCTACAGTTTCCATATCAAAAAATACCACAAAAGAATGTGTATTCTAAGCACGTTTGTGTACAAATTAATTAAAGGTACAAAAGTTTGCCACCATTTAAATCAGGGGTGTCAAAGAGAACACCCTGCAGAGCTCCATCATCCAGCCCATGTGCTATCCTTAGGTCTCAGAGTTGAGGCCTATATGCAGGGCCCAGGACTCACACTTCATTAGTCACCCTTCCTGGCCAGTTGGGGACCTGTGCTGCATGTATCCCAGATTGGCCCTACACAGGTGGTATATGTGGCACAACCCCAGACAAGCCAAAGAAGGTGCTAAATGTGCTGGATCCAGTATGCAGAGGGGAGTGGGGAGCAGGAGGTGGGGTTTCTAGCCCCAATCCAGCCAATGGGGCTGCACCTGCATCATTCATCCAGCCTGTGGACTAGCCCTGCACCACTTATCCAACGTACAGGGCCCAATGATTTTGACACCTCTAAGCTAAAACAATTTACAAACAAAATAGGATACATATTGGTGTCATTGAAAAATACTCTTATGACAGCAAGTGTTAATTTAACTTTGTAAGAAAACTTTTCAGGCTTTTTTCCAGAAAAACCATGTGTGACAACATCAAGCAGCAGTGTAATTTCATATTGAGTTGAGAGGACTTAAACACTTAGATTGTTCTTGGCTCATATTTGATCTTGTCTAATTGTTTATCAGTTTCATCTTAGAAAAACTACATTCAGCACTTGTAACAGCTACAGGCATTGTCACGAGCACCGTTGCCAGTTTGCTTTTCTATGCAAGATAGCAGATTTCCCATTTTTATAGTTAGCCTGTCAACACCTCGTACTTGTAAAACCTTTGTACTATTTTCTTGCCCTATGGCATTAAAGACACAACATGTAAAGAAAAAATCCCAATTTTTATTTCTGATCTGCAAGTTTTGTTCCAATATATGGGGGTTACATGCAGCGGGGGAAGGGTGGGGGAGATGGGGAAGCTGCCCTGTCATAAGGCTGATCCTGATCTGCACTCTAATAAAAAGTTTAAAGCATACTAGTAGATGCAGAGAGTCACTTTAAGGGGCCTGGAATAACAGGAGGACAAGCACTGTCAAGGGATGCATCATACTCTAGCAGATAAGGCAGAGTAGGAGGGTAGAGAGCTGGATTTTCTTTCTGGCTCTGACACTATCCTGAGTGTACTTCAAACCTTAGCACTTCTGGTTCTCATCCCAACTTGCTTATTCAGGAGATGGGGTTTGGCTTTACCGATGTGTTTGTACAATGTACAATACTGTGGGGCTGTGCTTCTGGGCATGACTGTGACAAATATTAATTAAGCATCCTAGGTCTCCATAATGAAAATGCAGATAATGAATTACTTTTACAGAAGCCAGCAAGCTAAGCAGGGGAATGCACATGCCAACCAATAGGAAGTGCCTGCAATTTCACCCCTTTTCTGAAGTTAGGCCATGTTTATGCTATTTCCTGCAGCTCCAACTTAGACATGCCTACTAAGGAGTGATTCACAGCCTGAATCCCCTGTCTAGGCTTAAACAGCAAAGGCCACTAAGTAGGAAAAAGAAGACTACCTACTACTTGCTCAGTAGCTTTGTGATGAAAGGACTTGCCCAGGAAATGGGGGACCCTCAGTGTTAGGGCTAACTCACAAGTTCTTAACAAAAGTTGGTACTTGATGCATTCACACTTTCCCTAGTTACTAAAATGCTGTTTCTCTTAATTTCCATACAGATTCCAAACTGTTAATACTATATAGTGTAGCACATTTAAAGTACAGAATATACCTGGTTATCCAATCTTTTGTATAAAGAAGCATTTCATCAAACCCACATATTACCTTGTTTTCTTTCCTTTTACAGCTGCTGTTGCTATCAGTGGGAATTGCTTTTGTGGATTAAAACAAGATATTTTCTTTGGGGATTAATGTTAATACTTTTATTGAATAATACATCTGAGTCATCTCAGTTTCTCCAAATCCTGGTTGGACACCCTGGTATAAACAGAGTAACCCAACATTTGGGGTTTTTTTACAGACCATAAATTCATCTGAAGATTTCTCTTTTCCTTAAGTATAGATGGTTGCTTTGAGAGTGTGAATTTTGTTAACCCTGATTTATTTATGATATATGACATCCCTTTTCATTCTGATACCACAACAAGTGAGTGTAGATTGATAAGATATATGCAATAAATTTTTGAAGTTGACACCCTTCACAAGATTCCAAACAATAATGGACATCTATACATATTATAAAAATATCAAAAGAATTGATTTAAGATTATAAACAGACATTTCCTAAGAGATATCTATTCTCGTTGTTCAGGGCATGAATCAACTTCTAATTACTGAAGGAAAGAAAGCAACTTTCCCACAGTTAGGGTATTCCACAGCTACTTACGGCAGGGTTTCTTACAGCTGTCTCTGAAGCATCCGGTATTGTTAGAGACAAGACACAGCACCAGATGGACCAGTGATTCAGAATAGTGATCCCTGAAACTTCTTTTATTATTAATAGATTTGCATAAACATAGCAAATCTCTTCCACAAATACTCACATTTTAAAGCAATTTATGTTTCACCCCGCCCCCTCTGTTGCAACCTCTCTCCATAAATATTTGTGTAATTGAGTTATATCAGAGATGTTCACAATAATATCCATGGAAAACAAGTTATTCATGCCAGAAACCCAATTATAAGAATTACAGTTAGCTAAGCAGAAAGCAGAAATAATATCATATAAGGTATGTGATAAATCACAATTGAGCTTTAATGCCTGAAGTTCAGATTTCTCCATTAGAATAGCAAAAAAGAAAGTAGAGAGAAATAAAAAGTATAGAATGGAATGGTAAGAGCTGCATTTATATATTTGAGTGACATATTTGCTTATTTACATTTTTCTTTACCTTTGAATTCATGATTTCCCTACCTTATTTCTATATACATATATTATTCTTCATATTTTTTCTCCTGAGAAGGAACTCTATTGAACCAACTCCAATTACTAATGGAGACTCTGAGGATTTTTTTATTCTGTTTCTTGCACTTCCTAACAAATGTAAGTATATTAATCCAGAGGTTGAAGTGTTTGAAAAAGCAATGCTTTTGAATGCAGAAAAAAATCAGAGAGTTACCTCAATGAGAAATGAAGATGTGGAAATCTCAGCTTTAGTTAATAGGAAACGTAAAGGAAAAATAAGACTGAAAATTTGCTTGGAGTATATGCTCAAAATTGTTTGATCACTCAGAACTTAGTGAGAATCTCCCAATGTCCAAACCAATTATAATTTCCAGTAAGTCTGGAATCCGACTGCATATTAGAGGTCTTACAGCAAAGTAGACTGAACGCATGCAAGTGATTAACAACATTGACCTGCCAAAAGTATCCATACAGACGTGTTCCAAAAATGAGAGCACGGAGAATAGAAAAGCTAGAAAACAGGCTATGAAAGAAAAGTGAAGGAAGGCAGAACTGAGCAGGAAGCCAACAAATTAACTGTCAAACTGGAGAAACAAGACAGGAAAAGGAGCAGCTCAAAAGGAGACAGAACGTTCAATGGCTCAAGCTGTCATAATAGAACAGCTGGAACAGAAGAATCTTTTCCGATGCTGGATACTGTAAATATCTTATTTTATTTCTGTATAACTGCCGTGCGGCACTCTCACATTTATGTAACCTTGTAGTTTTGGCTTCTAATCAAAATGAAAGCTTTATATTTTCCCACGCTTGTATTAAGCTGCACATGCGTATTTTGTAAGTTTCATTTCTTATCTATAAGCGTCATTCCTACAGAAATGAAACTTATGTAGAAAATCTACCTAGTAACTATTATGTAAAAGAAAACTATCCTATCTCTGTATGCTTAGCTTATATCATAGTTAGTGTCACAGAGGCAGTCCAACCAACATCTATAAAGAGGCATAGAGGCAAGAAGTAGCAGAGACGACGACTGAACGACCCTTTCAGGCTTGATCACCCTGTAGCCAGTCCTCAGCCTCCCCGCCTGGGCGTATCCCAGCGAAAACCAAGGCCTCGAAAATCCGACAATCGACAGCGATTCACCGCGTTACAGTTTTGTTATCTATCATCCTGTTCATGAGCTGTTGACCAGTCCTAGGACTAACTAGTGAGTAGCCGCACCTATCCCGCGGGTGGAAAGCAAGGGCTCACTAGTGAACCCTGTGGGCCAACAGACCCCCTTTGTATCCAGCATACTGTAACTGAAGAAACATCGGAGACTCCACCT
Organism: Crocodylus siamensis; assembly: GCF_052110815.1. Lineage (NCBI taxonomy): Eukaryota > Metazoa > Chordata > Crocodylia > Crocodylidae > Crocodylus > Crocodylus siamensis. Next base: position 33,280,023 of record NC_143395.1, on the reverse strand, counting down.
CTTGACTGCCTCTCTTTGTAGTTTAGACAGCATATCTACGCTTTCTATATTTATATTTACTGCAACTTCGTTCCAGCCGGTCTCCCCTCTTATTCGTAAGAGGGTGAGGCCAGGTGAGTGAATAAAACAAATTTTTACTTTACCTTATATTTACTCCATAATAACTTCTACCACTAACACCCTATCTCAATGAGCTGTTGACTAGTTCTGGGACTTAAGGAGTTGGCAGCCGCACCTAGCCCATCGGGTTAGAACGCAAGGGCTTACTCTGGAACCCCGTGAACCAACAGACATCCTACAAACTTATTATAGAAAACTAACAACTTACTCTTAGTCGTCTACTTGCACCAACTCGGCGAACCTTGAAGGCGGTCATAAAGCTACCTCCAATCCCACCCCACAAGCCGCGCACTCGCCCACTCTGTAAAGCCCGTGGCTCCCCAAGCGGTGCCGGAATCGCTAGCCCGGCATTCCACTACAGATACTTCCTCACATTTTTCTTTTATGCTGAGATCTTGGGAAAAGACACAACAGAAGCTTATGCATCTCCGATTCAGTCTATAAGATGTACCTCTACCTTGCCTTTTTCCTTTGTAAGAATTTTAATATCTATGGATGAAAAGCATCCTAGCAGATAAACATTTGACAATAATATGAACATAATTAATAAAAATACTCGCTATTTTCCATGTAAAAATCTGAATGAAATGTTCTGTGGGATACACCAAAAAATTAAATGAAATGTCTTTCAGTGAATTGAACACACCATTTCATCCCCCCTAAAACAGAGAAGCCAATAAAAAATAAAATAAATAAAAAACAAACATTATTCAGTCTTTTGAAAACTATTTTTGTTTGCTTTCTGTAGTAAAAGAACTCAGAAACTGTGATTAATTGTGATCAAAATAAACATGTTTTGATCTAAAACACGTTTCCATTTTAAAAGTAACAAAAACCTATTTTGATCAGCTCTAATTGTTTATCAGGACCATAGTACTTATTGGGTTTTCCCCAAACTTTCTAGTTTCATAGTTTCTAGGGTCAGAAGGGACCTGAACAGATCATCTAGTCTGACCCCCTGCCATGGCAGGAAAGAGTACTGGGGTGAAATGACCCCAGCAAGATGTTCATCTAACCTCCTCTTAAACACCCCCAGGGTAGGAGCGAGCACCACTTCTCTTGGAAGTTGGTTCCAGACCCTAGCCACCCTGACTGTGAAGTAGTACCTCCTGATATCTAACCTAAACCTACCCTCTGCCAGCTTGTGACCGTTATTCCTGGTCACTCCTGGCGGTGCTCAGGGGAACAGTGACTCCCCCAATGCCTGCTGGTCCCCCCTGACTAGTTTATAACAGGCCACAAGATCCCCCCTCAGCCTTCTTCTGTGGAGGCTGAACAGGTTCAGGTCCCATAGCCTCTCCTCAGAGGGCCTGCCCTGTTGTCTCCTGATCATACGTGTGGCCCTCCTCTGGACCCTCTCCATGCTGTTGACATCCCTCTTGAAGTGTGGCGCCCAGAACTGGACGCAATACTCCAGCTGCGGCCTGACCAGTGCCACATAGAGGGGGAGGATCACCCCCTTGGACCTGCTCGAGATGCGTCTGTGGATGCATGACAAGGTGCGGTTGGCCTTCCTAACTGCCTCTCCACACTGCCGGCCCATGTTCATCTTGGAGTCAATGATGACCCCCAGATCCCTTTCTGCCTCCGTGCTGACAAGAGGGGAGTTCCCTAACCTGTAGGTATGGTGCCAGTTGTTCCTCCCCAGGTGCATCACCTTGCACTTGTCTGTGTTGAAACCCATCCTATTCTCATCCGCCCACCCTTGTAACCTGTCTAGGTTTGATTGTAGCCTGTTGCATCCTTCCCATGTAGCCACATCCCCACACATCTTAGTGTCATCAGCAAATTTGTACAGGGTGCTTTTTACCCCCTCATCCAAATCACTGATGAAGATGTTGAACAGTGCGGGCCCAAGGACCGAGCCCTGCGGAACCCCACTGCCCACGTCCTTACAGGTTGAGAAGGACCCATCCACTACCACCCTCTGGGTGCGGCCCACCAGCCAGTTGGCGACCCATTTGACTGTGTGGGTGTCTACACCACAGCCCCCCAGTTTCTTAATGAGAACGGGGTGAGAAGAAGAAGTCCAGGAAGATTATATCCACTGCTACCCCTGCATCCAATGATCTGGTGATCTGATCGTAAAAGGCCACCAGGTTGGTCTGACAGGACCTGTCCCTGATGAACCCATGTTGGTTGCCCCTAAGCATGCAGTCCCCTGCTGGTCCCTCCTGGATGTGTGCCAGCATAATTTTCTCGAACAGCTTGCCTGGGATCAGGATTACTTCAGTGAGTTCAGGTAAGATGCCAATGACTTAAGCACTATTTCATATTTGGCCCTGAATACAAATGTATAATTTATACAGGTTTCCAAAAAGTTGATGCCATAACTTGTTCATAACAACATACAAGGATTCACATTCCAGTTCTAGCCCACTACAGACAAAATAATCCTTTTAAGTAATTTCCTTACATCCATTTACCAGGCATCCTGGCCCTCCACGTCATGGGAAAGAACATTTAGAATTCCGATAGGATGACTCAATTTCCCTTTAAAACTTAGACTGGAACCAGATGAAGGTAGGAAGCTCTGCTTAGACCATATTAAATCTGTAGAATGTTAAGTGGTGTTAAAGTTAAAACATGCTGTAAACAGTCACACATTAAGGGTTAATACTGTTTCTTTTCTGCACAGCTCTGACTTGCCACTAGAAGTTTGGTGAGCAGAGTTGTGGCTAGAAGCCAAGACAGTGGGCTCTATTGCTGCTATGGGTTAGAGGGGGGGCTTGCAGCAGAAGGAACATGGGTCTGGAAGGCAGAGAGGGGTGAAGGCATGGAAATTGTGGGTCACTATGCTATGGCTTGAATAACCAAAGTTAATTGAACTTTTCAGGGAAAGCTGGAGGGGCTGAGATTGGGGTGGCAGGGATCAGTGGAGAACTCCTCACATAGATTCATTGATTTACAGGTTGTAAGGCTGGAAAGGACCTCAGAAGATCATTGGGTCCAGCCCCCTACACCAAGCAGGGAAGACAACTGGGATTAGATAACCCCACCAAGGTGACCATCCAGTTTCCTCTTGAAGATTTCCAGGGCAGACAATTGCACCACCTCTGGAGGGAGCTTATTCCACAGTCTGGACACCCTGGTTGTAAAGTAGTTTTTCCTAATGTTGAGCCTGAAATGGTCTTCCAGGTGTGACCATTACACCTAGTTTTCTCCAAGGGTGTCCTGGTGAACAGTTGTTCACCAAGCCCTTGATGTACACCTCTGATGTAGTGGTAAGCTGCAACCAAGTCCCCTCTCAGCCTTCTGTTTTTCAGGCTGAAGAGTCCCGGAGCCCTCAGCCTTTCCTCGTTTGGCTTGCCACGCAAGTTTCTGATCATAGGGCTGGCTGTTCTCTGGATTCTCTCTCAAGCTTTACCACTTCCTTGTTAAAGTGCAGCACCCAGAACTTGATGCAGAACTCCAGCTGCAGTCTCACCAATGCTGAGTAGAGTGGGAAAGTAACTTCCTTGGTTTTGCTAGAGATGCATCAATTGATGCATGCCAAGGTATTGTTCGTCTTGCTGGCTTCAGTGTCACGTTGGTGGCTCATGTTCATACTGTGGTCTATTATTACCTTTTCATTCATAGTGCTGGTCAGGTTGGTGTTGCCAAGTCCATAGGTGTTCATCCCAAGGTGGAGCACTTTACATTTTTCAACGTTGAACTTTATCTGGTTCCAGTCTACCCAACTTGCAAGCTTGTCTAGGTCCCCCTGTATCTACGGCCTATCTTCAAGCGTGACCACACTTCCCCATAACTTGGTGTTGTCCATAAACTTGGCCAGTGAGCTCTTCACCCCCACATTCAAATCATTGATGAAGATGTTGAATAGCACTGGACCAATGATTGACCCTTGCAGGACACCACTGGCCACTTCCCGCCAAAATGACACAGATTCATTCATTAGAACTCTCTGGGTCCTACCCCACAATTTCCTATCCACCTGACTGTCTCACAGTTAAGTCCACAGTCTTCCAATTTTCTCACGAGAAAATCATAGGATACCATATCAAAAGCTTTTTGGAAGTCGAGGTATATAATGTCAACCTCCTTTCTCTTATCCAGATGACAAGTCACCTGATCATAAAAGGAGATGAGGTTGGTAAAACAAGACCTGCCCATGATGAAGCCATGCTGGCTATGGATTCAGAATCCTAAATCCACAGCGGAGCCCTGTCTCACCATTCCCTATCCCTTGATGAGAATGCAGGGGCCTATAAAGGGAAGCCACAGCTGCTATGCTCCCATGCCTCTCCACCTCCCAGCTCCATGCTTCTGCCTCTTCAACCCCTGCCCCCCTCCCCCCCCCCACTCTGGCATTGACAGGGCCCTGCCTGCTCCTGGGCAGTTCTACCCCCTGGGCAACAGAGTTTGGGAGAGTGGAAAGTTTGGCGTGGGGAGTCTTGGTATAGTGCATCCAAAAATGCTAGAGGACTGCAAATTTCTTGTTTAATCTCTGTGGAGCAGACTGTAGTTATCCGAAGACAAGCTAGATAGTACAGGGCAGAGTTAGCCCTCACCTGAAGTGGGATTACTTTGAGACATTCTGAAGAAACTTCACATGAATTAACAAGCATTAACATGTAGACATTCGTGCTTGAAGTGGCCTTAGTATGGTCTAATTATACGATGCCCCATTGGTTGATTTTAATGCTTTAACATAGATGAAGCAATATGTTCCATTAAAATGGCAAATTACAATAATCAGAGAAATTATTCCATTATCAGCATCCTGAAGAGATCTGCAATGGTCCTTCAGGGATTACAAGATCTTTAGGACAAAAACTATGTCTTTTTAAAAGAGGAAAAACTCTGTAAAAAGTTATATGGCATGGTATGAAGGCAACAGTAGTATACAAAAACAAAGAATCAAATACCTTTGATAGCAACAACAGGGTGAAACAGGGGTTGTGCTCTTAGCCAATGTGCTCTTTAACATCCACTTTTCATTCCTGCTTCTTCATGCGTTCAAAGACAGTACTGATAGCATATATCTTCAAACCAGACTATGTGGAGGCTTGTTCAATATCGCAAGATTTAGAGCAGAAACTAAGATGAAACAGCTGGTTCTGAAAGATTTCCCATTTGCAGGTGATGCAGCCTTTATTGCTTACAGTGACTTTTCCCTGCAAAATCTGTTGGGCAGATTTTCTGAATCATGTAAGGCCTTTGGGTTGACAATTAGTCTCAAGAAGACTAATCATGTACCCAAGGGTGGAAGGACTAATGTCTGCGATCACTCTGGAGGGCAAATCTCTTGGCATCATTGACAGCTTTTGCTACTTGGATTCTATGATCAGCAGGAATCTTGATCTTCCAGCTGAACTGATTAAAAGAATTGGAAAAGCAATTACAATTTTGGGTTATTACAAAAAGTGCATGGAATAGCAACAAACTATGAACTAAAATGAGGATTTTAATCTATGAGACTTGTGTACTATCATCTCCACTTTATGGTTCAGAAATGTGGACTACATATGCTAGGCACATGAGGTACTGGAGCATACAGGACTGACACACTTAAAAACCACTATTGAGAAGAGGGGGTTGCAATGGTTTGGCCATGTCAGGAGGATGAGAGTAGAATGCATCCCCAAGAATATTTTGTATGGCGAGATTCAAGATGGTTCTAGAAGGCAAAGTTGCCCTCTATGGCAGCACCATCCCATGCAAAAATGATATAAAGTTGTTCGGCATCAAAGCCGGGGGGGAGTGCATAGAATCCAGTCCAATCTGGAGGAAACATCTGGCGCTGGGTGCAGCTCAACATGAAGCGCCTTTGATCCAGGATGGAAGCAAAGCAAGCAAGAAGGAAGCAGCATGTTGTAAACTTGGACTCCGATTCAGACAGCACATGGATCTATGAAATTTGTAACAAGCTATGTCGCCCTCAAATTGGGCTTGTCAGCCACAAGCGGATTCATCAGGCATCTGACTAGATCTCTTATGCATACCGTGATCCAGATGATGGATGGTTGGCTATAATAGGTTCTACTCAGATTAATATTTATATGAGCAGAGAGAGGCAGATAGTTGTGTTAGGATGTGCTTACACATTACAATTAGCAGGTTCTAAATTTAAGGAATGTTAGATCCTTGTTAAAGTTAGCAAGTGCTGGGAGCAGTGGCAGACTCAGGGTTAATACCCTCTGTAACATGCACAGCTCTGAGCGCCACAAGAAGGCTGGCAATCAGAGGCATGGATAGGGGCTGACCTGTGCTCTGTGCCTGCCCTGCTTGCCAGCTGTCTAGCAGAGATACTTATTACTGTTTGGACTGTCTCCTGCCTCCCTGCATGAGGGCCAGGAGAGAGCAGCCAGGCCATGCAGGAAGGAGGAACAGGGGGGCCAAGGCCAGAGCTGGGGCCAGGGCTGGGACTGGGGCCGAGAAATCCCTCACCCAAGTACGGGGCTTACCACGTGGCCAGGACTGGCATGCCCAGTGGCTCCAGTTGGCTCTGGCTTGCGGCAATAGCATGCAGCTCCTGGCAGACTCACTGGGCAGTGGAACACAGCATGCAGGTGCCCAGCCAGGATCACCCCCAGGGAGGAGCTGGCACTGCTGTGGCCAGTGGTGACATGGCTGAGTACACTTCATGCCTGGGGCTGAGACTAAGGAGCTGTTGGAGGAGGCGCTGACCCAGGCTCCACAAGCTGGTGGTGGAGGCTGGGGGTGGGGAACTCAGCGGGATGGGCTGCTAGCGCCCTGAGGGACCCTCCCCCAGTGACATGACCCCGCAGATTTGGCCTGGGTTCCAGGGCAGAAGCATACTGTCCAGTTGCCATATAAAAGGGATGAACTTGCAGGAACTCCCTAACAATTGTGGTCAGAGATGCTGACCAACTGTGCCCAGAAGGCTTTGTCCTTTATGTGGCACTGCTGCACTGACCGGTCATGCCCACACTCCTGCATCCAGCCTGACAGCCCCTCATAGATGTGGGTGTTGGAGCACCTGCGCCATGTGAACTGCCGCTGCACCTCCACCTTGCCCCACAGTACTACAAGTTTGCCAGTCTCCTCCTTCAACCTGCTGGGGCCCTGGGTGGTGGAGTCTAGCATCAGTGGTGATGCCATCAGGGCTCCCATGCCAGCTTTCCAGGCCTTTGCGCAGCTGTCCCTGTACTGCCAGGCCTGGCAGCACCCAGCCCAGGGACACAGATTGGGACTAAGAGCTGTGCAAAGAAGTGATGTACTGCAGCACCTGCCAGGTCCGAGGGTTGGCTGCAGGCAATTTGCGCTGGCCCCAGTGGCCAGGAGCCAGTTGCAGCATGGCTTTGGTGCTGGCAGGAGCCTGCAGCAGCCTGCAGGGCTGGATGGACAGTGTAAGCCTGGCAGCTGCACGGCACTGCAGTGCCAGGCAGCTGGCTGCATGCAGGCTGGTACAGTTAGCCTGCAGCTTGTGCAGGGGCACTAAAGACCAAGAGTCCCCCCAGGCTCCCTGTTGTTGTACCCCAGGGCTCAAGCTACCTGCAGGCTTTTAAAGGGCCTATGGCTGGGGCTGCCCTAGAGGTGGGCCATTCCTAGGTTAGGAGAGGCTCCCCGCCCTTGGGCCCTGGGGCTGTAGGGAGGCTGGCCCCTTAGTGGCAGGGCTGACTTTGAGCAATATGCTCCTAGTTGACATCTACATGTGTGTTACTGCACAGTAAGTACTCATGAGTAAATTTGCTACTTGCATTTGCAGGTAACAAATTTACTTCTGAGTAGCAAAGTTTACTGCATGGTAAGTGTGTGCACATATAGACACACATGCGTTACTATGCAGTAAATTATGCTACTGCATAGTAAAGAATCTTGTGTAGACACATCCACTGGACCACAAATGAACCAGATTCCACAGCACCTGTTGGGCATCTAAGTAGATTTAAAAACCTAACTGCAATTCTAATCTGCTCAAGTCCATGAAAATCTATGAATATATTGACTTTTATAACATGCCACCATCTTACACTTGTGATTGAGTCACAAAAAAGCAATGAGAAGCAGGAAGACCTATTCACCTTTTGTATTAACTATTTATGTGTTCGAGCATGGTAGAATAAAATTGCACTTAAGCACCTAATTTCATTTAGAAACCTAATAGTTGGAATAGAATCCACCCCAAAGAATGGGATCCATGCAGACGATCATTCAGCATATTATAACAGATTTAGCCAACTGCTTAGCTCACCCTGATGATTTAGACTCTTGGCAGCAAAAGTTCTTTGGAAATATGGGGCTATTGCCAAACACCGAGCACTGTACAGTCTTGTAGCATTTTTTCTCCATACTGGGTTATGACTTCCATTTGCACAGACAGTGTTTATTCCATGTAATGAGCTGCCTAAGTCAGAAACAAAAACATGCACCATGAATCATTTAGACAAGTAGCTGAATAATCAAATAAATAAAATCAGAGTTCAACTACCAACTAAAGTTTCTATGCTGAAGTTCTGATTTACAACAAGGACTGGGCCCGCTTGAGAAAAAACACAGTAACAACAAAAAACTGAAAAGTTTCAAAGGGACATTCCATTTTACATACATCTGATTAAAACAATGATATTTATAAATATTAAGGTATCTATAAATAGTCAGCTAAATAGCCAATTCAAAATTGTCAGCTCTCCCCAGTATTCACACTCTACTGAAACTGGCACAGCTAAGATGGGCCGGCCACCTCTCAAGAATGCCAGATGCTTGCCTGCCAAAGAAAGTCTTCTATGGTAAACTGTCAAATGGACTATGCTTTCGCAGCACACCAAAGAAGCAGTACAAGGATACCCGCGGCCAGGAAAAAAACCCCTCCAGTGTCCAGTTCTCATCGCTCTCCTGCCCCTGCTGCAGCAGATTGTTCAAAGAAAAGATCAGACTTATAAGTCACCTATGTACTCACGTGACCTAGCTTCCATCCCCCTTTGTTCTCTTCCCTTTCCCTTTTTTCTCCTTTTCCTTCTTGCTCCTTTTCTCTTTTTTCCTTCCCTTTTTCTTCCCTACTTCTTCTCTCTCTCCTTCCGTCCCATCCCCCCACTGGATGCGGTCATCTTCACCCATGAAGGACGAAAAACACAACTCTATACATGCAAGTCCTAAAAATAGAAGGTTACAGCCTTGCAACTACTTGATTATTCCAACAGTGACAAAATATCAGCCAAATTTGTTTAGCAGAGATGGTCTGACGAGACAGACTTTGCACCTGGCCTAAGTTCAAGCTTGACTCTAAAGTACAGGCATGAAGTCTAATCAGAGTTAGGGTTTGGTTCGGCAGTAGATTCAACAGTACCAAAATCTTGTTAACTATCACAAGATTTTGGCAGAAGCTTTGGGTACTCTTCTGAGAATTCGTGCGAGACTGTGACTGTATCCCAACAGAAAATCGTTGTGACCTTTGGTTGTGACCAGAAATCAAAAAAACACAGTAGTGCTTGGGAACTCCATTCTAATTCTTCCCCTCCTCCTGCTGGATCGAATGAGACTGGATTTAAAGGCTTGCTTTTAATCCATCTCTGCCCCATAGCAGCTGATCTCGCTGAATTTCAAGTTCCACATTCATTTAATGAGAGCTAACTCTCAGAATAATTCACGTTATTTGTATTCTCCAATATCTTTAATTATCTTGTCCCTTCTTCCCGCTTCTCCTTGACACACTTATTCATTCTGTGTTCTTCGCTTCCTAGTATTGTGAGACAGCTGTGCTCTCATAGATTACTTTAGACTATTTGGCTGCTAATGCTGGCTGGTGATCCAGGACAGCTGTAACCTTGGCCTGTTAATACTCTAATAAAAGCCATGCCACCATGGGTACTAAGAGGAAAACAAATACCCTTTTGTCTTAAAAAAGTCTGTCAGGAAAGAAAATTCCCTTGTTTCAACAGCAATTTTCTTTGACTGCAGCCCTCCCTCTGCCTTTCCTTTGATTTCTTTACACTTAGTCAAGTTGCCTGAATAGCTGGGGGTAGTAGAAGATCTACTACTTTGCAAACTACAGCTGAATATTATTTGAAACAAAAAACTATGAACAATTAGCATACATGCTCTGCTAAAAGTGCCTTGCTTGACTGGGAAGTTATTTTGAGTTTTAGAACTGACTCTTTTTTTATACATTTGTGCACATTCACTTTAAAAAACCTAAAGGAATGTCTGGTATTTCTCTGCCATCAATGTGCATGTACATTAAAGCATGATATTTTTAGACACCCAATACATCTGAGTATGCATGAATTCTCACGTAACATCACAGTCCCAACTAATGACTCACACAGGCATGAGTGTGGGGACCTTTCTGATTAGGAATATGCATGCTTCCCCCTGAGTGGTGGAAAGAGGTGGAAAGAAATGTGAACTTGGGGTGCTCACTGTTTTTAAAAATGAAAAATCAGGATTTTAAAGGTTAATTAATAGGACTCTGTGTATATAATTTAATCACAGTTTGGAAGTTTTAGCCTATCACTGTTTGTTAAGTGAATGCAGATAGGGCATTCCTCTATAATGTAGCTTTGATCTAATGACTAATAACAAGGAATGTTTCTATCCCTACATTTCCCAACAAATGGAGTGTCTTTTGTGTTAACTGTCTGTTATCTTGAATAGGCCTGTGTGCCTGGTAGGTCTAGGAGGATAAAGCATGAAACATGAAAGCTGGCGAAAAATTAGACATTTATTTGCCTAAGGGCAATCCCCACTCTCAGATCTAAAGTATTTTTTTAAAGGGACTGAATTTAGTCTTCAAAGTGTCTTTAAGAAGCCAGCATGAAAAGAAATAGAAATACTGCACTAATGAGATGCCCTCTGTTCCTTGTTGATTTTTGTGAACTGCCCAGACTTGGAATATATTTTTTCCTTAACAGAAAAGATAAACTGTAAAATAAAGACAGATAACAGTGTCATGCTACTGGAATTGTACAGACTTCTATAGCAGCCAGCAATAACTGTGCGAGAGTCAGCTGAAAACCTTTCCAGTCCCTATGGTAACAACTGCAGCAACAAGTTGTTCTCAGAACAAGTGGGAAAAAAAGTTATGAGAAAAGCAGACCGTTTCTAAGTACAGCACAAAAAAGGTGCGAGCTCTTCAGCTTACCAACAGTAAAATACACCGTGATTATCATTCTAAAAAGGCAAAAGAGCCGTGTGTCACAAAGGTGGTGAAAAACAAAAGCTGACTAGTCTTTGTTGACTGTATGGTGGGATATAGAGGTCAGACTATAGTTGATTTCCCCAGCTGCTGACAAGGCCCCAGTTGTCCCTAATCTCCTTTTCCCTAAATGCTTCAGGTTTCCCTATCTCCCATCCCCACCCCTATTCCACAAAAGAAGACGCATGATAGCAGTATAAAAGCAAGCAAGGTGGATCAGCTCTTGTGATGATTTCCTGGAAGGAGGGAAGTCTACTGCTAAAACAAGTTACTTTTTTACATTAAACACTTATTGGTTAAAAAAACCGAAAAATAGAAATTAATCTGGCAGCAGGACTAGAACCTAGATCCATGTCTAGAGTTGAGTAGAGCCCAGAACTCAGATCTCCTCTTCTTTGTGAGTGCTGCAATGATTAGACTACTGTAGCAGAGATGGGCCCTACCTCCACACCTTAAAAGAGAAGACTGAATGGACAACTTAAGGGACCAAATCCAGACAAAGGTTTCAAGGCTGTGAATCCCAGACTCATAGAGGTACCTCACTCAGGGTTCTTGATGGGCAGCTAACATCCACCAAAGTCCAGGAGAGAGAGAAGATTTCAGACACACCTTTCTTCCTCACTTCCTATTATAGTAAGCTTCAGTGTGCAACACTGCTGAGTGTCATGAATTTAACCCTAAACACCTACCTCTCACTATTTGAAGTAAAAAGAACTTGGAAGCCTCCCATGGCTTTGCATATTATGCATCCAGAGCCAGATGCCTAACTTTTAGTTGTATGAATCCCCAGTATCACATTTGACTAAGTCTCTTTTAGGATCCATACCTAAAAGACTGCTCCCAAGCCACATCCATATACTGTTCCATCATACCACCAAAATGATCCTATTTTGTACATCTGCTTTATAAAAAAAGGTGTACCGAGCATTATAAATGAAGATCAACAAACCCTGGTTTTACAAGATGACCAGGACAATGAATTCTGCATTGGGCAGTTAACAACTACCTTTAATCTGGGAAACATATGCCTACAAGAGCTAACTGGAAAGGCTGAGTTTTCCTCATTAGTGAGTCCATCATTATTGTCAGCCTTTGAGCCTTAAATGTGCAAGTCATCCTGGTTATTTGGAAAAAGGAACTTTTAAATCTGGTAATTTTATTTGATGCTTTTTTCAGAATTGCAATAAATGTAAGCACAACACTGCTAAAAGTTGTGAGATATCCTGAGAAATTGCATAAAGCCTGAGACTATACGAACACTGGACATTCTTTATAATAAACTGTAGCTAACAGTGCTAAGCCACCAGTTCATGCTTTTGTCAGCCCTGTTCATTATCATCACACGTAGCTCTGTTGACTGAATTAGAAACACAATATGACACCTTCTGATGAAAAGATTGTGGGGCCTGGGAGTGGTATATTACGGGCAATTTGGACAGCAGCAAGGAAAGTTTCAGTTACCAAATGAGAAAGTGCAAGATGACATCATAAGTGTCACTTGCAAATCAGAGCAGAGAGAAGTGACAATTTTCACCCGATCTGGCCACAGAAAGCAGTTTATAGCCATGACCAAACACAAGTGCATGGCTGCAGACAGCTTAAAAAATGTCCGATCAGGTGAAAATCTGAGCCATGAGGGGTCAGATGAAGACATTTTTAAAAAGTTTATTCTGTAACTTCTGTCCACACTGTCTGCCAGCCTGTTGCTATTTTCAGAATGGGATGGGGGAAAGGGGGCAGAGGGAGTTCAGTCTGGGGGGCATTTCCAGCCCCTGCTGAAGGGTGAGGCGGGTGTATTGGAGCCCCTCTCCAAGGTGGGGTGGGAACTGCCATACACCCACCCCACCCTTCAGAGCCAGCTGGCAAACCCCTAGAATGAGCTCCCGCTGCTCCCTTTCCCTCTTCCCATTCTGAAACAGGAACAGGCTGGGAGAGAAGAGGGGCCACTGCTTGGGGAAACTGGCTGCAGGCTCCCAGCCAGCAGCTAGATTCTCCTCCCCCCCAGGAACCAGCAGTGAACATCTGTCCAGGGGACTTTTAGTAACTCAGAACACTTCCTGCAAAGCGTTCTCAGTTACAGCAGGGAGCTGCACTTCTGTCTGCACCCTCGAGCAATTCTTCCACTCTGTTTAGCAGAGTGAAGCCTCATCTAGAGTACTGTGTCCAGTTTTGGGCCCCATGATTCAAGAAGGATGTGGAGAGGTTAGAAAAAAGCCAGTGCAGAACAAGAAGCATGATGGTGGGCCTCGGATGCAAGACTTTTCAAGAAAGACTTAAAGAGCTAGGGTTATTTACTCTGGAGAAGAGAAGACTGAGGGGGAATTTGATAAACAGTCTTCAAATACCTGGAAAACAATTACAGAAAGGATGGAAATAGGCTTTCCTCTGTGGCCATAGAGGACAGGACGAAGTACAATGGCTTCAAGCTTCAGCAGGGAAAATCCGACAAAACAAGCAACCCGCAAGAAAATAACCCAAGCAGTTAGAGCTATGCAAAATCTTGAAGGAAGAGAAAGTGCAAGAGACTTATCAGTGTCTGGCTCAGGGTAGTGCAGGCAAGTCAAAATGTTCTGGGCTACAAGTGTGAGACTGTTTTCCCTGAAACAGGGAAGAGGGTCATTGAGTGTCTTCAGTTGATCCCTCATGTTCTAGTGCACATGCTAAGGCACTGGCCTTTTTTTCCACCTCTTCCTTAACACATTTCCTTTCCATTCCAGCCCCAGAGTGCTACTCAAGTGTACTCTTATTCCATTGACTCTTGACCTTATGTGTACTCTTCAACTTGCCCATGAACATGTCCTCCCTGGAGCACCTTTTTATTTTCCTCATAAGTATCAGCCTTGCTACTGCCACTGAAGGTGCAACTTTCAAAGCCACTGTAGCCAAAAGCACTGATACCCCCCCCCAAAAAAAAATAAAAATAAAAAAGACAATGGAAGCACAAAGAGAAAGATAACTGTAAAAGCTCTTAACATTTTTTACTAGTTGCAAGAGACAGAGTTGCTGTGGCCAGATTGCTTGCAGGGAAGACTGGTATGATGGTCTTTGCTATGGTGGTATCACCATGGGACGAAGGAAGAACTCAGAGGATCATGGCAAAGCCAAGCGAAAAATTCCTAAAACACCATTGTAGTCTGAAAGTGAATGCAAAACCTAGAGAATGCGAAAGATGTTACCCCAACCACCCTGAAAGCCATTGGAAAGTAATGGTGCCCATACAAGTGTCACAAAGTGGCACAAAATGGCATTCTCACTCGCCCTTTATCTCTTTTACCCTCTACCAAAGCCAGCCTCCTGCCAAGAGACATCAGGTTCCAAATTCACTTACCTTTGCATATAAATGAGGAGACCCACCAACAGTCAATTTTTAATGGGTGCATGATAAAATGTCCCACCAGCACTAGGAGAGAAAACAGTACCCTTTCACAGGAAAATAAGGTTTTGGTAGAATTGTGCTCATCCCATTGGACTTTTTCTTTATCAACAATGGGCTTTAGCATTTCTGAAGGAAAGAGTTGGATAAAAAAAGACCATACCTTTGGGAAGGCAAGAAGGAAGAAGTGTGAAAGCAAAAAAGTTCTCACAGGCTAGATGAAAAATGTTTCTTATTGCTCAAGAAAGGGACCTGCACTACCCAAAAAAACTCAAATACATAGAAATTACTAATAAAATAAGGAATGAGTTACAAATAAGAAAAAGGAAATAAGCAGGAGTTAGAAACAGAAATAAAGGTTAAACCCCCTCCCCCATCAGAAAACACACAAGTTAAAAACAAGAAACAACCCAGATAGGGACAGTGCTTCAGTGTAATTTGGACCAAGGCTGTCAACTGGCAAGCTGCATTGGCCTGTGAGGGGTTAATTTATGGCAGGTAGGTTCCCACTAGCTGCTGCTCCCCCCATCACTTAAAATGAAGCAGTTGCCCGATTTTCCGGTCTCTCTCTCCCTCCTCTGGCTTTCATTTTCTACCCCTGCCCCATGGTGCACGGCAGGGTGCGGTGGCATAGCTCTCAGTGCCAGAGAAGCCCACAGTCAGGTTGCTGAGGGTGATGCAGGTGGATGTCTGCATGGCATGTGGCCCGTGGCTCACGTTGGTGTGGTCTGTGTGGAGTGGGGCCCCTAGTTACTTAAAAGTTGGATAGCCCTGACTGAGACAAAGGTCAACCTTTAAAACAAGCAATAAAAAGGGCATGGCTCTCTCAGTGAGCTGAGACATATCCAGAAGTTTCTAACTTTTGTTCCTCATTGCCTCCTTCTTTTGTTTTCCCTTCTTTTTTCTATCCATGTATATGCTTAGGTCCAGAAACACATATTCAAGTAATTTTCCTGATCTGAGTACTCCTGTTCACTGAAATGGTATTGGTAGCCCCTGTCCAAAAATTATTTAGACATTTTTAAAACAGGTTTTAAATATATATATTTTAAAACAGATATTTTTATGATGATATTCCTTGATGCATTTTTCAGGGGGCAGGTAAAGTTTGTATGTCAAATTATTTAGTAATAAAGTAATAAATAGTCATTCTTACTAAGCATGTAATAATTGCAGTTTATTGTAGCTCAAAAAGAACTAAGAAAAGACTACCCTAAAACTTTAAAACATTTTCTGGACAGAGAAAAATCATGAAAAATTCCTCCCCAAAGATGAATTACTTGTAAAGTTGTAATATAAAAAACAAGTTTGAATAATGGAGCTGTTTACCCTGTTTAACAAGTGCTAACTCATGATTTGCTAACAATAAATATTTTTTCTCATTTAATTTGTACTAAAATCCTATCCTAAAGTTCTCTCCTAAAAATCTTTTAAGTCTCCCATAAATGCCATAAATGATGCTGGCTGTGTCCCAGTGAGAAACAAACTAAAATATCCACAAGATATATCCACAGACTAAGGTATACCACAAGAGGATTTTCCATATGAAAGAATATATAAATAGATGCAAAGAAGTAAGCAAGACAGTCAATTCTGACATAAGGAATCTGCTTCGAATTACTGAGAGTTCACTCTCTCATGTGTCTTTTGCTGACACATCAAATCAATGGCTACTACAACTCAGCTAATTAGAGGAAACCAGAACTTGGGTCAGATAAATAGATTTCAAAGATTTCATAGACATTTGAGCTGGGAGGGACCTTGTGAGATCATCGGGTCCAGCCTCCTGCCCAAGGAGTCAAATCACCCCAGCAAGATAAACATCTAAGCATTTCTTAAAGGTATCCAAAATAGGTGCTTGTACCACTTCTGGGGAGATGCTATTCCAGCCTCTGGAGACTTGTACAGTAAAGAGGTTTTTCCTTATGTCCAGTCTAAAATGGTCTTCCAGCAGTTTGTGACCATTAGACCTTGTCTTCCCTTGGGGTACCCTGGTGAACAGACGTTCTCCCAGTTCCTGATGCACACCCCTGATATACTTATAGGCTGCCACCAAGTCACCCCTGAGCCTTTGCTTCTCCAGGCTGACTGATAAATAATTATCTCATTTAGAGCGAGTTTACATGAGAAGTATACTGCACATTAGATTAATCTAATGTTTAGTAAAGCATCGCCATCTACATGTGCAAAGCAAGTATTGTGCATCAGATCACCCCTGAGCCTGCGCTTTTCCAGGCTGAAGAGCCCCATTGCTCTCAGCCTCTCAACATAAGGTCTGTTTTCCTGACCTCTGATCATGTGCATGGTTCTTCTCTGCACCCTCTCAAGCTTCTCCACATCCTTTTTGAATTTCGGAGCCCAAAACTGAATGTAGTACCCTAGCTGTGGCCTCACCAAGGCCAAGTACAGCGGAAGAATGACATCCTGGGATCTGTTTGAGAAGCATCTATGGATGCAAGCCAGTGTTTTGCTCACTTTACTAGCTGCAGCATCACACTAAAGGCTCATGTTCATCTTGTGGTCAACCATGACCCCCAAGTCCCTTTCATCTGTAGTGCTAACCAGCACAGCACTACTGAACCTATAAGCATGGTGCGGGTTTTTCCTCCCATGGTGGAGAACCTTGCATTTTTCTGTGTTGAACACCATCAAGTTCTTGTCTGCCCATTTCATGAGTCTGTCTAGATCTGCCTGGATCACCCTCCTGACCTCAGGTGTGGATGCTTTACTAGAGTTTGGTGTCATTGGTGAACTTGGACAGTCTGCTTCTGACACCAATGTCCACATCATTGCTGAAGATGTTAAACAGTATAGGCCCTAGGACAGAGCCTTGTGGGACCCTACTGGTCACAGTGCACCAAGACTATTGACTCCCATCGACTACCACTCTCTTGGTCCTACCGTGGAGCCAGTTCCCCAGCCAGCGGATCGTGGTGATGTCAAGGCCGCAGTTAGCCAGTTTAGCCAAGAGGTGATTGTGGGATACCAGATCGAAGGCTTTTTTAAAGTTGAGGTATACAACGTCAATCTCTTCCCCCTTGTCCAGATGATAAGTTACCTGGTCATAAAAGGAAATGAGGTTGGTCAAGCAAGACCTACCCGCAACAAAACCATGCTAGGTATCCCTCAGGATATTGCCTTCAGCTAGTCTGTTAAGGATGGCCTCCTTGATAATCTTTTCCAAGACCTTCCCCAGGATAGAGGTCAGGCTGATGGGCCTGTAGTTTGCTGGATCTACTTTCCTCCTGTTCTTGAAGATAAACATGACATTGGCGCTCTTCCAATCATCAGGTATTTCACCAGAGTACCAAGAACTCTCAAAGATCTGTGCCAGGGGCTGAGCTATGATGCTTGCCAGCTCCCTGAGTACGCTTGGGTGTAACCCATCAGGGCTGGCTGACTTGAAGGTATCCAGCCTGTTGAGGTGTTCCTTCACAAGGTCAGCTCCACTGGAGCACAAGGAGTCTCCCTCTCCAGGGCCTCCCTGACCCATTAGATTAGTCTAATGTGCCATTTGCTAGTTCCAATAAATACAGGTACTAGAAAACAGCACATTAAGCTAATGCACTATAGCACATATGTAGAAGCTGATGTTGAGCATAAACTCAACCACACCAGCAGGGTCCAGCCTCCTGCTTGGTGCTGAGCCACGTGACTGGCAGTTTCTGCAGCCATGTGGCAGAGATAGCCCAAGCCTGATTCCTCGAGGCACCTGACAACAGCTTCCATGTCAGCCTCTCTGACAGTGGAGACAGCAGCCCAGGGGCCAAACTGGACCAAGAAGGAGATTGTGGACCTTATTGCAATTTAGGGCAATGCACAGATCCAGCACCAGTTTGCCTGAGCCACAAGGGTCAACACCCATATTTATGCAGGCATGACCAAGCTCATGTGGGAGCACAGCCACCAGTGCTACATCAGCCACCTGTTCAGGGTGGGCAAGGCGACCACTGGGGAGCCTGTCCTGGAAGTCTACTAAACTCTCCACTATGTGCTGGCCAACCCCATGCTCCCTACTGCAGTAGTGGTGAGGGCTCACCAGCATCCCTTGAGACACCCAAGGGCGCACTAAACCAGCACACAGCTCCAAGCCCAGGCATATGAGTCACAGGAGCAACAGGTAGGTGGGGTCCCCAGTGGGGAGGGGACGGATGGTCACATCACCCTGCTGCAGGCCCAGGACACCTGGTATGAAGCAGCTGCTCTCCACCAGGGCTGGCAAGGCAGAGTTTCAGAAATCCTGGGTATTGTGGGTGCTGCCTGCCCAGCTGGCATGGATGTTCATGAAGGTGTCCTGGTGTTCCACAATGGCCTGCAGCATGATAGAATGGAAGCCTCTCCAGCTGTAGTAGGGGAGGTGGGAAGGTGATAGGGATGTATGTCTTGTCAAGAGCCCCAGTGCACTGGGAGAAACTGAGTGCTTGAAAGCCCACCACCACCTCCAATGGGTCAGCAACTCAGAGCATGGTGTTGGCCAGCACATTCCGGAGAGTGCTGCAGACCTCCAGGACAGCCTTCCCAGTGGTCGCCTTGCCCACCCTGAACATGTAGCTAATGCAGCACAGGCTGGTGGGTGTGGTGAGTATCAGCTGGGTCATGACCATGTGGGTCTCCACAGGGAAGGGACAGACACATGATGGTGGGCTGGTGCTCCAGATGCAGGCCCAGCTGCTGGACTAGTTCCTGGAATATGGCCCAGGTCATCCAGAATAAGTCCAGCCACTGGTCATTGTCCCATGTGTTCTGGACAATGTGGTGCCACGAGTCCCAGCTTGTGGGGCAGGCCCAGAAGTGGTGGGGCTTGAGCCCCAGGAGTTTGTAGATGGCAGCTGAAACAACTTTTATATGGGCATTGTCAGCATCCCTGCCGGGGCCCAGGAGACAACCCAGAGGATAGCATTGGGGCAGCAGGGCACAGGCTGGGCCCTATGCTTGGACATGGGGCTGTGCAGCAGGATGGGCCAGATGGAGTCAAGGCCCCCAAGACCGGGTGGTAGTCAGTGCGGGTGTGGAGTTTGGCTAGCACAGCAGTAAGTAGAAGCCTGCATAGTAAATTCAGGCACAGTAATTGCACGTGTGGATGTATCTGCTCAGAGTCATAGATCTGCAGCATCTGCCCTTCCCCTTCCCTGTCTACAGCATAGGCAACCTACTTTCATACTAATCTACCTTCACAAACACAGAAAACTTATCTTCAGCTAAGCCTACTACTATTGGTTAGGAAAGATTATAATTTGTTCCAAACTGTTACATGAACTAGGGAATATGAAATAAATTTATAATTGTGGGAACTCTTGAGACCTTTTCAGCTTCATACACCATATTTATTTTAGGGATCTGGTGACATCTCCACAATGTGGGTTTGCTGAGATTTAAAACAGGGATTAATTTCCTTAGCCACCTGGAGGAGAGTAAAATACTAAGAGAAGCTAGTTTGTAGAAACTCTCTAGTGTCCAAATTCTGGTCTGGTTAATCAGAGAAAAATATTTCTGATGCTGCAAAACAAATGACTAAGTGTATTTAATTGCTGTTTTCTTTTAAAAATACTCTCAAGGGTCTAATAGGCCTTAAAAATAATGCACAGTAGCTTACCAGTTGTCATGTCCTTTTAAGCTTCAGGGTTATGAAAATGTTTTTATTTTGCAAAACTATATTTTCTGGAATGCTAGATCTAGAATCAGAGAGATGAAACTCAGGGTTTTCCTTCTGTTTTATCAGGATGCAGATAGGTGAATAACACATATAATCTTGCTTCTTCATCTCAGGAAAAAAAGTTAAAACCTCTTCCTTGCTATGTCTTCCCCAGGAAAATGATGTAGTCTGGAGCAATAGTACTTCCCTCACATGTAAAGCATTGTAAAGAATTGTGCTGATAGCAATAGAGTTAATATTGTTTATGATCCAAACAAGCCTTCCCACACTGAAGGAGTTTGACTGCAGACAAAGTATCTCATCAGTAGATTGTAAACAATCACTTTTCTCCTTTGCTTTCCTCTGAATGACAAAAGTCAATGGAGGAAAGCCAGTTTTGGGAGCTGCTGCTAAGAAGCAGCAGCCAGTGGTCACCAGAAATATCTTTTCCAGATGGCAGAGACCGTAGAAGTGTTCAGGGAAAAGCCCAATGGTTTTCATTCATAGCCTTTTCAAATGTCTTCACTTCTAGAACTTAGCAGCATGAGACTGCCTAGAACAGGTCCTGAATTTGTTCTGTTGAATCACCTGAAACTTCAGCACCATGCAAGTCAGGTGAGGGAAGGTAAATTTGAGTTTTTGTTAGGAATTGGAAATAGCATAAAATATACAATGATTAATTCTTGGTCAAAGAATAGAATGCATTTCCTTAAAGATATGTAGTTAGCCTCAGAGGATGCAAAAAAATTGTGCTTATTGTGCTTCACCAAGCTTCTTCCATGAGCTACTGGCTCAGAGAAAACATTTTCTTGGATCGATTAGACTCCAAAAAAAAAAAGGAAAAAAAAGAAAGATCTTAAAGCAGATGTTTTCCAGTGCATTGACATTTTCATGCTACATCTTAGAACTAAAGCACCTGCAGGGAGATTTTCAAAGAAAGGTCGAATTTTAACACTTGCCATTAAAATTAAATGCTTTTTTTTTGAGAATCTTAATTGTAGTTTGTCAGTTATTTTTCTTTAGACAATTATCTTTTAGATAATAATCCTCATCTAAAACCAAAATTGTGTTAAATTTACCTGCACTCCTCTGCTGTTTCCTTATATAAAAATGTAAGAGCTAGCTAATTAAAATGCATGTAACATATCACTGCATCATTGACAAAATGTTTCTGTCTTCCTGGTACCGTGGCTAACCTTATGTAGTATACAATTTACCATAATTTTACCATACATTTACCATACCAACATTTTACCATAATTATTGCTTCTATCCTTGGAAATAGCTGGTGATAACTGTGCATAAATGCTCCTTTAAATAGCAAATACTGCATGTAGTTATTAACAAATAAGTACTGCTGTTTGTTCAGTATGTTAACTCCGTGCAAAACTGGGTTTTCGTTTTTTGATTCTGCAGACAGAACTGGAATTTAAACACAATCAAAGTCATTTTCTTTAAAACCAATCAGACAAAATATGATATGCTTTCTTATATAAAATAATGTTTGAAGCTTTGTTATCTAACAATGTGTAATTAGTTACATCTGCAAAACTATATAACTCTATTGGAAAACCCCAAAGGTCTCATTGCAATTTCTAACAGATGTATCATTGCTTTTACACAAAGAGGAATAATAGTTTGGTCAGTTCTTCAGCCCACTAACCACAAGAAATACATCAAGTTATACATCCAACATCTGTTGATGATATCATGGCCCTGTTTGTTTTTGAGCATCTTAGATGAACCTAGGGACATGTGTTGTTGTGGAGCTCAGCAGCGATTTGGACTACAGTTCATTTCTATTAACTATTTAGAAATCCCCATGAAATATTCTCTAATTGAAATGATAATGCAGTTATGAAAGTGTATTATTTAGTGAACCATTTGTCATTCTTTCAACGGGGAAATAATCCAGGTATCAGATTTACAGGAAATGTCTACCTATGTTAGAGTCAAAATTGTTCTTTTGGGGCTTGTTGATATGCTCATTTCTTTCAGCCAAATCCAACTTGGACTGAAGGTACAGTCAAGATGGGGCACCAGGACAAAGAGCTACAGAGGCTGGAAGGAGAAAAAAACAGAATATGGTGGGATGGCAACTTATAGTCAAAGGAAAGGAAACAGTGGAAAGGGGCCAGGAGCTGAGGGTCAGGAGCCAGGAGAAGTATGGGAGGAGATACTGGGTCAAGGACCATCCACTGGCAGTGTTGGGGGAGGAGAGCGGGGCAAGGTTAGGCTGGGGAAAACAGGGACAGAAAGATTTGTATCCTCGAGGATGTGTTCCCCTTAGAACTGGCACCAGAATCCAGGATTCCCAGAAGTCAGTGTTCCATTGCTGCTAGTGAATAGTTATGAAAGCTCATTGGTAACATCAGTGCACTGTAGTCATATAAAGGATACGGGATATTAGCTGTATTAGTTTTCAGATGGTCTGTCAGTCAAGCAGAAGGTAGGGCAGAGTGACACCTTAAAGTCTGTTTCAGAGAAGCAACAACCTACTTCATCAGATGCTAGAAATGGTCCACCCTTCCTTAATGGGAGAGTTGTAGGCTAAATCTTAGGGACTTCTCCCTTCCTGGCTAACAGATGTACCTTGCCCCAGCCAGGAACATCTGTAGGCTGTATATAGGCCTATGAAGTATAAGCCATGGGTACATTGTTGCAAGGCTTGGCCATTTTCGACTGGCCCAAGTAAAAGCTGCAGGAATGTAGGTCTCAAAACACTGTCTCTGACTGGCCATAATATAAACCTTTGCAGATGTAGCAAATGGCTTGGTTAGCAAAGTAAAGAAAGCTACTATTAAATTTAACTCAACATAATCAAACAGAGCACAAAGATAATGTGGGGAGAGGAAGGACACAGGCACACGTGTGTCTTACACACACGTGTGCCCCCTTACCTGACCCGGAGCGGAGGCGAGAGCAGCAGAAGCAAACGGAGCAGCAGCGGGGGCAGCAACAGCTGATCCCCCTAAGGTAAGTGGGGTAGAGGGACAGACACAGCTGAGCTGGATCCGGAGGGGAAGCCCCCCGGATCCCTCTAAGCTGAGTCGGTAGGGAGCTGCGCTCCCAAGCCATGCGAACAGAGCGCGCAAACAGGCACAGTCTGTAAGAGCGCACCGGCGTTTGCACCGGCGTTCACGCTGGAGGGGGAGCAGGAGGGGCCCAAAGCCTGACTCGTGTTAGTGTGGGTGAGAGGACCCGAACTCGGCTAGAAACTCAGCGACTCCTACGATGGTGTCAACACGGAGTGTTGCCAGGGCCCCTGCCCGGGGGGCGCGGCCTTCCCGGGGCTTGTCTGAGGCCTCCACCCAGACGGAGCCCACGGGGGGGCTGGTGTCCCCCAACCCCCTGGCCTGTGGGAGCTGCCCAGCAAGGCCTGGGGGGGCAGGGACTGGAGACCCCCACACCTGTCCTCCAGGTGCCCACCTTAGGGCCCTGGAGGTGTGGGTGAGGGAGCTCCAGGAGGAGGTTAGCAGGCTGAGGGGAATCAGGGAGGCAGAGGAGGAAATTGACAGATATTTTCTTTTCCTGCAGGGTTGTACGACCAAGGAGGATGCACCTCAAGATGAGCCCTCCACTGCTAAGTGGCAGACCGTCAGCACCCGTGCCAGGGCTGCTTAAGACATGGCAGCAACAGTTCCTCCAGTCCAGCTGGAGAACAGGTACAAAGTCCTGGCAGCCCTGGAGGAGGAGGAAGGAGAGGACGAAACCGGGGAGGAGGCAACTCCACGCACACAGCGTCCCGTGCAAGCTGAAGGAGGCAAGAAGGCCAGGAGGAAGAAGCGTCGCGTGATCGTCATTGGTGACTCCATCCTGAGAAGTATGGAGGGCCCCATCTGTCGCCAGGACCCCTCGGCATGCAAGGTATACTGCCTACCTGGAGTGAGGATTCAGGACGTGAAAGGAATGCTCCTAACCATAATCCAGCCCACCAATTATTACCCCATGGTCCTAGTCCATGTGGGCACTAACGATGCGGCCAGGAGGAGCCCTGATCGCCTGATGGAGGACTACCATGCTCTGGGGTGCGTGCTGAAGGAGATGGGCGCACAGGTGGTTTTCTCTTTTATCCTGCCAGTGAGTGGACGAGGCAGATGGCATGAAACGTGCATTGCAGAGACCAACTGCCAGCTACAGCAATGGTGCTTCGAGGAGGGCTTTGGCTTCTTCAGCCATAACCGGCACATCACGATGAGAGACATGCTGGGATGGGATGGGCTCCACCTTTCCCCTAAAGGTAAGCGTGTGTTCTCTTCTAGGTTGGCGGACCTCCTCCGGCGGGCTTTAAACTAGGCTCGTCGGGGGAAGGGAAAGATAAGGGCGGAGGAAACATCAGACTGCCAAACCAAACAGCACCCACAACTACAGCCCAGACCGACGAGCGAAGTGAATAAACAGGTAAGAGATAGGGGCCAGGGTAACGCTGGGACTAGGGGGTCAGTACACACACCCACAGGAGGTCTCAAATGCCTCTACACAAACGCTCGTAGTATGGGTAACAAGCAGGAGGAACTCACCCTCCTGCTGGCTGACACCAGCCTGGACATAGTGGGGATTACGGAAACGTGGTGGGATGCAACGCATGATTGGGCGGTGAATGTCAAGGGCTATAGGCTGTACAGGAGGGACAGGATAGGAAAGAGAGCTGGGGGCGTGGCACTCTATATTAAGGAGGAATACACATCCTCATCAATTAGCAAGGAATCAGGGGAGGGGCACTTTGAAGTGCTTTGGGTTAGAGTACAATGCTGTCGAGGAGAAAGAGACTTAATGGTGGGAGTCTACTACAGACCTCCCAACCAGGGAGAAGAGCTTGACCAGGAATTCTTGGGTAGCTCACAGAGGTAGTGAAGGCTAAGGATGTGGTAGTCATGGGGGACCTGAACTTCCCGGACATCTGCTGGGAAGAACAGTCAGCCAGGTCTGAACGCTCACGTAGGTTCTTGGCCAGAGTGCAGGACCTCCATCTAACCCAGGAGGTGCACAGCCCCACCAGGGGGGATGCCTTGTTGGACCTAGTGCTGGGTGATGACCTGGTGAGGGGGCTGCGGGTGCTCGACCACCTGGGCGACAGCGATCATCGCCTGCTGGAATTCATCATCCAGTACAAGGTGGCAAAGGCATGCAGTAAGGCAGCGGCCCTAGATTTCAGGAGGGCAAACTTCAATGAGCTAAGGAGGATAGTTGGGAAAGCACTGAGGTCTCAGAGGGGAAGGGAGCCAGGTGTCCAGGGAGAGTGGTCGCTCCTTAAGAAGACGATCCTTCAAGCCCAAAGAAAGGTAATCCCAACGAGGATCAAAGGGAGCAGGAGAGCACACAAGCCTCCGTGGCTCACCAAAAGCATCCAGGAATGTCTCCTTGCTAAAAAGGAGGCTTACACCCAATGGAAAGAAGGGGTCATCACCAGGGAGGACTATTCTGTAGTTACTCGGGGATGTAGGGGGGTAGTTAGGAAGGCCAAGGCAGAGATAGAACTGGGGCTAGCTTCCCAGAATAAGGACAATAAGAAGTCCTTTTTTAAATACATAGGGGGTAAAAAGAAGGTCCCGGGTAATGTGGGGCCCTTGCAGGACGCCATGGGAAACTTGGTTGTCACACCAGACAGCAAAGCTAACATGTTCAACGATTTCTTCGCCTCTGTCTTCCTAAGTAGGGACCAGAACAGCCACCTCCCTGCTGGGTCCCCCTCGGGCCCTAGGGGAGGCACACCTGGGCCACGGGTTAGCGAGGATTTAGTTAGGAAGCTTCTGGAGCGGTTGGATGTATTCAAGTCAGCCGGCCCGGGTGATCTCCATCCCAGAGTTCTAAAAGAACTGGCTGAGGTCATTGCAAGTCCCCTGGCATGGCTTTATGAGCACTTTTGGTGCTCTGATGAGGTGCTGGAGGACTGGAAGAGGGCCAACGTGGTCCCCATCTTCAAGAGAGGCAGGAAGGAGGACCCAGGAAACTATAGGCCGGTTAGTCTTACCTCAATCTTAGGCAAGCTGTTTGAGAAAATTATGCTGGCACACATCCAGGAGGGGCCAGCAGGGGACTGCATGCTTAGGGGCAACCAACACGGGTTCATCAGTGGCAGGTCCTGTCAGACCAACCTGGTGGCCTTTTACAATCAGATCAGCAGATCATTAGATGCAGGGGTAGCAGTGGATATAGTCATTAAGAAACTGGAGGACTGTGGCGTAGACACCCCCACAGTCAAATGGGTCGCCAACTGGCTGGAGGGCCGCACCCAGAGGGTGGTAGCGGATGGGTCCTTCTCAACCTGGAAGGACGTGGGCAGTGGGGTTCCGCAGGGCTCGGTCCTTGGGCCCGCACTGTTCAACATCTTCATCAGCGATTTGGACGAGGGGGTAAAAAGCACCCTGTTCAAATTTGCTGATGACACTAAGATGTGGGGGGACGTGGGCACACTGGAAGGATGCAACAGGCTACAGTCAGACCTAGACAGGTTACAAGGGTGGGCGGATGAGAATAGGATGGGTTTCAACACAGACAAGTGCAAGGTGATGCACCTGGGGAGGAACAACCGGCACCATACCTACAGGTTAGGGAACTCCCCTCTTGTCAGCACGGAGGCAGAAAGGAATCTGGGGGTCATCACTGACTCCAAGATGAACATGGGCCGGCAGTGTGGGGAGGCAGTCAGGAAGGCCAACCGCACCTTGTCATGCATCCACAGATGCATCTCGAGCAGGTCCAAAGAGGTGATCCTCCCCCTCTATGCGGCACTGGTCAGGCCGCAGTTGGAGTATTGTGTCCAGTTCTGGGCGCCACACTTCAAGAGGGATGTGGACAACATGGAGAGGGTCTAGAGGAGGGCCACTCGTATGATCAGGGGACAACAGGGCAGGCCCTCTGAGGAGAGGCTACGGGACCTGAACCTGTTCAGCCTCCACAAGAGAAGGCTGAGGGGGGATCTTGTGGCCTGTTATAAACTAGTCGGGGGGATCAGCAGGCATTGGGGAGTCACTGTTCCCCCGAGCACCGCCAGGAGTGACCAGGAATAATGGTCACAAGCTGGCAGAGGGTAGGTTTAGGTTAGATATCAGGAGGAGCTACTTCACGGTCAGGGCGGCTAGGGTCTGGAACCAGCTTCCAAGAGAAGTGGTGCAGGCTTCTACCCTGGGGGTGTTTAAGAGGAGGTTAGATGTACACCTTGCTGGGGTCGTTTGACCCCAGTACTCTTTCCTGCCATGGCAGGGGGTCGGACTAGATGATCTGCTCAGGTCCCTTCCGACCCTAGAAACTATGAAACTATAAGGAAGAAGTATATGTCAAATAATCTAAATATACTATATTATAGCTTTATATTAAAATATTAGTAATGATTGATGTAAGCAAATGTATTGAATGTTATTTTGCTATAATAATGGTTTGTAAATTCAAACAAGCACCAAACTTCATTAGCCTCATCACCAGAAGCCAACTTCCTACAGCCCAAAATACACCGGATGGATCCAGACCACGCCATGACAAGAAATGCAAAGCCTGCCAGCATACCTCCAGTACCCCCACAAACGGTGCACCAGAATCTATTACAGACCAGAATACCTAATTACCTGTGGGGGCACATTTCTCACAAGAAAACCACTCTTGTCTCCAGTCTCTCAGTCCTAATCCTCAAAGGGAATTTACAACCTACTTTTCACAGACAGGCCTATGAACTTCAATTCATGAACCTTCTAGGTACAGAAACTCATGGACTCAATATAGACATTGGATATATGACACACTATAACCTGCCTGACATCTGACTCCCCAAGTAGCAGGTACGTCTCTACCTTTACCTGTTATACCCCCTTCCCCTGCCCCCAGCCTGTCTCTCACCCCCTCACACCCCATTCTCTCTTTCACCCCTGATGCTTCAATCTGCATTTTAACTGACTGGCTTTCTTGCCTGCATTGTATGCCAGCCTCTGAATTCTTTACTGTCCTTCTATCCAGGAAGAGCACACATACACCAACTAGATGATTCCTCAGCCTGACGAAGGATTTTAAACCCAAAAGCCCATGCCTCGCAGATGGCATCCAGGCAGCTAAGCTCATCTGGAGCCTCACAACCCCACTACAACCAGCAAGCCTCAGGCCTCACAAAGATCTTAGGGGTCTGGGCTTCCAGCATAAGGTGGCTGGAGGTTATAAGGCACCTTCTACCTGTCTTTCACCAGGGAGGTCCTTGGTCCTGGCATTTCTTGGGGGCTGCCATGCCACTGGCAGTCCCACCAGGCCTCCTAACCCTGGCAGGATGCAGTTTTAGTTCATGCCCAGGACCTGGGGCCTCCTCCTTCTCCATAGCCCCAGCCCATACCTCCAAGTTCATCTTGGCATGGGAGCTCAGCAGGGAGATGTTCTTCCCTGCTGGCTGGTGATGCAGTGAGTGCCACCTCCAGCTCTGAGAGTGGTGCATTAAATGGTTTTAAAAAAATTTAAAAAGGACACAGGTGCAGGTGGAGTGAGGAGGGTGGCACTCATTCTATCTGCACGTGGAGCTCAAGGAACCCCAACAGCAGGAAGTTCACCTTAAGAAACACCAGCTGCTCCACCAAACCAGGATCCAAGGAGGTGTGGTTGGGTGACACAACATCCCCAGCAATGCTGAACACCCTCTAACACGGAACACTGGTTGGAGGACAGGACAGGTGTTCCTGGGTAACCATGGCCAGATCCTGCCACATCTGGCTGCAGGTTGCCCAATAGGCCAAGGGGTCGCAGTTCAGCAGCTCCACATCCTCACTGAGATAGGTAGCCTCCAAGGCCTCCATGCTACCTGCTTGAGGCTGGGTTCTGGTGCCTCTGGACCGCACCATTAAAGCTATGCCCTTGGCTCACATTGGCTGTGGCTGTCGTGGAGGAGACTGGCTGCTGCTGCGAGTGCTGGCATGGGAAAGTGGGTCCCCCTCTTCCACACACCCCAGCCTGTGCCTTTCTGCCTCCTGGACTCTGTTCGCCAGCACCTCTGTCCAGTGATCCAAGGTTTTGCTGCTGTATATGCTCCCCTTCACCCTTGGGTCACACGTAGTCATAAGCATGTGGACCATGCTGGACTACAACTGATCTGGCTGTTTCTTGATACCCTCCCTCAGCCACTTTACCAGTGTCTGCACCTCTGGTGACAGCGGCTTGCTCCAGCCAGGAACATCGATCCCCTGGAACTTCTACATTTGGTTTTCAAGTTCCCTCACTATGGGGATCACCTGGTTAAGAAGGGCATTGCCAGTGCTGATGGTCTTTGCGACCTTGAAGAATGGCTTGAGGACCACCAAGATCTGGGAGATGGTATCCCAGTCTGTTTTGTTAAGCGGGCCACTGATCCCAATCTCCCCAAGCAAGGCCATCTCATGGATGGCCTTCTGCTGCTCCATCAGCCTTTTCAACATGAGGTATGTGAAGTTCCACCGAGTCTCCACATCCTGGATGATTTTGTGCTGCAGGACACTCAGCTCTGCCTGTTTGTCCCTCAGCATCTTGCCCCACTCCGGTGGAAGTAACCCACCACCTTCCTGCATTGTGAAATGAGCTAGCTGGTTGTGATGGTGCTGTCACCACCAGCCCTGTCCCCCTCCAAGGCACCCCTGACTATGAGGTGGAACTTGTGTGCCACACACTGGATGCCAACAAAGTTGGCATCATACACTGCTTTCACCACATTGGCCACATTGTTGGTGACTATGAACCCATGGGTGAGCTTGCCCTGCCCAGTGAGCCACCTCTGCACCATGTGGTTCATGGCCACCATGATCTCCATTGCCGTGTGGGACTCATCCATCCCTTCAGCTTGAAGAAGAGCTCACCGACAGTCTGACTGATGGCACTAGTGCCCTGTAAGGGAGAGGTAGGCATGATCTCCACCCTGGCTGTTCCAGATGTCTGAGGTGAAGTGCAAGGACACCAGCGGACCTGCCTTGTGCAGCTCCTCCCTCAAGTCCTCCCTGCATGCTTCATACAGGGAGGGTACCACCATCCTGCTGGAGGTGGTGCATGCAGGCATTTGGTAGGATGGGGCCACGAGCACCATGAGTCATCTGAACCCTGGATGCTCAACTAGGGAGAAGGGCTAGCCATCCAGAGCAAGCATCTCTCAAATGCTTTGGGTGATCTTGCCTGCCTTTGCCCCACTCTTCCAGGGTGGCCTGCCTAACTAAATGAAACAGCTGCCAAAATTTTGCACAGCCCTAATGCCTAGGCCCTGGTCTGAAGAATAAAGTCCATTTCTGGGAAGTAGGAAAAGTTAACAGTCTTAACTTTTCTCTGGGTGAGAGAGGGCTTAGAACCCAGGTCTCCCATTCTCTAAATAAATGACCTAACTACTAGTCTCATGAGTTGAAAGGTGGGTGGATTAGCTCCCTCTTCTGTCAAACTAGTCATGGATTTGTTGTGATTATCATTTTAGGAATTAGTATTCTACATGTCTAATTACTTCTATCTATTCCAGACATGCAGTGGGATTCATTCCACTTGAACAAATATGCAACCAGAATGCAACACGTTCAACAGGAAAGCACAGGGTGAGCACAGCTATGCTGAATCCTTTCCTGTGTACAAGGACCAGCAAACTACAGTTATGTAGCTGTGCAATTTCCTCCTAGGAATATGAGGGTTTAATAGGATTTAGCTCTAAGTGTGAGTTCCTCATTTTACTAGGCACTCAATTTGAGACACCTGACATCAGAGTTGTACAAGCTCTTAGCGCTCACAACTGCAAACCAAGTTAACAAAACCTACCTTTGGAACAGTTAAGTCCTATAAAATTCTAGGTACTTGAACAAACAGGCATTAGCATCCCAAATTGGTCACACAAAATTAGTTGACATAATTAACTTTAATCTCTCTGTGCCTACATTCCCCAGCTGTAAAATAAAGATAATAATAGTCTCTGGTTGCATGAGTGTACAGTGAAGTATTCATTAATGTTTGGGAAGTGCTCTGACTCTGTAATGAGGTACATCATAGAAAAGTCCATGAGGAATTTAGAAGTCTGCCTTCAGAAGAGAGTGCTATAAGTATAGAATAGGGGCCACCAAGGGGATTCAACCAAGTATTGAATAGCTGCTTGTGTGGCAGGGCTCTGGAGAAAAGTAATATATGATCAGATAATTATTGAAAGACTGTATTATAAGGCACAAATGCACAAGAAAGGTAACTTAAAAGTTGAACAGGCAGCCTTAATTCAGACATTTTCTAACTCTGACTGCTTGACTTCACAGCCTCTTAACATAATTTCTATGAGTAATTTCAAACTACAAGCGGCATGCTGAATTATGGGCAACTCACTTTCAAAATAAATAATGCTATCTAATTTTAACCATAGTCACTGTATACACCCTAGGAATGTACTGATTTGACAATGGGTGGGAGTGATAGAGTAGTGACAAAATTCAATTTTGGTTTTGGTCTAACAGTCAAGATAACATTTTTTCTAAGCTATACTGCAAGAAAAGAAAGAACAAAGAAAAGATTAAGAACTTGGAAAAATGTACTAGAAATCATGGCATTCTTACCGTATAGTTTACTATCAATTCCTATAAAAATGCCTCGCCCACCTGTAAAAACCGTACATGTCTTAACTAGGAAATGACTTGAGCCTTCTTGCTTACATTCTTATTTTAGGACCAGACCCAAATATCCAAGTTCAAAACTACAATCCTGGAAGCCCCTTGGTAGCTGCCATGTAACCCAAGAGGTACATGAAGTCTGTTGGCACTTCAGTTTTCAGTAATGGTTGCCAAATGCCCAAATTTCAGCTTCTGTTCATGCCCCAAAACCCCTAAGTCTTGATCTGTGTTAAACAACTTGGTACCTAGATCAGGCCTTAGTAAGATCCTTTGACATTCCTCTACTAATTTTTCATAAAGGAAACAATCTGGTGGCTGTTTTTTGAAAATACTCAGCATAGTAGATTGGGTAGCACACAAAATGCATCAGTGGCTGATTCTCTCTCTCAAGTCAAAAGGGAAGGAAGAGAAGGCACAGCTGACCCCTTATTACATAGCCTAGATATTAGATCCCTTACAGGCTCGGCAGTGCTACGCTTAGTAGCACCACTGCTGAAAGAGACTTGGGGGTCATGATTGACAACAAGATGAAAATGAGCTACCAATGCGATGTTGCAGCTGGTAAAGCAAGCCAAACTCTGGTTTGCATCCACAGATGCTTCTCAAGTCAATCTCAGGATGTCATCCTCCAACTGTATTCAGCCTTGGTGAGGCCGCAGCTGGAGTACTGCATCCAATTCTGGGCTCCACAATTCAAGAAGGATGTGGAGAAGCTTGAGAGAGTCCATAGGAGAGCCACGCGTATGATCAGAGGGCAAGAGAATGGGCCTTATGATGACAGGCTGAGAGCCATGGGACTTCAGCCAGGAAAAGCACAGGCTCGGGGGGGCCTGGTGGCTGCTTATAAGTACATAAGGGGTGTACATCAGGACCTGGCAGAACGTCTGTTCACCAGAGTGCCCCAAGAAAAAACAAGGACTAACAGTCATAAACTCCTCCAAGGCCATTTTAGGCTGGACATAAGAAAAAAATTTCTTTACTGTCCAAGACCCCAAGACCTGGAATAGGCTCCCTCTAGAAATTGTGCAGGCACCTACTCTGGACTCATTCAAGAAACACTTGGATGCTTATCTTGCTGGGATCCTTTGACTCTAGCTGACTTCCTGCTGCTGGGGCAAGGGGCTGGACTTGATCATCTTTGAGGTCCCTTCCAGCCCTAAAGTCTGTGAAACCTATGATGGTATCAACTCTGGAAAACGTAATATTAATATGCTGAAAAGACTAATATAGACATCTCTCATTATATTCAATTAAGCCTGTAATTTATTACAAACTTTATAGAACACTCTGTAGTTTGGGAGGGGAAACTAATTCCAGGATATCTGTTTGCTACCTGAACTTAATGAATGGACAATAGGATTAAATACTAGAGGTGTGTGAAGCAGGCAATATTCAGTTCAGATCCAGATTTGGCCCGATTTGGGGGGCAGAGATTTGATTTGCTGATTTGGATCACTGTCCTAATTTGGTTTGGCTGAATCTGATTCAGATTTGGAGAATCAGCAATTCAACCATAGACACAACTTCATATGTTTGATGGCAGCCCGGCCTGATGGTTTGAGCTGGATGGTTCAGGCTGATTGGTGGAGGCATTTCCCTTCCCCATCAATCAGGAGAAGGCAGGAGGAAGACTTTCCCTACTGTGACCTAGGGGCAAGGTGAAGAAGAGGACCTGAGGGGAAATAACCCCTCAGGCTTTCCCATTGGTCTGTTTCCAATCTGGGGGCAGAGCCTCCAGAAGGGATAAAAGCCCGTATGCCCAGCTCACATGCAGCTTCAACAAGGGATGATGAAGATGGAGCTGCAAAACAGCTTGTAGAACTGACCAGCAGGGTAGAGCAGGTGCCTGATAAGGGCCCGAAGATGCCTTCACCGAGCGGGAAGTAGCAGGAGGCCGAATGGAGCCGTTTTATATTAGATTGCACAATGAAACCTGTAAATAGTTAAGCATCACTGGGTGTCCCTTGTCTCTGCTCTGCTCTGTAGGGAAAGGAGGTCAGCTGGCCTGAAGCTAGGCAGTTATCCTCCCACAGCATACACACACACACCAACATCCCTTTAATTCAAGAGGGGGTACCAGCCGTGTACCACCCGGGCTACCTAATACTGAATTACTTTGGACTGTGCCATTGCTGGTGCCACAGAAAGGGGGCTGTTCATATAAGGATACCAGAAGTCACCCATCACATGAATGAGTAGATGGATGTCCTCATCCTCATCATAGCCTGGAAACAATCAAAGTCTGTTGTCACATTACAAATACTCTGTTTTGAAGAAAGTATGTGTAGTCCCATAGGTCATGGGTTTTTCCCTTCCAGTCCTTCAGCTTGAAGCTAATATGCATGAAAACAGCATGAAGACAGCTAAACTAATTGCCTCTAACACTGACTTGATTTAAGAGAGAATTGTTTTTTTTTTCCCTGACATCTTGCAGAATTTCTTTTCAAGGCCCTAAGGAGAACTGTATTAATGAAAGCACCTCTGTAAGTCCTGATCCCTGTGCTTGTCTTTTGCTCTGTTTTTGCCAGGAATGCTGCAACAACGGAAATCTTGAGATCTCATTCTTCATTGAAGACCAAATCCTGCTAATTGGAATCCTATATAGCAGCAACCTAGAAGACTCTCAAGGTAATATGGTATATCGACTGGCTGGGCAAGAGAGATGAATGTTGGCCAATTCTGCAGTCTGGTCAAACAAGATGATATCTATTTTATACCTGCATTTCACTTGTAAATAGTCACTCTTGGAGTATGATGTAGTCCTTTGCAGTTTTTTGTTTGGTTGCTTTTGCTCTTCAAGGGGATTTCTACTGAACATGTGAAAAAGGGTAACAAATCCAGTGCAAAATACAGTATTTTTAGCAGGATTTCGGTGTTCAGAAATATATCCTGGATTGTTGTCACATACCACCACGGTAATATAGAAATGAACTTGAAGTAGCACAAGAAATTCCTTTGAAGAAATGGTGCCCCTAATTGTAGTTATATATTATTCCTATCTGCCTAATGAAGTTAATTCTGTAAGGAAGTTCAAGCCCTTGAGTGACTGTAAATAATACTATAAATCTTTTTAATAGGCTGTCTTTTATTTTTATAAGTTGTCATTGTAATTAATTTGCATATACATAAACCTCCACAGCATTGGATATATATTCAAGAGGGAAGGAACGAGTTAATAGGACTGGGACCATATAGTTTATTCATTATTTTTTGCCCATAAAATACTGTTTTCAGTAAAATCACTGCTTTCAAACTAATCATTTGGACTGGTCCTATCAAAAATTCTCTCTTGTGTAAGCCAAAAGAAACTAAAACATGCCCATATTCTTCCATATGACATGCTCATGTACCAGAATTTCAGAATATTTTTAGAAGAGCTTGAGATCTGAGATACATTCCTGGGTCAGTTGAAATGAAACTCACATGAACTTAAATGGGATAAGTTTTCACCCTTCATCTTTTATTTCCTGAGGAAGTGTGTTGATTGGAATTCAGTTCACTGCCCTATCTAAAGAAAGTGTCAAGTACAGTATCTCCCTCTACTAAATTATGAAGACAAAAGAATACAAGAGGAATTGTAGGGAAGGACTGCCTAGATTTCTCTCACATTCACCATTTGTAGAACCTCAGCTTCACAGGTATGCAATTTTCTAAACTGCAATCATCTATGCAATAGAAGATTGAAGGAGCTGAAATTATAGAAGTGAAAGCATCTCCATGATGGTTTCAGTAGTGCTGTTATACTGTTTGCCTTTTAGCAATAAAATCAAAATGATACATTTTTAGCATAATAGAAAGTGAGCATAACCCTCATTTTGTTTTGTCTTCCCCCTAACGGTCAACTTTTCCCCCATTTCAGCATCTTGTTTACACAAAAGACATGCTGCCATCATGGATTTGAACATATGACTGAACAAGGAGCAATGGTCTCAAGTTGCAGCAAGCGAAGTTTAGGTTGCATATTAGGAATAATTTTCTCTTTAGGAGAGTAGTAAAACACTGGAACAGAGAGGTGGTGGAAGCTCCATCCTTGGAGGTTTTCAAAACCTGGCTAGACAAAGCTGTGGCTGAGACAATGTAGTTGGGGATGGTCCTGCTTTGAGCAAGGGGTTGGACTAGACAACCTCCTAAGGTCCCTTTCAACCGTAACTTTCTTTGATTCCACTCTTTCTTTTTTAATTTACCCATGCAAAATATTTCTTCTAGGCTGTATTTTTGTTTTCACAATTTAAATAGTAGCTAATAAAAATAAAAATGAACTAGTTTACAATATACAAATATTCCTAGATTCCAGAATACTTTTCTTTCAAAAGGGTTATTTTAATTAGGCTACTGTTAATACAGTGCTGACTGAGAATGGGAAAGATAGCTCTTAGGACCTGATATGGGAAATAAAGCTATGTGTCTCTAGTTCTCTATAAAGCAATCCCAATATGGTTCCCAGTGAGCAAATATTCCATCATAAAAAACACCATAGTTAGTACTTGCAATGATAGGCTCAAGAGAGGCACCCAGGACTGGTGAACTCAGCCCCTCATCTATGTACTGACTAATGCTCTAGGTAGAGTAGTATACTGACACCAGTAAAATTGCACTGCTGTAAGCCATATGTCCTGTTCATCATTTTGTAAACTAGCAAAGGAGTTAAATTTCCAATGGCATAAATCAACACTACATTCATTTAGAATATGCAAGGCTTTTCACAGTAGGTATACTTCAGTATAGCCCAGGCTCCAAAACCCCTGTGACAGCAACTACCATTTCCACCACTTACATTTTTCTGATTTTTCATAACAATTGGCTGCTCTTGCTTCAATTTAATTTAATTCAAAGACAGAACTCTGAACTCCAACATCGGCAGTCTTAGGCACTAAAGTAGAAAGCAGAAAATCATAATTAGGAACGTCTAAGCCATAAGCTATTTTCAGCCAGATCTTCCTTTTAATCAAAAACATTTTCTGTACCAAAAAGGAAAGACAGCAAGCTTTTAATCAGCACACAGAGGGTGAATGGCATAATGGGAGATGGGGGAAAAAACAAATAACACCTCTCACTAAACTTCATCCTTATGGTAAAGTTTTGAACAATAAGACTACTGATAAGTGCATAGAAAGGAAGTAAAAGTCCATACATTGCTGCTTTCCCAGGAGAAACCACATTAAGGATTTTTCTTCCAGAGCAAAAATGGCCACTCCAAGAGAAAAACAACCTGGGAACAACCAGAGTTAAATTACTAGCATGAAACTTTTTTTGGTAGGGGGAGAGTGAATGTCTGTACAACTTACCCTTCTGAGAGAAGCCACAGCTCAGTCCTCCAGCATCCCAGGTTGCTTGCTCCTGTGTCTCGCCCCCCCACCCCATCCCAAGAGACAGTGTATTGCTCTGACTAGACTCTGCTGCTCCACCCTTCACGATCACACATTGTGCTGCAGGGACACAGGCTGATTCTGAGCAGTCTGGGGCAGCCAATCAGGGTTTCCCTGCCATCTGACAACAAGCAGACTGAAGGAGCCAGCAGTGTGTGCTGCGATGTGCGCATGCTTCCCCTCCACACACTCCCCCACAAGCTGTACAGCCTCAGGAAACAAAGATGGTAAGTAGGTCATATATATATAAAATAAGAGACAAAGCAGCAAC
This sequence comes from Crocodylus siamensis, assembly GCF_052110815.1. Lineage (NCBI taxonomy): Eukaryota > Metazoa > Chordata > Crocodylia > Crocodylidae > Crocodylus > Crocodylus siamensis. The sequence goes on along the minus strand of NC_143395.1, from coordinate 33,242,608 downwards.
TCTGGAAAAGACCTAGAGCCAAATGCACAAAGGGACATAGGCAAAATGCTGTGCATCACCACTTTTCTCTTAGGCTAGGGACAACATTACACATAAACCAGTATAAGCGACTGGAAATCAGTTGAACTCTGAAACACAACAGAAGTTCAGTGCACACAAACCACTTTCAAAATGGCCCAAACTGGTTTAAGATAAAACTGGATGGATGTAATATCAGGCTTAATTGATTTAAGTTAAAACAGTTTACAGGTTTCCCTTGCATTATGCTGTACATATGTCCCTGGTAAATGGCGCATAACGCATAAAGGGAACCCACTTTACAATTTAACAAATAGTAATATGTTCTAAGACCTCCACTGTACTGACCCCCAGACCCATTTCTACCACTTTTACAAGACAATTTTGCATTTTCACAGAGCTGCCTGTTGCAAATTAGCTTCTTTTCTACCTTGCAACAGCAGATAGTACACACACAAGTCAAGGACACTATCATATTGGGGATGGCAACTAGAGAAACATGTCGCAGACAATGAGTGAGGAGCACAGATCCACATAGAGACAATATTTTGGTGCGCTTCACTCCCACAATGCACTGCACAAAGCAGCTGACTGTGGGCTTCCACCACACTGATCGCATAAGTGTGAATTTACCTTGCATATAACAAATTTTTGGTATAAAAAGGTAATCACATAAGAGCGAATTCACACATACAGAACCCGCATAAAGTGAGGGAAACCTGTATTGAACTTCTGCCCCTGATCCCTTCCAGATTCAAGTTAACTCATGGTTCCCCAGCATCCAGGATGCTTTGCACCTCCCCCACAAACCTTCCCTTTGCAGGGTAGATGGGGTGGGTGGGCTAGCCTTGGCCCAAGCTTTCTGCTGCAGCTGACCAGGGAGACATGCTTTAGCATTCCCTGCATCTGGCATGAGCTATTGCAGGCATGTGGCTGCATTTCTGGAATCAAAAGAGAATATCTGTTAACTTATCAGTTCAATCTATGCAGTTTAGATGAACCTGCAGGGAGTGAATTGATTCAGTCTTGGGCTTTTTGACTGTCTGTACTTAGCCTTATACATCAAGCTCCTGAAGGGAACTCAGTTAAGCACCTCAGTTTCTTATAAAATGCACAGGGGATCTTAGCTGTTAAGATGAGATTCACAACCAGCATGCCCAGCAAGGTAATTGCTAAGCTAGCCTAAAAGAAGAGAGGTGTCTGAAAACCTACCATTCTCCTGGATGCCTCCCACTGCCCAGCCCCCACTCCCAGTGAAACTCCATGGCTTGTGTTATGTATGGAGGGGAGGGAACCAGCCTTGGCACTGATTCATAGCGGGCATCAGAATGACAGCTTCCATGGAGCCTGTGCCATTGCTGCACCCCACAGTGGAGGAGCTAGTCAAGGCAGGAGCAGCCCATGCCACTGTAGCCATCACCGCATCCTGCATGAGGAGGTAAGAGCCACCCCCCGCCCCTGCCATTACTGTACACTGCTCTGGGCACCAAAATGGAAAGTTATGCTTCTATTTCTGGCCATAAAGTCTCTGAAAATGTCATAAAGTCAGGCTCCAAGTTCATTTCTACTCCCCTAACTCCAACATAATATTGTCGCTCAGATGAGCTGAACAGCACGCTCTTTGAGGACGTCAAAAGGATGAATGGAAAATATTACAGTATACCTGTAGGATTTAGGGGAAGAAAATAAAATAAATTTCGCCTAGAGATTTCAAAATCCTTATTAACAGCTTTGCACCACAACAAATCAGTGGCTCTGGTTGTAATTGCTCATTATTGCTGAGATGGATAATCTAAAACTGAAGAGCTTTCCATGTTGATCTTAAACATACCTAACATCTAACAAGAACCTGGCAATTGTATCCAAAGTTTGGATGTGTTGATGCCACGACAGCTCAGCTGAAAGGGAACTACTTATTTGATTTCCATAAAGGCTTGGATCTGTTTCACTAGGCTCAGAGGACACTTCTCAAAAGTATATTAAAAACAATCAACCTTCTCTGTTACAATATTTGAGGTTTCAGCCACAAGGTGCCATGTAATTTCATAGTTTACAAGAAAAACTGATCTCATTTGGGGAAAGAAAGAAAGCCCTTGGCTTAAAAAGCTTGGTTACACCTTCAATAAGTGATTTCTTCCTTTATGAGAGTGAGTGGGTCACTCATGCCTGACAAACTAATTGCTTTAAGAAACATGTTTGCAGAGAGAAGTGCTGAAAACGGTTTCAGAACTCAGCCCAATGTATTCCTTATGATTATTAGAGCTGGCTGAAACTTGGAATTTGAGTTAATTGGAAATTCAGCATTTCAAAATTTCCTTTCAACCTAAATCATGGTAAAAATGTACTTTTCTGTAAGAAAAAAAATAAGAAAAGCACCATTTTGGGAACATCAACACGCTTCTCTTCAGCATTATCATTTAACCTTAGTAATATAGGTTACATTAGACTATAAAAAGCAAAGGAAAGTGTTGTGACCTTATCAATAACTTTTTTTATACTTTTTCATTTAAAAGAGATGAAAACGTTACATAACTTTGAAATTTTAATTCTGTGGACTCAGCTTTTCTGATGAAAAAAGTCAGTCGTATGTGATGACCATTAAATGCTGAGTCTTCCAAGCTGAGTCTCACAGATGTGGCAATGCCAAGCACTCCCAAACCTGAAAGTTAGCACTCAGCTGTGGGAAGGGAAATCATAATCCTTAACCTGCTTTGAATGAGGAGGTAGGTGTCTAAGAATGAGATTCAAAATGTTCAGCATGGTGAGCCCCTGCTCACTGCCTATGCCAACCTACAGGAAATATTGAAGAGGGGGCACATTTGGTGGTTCCTCCCTTTTGCATGATAAGGAACGAGGAAGTGGGAGACCTAGGTTCCACGCCTTCCCCACTTGGAGGGAATGCAAAACCATCGTTCCTACTTCTTGGGAAGGAGCTGGGCTGGGCTGGGCTGAGCTGAGGACCGTTTCTAATAAATCTTGATCACTGTAAAGAAAGGAAGTCAAGGGGAAAGAGGAAGCCTGATTCTGTTATCTGAGTGATATAGGGGGTCCTGCTCACTGGGCTGTTGAGGGGCCTTCAACCACCTGTGTATTGAAAGAGGAAATCTGTATGCCTTATTTCTACTCCCTTGGTCTGATACACAGGCAGATCCTCCATCTGATCTCAGAAACAGATTTGGAAGGGCCATCAAGGGCTATCTACTTCCATTCCACATAAACACACAATTTATTGTTCCTAAATTATCAAACACAAATAGTTAAATAATCTCTGCAAATGATTCAGTCTGAAAAACAGTAATGGGATGATAATACATTGTGGTAATTGTGCTTGTGAGCTGCCCTCCCCCAGGGCCTCTGCAGCCCCAGCAGGCAGCACCCAGTATGGCAGGGCAGTGTGGGGCTGGGCAGGGAAGCTCCTTGCTGCTGTGATCTCTGAGCCACCGTGGCAGAGCATCCCTTGCCTGCATGGCAGCAGTGAGGGGCACAACCCCACGCCCCTGCCCTCACTGCTGCTGGGTGAGCAGGGGACACCTCACCAATGCAACAAGAGATTTGCAGCAGCAGGGAGTTTCCCTGCCCGGCCCTACTCTGCCCTGCTGTGCCAGGTCCTGCCCATTGGATTGTGGAAGCCTCGGGGAAGGACAGCAGAGCAGGGAGCCCAAGCCCACAGCAGATAGCCCACCCCCGCCCCTGCTGCTCACACAGGTATGGGGGTACGTGTCTCCCCTACCCCGCCAGTAGTGCAATGATGGGAATCCAGCCCCACCACCTGTCCCCAAGTTGCCTGTGGCCCCATCCCACTCCACACCGGGGCCCTGCAACGGCACATTCTGGGCCTGGGCCCCAAGCCCTACAGACTGCCTGGCTGTGCCCAGCCCTCCCAACTCCCTCCCTATGCAGGGCCTTATTCCTGCCTCCACTTACCTGCAGGAGCTGCTCTCCAGGTTGCCTGGCAGCCATGTACATACACATGCCATGGCATCCCCTGCCTGATGGCCATCCTCTCACTCCACCCGGCCCCCTGCAGGCTGGAACTCTGCCAGCCTGCAGAGCTCTTTGCAAAACTGCAAAATCTGCATGTTTCTCTATTAAAATGAGAAATCCATGTTTTTCCTGGGTAAAAGGGGAAATCCATGTTTTTCTATGTTTTCTCACAGGAAATGGAAAACCCAGATCCCTGCTTATAACTGGGCTTCTGAGGATCTTGACACTTGTATATTCAGTATTTTTGTGATGCAATAAAAATACCATCTCAGTTTTTTAAGTGCAGTTTTTATCTTATTTTTAGTGCAATAAAATCTTTTGAGACCTGTCCTTGGTTATTTGATTCTCCTGTGTAATTTTCTACAAGCAACAGAAGTTCAAGGTCTTCAATCTATAACTTTTAAATTATTTCAAAGGAAACAAGTTGTTTTTCCTAAAATGGTACCTAATGTGGCATCCACTTACATGTAGGGTGATTCATGATCAGAACAGTACAGAAATTCAATATTCTAAATTTGAGCTGTGCTTGTGAGCTAAGGGTTTAGTGGAAACAAATGACAAATGATCAAATTAAATGAGTTGGCAAGGAATGAGAACATGCTATGGAACAGTAGATGCAGGTAACTACTTGTATGCCCACACATCTTCTGGTAACTGAAAGCTAAGCCAAGTGGAACAGTATTATTTGACAAAATTGTGTATATAGTATAACTAGTGTAATAGTGTAACTATTACTCGACAAACTTGTCCAGCTCTGCTGGTCTGTGGGCCCAATTTGGACCAGCCTCAGAGCCAGCAGACAGGACTGGTGCAATAGGGCACTGCATGCAGTGCATGCCCTGTATTAGACCCCTATGCAGCATACAGTGCACATGCCAAGTTCCGCACAGCAACTCTGGTGTGGGGCTTGAGCTACATGTGGGGCATGGGGCTGGCACAGGGTGCGCACTGCATGATGCCTGCTGCATGTGGTGCCTGCACCAGACTAGTCTTGTGCACTAGTTCCAACACAGTGACAGTCTGTGGGCTGAATCCAGACTGGCCCTGGAGCCAGTGCCCTGGACTAGACCCCACGGAACCAGGCACTGGGTACAGCCCCATTTGCTGTAGATAGCATGCACAGCTCCAAGTGTCTCACATGGTGTACAGGGTCAATCTGAAACCCATAGGCCAGATCAAATGGCTCCATAGACTGCATCTTTGACACCCCGACCTACCACAATGAACCATAGAATCATAGAAGTAGGGTGGGAAGGGACCTTGTAGATCTTCAAGTCCAACCCCCCGCCTGGGCAGGAGAAAAAACTGGGCCCAAATGATTCCAGCCAGGTAGGCATCAAGCCTCCTCTTAAAGACCCCCAGGGTAGGAGCCAGCACCACTTACCTGGGAAGTTGGTTCCAGATCCTAGCCGTCCTGACTGTGAAGTAGTTCTTATTGATGTCTAATCTAAACCTACTCTCCAACAACTTATGGCCGTTATTCCTTGTTATGCCAGGGAGCGCTAGGGGAAACAAGGTCTCTCCCAAACCCTTCTGGTCCCCCCTTGTGAAGGCTTAGCAAGTTCAGGTCCTGCAGTCTCTCATTGTAGGGTCTGCCCTGCTGTCCCTGGATCATTCGGGTGACCCTTCTCTGGACCCTCTCAATGTTGTCCACATCCCTCCTGAAGCGGGGCACACAGAACTGGACACAGTACTCAGCTATGGCCTGACCAGTGTCACATAGAGTGGGAGGTTCACCTCTTTGTCCCTGCTAGAGATGCACCTGTGGATGCACAACAAGGTCCGGTTAGCCCTGCCAACCGTGACCTCGCATTGTCAGCTCATGTTCATCTTGGAGTCAATAATGACTCCAAGATCCCTTTCTGCCTCTGTGCTCTCAAGAAGGGAGTTTCCCATTTTATAAGTGTGCTGCGGCACCCTGCACTTGTCAGTATTGAAGCACATCCTGTTTTGCTAGCCCACCCCTGTAACCTATCCAAGTCTTGCTGCAGTCTTTCCCTCCCTACTACAGTGCTCACCTCACCCTAAATTTTGGTATCATCAGCAAATTTAAACAGGGTGCTGCTTTTCACCCCATCATCCAAATCGCTGATAAAGAGATTGAATAGCGCGGGCCCAAGGACCGAGCCCTGGGGGACTCCACTGCCCGCTTCTCCCCGGGTCGAATATGACCCATCCACCACCACCCTCTGAGTGCAACCCTTCAGCCAATCTGCAATCCATCTGACTGTGTAGGCATCAATGCCACAGTTGCCCAATTTTTTAATGAGGATGGGGTGGGAGACGGTGTCAAAGGCCTTGCTGAAGTCCAGAAAGACTACATCCACGGCAACACCTGCATCTGATGCTTTTGTGACCTGTTCGTAAAAGGCAATTAGGTTGGTTTGACATGACCTGCCCCTAATGAAACCGTGCTGGTTGCCCTTGAGCATCATCCCTGAAGCCAGCCCATCGTAGATGTGCTCCATGATGATCTTCTCAAAGAGTTTTCCTAGGATTGAGGTAAGACTGACAGGCCTATAGTTGCCCGGGTCCTCCCTCCTCCCTTTTTTAAAGATGGGGACCACGTTGGCTATCTTCCAATCATCTGGCACCTGGCCCGAGCACCACGAGTGCTCATAAAGCCGTGCCAAGGGCCCTGCAATAACCCCTTCTAGCTCCCTCAACACCATGGGGTGGAGAGCATCTGGACCCGCTGATTTGAACTCGTCCAGCACCTCCAGAAGCTAACTCGGTCCTCCCCAACCTGAGGTCTGCAGGCGTTCCCCTCAAGTCTGTCTTGCATCATGGTGGGGAAGTCCCAGTCCCTGCACAAGAAAACGGAGGTGAAGAATTGGTTAACGAGGTCTGCTTTCTCCTCTGGCGCAACCACCAGATTTCCCAGAGGATCTTGCAGGGGCCCCACATTTCCCGGTGCTTTCTTCATCTTCCCTATATATTTGAAAAAGGACTTTTTGTTATCTTTGATTTTGGACACAAGTCCTAGCTCTACGTCCCCCTTAGCTTTCCTGACAGCCCCCCTATAGGCCCGAGCAGAGGAGGTATACACCTCTTTGGAGATAGCACCCCCCTTCCACCAGTTGTACACCACCTTTTTGGCAATCAGGCATTCCTGTACACCTTTGGTGAGCCAGGGAGACTTTCGGGCACTCCTGCCCCCCTTGCTTCTGTTGGGATGGTCACCCTTTGGGCCCTGAGTATCGTCTCCTTAAGAAACAACCACTCATTTTGGGCACTGAGCTCCCCTGCTCTTGAGAACCCCAGCACAAATCCTACTAATCTCCTCAACTCATTGAAGTTGGCCCTTTTGAAGTCTAGGGCTACCGCCTTGCTGCAGGCCCTTGACACCCTGCGCTGGATGAATTCCAGCAAGCGATGATCGCTATCACCTAGGTGGTCAAGGACCTGGAGGCCCCTTACCAGGTCATCGCCTGTGGCCAGGACCAGGTCCAACAGGGCATTTCCTCCGGTGGGACTGTGCACCTCCTGAATTAAGTGGAGGTCCTGTATCTCGGCCAGGAACCTCCTGGAACGGTCTGACCTGGCTGACTGCTCCTCCCAGCAGATGTCCAGGTAATTTAAATCACCCATGACAACTACATCCCTTGCCTTAAATGCCTCTGCAAGCTGGCCAGAAAATTCCTAGTCCAGCGCCTCCCCTTGGTTGGTGGGTCTGTAGTAGACCCCCACCGTTAGATCCCTCTCCCCACAGCCCCCCTTGTATCTTGACCCAGAGCACTTCAGCTTGCCCCTCCTCTGACCCCATTTTGCTGGCAGAGGATGTGTATTGCTCCTTGACAGAGTGCCACACTCCCACCTTTCCTTCCTTCTCTATCTTGCCTGTAAAGCCTATAGCCCCTAATGCTAACTGCCCAGTCATGGGATAAATCCCACCAAGTTTCTGTAAGCAATGTAGATGCAGGGACCTGAACTGTCACCACATAATGGCTTTCTTTCACATGGCATCAGCTATCAACTTCCAGATCTATAAGCTACTGTCTGGTATCATTGCTCAATGTGTGGATTCCATCTATTGCATCTGGGCATTTGTAAAGATTACAGCTTTTGATTAAGTGCTGTGCTCTTTGCTGGACACCGCATTCACACTGGGGGTTGTCCAAGAAGTTCTTTTTGTGAAGTGTTGCTTTGAAGTGTTTGTATCCAGAACTCAATCTTTTCAGCTTGGCCCACACTTGTTTGTCAAAGTGGTGCCTAATGTGCGACTCATTTGGTGGTATGAAATGCTGTAGGAATAGGTCTGACCTTTCCCAGTGTTTGGCCTACTCCACTGCTGCCCATAGGTTTGGTTAAGCATCTGCAATCTCTTCCAGGAGTTTGTGGGCTTAATGTATAAACAGTTTGTGACTTTTAAGCCTCTTTAGTCTCAATCTGTTCAGGTCCTCAGTTAATAGTTGATGGAGCAGGTGATTTTCATCATCTCTTGCCTCTACTGCCAGTAATGGTGTTAGGATCCATCTTGTATCATTTGGTCTAATGCCCTAGAGTATAGAGAGTACATCTGTAAGTTGTGCAGCCTGTTATAAATCTCAGCATACTGTTAAGTACAGTGTCAAGCTTTTAGTGTGACAACTTCCTCACCATCTAGGTGTGCAATATTTGGTTTTGAGCACTTTGAAGTTGATACCCCATGTGTAGCAGTTGTTCCATAGCAAAACCTCATCCTTGTTAATGTGCATCATTTTTTCATACCTATATTATATATTAAATAAAAAGATAACCCTTAATCATTTATATTTAATGCATTTCCAAGTGTCTAATTGGCCCCATGGGAAATTAAGTGAAGAGAAATACACGGTACTTGCAAAAATCTTCCTCCCCATCCAAAAAGCACACTAAAGAACCCATAACACTTTTTCCCCTGGGAATATCATTTTGTATTAATCTCCATGAAATAAATCTCACAGTAGTGACCCCATAAATGTCTGTAATGCAGATAACAAATAAAGATATAAGTAATTTAGTTTATTTTGAAAATATGACATTTGAAAAAATATGTGATTTTGGAAATATAAACTTATATTACTGAAATATCAACCAGATGCAAACATCTTGAATGTAAGTTCCTTGTTTATCTGCTTTTCCTAAGTCTGGACAAGGATATTTATACAGCGCTACATTCATACAAAAGCACTCATAACACTAAATACGGGAGTTCTCATAACACTGCCTGGCATATGTTGGACAGACCTAAAGAAAACAAGCCAACATGAGAGCTAGATTTCCTTCCCACCTCACTACAGATTAGGAGATAAGAGAAGGAGAGCAGAAATATTGCATAAAAACAAGCAACAGAATCCACAGGTTAACTAAAATAGAACTGCCGGTATGTCTGCCTTGACATGTCATCTCAATAGTTGACAACGCTGCCTCTTCATGGCTCAGCATAATTACACATTGATGTGCATCATGACACAAGCATAGCAGCGTGAAGTCAGGACACTGTGTCTGGATTATTTGCTCATCTGCATTTGGTAATGAAGTTATCTTCCAACCCTTCAAGGTTGAGTAGGACTTACCTAGTAATGTATTTGATTACCATTCATTTAAATAAGGATAACATTCTTCTTTACAGCATAACTTGACACAGACTTTTGCACTCAATAATCCTTTAAACATTTGAGGGTACCGTATATCAGTAATCATGTAGGCATTTAATAATGACACATTCTACCAAACAAGCTCTTTGTTAGATACCAGATTTCATTATTTTTAGTGGACGATAAAAATGAGTGTAATGAAACCTACAAACACTTAATTAAAGGTCACTTAAACTAGAGAGAGAGGCTTTAAGAAGACTTCAAACAGACATCCTCTTTCCTGGAAACTCTTTGAGGCATAGTCCTGCACATACACAATATTATGCATGTAATTAACACTGGAATTGTGCAAAAAATGATAAAGTAACTAAATTAACCAGCCTCTTTCATCAATTAATGTAAAAATAAATTTAAATATTCTGAAGTGCCCAAGTCCAAAACTGAGATCCTTAAAACTTCTACTCTGAAGGTGCTGAAACTCCATAGACACCTCTCGATGTGACATTAAATTTCTGCTTTATACAACAGCTCAATGGTTTAGACACTCAGCTAGGAGGTAATCCCATGTGTTTTATATTAACCAGTAACTGGATAGAATAGTCATTAGAATAGGAATGGGAACGGAGGTTTCTACTTTCCCAGGTGCGGGGCTAAACAGTCACACTCACACTTAGTTTTTCTCTGTTATCATGACTAAGAACTACAGGAAAAAATTTTAATTGTCCTATACAAAACAGAAGAGCTTCAAAAGGTTGAGTTTAGAGGCCTACGCTGTCCCAATTTCCCAAAATTAACTTTTATTCTAAATAGGGAGACATGGGCTTGAATCATGACATACAGGCAGAGGACAGAAACCTATGTTTCTTATATCCTTATTGAGGTCTTATGTAAAAATGATCACCACCATAATGAAAGGAAAACCTGATGTCTCTGTGGGACAGATGCTTAGTTCCGGCAAAGGCTTCAGGACTATGAATTCCAAGTACCTCCTTGTAATCAAGAAAAAGGTGCTCAGATAGTGAGACTTTTCAAGGGCTTACGACACATCTCTTCTCTTCCTATTGGCTACCTTACACAATGTGTTGTCTCTAGGGGTGTGCAAAGCAGGGAGTATTTAATATGGATTTGGCCCAGTTTGGAGGACAGTGATTCAATTAATTGATTTGGATCGCTGTCCTGATTCAATTTGGCTGAATATAAATCTAAAGATCCAATTCTGATTTGGAGAATCAGAGATTCAGCCATAGACACAACTTTATTTGTTTTGTCTACGTACCTCGAGGTACCAGGAATGGCTAGTGATTGCTGAGATGGTGAGGCAGATGGAGCGTCCCATGGAAGCATGGGGGGGATGGTACCCTGGGCACTTGGCACCAGATATGGAAGTGGACCACCAGAAATACTTCTGGTCCACTTCCAGATCTGCTGCTGAAAGCATGGGGGGCACCCTCCCACACACCCCGGTTCAGTGATTGGCCGCAGGGGGACAATGGGTGCCCCCCCCTAGACCCAGGAGGCACCAGTTGCTGAGCCAGGGGGCAGAAAGGTCCCCCGTGTGCTCCATGGCGGATCTGGAAGTGGACCAAAAGTACTTCGGATCCACTTCTGGGTCCACTGCCAAGCACGGGGAACCCACCAGTGGGATGCTGTATCCACCCCATCATCTCAGCGTTCATAAGCTGGTACTTCGAGGTACGTAGAAAAAACATATAAAGCTGTGTCTATGGCCAAATCATCAGATCTCTTGTGCAAGGCTCCATCTGTTTTATACTCAAGACAAGTTACAGAGAGACAGAAGCTCTGTGATGAATGCTGAAGCAAAGTCATGGAATTAAATATTAAACAAACTGGACTGTTCACAAACAAACTAAAGTTCATCTGGACTAAGTTTTCTGTTTTTTTCTGGCTACATTACTGTAGCTGAAAATTAAATCTGCAATTTCACAATTTTTCCCACGTACCACCCAGAGATGTCTTGTGTGTCCATAGAGGTCTGCGTACCAGGGTTTGGGAACCCTTGCTGTAGCTCATAGTGATGATGATACAAAGCTAGTGAATTCTGTTGTCATTAAGCAGTACCTTGGGGCTAGTAACATCTGTTGAGAAAAGCAAGCAAACTAAAACTTACTGTTTTTGAGCCTCAAATGTTTGGGGTTTTTTAGATTAGGGAGAGAAATGGTGTGTTCCTGGGAATAAATGATGAGTCAAATGTATAATTAACGAGATGAGCATATCCCATTGTTTTGCCACAACAATTTTATCCTCTGGTGCAGAAAAAAAGCAAGGTCTACTCGAGTGAAAAGACGTTAGAAAAAAGTAACTGAATATTATTTCTCGACATTGCTTAAGGAAAAAGGGCATATTTTGGTAGCATACTGTAAAAAACATTACTTCATCTGGTTCATTTTTAACTCTTTAAATATTATACTGAAAAACTAATTAAAGACAAAACCATATATAAACAGGATAGCAGCTGACATCCTAAAAGACTTTTCATGAACGTTTCCTAGATTATATTAAATTTTTACTCTTCCTATTTAATTGTTTGGCAAAGCCAGTTACTTCAGAAGTACATTAATCACACTGCAGCTTTTAAAACTCTGCTGAACTTACAACAATTGCTACCTATGTTGAACAAAACCATTAAGGAACTTTTCAGTTTCGAGGTGCATGGTACCTAGGGTTTGGTCAGCGTATAGGGGTAATGAGTAATTAGGAGATGAGTAATATACATATAGGAGATGAGTAATTAAATTGACTTTAACAGTAACTTTTATCCCAAAATACAAAACTTCTGGTGAGGTCTCTGAAAGGATTTCTACTGGCAAGAATGAGGATTTCATGGCTAATAAACCCAACAGTCCAGGTCATGATTCCTGCCTGCAGTATACCCTAATTCTGCTCTGCCACAAGTGTCCTTTTCTAAAATGTAGTTAGAAGAGAAACACAAGTGCTTGTAGCCATGGTCAAAAGTGAGATCTCCTGGTAGTGTATTCATAGTATTTTAACACATGGCAGCAAGCCAGGTGTTGACAACAGGCAGAAAATGGGATTAAAAGGTGAGAATGAGATCATTTTTTAGGGGTGGGGAAAGGGAGGCTGAAGAAATTATATGAGAATGGGAGGGGGGCAGTCCCCAACACTGTCCTCAGTACCTCTGTGCAATTTATTTTCGATGCAAAGTAGGGATGTGAAAGGTTAAATGGTTAAACAGTTAAATGGTAAATATATTTACAACATCAATGCATTACAGTTAATATTTAGCACTGGACACAGTCTGGTGGGGAAGGAAGCAGCGTTGTGCTCCAGGAAGGCAGCTAGTCACAGCATGCAGCTCCATCTCCACCTTCCTCTTCCTGCAGCGCGCTACAGATTAAAGATGGAGCAGTCAAAAAGAAGCCAGGGAAGGAACTCCAAGCTATGTACTTTTCTTGGAACAGGGCAGGGGGTGCCCAGCTCCATACTGTGGAAAGATCTGCGGAAGATTGTGAGGGCACGGGGGACCTGCCCCACATATGAATGGGGCAGTGCAAAGCACACGCACGCACACATACACAGGTGCTAGGTATGTGTTGTCAGTTAACTGAGTAACTGATATCATTATAGGAGTTTAAACAGGTAATTATTTAAACCAACAGTTCCCAAATGGGGTCACAATATCAGTAGATGGGGTCACGATAAACATACCCCCTGAGGGGTATCCACAGCAGGGTGCAGATCTGGAGCCGGGTCGAACCAGCTCCGGGTAGGAGCTGCCTCTACGGCCCAGCAACTGGAACCCGTTGTGGGAGGGAGTGTTACACCACCGTAGCTGCCAAGGTGAGGCATGGCAGCAGCAGCATTATGGAGTTGTGCCTATGCTGCTGCTGGGTGAGCAGGGGACACATTAGCTTGGCATTCATGGTGGCATGATGCGGTGCAGTGTGGCACTCCCTTGCTCCTATGCTGACCACTAGGCCATTGAGCCCCCTGGGGGAAGGCATCAGAGTGGGGAGCCCTAAGCCTGTAGCAGGCAGCCTGATTCCTCCCCCCACACAGGCTCTGTGCCAGGAGTGCTGCCCTTGAAGGAGGGGACAGGACTTGGGGGGTGGGGGGCATAAAGCTGAGCTTTGCATTCCGCTCCAGTCACGGCAGCCGGGGTTTGGACACTGCTGGGGGGTAGGGGCAGGGGGCTATAGCCTCTGGCCCTGGGGCACCTGTGGGGGGAGAGGTGTGGGGAGGAAGTGAGGGGCATCTGGGGTTGTGGGGGGCTGCAGGTTGAGAGTGAGGGGCCATGCTGAGAAAATGGGGTCACGCTGAGGAAAAGTTTGGGAAGCACTGATTTAAATGATATTTACATCCCTAATGCAAAGTGACACCAAAATAAAGTTTTCACACAGGTTTTCTTAAGAAACATTTGGAATAGGGAGCTATTGAAGGCCCAGCTGCTAGTAACCAATTCCATCCATTATGTTATCTTCACCTTCTGTCTATTCCCTAAAAGTAACTAGCAAACATATAATGTATACTTTCGCCACTAAAATAAAGCTCTATTACTTCATAAACCTTACACTGACTTGTTTCATTGATTGATGATTTTATGTCATCAATCAGTATTATATGTTTTATGTCATCAATTTATGTTATATGGGGAGTTCATTCCCAGCTACTTGTATGAAGGTGATAGTCTGGCTCTTTTATATAAAACATATCAATGGGAGACAAAAGAATGTGCATGTATCGAGAAGAAATCAAGTCTGTATTTGGAAACATGGCCCATTTTATTTGAACTGAAAAGCATTCGTTACACAGTGCAAACAGTTCTTTGGTAAATTACTGATTACAATAAAAATAAGAAAGACTTTACTTAAGGTAACTTTTTAAAAAGTAAATAAATATGCACAATTAGCAACATATTACAGCAATATTCTCACAGTGGATACTGAGGAAATGGTCATCGAGCCACTGGCCACTGCTTCAGAAATGTTTAAATGGGTGCTGATTACACACACACTGAAATAAAAGTGAATTTAGACATTCCATAATTGCTTAGTATGTTTTCCTGTGGATGAAGCCCTGTTTTTCCTGAATGTTTTATTACCAGCTGTTTAGTGGAAGATAATTCAAGTTAACAGTTTTCTAAACGTATCTCAAATCTTAAGCCCCTCTTAATATATTGAATGAGTAAATACTGAATGGTGAACAGATACTCACTTTATTCTGAAGAGGGAAAAATCAGATACTTGGTACTATTATATAATATTTAAATGAACACTCTTTTGCCATGATTGAATCCTGAGCATGTTTAATTAAAATATAAACCAGGGATAAAAAATGGAAGTGGTAACCTATTGGATATATTACTGTCACTGGTTTATACAACCATACAGATACTTTAATCATGACACTGCTTTAGTTCACCAGCCTTACCTCTAGAGAATACCTGTTGTAGGGAACTGGAAGTTCCACCTTCATTGGGCTTGCAGGATGAGATATGTGGTATAGATTTTCATCAAAACCAAACTACCAGCATATCCAAAACAAACTGAAAGAGGAATGGCGAGCCCTACAGACCCTGATTACCAAAACAAGCTCGCCAAACACAATTTCTAAAAGTATTAAAATATAAGGTTACCCAAGTCAAAACTTTATGTAAAAGATCAATTCAAATATTCTTAAACACGTAAGTTGTAGTACCACATGTATCTCTAACATACACCTTTGCTTAACACACCACTCATATGTACATATCACTCTTACTATGCCATGACAAAAGTCTCTCTAGTAAGCTTGTAATATACACTGATATTGTCATAGTATGTAGATTATCAGATTATAAAACATTAAAGACTGTAATCATGGAAATTATGTGCCAAAATATTATAGTGGAACTTGCATGGTTGCTACAGATCATGCAAATTAAGCATTTAGTCTGCTTACATATTTTGAAAGGACTCACTTAGTTACTTTTGTGCAGATTCCATTAATCACCAAATCCCTGATCTTTAAATCCTAACAACTAATTTAGAAGTTACTGAACATAAACTTCAACAGGACTTGTGTTTGAATAAGCACTTCAGGACTGAGCCATAAATTCTAAGTTAGGGATTTTTTGTGAAGAAGCACTATAAATGAAATACAAAACAAAACTGTAAAATGAGGTATGATAGTTGTCCTTCACTTAATATAATATATATTCTTTGTAACAAGATGGAAAATTGGAGTGCTAAAAAGTACACAATTGGACACATGAACATCCACCTAGATTCTATAATGTTAAAAATGTATTAAGTTGGAAAACAAAGTTAAATGGTGGATCAGAAAGTCGATATAAGGACTGAGCTAAAAATGTGTGTGTGTTAAATGAAACTGGAGAAACCCTAAAAACTGAAATACCTCTTCAGGTAGAAAATGAGTAGTCACTCCACAATTAATTATTAATGTTTCATTTTGCTGTTTTTTCACAAACAGTACCACAATATAGCAAAGAACCTATGATACTATGTAAAATTATTCAGTAGGTATCTTTGTATACAAAATGGTATGCAACCTGTTTTCACGTTTTCAGAACAGGGCCAATACTAACTATGTATGTGAGCATGTCTGAGATTAAGAGAGACATGCTCAAAAACTTGATTTTGGCTGGTCATTTTACTATGATTTAAAATGAATCACAATAGTAGCTAAGCATTTACATAGGTTTTGACAAAAATGGTTATGTTCATTTTAAGATTAAATGCTATGTAGTATGATTTATTTACTATTTCCTAAAGTGAGAAAAAACCACAATCAAGATGCTGTCAATTTTTTTTGTTATGCATTCGATTTTTAATAGCTTTCTAGGAACATGGCATTTCTTTCCCTTGTAATTTCATTTTTTTTTTAAATTTATCAAAAGATAATTACCTTTTTATTGTATTAAAAGAAAGTTCTTTAACTGCAAACTTTCTTTGGTGATATACAAAAATAACTGACTACAGAATCCAAATGTAGTAATGAGCAGATATTAACCCTATATTGGCCTTGTTCTGGGAACAGTGTTTATTCATATTTTATTTTACTTTTCCCTGTCAAATCTGAAAGTTTTAGAAGAGAAAGTGTAAAAAGTATTATTAAAGTCATTTCTCATAGATAGGAGATGGTGTACTAATGTCATGGTGTATTAATTTTAAGATAAATCAGTTTGGGTTCTCAACATTTGACAGTGTTCTTTTAGAAGTAGCACCAGTTTCAGTTTGACTAACCTGAGAAGTTTAATACAAAATTATCGACCTATCGGCTTCATTTCCCTTTCAATATTTTTTGCATTGTGATTATCTCTTTTATGGGCAAGGAACAAAAAGCACATTGTCTCACACTGTTACAGCACCTTTAGAAAGTCATTATGTAAATCCTGATTTCTTGCTGTCATTTTAAGCCTGTGGTTACCTGTAACTGCTATCAGCAGGCATTGATATGCTTGAAAGAGGATGCATCCTAAATTCTTAAAAGAAGTTTTATGGCTTCTTTCCCTTGCTAATAGTTTGCTTTAAACAGACTGGACAGCAAGCTCCTTTGACCTTTACTGGTGCAGCGCAGTCAGTTGGAGGACATGATTCTACAAAACAAGTAATCTGACCAACCTGGGGTAAGAAAAAAAAGGTAAGTTTAACACATCATTTCGTCAGATTTACAAAACAGAACAAAAAATACAGTGTGTTCAGAACCATTCTTTCTACTGAGATAAGTTCTGTATAATTTGTTGGGGGTTGTATGTTAAATTGGCTGTTAGAGGACACTTTTGTAAATCTCTCTGACTGAACCATATATAAAATCAATTTCATCTAAAAACCAAAGCTATTCCTCAGTATATTTACAGTGATGCTCAACCTACGGTGTACAGGCTGCATCTGGCCAATGAAGCCGTGTCTTTCAGTGTGCCGGGCTCTAGAAATTTGGTGGCAGGAGAGTGGTGCCAGCATTAATTGCCGTGGCTCCCAGAACCAATTAATGCTGCCACCATTCCCCATGCAAAGTCAGGTTTGTGGCAAGAGCTGGTGTGTGGGGGTGGGTCCGCAGTAGGATCCAACCTGGGGTTGGGTCTGCAGCCAGGGCTGGTGCACAGGGTTGGGTCTGCAGCTGGGACTGGCCCTTTGTGCTGGAGGGGACTCAAAAGACTGGCTTGCCAGTGGATCCTGCCACAGACTGACCTCATGCATCGGATCCGGCCTATGGACTGGTCCCATGCCACTTACCTGGCCTGTTGGCCCAGACAAGTTGAGCACTATTGATATATTACATTATTTTTCCATGCAAGAAAGGTAAAAATTGAAATGTCAATATTATAGTACACAAACTTTTATTAAATGATATACTTTTAAGAAACTGCTTTTGAAAGGAGCTTATATTATAGTGCATCATCCGACCCCAGCACTCTTTCCTGCCTAGGCAGGGGGTCGGACTCCATGATCTGTTGAGGTCCCTTCCGACCCTAGCATCTGTGAATCTATGAATCATTCTTAATTGTACCTGACAATTTTACAGGTATCAGCAAAACAGTGAATGGAAGTTATATATATTATATTATAATTAATAAGTCTTTAAAGAGCATCTGTTTTCCTTAAAAAAAATCCTTCAGATTAAAAAATGGAATAAAAGTTGGGGGCATAAAATCAGCAGTTGAGATGCAAAAGCAAACCATGATATAACTTAAGCCCCGAAAGCGAATTTCAGCATACTCACTTTGCATTCACACATTGTACAAGGGTCTCTTTTCCAGGTTTCATTGGTGGAATATGATTTACCCTTTTCATCAGTGCAGTCTGTTCTACTGAGACGTGATTCAAGTTTCTTTATCTGAAAACAGAAGGAATTAAAATTAGGCATCAAATCAAAATAAAGCTTTTCTTGTTTAAGATACTTTATGCAGAGATAATACAAAAGGAACATTACTGAGCATCCTACTTACAACTTAGTTAATATATTCCTGAAATACTAAAAGGTTGAAGAGAGGAAATGGAAAGAATCTATGCAATAGAATACTACCGTTTTCTTACTGGAGATGTGATGGCATGAATCACATGACCATTTAAGGTTAGCAAACAAAAACAACTGACGAGTATGCAAAGAAATTCATAATTCTGTCTAAAGAAAAAGATTACAGTATTAGGCTATAGAATACTGAATGAATTGCTTCCTTGCTGACAGCCATCTCTTCTCCACCTTCCCTAACTTTCATGCTTATTTGATGGTGCAAAGCAGCTGTAACATCGTCTGGCCTTTGGGATCATAACTAAAAGTGCACACATTTAATATGTTCAAAGCTCCTTTTATTGCATAAGGGCAGCAACTTGCCTAAAAGACAATCTCCATTTTGGAGGAATGGATATGCTGAATGTTGTAGGGCAGTGGTATATCGAGGGTCTCCAGCGCCCAGGGGCCAATGCTTACATTTGTGCCCACCCCCCTCCCAGGAACAATCCGAGCAGGGTGCAGGGCCCAAGGCAAATCAGCCTGTATGGGACCCTGCCTCCCACCCCACAGCACTTCCGCAGGTGAATTAGCAGCGCGGCACACTGCTGCAGGGGGAGGGGCGGCAGCCAGAATTTCCAGCGGCCAAAGCAAGCCAAAACCCACTGGGTGGGCAAGTGGGTAATGCACAAAACATGGGAGGCACCCAGTCTCTCTAGCCAGAGCCCCCTCAAGCTGGCACCTGAGGGCCATAGCCCCCTCCCACGCTCCTCTCCCCGCTCTCGGTACACCACTGTGGTAGGGATATGCCAGCTCATAGTATTTAATACTCTGTCACAGGGGCAGTAGGCTTCTGAAGGACAAAATAAAGGATAGTTCTCTCTTCCTTTGTATTGTAGCAATGTATAAAAAAAATCCTATTTTCAATAAAAAGTCCCATTTATTTATTACAAAAGATTAAATTATTCTCCACACAGAAAAATTTAGCCTTTGAAATCCAGGAGACAATTTTTTAAAAGTTTTAGTTCTGTGCTTCAGGGCAGGGGGTGGCAACCTGTGGCCCATGAAGGTAACCAATGTGGCACAGGGGACTGATGGCATGGAGTTCTGAAGTACTGCCATCTTCCCTGCAGCACTCCCCTCCAAGGCGGAGCTTGCTTCTTCATCTTGTCTGCATGTATCCTCACTGCAGAGAGGATGGGGATCAGTGGCAAGGGCAAGTAAAGGCAGCTGGCCATTCAAGGAGGCAGAGACTTGTGGCCTGCAATGAGAATGGGGTTGCAAAGAGCAACCCTAAGTAGCAAAAATTTGCCAACCTCTGCTCTGGGGGGCAATGTAACTAAATCATATCATGGCAACTTTGAAGAGATGACTAGGTGAAACAGTCACCACAAATAAAGCTTTTGGACTTTGGCAAAACTTAATGTCTGCCAGATGCATGAAGTCAGATTAGGCAATCTGGTAATCTCTTCTGGCTGTAATTTCCATGAAGCTTGCTGCTAGTAAGAGTTTAGGTAAGTGTAAAAGTAATTGTTGATGCAAAATAGTCATCAACATTAAACCATAAAAGGACAAGAACTACTTGCAACCAATTTCATTCCCAGGAAATCATGAAATGAGATCTCCACTCCCCTGAGAATACTTAGTTCGCAGAGTCTGAGGTAAGAAAGGCCATTTATATAACACTAGCTCTCTTCCAAAGCAATTCTGTATGACAAATGAAGGGCTGGAACATCCCCTTCATAGAAAGAATGGAAAGCCTAAGCCATCTGAACTTACTGTTTTGTCCTCCAGTTTATAAATTGTCCACAGCTGTACAGTGCAGCTACAGATGCTCAAAAAGCTGGGAGACATTCATATCTTGAGTTTTGATTTAGAACTTAATATTTGGATAATAATTCTAGTTATTTCTAAAAAATGCCTCTGTGACAGGGAGCCAGAGGCTCCTGCTACTTTAAGTGGAAAGTGCAGCAGGCTAAGCATGCAGCAGCAGCAGAGGGCAGGCTGGCCTTTGAGCAAAGGGCGGCCAAGGAGCCGCATGGCTGGAAGGGGAGGTGCTTAGAGATGTACAAGACCACTGCGTAGAGCAAGGAGAACAGTCTGACCCTGGAGGCTGCAGGGGAAGGAATTCATGGGAGAGGGAGACACTCCAGAAAACCAGCCCACGGACACCCAATCTACTCAGCGGAGCTGCATGGAGACAGCGAAAGGGGAAGTAAGGCTTGGAGTTATAAACTCAATTTATAACCCTGAGTGGAAATAAATTTTAGCTTGGGAAGTGGATGGCTTATATTTGTGTTACAGTTAGGTTTATTACCGAAGGAGTGCTTGTAGGGAGGCAGTTAGACAGGCCAAAGCTACCATGGAGCTGAGGATGGCAACCCAAGTAAAAGACAATAAGAAATTGTTTTTTAGATATATAGGGAGTAAAAGGAAGGCCCAGGGAGGAATAGGACCCCTGCTAAATGGGCAGAAACAATTGGTGACGGACAGAGGGGACAAGGCTGAACTCCTCAACGAGTTCTTCGCCTCAGTGTTCCTAAGCGAGAGGCATGACAAGTCTCTCACTGGGAGTGTAGGGAGGCAGCAGCAAGGCACCAGACTTCCATGCGTGGACCCTGAGGTGGTGCAGGGTCACTTGGAAGAACTGGATGCCTTTAAGTCGGCAGGCCCGGATGAGCTCCATCCGAGGGTACTGAAGGCACTGGCCGACATCATTGCAGAGCCACTGGCGGGAATATTTGAACGCTCGTGGCGCACGGGTCAAGTCCCGGAGGACTGGAAAAGGGCCAATGTGGTTCCCATTTTCAAGAAGGGGAGGAAGGAGGACCCGGGCAACTATAGGCCAGTTAGTCTCACCTCCATCCTTGGCAAAGTCTTTGAAAAAATCATCAAGGCTCACATTTGTGAGAGCCCGGCAGGGCAAGTTATGCTGAGGGGAAACCAGCATGGGTTCGTGGCAGGCAGATCGTGCCTGACCAATCTAGTCTCTTTTTATGGCCAGGTTACAAAACACCTCGACGCAGGAGGAGGGGTGGATGTCGTATACTTGGACTTCAGGAAGGCCTTTGATACGGTATCCCACCCCATACTGGTGAACAAGTTAAGGGGCTGTGACTTGGATGACTGCACAGTCCGGTGGGTGGAGAATTGGCTGGAGGGTCGTACCCAGAGAGTCGTGGTGGATGGGTCGGTTTCGACCTGGAGGGGTGTGGGCAGTGGGGTCCCGCAGGGCTCGGTCCTTGGACCGATACTCTTTAATGTCTTCATCAGCAACTTGGATGAGGGAGTGAAATGTACTCTGTCCAAGTTTGCAGATGACACTAAGCTATGGGGCGAAGTGGACACGCCGGAGGGCAGGGAGCAGCTGCAAGCAGACCTGGACAGGTTAGACAAGTGGGCAGAAAACAACAGAATGCAGTTCAACAAGGAGAAATGCCAAGTGCTGCATCTAGGGAGGAAAAATGTCCAGCACACCTACAGCCTAGGAAATGACCTGCTGGGTGGCACGGAAGTGGAAAGGGATCTTGGAGTCCTAGTGGACTCCAAGATGAACATGAGTTGGCAGTGTGACGAAACCATCAGAAAAGCCAATGGCACTTTATCGTGCATCAGCAGATGCATGACAAATAGGTCCAAGGAGGTGATACTTCCCCTCTATCGGGCGCTGGTCAGACCGCAGCTGGAGTACTGCGTGCAATTCTGGGCGCCGCACTTCACGAAGGATGCGGATAATCTGGAGAGGGTCCAGAGAAGGGCCACTCGTATGGTTAAGGGCCTGCAGGCCAAGCCCTACGAGGAGAGACTAAAGAAACTGGACCTTTTCAGCCTCCGCAAGAGAAGGTTGAGAGGCGACCTGGTGGCTGCCTATAAGTTCATCAGGGGAGCGCAGAAGGGAATTGGTGAGTATTTATTCACCAAGGCCCCCCCGGGGGTTACAAGAAATAATGGCCACAAGCTAGAAGAGAGCAGATTTAGATTGGATATTAGGAGGAACTTCTTCACAGTTCGAGTGGCCAAGGTCTGGAACGGGCTCCCAAGGGAGGTGGTGCTCTCCCCTACCCTGGGGGTCTTCAAGCGAAGGCTAGATGTGTATCTAGCTGGGGTAATGTAGGCCCAGCACTCTTTCCTG
Source organism: Crocodylus siamensis (assembly GCF_052110815.1). Lineage (NCBI taxonomy): Eukaryota > Metazoa > Chordata > Crocodylia > Crocodylidae > Crocodylus > Crocodylus siamensis. The sequence goes on along the minus strand of NC_143395.1, from coordinate 33,219,988 downwards.
CTTATGCAGGGGGTCGGACTCGATGATCTATTGAGGTCCCTTCCGACCCTAGCACCTATGAATCTATGAATCTATGAGTGGATTGTGGCTGTAGGGGAGGACTGGAAGCCACGCAAGGATGCCTGGGAGGCAATGTTGGTTCTGAGCCTGGGCAAGACAGGGGCATGCTAAGGGCCAAGAGGGCTAGGGCCTGCACCCCAAGGATGAGACAAGAGTCTCACCTTACAGATAATACAGAAGCAGGCTAAGAACCAAGGCGGCCAAAGGGCCGAAAGGATCAGAGCTTGTACCTTAAGGAAGTGATAGGGCTGGAGCTGTGACTATGCCCCAAGAGAGTGAGGTACAACTGAGAAGAGGCACGGACTGAGAAGCAAGGCCAGAGCAAGTATAGCAAAACCCCATTTTTTAATTTTAAAATGCATTCCCTCCCTTTCCCCAACCATTTCTGACTTTGTCTCTCCCTCCCTATTCCCTATAGATAAGTATAAGTGAGCTAAGACATAGGATAAGCTTCAGCATTTTATTTTGGTAGCAAGTTGTATTTGTTTTGTTTTTCTTCTTCTTTATATTGTATAATTATTATGTTTATATTGATTTTTACTGTTCTATATTACTGTTTTACTGGTACTATATGATTTAGGCCTACATATGTAAGTTAGCATAAGTCACGTCAAGTTTCCATTTTGTTTGTCAAGTCTCCATCTTGTCCTCATGCCCCGTTGTGTAACCTATGACTCATACTACCCCTCCTATGTAACTTGGTTCCTGAATGAATGGGGATGAATGAGGGTGCTGGAAAGACAATGGCAGTAGGTCTAAAAATAGCTCCCTCTGAATGACCAAACCATCAACACCAATACCTGGACCAACGACCCAGCCCTTGGAACCACCCTCAGCATTCAAGAAACAAAAGATGAGGCAACCCACCATTGTGCCAAGACTGCACATGCTCAGTAAGAACACCTGGAGCCCTCTGGAACAGAACTTACCTTGCCTGGACAGGCCCTCCCCATATGAGATCATAGGTAGTCTGCCCCATAAAAAGGGGTGGTGAAGACCGACTCCTTGAGACGCTCTCTCCATCTGGACCAGCACCATGCCACACCACCTGTCCACCCAGAGGCCCTGCCAGCAACCCCCCTCTGGACAATACCTACTGGACAAGGACACCTTTCCAGCCTGGATAGGTAGCTATCACCCTCCACCCTCTCTTCAACCAAGGGCTTGGACTCTGCTTCTCTTCCCTACCTGAACTCCAAGCCTTCCACTGAGTCTCTTTCTCCTGCTGCCATTGTGAGTGCATGCGTGTGTGCAAGTAAACCAACAACTTCATGCATCTGTGTAGTGTGTTGTTTGTTTAATAAACCTGTTATTTTGAAACCCCGAGCTGGGTTTTTATCTGTTTTCGGACTGTTTCCTTCTTGCCATCACTTATCTGCCCCGCAAGCTCCCAGCTTTCTGCCTCAGGTTCTTTCCTGGCTATCTCCTCCTTGCCACCAGGCTTTTTCCCTGGCACCAGTGATCGCGTAACCCTGGGGCCACTTGACCTTAAGTAACTCCAAGCCTCAATTCCTCAGCCCAACTTCTCTCTAGTCTACCAGTTCTAATCTCAGTTCCAGTAACTTTCACTCCTTACACTTTCTCTCTCACCTTAACCTTCCCTCAGGTATCCCAAGTACCCCAAACACACACTTACATACTGTATCATCCAAGTTAGGAACTTACCTGGGTGTATGTGTAAGTGGGTGTTATGTGTGTGAACTGGTGAATATACACATATGTCATCATGTGCATAATATACAAATTAGTGATCTGTGTATGTGTACGGAGTGCATGGGTATTGACATCTGATTATTGTCTAATTTTTGGTGTGTAGTGTGTATGTGCTTGAATTGGTTATAGGTATGCATGTGCCTAGGCTGGTTTGGATGTGTATGTGTTGGAGTTGGTAGTATATATGCACCTAATTGATTTGTGTGTTTGTATATGTGTAATTGTGTCACACTCTCCTAACAGCGCAATATTGAGATCCTGAGAGTTGGTCTGACCCCACAGGGAAAAACAAGAGGGTCTAGCCTTAAGAGTCCATAGGTAGAGCAAGCAGTGGCCAAGGCCAAGATAACTGAAGCCTGTACAGGCTGGTGCTTGGATCAAGAATAACGTTTGTGAGGCATCTGGCTACAGGGGCGGATGGAGGCCACAATTATTGCGCTTAAGGTGGCTTGAGCCCTAAGGCATGGATTTAGCCAGGAAGGCCAAGATTTAGCACCAGAGGGACACAACTGGTGCCAGCCACTCATGTGGACAACAGACAGCAGAGCGGGGACTGAAGCTTACTCTGGGACCTAGGTAGATCCCCTAAGTATTAATTACAAGATACATCAAGGTGCGACAGGTAAGGTAGAGAAGGGAGGGTACCCCAGGAGCAGAAGTCACTTGGCTACCAGTGAGCATCATTACCATACCTGGGGCCTGGTCTGGCTACAGCCACCCATACCAGAAAGGGTATATTTCCAAATACACAAGGGGTGCCTTTATGTAATGTAATTTGTGCCTGCATTTTGATAATTAACCTGAAAATCTGCAAAGCTGGACCCAACTGCAGATAAAACTACTACTACACTGCACCTTCAAACAGGCGGCCTCTATTTATTAGAGATAAATATTTCTAAATCTTTCATGTATCCAGTACATTTATTGTGGAGTTACACATGCTGGAATTTCATAACTTTGAACAACCTTGGGAGTTTTCTGCCGTGTTTAAACATCTCAAATAGACATAATAATCAGAGTAGTAATCTGTTTTGTAAGTTATTTTACCTAGTCTCACATAAAGACACTTCTTTTACAGCATTCTGTGGAAGAATGGCATATACCAAAATGGCATATATCCCTTCATTTTATATCAACTGTATACTTTAGCACAGATATGTCACAGTAGGTAGATTTCCCTTAGACACTCACCCTTTATCTGTATTCAGAAAATTCTACTAATCCCCATAAAGTCATTGGAAGTAGGGGAAAGCCCACCCTAAATCCATACGCAGTTTCACAGATAGAGACTGAAATGTACTGCTTTAGTGTTTCAGTGACAGACATCTACAGTTTCTCTCTGATTAGTGCAAGATATAAAAAAATTACAAAAAATAATCAACAATTTTATGCTATGCTGTGTTGTATTTTGTTCAGATATTCTTTGGATTTTGTCACAGAAGACTAAATATTTTAAAAATACTGTAGGAGCAATAACTTCCTATGAAAATGTACTTATGGAGTTCAAAACATTTTAAATTAAACTTAAAGATGACAAAATGTTTGTTATAGTCCCCTTACCTGGTTTCTGAGGCTTGTAATAGTTTTTTGCATTTCCAAAACAAATTCTCTGAAGTCATTCGACACAGGTACTTTCACATGTTCCTCAGATGACAAAGTGGTGTTATTAAAATATTTACCCTGTTTTGTAGAACTGCAACAAGAGGTAACAATATCAGAAGATCAACTCGATTTGACACTTTCATTTTGTTGTGTATTTTTAGGGACTATCAAGAATATAATAAATGGCCAAGTCCTATATTTATGAAGCACATAAATACAACAGGCAGAAGGCAGGGCAGGGTATCAGGGTGCTTAGTATCTAATGAACTAGGCCAGTACCTACAAAAGTTTTGTCTCTCTGAATAAACTTTCACAAGCTTTCTCAATAGACTCTAAGGTGCCTTCTTTATGGCTTCAGACTAATACAATTAAATGCCCTTTTCTCTTTTCATAAATAAAACAGTGTGATTGTAGGTGGACCTGGGCTTAGGGTCCAAGTAAATCCATAATTTTTTTTTCTTAAGCCAGTTAAAACTGAAGGGTGTGTGTGTAGGGGTGGGGAGGGTGACATCCTAATCCACTTGCAGGTGACCTACATTTAACCACTAGGCCTAAGCCCCAAGGAGAGGACAATTCATCAAAGTCAACAACATGGTTTGCCCAGGAGCACTTGCCTAGGGAGTGAGAGGCCTGGGTGATAGGCCTTCATCAGCCTGAGAGGACTCAAACCCATATCTCCCACCTCTGAGGGCAGTGCCTTTACTCCCAGACTAGGCTGAATAAAAGTCACCTTCCACCTCTAGTCCTCCTGTTGAAGCTGGCTGACTGAAGAAGCAATAAGGAACATGACTTTGTAGCCCAGTTAGTACAGCACTCTCTTTGAAGTGATATATTTGGGTGCTGGTCTTTGCTGCCAGTTATTTCTGGGGTTTTTTCCTCCAAGTGGCTATCTACTGTAAGATGCATAAACACTCTTGCCACCAGAGACTAGAACTAGGACTCCCCCTTCACAACCAAGTGTCATAACCAATAGGTTAGTCACATTCTGTCTTTTTGCCACCTTTGGACTGTTTATATACTTTACATACCCTAAAGTTTTCCTAAATCCTATTAAGCACCTACACAGTGAATTATGATCAGGACCTTGTAGATTTGAGGATAGGATGCTTCAACCTTATGTGATCTGTGGTGTTTGTGGGTTTTACCTTGTGCCTGTTTTTGAAGTAACTGTTTGACAGGGTTTGTGCTCTCAGCTGTGTGTGCAGTGATTTGCTTCAAGTGGGGATGGTTTAGGTAGTTGAGGGGAGTAGTCAGCCAGGGCCAGGCTACACAGCCTTATAAAAGGTAGCCCCTTGTGAACAGAAAAGCAGCAAATAGAGCCCTGCTCCCTTGCTCCCAGGAATCTTCCTCTCTATCTGCGTGTGTGGGTCTTTTTACTTTTGTTCTGTTTTCAGCAGCCCAGGTGTCTTCCAGGGAGCGCAGGAGGCATAAATGTAGATGGGATCAACAGTTGTTACTTGTATGGGATGTGCCACATCCATGCTCCTCTCAGAGGGTCAAGAATTTTTATTTTATTTCCCCCAAGATCCATCTATCTTGGAGGAATAGATTGAAGGTTTGGAAGCATGGGTATCCATGCTACATGCTATTATGGAAAATGAAGACTTTTTTGATAGGAATTGTGAGAAACTGGCGCTAGAGAGGCCAAAGGGAAAAGAAGTGGCAATATGGACTTCTAGAAGGAAAAAGGTCCCTGAATTCAAGAGAAATGGATTGCAATCAGTAACCACTTTCAGGAACTCTTCAGTAGAACAGCTGGAGAAGAGACAGAGGTGAAACATCAGCATGCAAGATGCGGAGAATCCAGCAGTCTAGAGAGCAAGAAGAGTAGGCAGGGGCTCTAACGTCACTGCACTGAGAAAGGAGTGTTGTGGTGGTAGGTGACTCATTTATGCGGTGGACACAAACATCAGTCTTTTGTCCAAATTTGAGGTCCTGGGAGGTGTGCTTTCTGCCTGGAGGCATATTCAGGATGTTACAGAAGGATTTCCAGAACTCATCTATCCCTTACACCACTACCCCTTCCTGCTTCTCCTTGTAGGCACAAATGATACGGCCAGAAATAGCACCGAGCAGATCAGAGGAAGGAAGATTCCTTCTGGGCAGGAAGATTAAGAAGCTTGGAACACAAGTGGTGTTCTCATCAATCCTTCCAGTAGAAGGTAAGGACCCAGGCATGGGTTATTGCATCTATAACTAGACTCATGGCTGACACAGTGATGTCAATGTTAAAGCCTTGGACTCTTTGAGAAGAGGCAGATGTTCTGGGGGAGGAAGACTGCTATCAAGAGATGGGATCCATCCAACCAGAATGGGAAAGAGCATTTCTGGGTGTTGTCTGGACAACCTAGTAAGGAGTTCTTTGTTCATCATGATGGACAATGAACAAAACCCTCCAGCAACAGAACAAATAATCCAGAAGGGAATGAGCAAGAAAAATCTGCTCAACACTGGAATACGTTATGACTAGGAATCAACACTGAGGGCTATATTCTGTTTTAGAAGGACAGGGTTGGGAGAAAAGGTTTTGGCACTGCCTAGTATGTCTGAAATACATACCCTTGTTCCCAGGAAAAGGTAGCAGATCAGAATGGATTTCAGTAAAGATAAGAGGTGAAAGATAGCATTGACGTAATGGTGGGAATTTATTATAGACTGTCAAGTCAGGAGGAAGTGTTGGACCTCTTCAAAGAGGTGACAAATCTGTCCAAAAATAATGGAAGACTGATGGAAGACTTCAATATCCAGTCACCAACTGGAAGAAAAATACAGTGAAACATAAGATCTCAAGTTTGTTCCTAACTTGTGTGGAGGAGGGCAACTTTCTCACAAGGCCAAGGATACTGTAAGGGTTCAGCCAGGACATAGGCAGCTGGGTCTGTAGATAGGCCCCTGAAGGGCAACCAGTGGGTCAGCTAGGTGGGGATATAGGTTACCAGAGCATCAGGTCAGGGTCTGGTTCAGAGGAATGGAGATCTGAGAGATGTAGTCTGGGGTGCAAGCTGAGGTCAGGAGCCAGGAGAATCAGACAGCAAGGTGCTCAGTTCCAGGGAAGATCCAAGAACAGGGTTAGGGAAAGCCAAAGCCAAGTCAGGACCCAAGATAACCAGAAACAGCAGTGAATGCAAGGCTTACTGGAGCATATTGAGGCTGTTATCAAGGCCTGCCTGCAGCCTGAGTTTGCAGGTGCGCTTAAAAGGGCAGAGTGGTGCTCCCAACAGCCAGTCCAGTTACAGACAACTGGGGTCATCACATTAGGCCAGGATCAGGGTTGGGTATGGAAGCTCAAGAGCTTGACTCAGTTGGGCCCGACTAGCCAGAGGCCCTGAGAAATACAGGTAGGGGATTGCCTACCTTGGACCTTGTGATCAATAGGGAAGAATTGGTGGATGGGAAGATGATGGGGAATTTGGGATAAAATGTGATCACAATATGATAGAATTCATGATCCTGAGACAGGATAAGCAAAAGGTCAGCACAACTAAGACACTCAATTTAAAATAAGCAGACTTCCTGCAACTCAAGTAGACTTGGTACCATGGAAAGATAAAGTCAACCGGGGGCCAAGAAGCGTGTAAAGGGCACAATATTGGAAGCCCAACAAGAAGCTGTTCCAGCGTGATGGAAACATCAGAAAGATGGGAATAGACTTGATGTGTGTAGCTGCACATCACAATTCTAGGATGCCTCAAATGCAAAAGAAAAGCATGAAAGCAATGGACAGATAGGCAGGTCACCAAGGAAGCACATGAGGAAATAGCAAGAACGTGAAGGGACAAAAATTAAGAACTTGGTGTTCCTAATGGGACTAGAATTTTGAGGTTCAGGGATAAAGGGTCTTGCTCAAATTTAGATCAATCTGAAGGAATTTTACTCAGTGGTCACACTGCTATGGATTGGGAGGCTAGTGGGGGGGGGAGAGGAGGGCGGGTGGCCCCCCTTCTTGGACCTCTCTAGCATATTTTACCTACCAACCCTTCCAGTAACACCCATCACTGTCCCACTACTTTACTTGTAGCAGGTTAGGGAGCTACACCACATAGTAGTGTTTAACAGTTGACTATGTAGTTTTAATAATAGATTAGACAAGGATTTATACAGTATGGTTTGGATAGGGACAGTCCTCTCTCACATAAGGGGCTGGAGTAGATGACCTTCAGAGGTTCCTTCCAGCCCTAATTTTCTATGATTCTATGTTTAGGAGAGAAAATAGTTGTCTTCAGTTCAGTTCCCAGGATATATACTATGAGGCACTAAGAAAAAGTACTAGTGAAATAGCTAAGCTGAAAAAAAAAGCCCAGAATGAAAGCTCACCAATAATGTATTTGTAATCAGCATTGCATTTAGACTTGTGTTATAATTTCAGCTTATGAATAGACAGGAAAAAAAATAAAAAAAAAAAAAAAAAATCACCTGTACCTAAAAACCTCAATCTTTAAAAAATGGAAAAAGCTAGTTTACATGCTACAAAGCAAATAGCAATGCTTTATATATGCCTGTTTTCAATCTAAGTAACATGTGAATTCAAATTATTTTATACAGCAGAATAACTTAGAGCCACTTATCTATTGCCTGCTGCACAGGCAAAATCATCATCTGACAGATTTGCATTATTAAATAATGTTAATCAGTTCAATCTTTAATGAAAATATGCCTGAAGCCATTGTGGAAATTTGCTGCATCTGGCACTAGCAGATTATTTGGAAAAAATAATTATACAGTTAAAATTTAGCTAGTATTAATTACATTCAACAAATTACTACATTAAATGCTCAGAGACCATGTAGTAGGGTCACATCGCCAAACATTTCTGGATAAGTACCATTTCCCCCAGAAGCTAGGAGAAATTTACAACATGAATGGATGGTGAGGAATCATTTTGCAAAACAAAATGTATGATCAAAAATTATTCTGTTTACATTAAAAGCAAACACTAATTGGTATGTGTTCCAGCCCATTAGATTTCACATTCTTTTAACTTAAATTAGCCCTCTTCACATAACCAGCCTAGCATGCCAGAATTCAAGTAATCCAGCTGTTTGGGTTTTTTTGTTTTTTGTTTTATTTTTTTAAACAACAACAAATGGTCTAATCTTCCCCACCTGCTCTGATTACTGGAAATGAGGCAGACAGAAAAAATACTCTATCAGGATCAGAAGAAGAATGCAAATTAAAATGTGTCAAAGAGTACGAAAAGTAACAAGTACCTGCTAAAGGACAATTTTCTATGAATATTCCCTTCTCTTTATTTACACTGTACATAATGCACAGTGCATGTGCTCAGTTACCAAAATATCGAAGTTTGGTAGCCTTTTAGGCTCTGTTTCCAAATCAAAATTAAATAATAATTTCATTCAATTGAAATTGAAGAAAGGGGAAGGAGTGTGGCAGGGACGAGCCCACCCCACCCAGCCCTGCAGCCTCCATCTTGCAGGCAGTGCTGCAGGCGAGTCTCCATGCTGCTAGTGCTCAGGTGAGTAGGGTCCCAGGGCTCCCCACCACTGAGCCCTGCCCACTGCACCTGGGACCAAGTGGGTAGGGTGGAGGATCCAAGCTGGTCCTCTCCTACCTAAGAGGCAGAGGCGGCTCCACAAGACATAGGTGGCCCATGGAGATTTTATAGCATGCAAGGGGGGGAGGGGCTCAAGAAGAGGAACCCTGCTTTAAAGTACTTTTTGTGGTCTTCAGAGCTGGCTAATCACAGGAGTCTAGCTCTCCCCGCAGCTTCCAACTACAAAAACACATTAAAAGAAACGAAAGCAGTATTTGATATTTTCCTAATACCATATAAACTATTGTTTCCAAAGAGTGTTATTCAGTTGTTGGAGGGAGTAGAGGGAATTCTGACATGCTTTGGATAAGAAGCAACTGTTCTATGGAAACAGGTTAGAAATGCTTGTCCTAGGCACTTCAATGCAGTAAATTCCATTCCTGCAGATAGGGATTTTTATTTCTCCCAGCAGTACTGTATCACGTTCTCCTTATAAAAAATCTACTATTCTAACTCCTCTGGATTAGACTGCCGCACCAGAGGACTGTAGATGTTACAGGGCAGATATCTATGAGTAACACCATTCTTAGGGCCTTGTTATATTTTGTGAACTGCTCAAAAATGTGTTGGTGTCCTTGCTCAAGTTTGGAGTATACATACTTTCAGGCCAGCAGGGGCCTGGAGAACTGAGAAATAAGAACCCTCCCCTTCCCCTCCCTCCTCCCATTCTCAGCTTCCCCTGCCCCATCCCCACTTTCTTGTGGCTGCCTGTGCTGTCTTGGGAACAGGCAGAAAAGGGTTAACCTGCCTGCCTGGCCCTCTGTCTCCACAGAGCTGCTGCTCTCTAGGGGCTGAGCCTGGCCCAGACAGCAGCAGCTGGGACAGCCAGGCAGGTTAACCCTTTCCTGCCTGCTCCCCCAGAACAGACACTGCAGGCAGCCACAAATAAGCAGGCAGGGTGCCAGTGAGTGGGGGCCTGGGGTGCTGTAGAGGGTGGGGATGGGGCAGTGGGCCCAATTTGAGCCAGTGGGTATGGGGGAGTGGGTGGGGTGGGATGGCTACACATCAGTGTAACACAAGTGGGGTAACATGTATCAGAGATAGACCTAGGCTGCAATGGTGTAATTTTATGCCACCTAAACAGTGCTTAAAACTAGTTTCAGGTGTTAATATGGGGACAGTTCCAGGTTTAACAGCTCCATGAGCTGCCTAAAATTAACATGTAACAAGGCCCTGACACTAGAGATCAATATATCTCTAGAACCTGATTTATATACATAGCTTCTTACTTAGCAACCTGAAAAATTCTTGCCTAGTTGTTTCCTCCCTACTGCTATTTTTTTTCAAATGTTCAGAAGACTCTTTTCTTCTCTTTTCTTCTTTTGACTTTCATTTTATTGGACTCAGCAACTTTATATTCTTATAAAATGGGACCAGGATCTTTAACCTGTCCATTATTGCTTATGTTATGGGAATTTTAATATGCTGATAAAAGTTTACTCACAAAAGGAGAGTCTGAAAGTCTATAGTGCTTGTCTAATTGAGTACAACTTCCAACAGTCAATGAAGTGAAGTTACAGTGGTTGAGTATTTTTTATTCTTAATAATTTCTCCTTAATATTTACATTTATATATGGTTGAAAGCTGCTACAATATTATGAGACAAAGTCGCTGTAGGGCAACCTCCCATCTCTCAGTAAAGTTATTTCATTACTGGATATATGTTAGTGTAGTTCTAATTTGATCAGGTATATACAGCTATAGAAGTGACAGTATTTTTGTTTGCTGTTGGAATAAGTGTTTTTGTAGAGGGGCAGTGTACTGTAGCTAGTGGTATAACCTGCCAGCAGACATAAGCGACTGATGTCTCCTGAATTTGACGGGGCACCCATAGAAGCCACCGATGGCAATGCCTGTCGGGGGGGCACCAGCCCTGCCAACAGCAACAGTGTTGGTCACTGGGGGGGACTGGCCCGGTCAGGAGGGTCATATGCACCCCCGTGCACCCCCTACCAGTCGCCTATGCCAGCATAGATGTCAAAGCACCATTCAAGGCCTTTCAATTAACTTCTTTCTAAAAAACAACAAGAAATGAGAAAGGAACCTTTTTTCATAGTTGGTAGGGTCGGAAGGGACCTGAGCAGATCATCAAGTCCAACCCCCTGCCATGGCAGGAAAGAGTACTGGGGTCAAATGACCCCAGCAAAGTGTTTGTCTAGCCTTGTCTTAAAGACCCCCAGGGTAGGAGCCAGCACCACTTCACTTGGAAGTTGGTTCCAGATCCTAGCCGCTCTGATAGTGAAGCAGCGCCTCCTGATGTCTAGTCTGAATTTACCCTCTGCCAGCTTGTGACCATTATTTCACTCCTGGCAGTGCTCAGGGAAACAGGGACTCCCCCAATGCCTGCTGGTCTGCTCTGACTAGTTTGTAACAGGCCATTACATACCCCCTCCGCCTTCTCTTGTGGAGGCTGAACAGGTTCAGGGCCTTGAGCCTCTCCTCATAGGGCCTGCCCTGCTGCCCCCTGATCATGCGAGTGACCCTCCTCTGGACCCTCTCCATGTTGCCCACATCCTTCTTGAAGTGCAGCACCGAGAACTGGACGCAGTATTCCAGCTACAGCCTGACCAGTGTTGCACAGAGGGGGAGAATCACCTCCTTGGACCTGCTCGAGATGCATCTGTGGATGCATGACAAGGTGCGGCTGGCCTTCCTGACCTCCTCCCCACACTGCCGGCCCATGTTCATCTTAGCATCAATGATGACCCCAAGATCCTTTTCTGCCTCTTCACTGATGAAAAGGGAGTTCCCCAGCCTGTAGGTATGCTGCTCGTTCTTCCTCCCCAGGTGCATCACTTTGCACTTTTCGGTGTTGAATCCCATTCTATTCTCATCCGCCCACCTCTGTAACCTGTCTAGGTTCGATTGCAGCCTATTCCTCCCTTCTAGTGTCATCATCTTAGTGTCATCAGCAAATTTGAACAGGGTGCTTTTTACCCCCTCGTCCAAGTCACTGATGAAGATGTTGAACAGTGCAGGCCTGAGGAATGAGCCCTGGGGGATCACACTGCCCACTTCCCTCCAGGCCGAAAATGACCCATCCACCACTACTCTCTAGGTGCGGCCCTCCAGCCAGTTGGCGACCCATTGGACTGTGTGGGTGCCAACACCACAGTTCCCCAGTTTCTTAATGAGAACGGGGTAAGAGACAGTGTCGAAGGCCTTCTGAAAGTCCAGAAAGACTACGTCCACTGCTACCCCTGCATCTAAGGATTTGGTGACCTGGTCATAGAAGGCCACCAGGTTGGTCTGACAGGACCTGCCTCTAATGAACCCGTGTTGGTTGCCCCTAAGCATAATCTCCCCTGCTGGTCCCTCATGGACATGTGCCAGGATAATTCTCTCAAAAAGCTTACCCAGGATCAAGGTAAGACTAACTGGCCTATAGTTTCCCAGGTCCTCCTTCCTCCCTTTTTTGAAGATGGGAACCATGTTGGTCTGCTTACAGTCCTCTGGCACCACACCAGAGCACCACAAGTGCTTGTAAAACTATGCCAGGGGTCTTGCAATGACCTCAGCTAATTCCCTCAGCACTCTGGGGTGGAGATCTTCCAGACCAGCTGATTTAAATACATCCAGTCCGTCCAGAAGTTCCCTGACTAGATCCTTCCTGACCTTTGGTTTGGGTGCGCCTCCCCTGGGGTCTGAGGGGGACCCAGTGGGGGGGGAGGGGGGGCTGATCCAGTTCCTGCTCAGGAAAATGGAGACGAAGTTGTTAAATAGGTTAGGCTTTGCCATCTGGTGTGATGACTAGATTTCCTAGTGTGTCTTGCAGGGGCCCCACATTACCCGGTACCTTCTTTTACTTTGTTGCTTCAACTAGACATCTCAAAACAGCCTGTCTTAGCCTCATCTTCCAGAAGATGAATTCTTTAGGGTCAGAGTCTTTTTCATTCTATGACTACCTACATCACTGGGGGCCTGCTAGTATATAGATTTATTATTAAAAGGCTGAAGTATGCATAGCAAATAGAAAGGCCAAATTTACTTCAAATACAACTTTTCTCTCCAAGGAAGATAAATTTATCTGGCTAGATAGTGGGAAGTGCTAAAATGCTCTGTTGGAGAATTTGTATTTTATTACTTTTTGCTGTGACTAAGTACTCTTCACTAGCAGCAACTGAAAGGAAAAAGACTGCTTATTTAAAAACATAAATATTTTTAAAACACTGTTCAAGTAGCCAAGGACCTGAGATGCATATATTTGTAGTTAGCACAAATCAAACCTGTAAGCACTGTTTTGATTCCTGTTTGCACTTACCAATTTTCTGTAACAGTTGTTCTGGCTTACAGATTATTATAGGTAAAAATTGAATGTATGGTCAGAAAATGTTCTGTATTTTTAATTTTGTTCTATGCTGTATTCTCATTTCCTGAGTACAGCATCCACCGAGGTGTTAAGATAAAGCACAAACTGGAGCAAGCTGGGATCACTCTTGCTTTATTGATTATTTGGCTTGAGAAGGAAATGAATTGAAAGGAACAGAATAATTTAGCTTGACTGTCATTTTTCTTGTAAAATTAGAGCTTCTAGGAGTAAGGAAGAGGACCCACCCTCTATATTAACAGTTTTTCAGGGATTGAAGCAGGGTGAAAGAGAATCATACTTGGGTCTAGGCAAACACTCACTTGGAGTGGCTTCAAAAGGAGACAGGGAGCTACGACTGGGGAATATGAATCAGCGGTTACATTGGAACTGCTATGTCTGTATGGTTCCAGAGCGATACAAGTGAGGTAAATCACCTCAGCTTTGATCTTGGATGAAGCAGGGTTAAAGTTTGTGTGATTTTGCTACACATCTACTGCTACAGGTCCATGTACACATAACAGGTACAACGTATCAGCTGCTCAACCTGCTCCTAAGCAGCAACTTCCCCTCCCCTTTTGAAGCTGCTGCAAGTTTCTTTTTGTCCACAGCCTTTGGCAGCTAATTTTACCATGTGCCTAACAGGTGTAAGAGAATCTGGCAAAAAAAATTTCAGATGTATACATATAAAATACAAATAATATACTGCAAATTCCACATAAGAATCTGTTTCATTCAGATTGTTCTTTCAGTCTGAGGGGATTCCAACACTTCTAAGAGGTCAAGGCTTGATTTTATTCTTGAATTATGCACTACAAAATGTGGATATTTTTTCCTTAAAACGGGCTGTAAGATTCTTGGGAACCACTATCATCTAATAGAGTCATAACTGAAGAAGCTTGCGTAACAGATGCAGCATGTGGTATCTAGGCCACAAGGAACACAACTTCTTAACAGAAAGGAGACACGATGGGCTCTTACTATGCAAAGGACTGGACATCCTCCTAGAGTTAAAAACAAACAAAAGCAAAATGTCCTCCTCTCAGCTCCAGATATTGCAGAGGAGCTAAAATTTGCTGCCACTGCCAGTCCAAAAATTCCCTTGGGATAAACAACAGGTCTCTGACATAAAGCAGACAGTTATAGTTCCTGCATTGACTGACTCCAGTATACCACAGCAGAGTAAGGCAAAGAAAGGATATGTCAGGATAAAGCAGATTCCACTTTACTTTAGTAATATGCAATCAGGGTATGGCCCCTTATGGGCCATTACCAGTTGTCAGACTAGAACAGATTCTAGGCTTCTCCAACTTATATCAGTGCTGGAGAAAATTAAGGATCAGGAAGCCACAACCATCACCTTGACAACACACCTCTCCACAGTCCCTGCTCTGAAAAGATCCACTATTACTGATTTCGCTTCTGTTGTCCCCAGTCTCTGGCCTGGCCTAATTTTTAATTAAGTGTTAAGTGACATGTGGGGAGAGAGAGGCTAGACTACATATAACTCACTGCTTAGGTCATTATAAGAACAGCAGGAGTTTGAACATGTTCCTGGCACGTGGATGTAACAAAGACCTATAAATTACTCCTTTTACCTTTGTTAGTCCATATTTCTTTTGAGGAAAAAAAACTAGGATTGAATTACTAGTATTATTATTATTATTATTATTACTGATGCTGAGCTGGAAGGTGAGCACTACTGCTGCTGGATATTTAGATCTGTCAAAATTAAATTTATCAAAAAACCTATGGAATAGAGACTGCATTTACAACAAATCATCCAGCTTTCCTTACTTGAAAAAATAAATCCTTTCCCATACTTTGCATTATATATACCCTTACCTTACTGTTTTTAGTGTTTTTGCTTTCTTTAAGGGCTTGTCCTCCTGGAAGCTGTAATCAAGAGAGCGTCTTCCCCGAAAGTGGTATGAAAATGCATTAAACTGTCCTCTAGTTCTACAATCTGAAATTAGACAAAGTGCATATTAGAAACAAAACTAGCAAAAGATGATAAAATAAATCTGAAATGGTTATCTTTCAAGAGTAGCATAAAATGAATCTTTGACCACTCCTCCAATATTTTTTCTGCTTGAAAGTTGTTGTTTTTTGAATAGTCTGTTTTTTGGGGAGGGGACTTTTAAAAGTTTTTACCTTATAGAACAATAACATTTCTCCTTTTATGATATCTACCTTTTCCATAATTAATAGAATACCACTATGAATCATTCAGAACGATGTATGGTTTCTGAAGGTTGTAATTTTGTCAACAGCATAGTTCTATTCCGAAAAGAGACTAAGTAAAAAGGCACTCATCAGATCTTCTAACTGTGGGGATTCAGTTAAAAAAACTGTTTTTACTACTTTTTAATTCAGTTAGTATATCTTACCTAAGGGAGATAGAAGGGGACAGAGTGAATTGTATAGTAATATCACTTTAGCAAAAACTTGTGAAATCATCATTCTGTTTACTAATAATGCAAGACAAAGGTTTTCAAATCCCAGATTTTAGTTGCCTAACTGGGTGCTCAAAAAAGCAAAATCTATTTACTGGCAGTTTCCTAGCTAAAATGGACCATTTCCTGTATCTGAAGTATCTTTAGAGTAGGGGCAGGCAAAGTCTGGCCCATGGGCTGAATCCAGCCAGCAATGAACTCCATTTTCCAGCAGCCCCTGCCTGTGTAGCTGGGGCCAGCTGACATGGAGACCCCAGCAGCAGTCACACTGTGATAGTGCGAGAGTGGGGTTTCTGTGGAGACTGGCCCCAGCAGCTTTAGCGGGCAGCAGCAGTGCCAGTCCCTTCCTGGTGGGGGCACTGAGGGGGGTATCCTGCAGGTGGAAGTGGAGTATGATCAGCTGCTGCTGCCTGTGCAGGGTGGGCAGCGGCGCCACTGTGAGGGGTGGCTATGGGGAATTATGGGGTGGCCCCAGCCCCTTCCCTGGCACCACCCTTGCTGGCAAGGTGCGCCAGAAGGCAGGGAGCTGCTCTAGAGCCCGGCCCTGGCAGTGACAGCATAGTCCAGAGCCAGGGCAGAGCCATGATCTGCAGCCTGCATGCTCCAGGCAGGGATGTGTAGGCAGATCACGGCTTTCCCCTGGCTCCAGACCACACCATGATCACTGCAAGGAGCCGTTGCAAAGCCACGATCTGCTGCCTGCATGCCTGTGCCTGGGGCGTGCAGGGTATAGATCATGGCTCTGCCTTGGCTCTGGACCACATGCAAGATCCCAGCTGAACTCTGGAGCAGCCCTGCACTCTGCTGCATGCCCTGCCAGTCCTGTTGGGGCCAGCCTCCACAGAAACCCTGGCCTTGCACTGTCAGTGTGGCTACTGCTCAGGTCTCCATGGAAACCTGTCCCAGCCATGCAGGCATGAGCTGCTGGGAAATGGAGTCTGGTTGCTGACTGGATCTACCATTTTGCCCACCCCTGCTCCAAAGCTATATGGAAATAGCAACTCCCGTGCATGTATTTCTTAATTCTTATCCTGCATTCCACCATGTTTATAATTAGCATGGGACTGCCCAAAGACTTTAGAAGCACATAAAGGATTTATCTTATCTAGAATAGATTATGGAGGATGTCATTCCCAAAGAGGACATTATAAGATCTAACTTTCTAAACTAGTCTGCCTGACGCCATAGTTATCACATGAACAGGTTAATTCATGATGCCAGACTGTAAACAGGCCACGATCTCTGAAAATTGTTCCCCTGTTCCAACAAATCAGAACTACATTTTTCAAGTTTTTGAATGTCTAACTTTCAGTGCAAAACCTGTTCGTTACCCAGGCTTTCAAATACCCAGCCTACTTAATTTGCGTTCAGCTACCAAGTGGAATTCACTTCAGGTTTATGCCTCCAGCTTCAGCACTCTTATGTGTTCACAGCTTGAGATGGATGCAACACAGCGAACACTACAGAACAAATTTAACTAGAAAGACGAGCAGATGAAAAAATATGATCAATAAAAATTAATAAAAAATTAAGTTATACAGGGACAACCTCATGGTGCAACTTCCTACAGATGCGTAGGTCTGCAGAAGTAAAGGAAACAAGGAGATCTGCAAAGTAAGCACCCTGGACTTCAGAACAGCAGACTTCAACTCACTCACAACTGATAGGCACGATCCCCTGGGAGGCCAGTCTCATGGGGAAAGGAGTCCAGGAGAGCTGACTTTAGTTTAAAGAAACCTTACTCAGGGTACAGGAACAAACCATACTGATGTGCAGAAAGACTAGCAAGTATGGCAGAAGACCTGCTTGATTTAGCAGGGAACTCTTCAGTGAGCTAAAACACAAAAAGGAAGCTCACAAGGAGTGGAAACTTGGACAAATGATTAGGGAGGAGTATAAGTATAGTTCAGGCACACCGGGATGAAGTTAGGAAGGCCAAAGTGCAATTAGAGGTAAAGCTAGCAAGGGATGTGAAGGGTAACAAGAAGGGTTTCTATAAGTATGTCAGCAATAAGAGAAAATCAGGGAAATTGTGGGTCCTTTACTAAACTGGGGAGACAATCTAGAGACAGATAATGTAAAAAGGGCTGAAGTACTCGACGCCTTATTCACCTCATTCTTTACAGGAAAGGTCAGCTCCCAGATTACTGCATCTGGCAGAACATGTTAGGGAGGAGGTGAGCAGCCAACAGTGGTAAAAGAACAGGTTTGGGACTATTTAGAAAAGCTGAATGTATCCATGGGGCTGAGGCAGTTGGCCAATGCGACTGCAGAGCCACTGGCCATTATTTTAGAAAACTCATGGCGATTGGGAGAGGTTCCAGACGATTTGAAAAGGGCAAATATAGTGGCCATTTTTAAGAAAGGGAAGGAGGAGGATGTGGGGACCTACAGACTGGTCAGCCTCACCTCAGTTCCTGGAAAAATGATGGAACAGGTCCTCAAGGAATCCATTTCTAATCACTTGGAGAAGAAGGTGGTTAGGAACAGTCAGCATGGATTCACCAAGGGTAAGTCATGCCTGACTTATGTGATTGCCCTCTATGATGAGATGACTGACTCTGTGGGAAGAGCAGTAGATGTGATATACCTTGATTTAAGCAAGACTTTTAATATGGTCCCCCACAACATTCTCGCAAGCGAGCTAAGAAAGTATGGGTTGAATTAATGGACTGTAAGGGAGACAAAAACTGGCTAGATCATTGGGCTCAGAGGGTAGTAGTCAATAGCTTAAGGTCTAGTTGGCACCTGGTACCAAGTGGAGTGTCCCAGGGATCAGTGCTGGGGCCAGTTTTGTTCAGTATCTTCATCAATGTCCTGGAAGATGGGTTGGAGTGCACCCTCAACAAGTTTGCAGATGACACCAAGCTGGGGGGAGTAGTAGGTACAGTGGAGGGTAGGGCTAGGATTCAGAGAGAACATGACAAAATAGAGGATTGGACCAAAAGAAATCTCATGAGGTTCAATAAGGACAAATGCAAAGCCCTGCACTTAGGATGGAACAATCCCATGCACCAGTACAGCTGGGGACCAACAGGCTAAGCAACAGCTCTGTACAAAAGGACCTGGAGGGTTATAACAGAAAATAAGCTGAATATAAGCCAATAGTATGCCCTTGTTGCAAAGAGGGCTAAAGTCATCCTGGGCTGCATTAGTAGGAGCATTGCCAGCAGATCGAGGGAAGAGATTCTTCCCCCTGTATTCAGTACTGGTGAAGCCACATCTGGAGTACTGTGTCCAGTTTTGGGTCCACCACTACAGAAAGCTTGTGGACAAGTTGGACAGTCCAGCAGAGGACAACAAAGATGGTTAGGGGACACACAACTTCTGATGAGGCTGAGGGAACTGGGTTTATTTAATATGGAGAAGATAACAGAACATGAAGCAGTGGTCTCAAGATGCAGCAAGGGAAGTTTAAGTTAGATCTTAGGAAAAAACTTTTCACTATGAGAGTACTAAAACACTGGAGCAGGTTACCCAGAGAGGTTGTGGAATCCCTGTCCTTGAAGGTTTTTAAGACCCAGCAACACAAAGCCTTGGCTAAGGTGATCTAGTTGGAGATAGACCTATTCTGAGCAGGGGGTTGTACTAGATGACCTGCTGAGGTCTCTTCCAACACTAATTTTCTATGATTCTGTGAATTAGGGTCAGTCCTGTAATGTTTTATAAAGTTGATGGACAACACTTTCTGTACTTGCTGAAGCCCTTTTGGTCCATGACAGGGGCCAGCAACCAACAGTAGCCAAAGCCGTTTTATCCAGCCTGCATCCACGGGGCTGAGCTGGTAGCAAAATTCAGACACTGCTACTACTGCTTTCCCCATGGCTGCACAGGGAAAGCACCCACCACTACTGCTTTTCCCCACAGCGGCACATAGAGAGTGTCCACAGCTATCATTTGTCTCCGTCATTGGTGGCAGAATCCCTCAAATCGAAGTTGATCTGTACCATGTTTTATTGATGGGTCTTACTGTGACTTAAGAGTCTAATCCTTCAGCCACAGACCCACATAAGTTTCAGGTCTCTCTGCAGGGGAAAGTAAGTCATAAGATAGGATTTCTCTCCTTTTCCTTCCTCTGTTCTCTCTTCTCTGCCTTGAGATTGTCCCCATGGAGGCAGGGGAAGGCAACTACTGCCAAATCCCCTGCTGCTGAGGGGGAAAGTGCCAGCTGCGGACACTCTCCCCACCCCAACATGGACTTCTTCCCCAGATTTGAACTGGGAAAAATTGTTTCCAATGTCTCCCAGCTATAAAAGTTTTCCCAATAAAAGGTATTGCCTCACTTCACAAATCTTGCTTCTATCACATCACTGGACTGTCTTGAATACAATACCACTATTAAAAGCCTTGAAATGAGGAGAGCTAATCAGTATAGGGAGATATTCTAAGTCTTGACAATGAGGGGAGACAGGAGTCCTGAAACTGTATCCCTGTCATTTTCAGGGCTTCTAGAACTTTTGACAGCTGCTTCACCCCTTCACCATTTTTGGCACTAATTATGAAACAGCGTGAAACAGAGTTCAAGTGCATTACAAAGTAGACGGTGGTGCTCAAAGATACTATAGATTTGAGTAGTTTATGCATGTAGGTGTTATGTTTATATCAAATATCAGTTATCTGCAGTAGGCAGAAACATGGAACTGTCATTGTATTATACAGCTAAGTAAACTATGCACTTTTTAATGCATGGAAGTAGAGCACACTGCACACAGAAAATCTGAATACTCACAGCCCAGAGTGAAAGGAAATGAATTAAGATCTTTTTCTAAACCAATGAGTTTAATTCCAACTGCTCTTCTCATATCTTGTATGTGTCCTGCTTTTTATTTTGAGTGTGAGTGTTGAGGATAGGGAAAAACAAGAAAAGCTTGGCTTCCTGGATTAGTGGTTAAAGAAGGATTGAAATCCAGGTCTTTGAACCAGAACCCAAGTCTGAAGAACAAGTTCTGTAGATTTCTCAAATGAATAAAAGCACCAAAGCTTCACTTAAATCAATTTTCAGTCAAGGATGAACTTCTTCCACTCTCCAAATTCTAAACAGTGGGAAAGGAGTGCTAAAGAGTTCAAGGAAAGTTTTTTTCTGGTATGGTTTCCAATACTGACACATGAAAAAGACAGTACAAATTTCATTGCCCCCGACAGGCAGATCTTGAACATGCCTAAATACCTGTTGGATAATCTGGAAAGATTCCAGGTACCAGTAAGCAAAGTTAGCTGACGTACATGTAAAGCTAAGGATTCACGTAGACAAATCACACTTGATCCCCAAATGCAAATCCAGAAGGGCATGATCTGTGTCAGTCAGTCTAATATTTGTAGATGTTCTTGGCTGTCTAGAGCTTGGCTTCAAGCTCCTACTAAAACTTGACAAAAATAATTGAGAAATTCAGGTGCTGTAGGTATGGGAGGCATGAAGCAGAATAAAGTAGTAATAGGTATTGGTATCTTGTAATTTGTAAAACCAAAAAACCAAAAAAACTAAAAACCAAAGGACCCCAAAATATGTGAGTGTAGAGTTAAGATCTATGTTAAATATCTTTTGCATAGTTGCACAGTAAATCTGTGGGGAGGAAGGGGCATGGGGCTGGGGAGCAATTGAGGCCCCCACAGTGAGGGAGGGAGTGGGGCAAGGGCAGGCTCTGCCCAGCTAAAGCAATAAATGGGCCCCTGGTGCAGGTTGCAGGATGGCGCCACAGGAAGCTTGTCCACGGGGTGTGGGGTGGTGGGAAAATAGGTGGCTCCCTGCTTCTGCGCACACTCCCAGGGTCGGCATAAGGGGCATGTGCCCCCCCAGATTTGTGTGTGGGCTGAGGGGAGGCTTGGGGCCAGGGGCTGTGCCAGCCTCTTTCTGGTGAGGGGGCTGGGCCAGTGCTGAGCTCCAGGTGGATGGCAGTGGCACTGGGAGGGAAGGGTTGCAGGATGAGCTACAGCCACCACAAAATTTGTCGCAGCCACCCCTCCCAGCATCGCTGCCACTCGCCCCGCCTGCCCCAACTCAGCCCTGGCCCAGCCTGCCCCAACTAGGCAGAGGCCAGCATAGTCTCTGGGCCTGAGCCTGCAGTCACCCCGCCCCCGCCCCCTCCTGTATGTGCCTCCCATGACCAGCCCTGGGGATCCATTCACCACCTTGGCTGGGTAGTATCTGCCCCTGACCCTACCCTTCCTCACCATGGGGGCCTCAATCAGCCGTCTCCCTCCCCCACGCCTCTGCCCGCAACAGACTCACTGGCTGGATGCTGTTCTCAAGCTGCCAGGCTACATATCGGCTATCGGATGGTACTGGCCAATACGGCTAGTTAATAATTGGCCATCAGTATTGGCCAAAAATAATCTTTACTGGTACAGCCCTACAAAATAGTCATGAAGGGTTTGAGAAGGACTTTATGCCATTCTTTTCTGTAAGAGAAAGCATTTTTGGCATTCTTTGTGCCCTGAGAGTACACAAGTATGAAATAAAAAACCAGGTAAAACAAACCAGTGGATATGCCTGTAATTAAGGCCTCTTGCAATATGCAAGTGTTCAGGGTTCTTATGACTGGGAGGACCTAAGCAAGAGACGCTGAGTAGATTGTTCCATTACTCCACTGTGGACTTGATGGGTAGTAGTTTCTTCTCCCATATATTGCAGTGCTGTTCTACAAGAATGCCAACTCATGGGAGTAGCAGGTGCAACAGCCAGGTCGCTTCACAAGCCCATCTGTACAGCCCTGTTTGTGAAGCCTCATGTATCTGCTTCCACAATGAAGGCTTAACGTATCTGCTTCCATATCTATGTCCAAGTGCACTGCTAAAGGGGCCAGAGTAAAAGCTTGTTTTAGCTTGCTGAAAGCAACCTGGGTATATTCCATCCAAGAGAAATGGGCCTCCATTTGGAGTAGGACAATTAGATTAGGTAGTCACCTGAAGAAATCCTTGATGAAGGATTGATTTAAATTTCAAAACCAAGGAAGGACTATACTCCCTGCAAATCCCTCAGATATGTCCAATTTGTGATAAGCTTTAATCTTATTCGAGTTCATTTTAAAACACTTGTGAGGATATGACAACCTAGGAGCTTCATATAGGACTAAATTCACGTTTTTCCAGTTTCACAAATTATTCTAACATGATACTACAATAGTACGAAGATCAGGTGATTTTAAAAAAAAAAAAAATCAGAATACCATCTAAATAGATCACAATAAAATTGATCCAATATCCCCCTATAGATGTAATTTACCGAGTGCTAGAATCTGGCTGGAGCACTGCAAGGAGACTAAACAATAGGGCTAGGTATCTATCCACCTGTCCATTCAGAGTTTGAAAGGCTGTTTTCTACTTATCTTCCTCTTGGATACAAAACCAGCTCTAGGCTCTGAAAAGGTGAAGCTTAGTGAAAATCCTTACAGTGTGCACTCATTCCAAAAGAGCACTCATAAGGATGGTTCTGAATTGTGATTCTGATAATTATCTGTAATCTATGCACAACCATAAAGAGACATCTTTAAGATGAACAAGACCAGAACCCCTGTGGGTGAAGTGAATGAGTGAAAGCTTTTTGCAATGTTTTCCTGAATAAGATCCTCCAGGGGTTAAAGTTTAAGCTTGGCTAAAGAATGACTCAAAAAGAATCATAGAAACTCTTTACCAGGCAGTCAAAGGGGAGATGGCAGGAAAGTTCTGCATACTTTTATCAAACACCTCTACAGTGAATTTCCAGCGGGTACTTAGGTCATGCTAAGTAAGCCAGGGAACACCTACCATGACAGGAAAGAGTAGGATCTTCACCTGTGACAGAGCGCATCTACAGGTGAGATTTAATGTGCAGTAGCCTATTTTACTACACATTAAAGAGATGCATAAAAAACATGCTATTATGCTAATGTGCAGTAATATAGGCTACTCTGCATTGTGTCACCTAAAAAGTGCACTTGCACTACTTCACATTAGGCCAGCCTAATGCTCATTAATTTAGTACCTCATATTGGACGTACTAAATTTAATGCGCCTTAGGAAAAGCACATTAATGCACATGTAGATGCACCTAAAGAGTAACAACAGACATTGAGGCTTTTTTTAGATTGTTCAGAATGATGGAGTAAAGGAAGCAGGTGAAGAGGTTCAGTGGTAGTAGTGCCTCAATGTGAGTTCCAGTAAAAAGGGAAGTCATTGATGAGTCCGATCATCCAAGATCTGCATGTTTGACTGCAGACACATAGCAAATAGTTCCAGGCAGAAGGAATAGACCCTAGTGATACTGGGTCATACCTCTTTCCTTTTATCTCTCTCATCTATCCATCCCCATACTGAAGTCAGTTTCCTTGAAATGATTGATGCTTTATCCTATATCATTATGCTATCAGGGATGATTCAATGTTAATGTTGCATTTCTTCAGATTGGCCTTCAAGGTGTCCTTGAATCTCTTTTGCCCATGAGTAAGTTGCGAATATAGGATATGTTTTGTGACCCATTGGTCAGGCATCCTTATGATATGTCCTGTCCAATGCAGCTGGTGCCATATAAACATACCCTCGATGCTGGCAGTGCTTGCTTGATCCTGAATGTTGGTGTTTGTTCTTCTGTCCTTCCAATATGAAGGATTTTCCAAAGACATCACTAATGGTAATGTTCCAAGACTTTCAGGTGTTTCTAATGGGTCAGCCAAGCTTCACATCCATAAACAGGGTAGGAATGACAACAACTTAGTAGATGAGAAGTGTAGTTTGGGTCCTGATGTCCTGATTTTCAAAGACACAATTTTGGAGACCTCCAAAGGCAACAGTGATAGATTTTTTCCTAGTGTTGAATGTCATTTATGTTAATGTTTTGGGAAAGGTGGCTACCTAGATAAGGAAAATTATCATCATTCCTCATGAATTTTCCTCTATAATTTGTGGAAGAGCAGCTAGTTGGTTTGGGGTGGTTTGGTGAAATATCTTTGTTTTTGTGATGTTGACAGTGAGTCCAAGCATTTTATATACTTTACAGAAGCATACATAAGCTCTTCAATTAAGTACACACACGCAACACAGTCATCGGTATACTGAAGACCGGTAATGAAGGTGTAGGTAATCTTGGATTTGGAACATAACCAGTTGATGTTAAAGAGATTCCTGTCCATATAATACTGGATGCTGACTCCAGAGGGAAGTCTGCCAGCAATGAGATGCAGAATAGCTGCAATACAGATGGAAAAGAGTGTTGGTGCAATCGCACATCTTTTTTTGACTCCATTTCTAACAGTGAAAGGGTCCATTTCCAAAACATGGCTTAGGATGGTTTCTGTTATGTAATGACACTGCAAAGAAATCATACAACTTCCCTTCTTCACTTTTCAGAAGAGGAGGGGTCAGGAAAACAACACATTTTCTTATTAAAATTAAAGCTCTTTGCCTATAAACCTGTCCTTCAAGACCTATCCCAGTAGCAAATCCCACCTCTCAGACATTTGGAATAAGAGTTAATTGCCTATTTTGGTTCCCTGCCAATCATCAGCCAGACTTTTCCAAACTATACCCTGGAACCTGATTTCCAACCTTTGGGTTAAAAAATGCAGCTGGAAACTCCCAATAGGAAGAACAGGAAAATTAAGGTTTCATAAACAACCATAAATCTGGCATCTAACTTTTGAAGCAGGTAACATGATTTTTGGATGGCATGGTCTCCTTTTGAACAATATGTTCTATTTTAATTACCCTACTAAAAAGAAAAAAACTTGGAAAAAATCTAGACAGGCGATAAAATTAATTTAAGGCATGACTGGGAAGCTCTGCTGGAAAAATCTGAAGTTGGACAATACTGGATCCTCAGTGTTCAAACATTTCACCTTGCAGAAAAAGCTAGGCCATGGACCGTCTCCAAGAGTACATCCCACTCTTCTACCGAGCAGAAGATAGAGGAACAATCAAAAAAAAGACTAAGGGTATTTCTATTCAGTGCAAAGCAACATCAGTGCTGAGATATGGCAGGCTTACTTGAGGTGTATTACCTCTCAGAATGGAAGTAAATGTAGCCGCATTAATACAGGTAGGCACTAACTGCCTAGCACAGTGCTATACTTTTTGTAGTTTAGGTGCTAGTATACATAGAGCAGATGTGATGTATCCTACCTGGATTGCAGCATGTGTTAGCATTGCTGTGCCGTAAGCTGTGTAGACAGGGCATATATCTCCTCAGAAATTTATTGCTCCCTTTCATACACACTAGCTCACTTTTCTGCAGAAACTCAATTTAGACACCAATTTAGATTGCAGGACATAAGACAAATAGATGTTCACATGTTGCTTGATATCCACTGACAAGCTTATCATACAGTCTTCCTACACTAGATGGTCTTCCTCACTAGTTGTCATACAGTCATTCCTATTTCAAACATCCTGTATCATCAACATATTCCAAACCAATGGCACCTTCACTAGTGGAATCTTATACATCACAACCCAGCCCTTAATTCCAAGATTCGCCTCAACAACAGCAACAACATACCTCTGAGGAGGAACAACATCTCCATACTGAACTTCCTCTGGTAGCATCATTGTTTTCTCTGGATGAAGAGGTGGCTTCATGTTCCTCCTCAATCAATTATTAAAAAAAAAAAAAATCCAGCAGTTTCTTAAAAGGAATTACTGATGTCCTAGACATTCCACTGGAAATGGCTAGAAAAAAATCTTACCAATTATTGGATGTACTCCCTCATCCCTACCAAACAGGAAGATAGTGGCAATCAGTGAAGGACTCCTTAAACCTGTGCACACTGTATATAGACAGTGATTGCAAAAGACATATAAGATGACTAACAAAAGGTATAGGTATCAGATACCTACATCTGAGTTTGAAAAATTTAACCCATGCTGGTGCTGGGTCTCTTGAGATAACTTGGTTCTATAGCTCTGAATTGATTAAAGACTCTTGATCTCCCTTCAATACGACACAAGACGGACCTGACATTGCATCAGATACAATGGCTACAGCTACAGTTATGAGATGAGATGGTTACAAAACTTGGATATCCTTAAAGATATTACAAGTTCAATAGATTACCATTTGAAAGTTTTGAAAATTAAATACAATAAAAGATTCAAGAGTTATATTAAAATTCCCAGAAATGTATGCTCCTTAGTCCAATAAGAAGCAATTATACCATATGCAATTTACATATTGGTATATCCCAAAGACCAGTTGAGCCTACAAAGGAACATTTTCAAAGCTTGATTCTTCTGGCTCTTTCACTTTTTTTCCCCTCACGGAAAATCTCTGCAGTTCATGGTGTGATCACTACATTACCAATAGAAAAATCTGCTTTTTGGACTTCTGTCTGCCTCAAGATCATTCACAAAGTATGCAGAAATACTTGCAGAGTTCCTTTGGAAACAAGGGTCAAACATCCAAGTTTATCCTTATCTAAACAATTGGTTGATTCAACATTCTTCTCCATGTTATATACTGAAAAACATAAATTTCATTTCTCAAATTTTTGTCCATCCAAGTCTAAGAGTAAACAAGAAAAATATGTCGACACATTCTCAGTAGTTAGAATGTAGGGAAGTTTAACTGAACTCTATCAAACCAGCAGCTTGTATTCTGCAAACAACTCAAGCTTCTCATGAAGCAACTCAGCTTTGAGAAGAAATATAACAGACATATCATGTTAAGTCATCCACAAAGCTTCTCATATACATCTATCTATCTCTTTGGGCAAGACTGCACTTTAGCTATCTTCAGAGTTTGTTGAAGTCAGTATTCAATCCAGTAAATCATCTATTAGACATGACAACGGAGATTCCCCAACTTGTCTTATCGTCTCCCCTCTGGAGAAAAAAAAGAGTCAAATCACACTTTTGCTCCTTTGTCTACATGTAAATATATCAGCTATTTGGGCAATACATCTGATATTCCTGAGTTAGGAAAAGTCTATTCAAATTATGACAAAATTCCACTGCTAAGTTTAATGTTAATAAGGTGGCACAAGGCACTTCCTCTATGCAACAAAACACTACAAATGTGGTAGAGATTCATTCACCATCAGAATCAGGTCACAGAAATATATTTATCAGGTTTGATGAATATTTAAGTAGATCAGAGACGCAGAATTTCTCTCCACAACACTCACATTCAACAATGCCATCAAATATTAACAGCATTTCACAGGGCTTTCCCTGTGTAGTTGTATTTTTCATGAGAACTACAACCATTTGTTGCAACCATTTGTTGCAAAGGCTTTGGCTGCCTGCCTTCCATTTTTTGTTTTATGTATTATCAATATTTATGCATGGAGAACTTTGAAAATTCATTTTTCATAGTAGTACAATCAAAACTTCTACTAAATTGCATTGTTTGGTTAAAATTTAGAACACAAGAATTGAAACTGCGCTTACTGTACTTGATGTTTATATGCAATAAATCATCCATCTATTTAATTCTTATAGCTGTGTCACTCAATATATTTGTTTTTGTTCTCCCTGATTTGTTCAGCAAAAAACATTTTCCCATGAAGGACAAAGTAACTTCTCAGTTACCATAAGTCATTCTTCTTAAAATTCTTGAGCAAAGCCAAGATTATTCATATGCAAAGCAGGCCTTTTCTCTATAATGAAGTCAGAGTACCTCTAGTGTTCACTTAACAAATCTGAAAACAGCATTACTGAATTATGATGCTAAGAGGATCAGGGTCCCACTAAAACACGAAAATTTTCTCTTTGCTTTCTTCAAGTTTCACCCTGCTTCTTTTTTTGATCTTCAAGATGACTTTATGTCTTTAAGAGGATTTTGTAACATGGGTAGTCTTTGCCAAAGGAGTATAGAGTCTGCACAGGCCACAGAGGTAGCCCTGATGGATAGATTGGATATTAGGAGGAACTTCTTCACAGTTCGAGTGGCCAAGGTCTGGAACGGGCTCCCAAGGGAGGTGGTGCTCTCCCCTACCCTGGGGGTATTCAAGCGAAGGCTAGATGTGTATCTAGCTGGGGTAATGTAGGCCCAGCACTCTTTCCTGCTTATGCAGGGGGTCGGACTCGATGATCTATTGAGGTCCCTTCCGACCCTAGCATCTATGAATCTATGAATCTATGATGAGACAGACTGATATGATCATTTTGGATGTAAAGCAGATATGCACTAATTTCTCAAATAAAAGCATTTGAGTCATGGCCTACCTCAACTTTTTGTTTGTTTATCAAATGATACACAAGCAGGACATACTTGGAATACAGCTTTCTTCTGAATAAGGAAAAAGGTATCACTGGACACTGTTGAAGGAGATAGCTATGCCACAAGATAAAATATCTTTAAAATATTTACTCTGTACTGTAACGGGTCTTCACCTGCTTTTGGTAAAATCTCTCCAAAGTCTTAAAATCTAAAATTTTAAAATCCTAAAAGCAAAAAGGAAGTTACCTAAGCCAATGCTAAAATAAGCAAATATTAGTATTTAATCCTCAGCTATATGTGAAAAATAACTATTTAAAATACACAGAGGGAATGATCATCTTGGGCATGTCCAGACAAGTGCGGCCATGTGGTATGTGGCACTGCAACCACGTTTGGCACAGTCCAGTGTTCTCCATGCTGCACCGGATTTTTTTTTCCTATGGCTTTTTTGACCCCTGGATATCCAGGGGTCAAAAAAACCCATAGGGAAAAAAGACTGGAGCCATGCACACTTAGCCAGCACAGGCTGCTGAAAAGTGGAGCTGGGCCACCCAAAGCCATGCTCCATGGCCAGCTAGGCTCCACATGGCAGAATCACCATGGTTGCAGCCCTGGGAAGCTCCCAGCCTCCCCTACCCCACCCAGGGCAACTTGCCATGCACCAAAGGCATGGGCATTTCCTGGGGACAAGTAGCAGCACAAGGTGCACTGCCACTACTTGTCCCTAGGGAACCAAACGTACGCACATATCTGGACATGCCCCTTGAGGCTTTCTTTTGCCTCTCAGCTACAGTTAGATGGAAAGTAGTAATACCTGGTCCTTCCTCTCCCTTTTACACACCTACACAGAGTGGAGGTGCCAGGCACTGACTAAAGGGGACTGATACAGGCTAAGAAAAGTACAGTGTGCCAGGAAAAAAAAAAAAATTCTGACTTCTGGCATTGGAGTGCCCATGTACCCACTGACAGCTATTCAAAGAGTCTTAGTAACACTTCAGCTAAATCATAACCTGACTAGATTCTCTCGCTGCATGCATATCATTTTTGTGGAAGTTGAATAGTACTTTTGCATGCTTCACATTTGTTTCTGTAATCATATTATCCATCTTCCTATTTCAGGTTGAGCAGTAACTAAAAAAAAAAAAAAACCTCTTAAAAATCTTGCCCAAGATTTTACTTGTTAAAAAACAAGTAACTAGCAACAAGGGATACATGAATGTATTTCATTCAGCATTACATTCACTGTATACAAACCTTCACAGCAATCTTGCCACATCCTGAGGTCCAGTTTAGGAATATCTTCACAGGTACTATATCCATGTGGGAACTCTGCCACTTTAAAGACATCACGTTGCACCTTGGTTATGTTGTCACTGTTGTCACAAAGAATTCTGGCAAGGGAAGTTTGCTTGATCTGAGTGAGCTGAGCTGGAGTAAATACACCAGGGTTTTCATACCATAACCTGTAATCTCACAGAAAAGAAAGACAAGTTCCTAGGTGGTCTCACAGTGATAAAACAATGATAAATAGCTTGCATTTTGCTAGAGACCTTGGAATGGTATATTCAAAGGATAAATGTTCTATTATTTGGAAAATGGATACTAGTAACAGAGAACTTTATATTGCCTTTAATTAGCCGGGAGTCTTTAGTACAACAATCTTCCCATGCAGAACAAATTGTTCTGGCAGAAATCTTCCTAGCATAAGAGGAACAAGATGAGGTAAGTGGCAGAACATGTGGGAGAGGGGGAAAAGAAATTATGTTTTTTATTTTCAGATTTAAAATACAAAACTATTAGAGCATCCACAATGACACAGTTCTCAATTTTGAGGATTTGGTGACTGGGCATAAAATACCTCAGATGCCAATTTTATGACTGCTGGTGAGCAAGAAGCCTGTCATCACATGCCTAGGGCTGCCCCATGCCTGATCCTGACAATCAGTGGATCATGACCTGAGACTGGCCACAGGACATCCTTGGATTCTGTACTGCGACACAGGGCTGCCCCCTGCTCCATCCTGGGAATCAGCCATGGGACAATTATGAAATGGACCCAGAAGCTGCTTCTGCCCAATGCTAACAACAAAACTTCCTCCACCCCCTGACATGTTTCCGGCCTTGTCCTGAACCCTGCATACAGATTTCCCACAGGACTGCAGGGCATTGCTTAACATGCCACACAAATGCATTTCAAACCAGTAACAAAGATGTATTACACAAAAATATGTTACATTACATGTATAACATGGCTGGGTTGCCATTTTTATGGTGCAATAAATTTGTTGAACATACAGTACATTAATCACATGTAAATTTGATATCTGCCACAATAAATGTAACATCTGCCAGGGGTCTTGGACCCACAGAATATTCAAAAAGCCTGACACATCAGACTGCTGCAATCTATTGATGAACACACAAATTCTGAAAACAAAAAACTTCTTGGCAAAAAAGGTACAATTACATCTCCTTCCCCATCTGCTAACATAAAAAATTGCTTTGGCCTTGTCTGGCATTACTCTGGTTGTTAATTCATATAGCATGGATAGCCCATTTATGCTAGTCAAATAACTTCTAGTTCCAGGGAGGACCCTACTTGGAACATTAGATGTTTTTTGAGCATCTGGTGAGTTGATATGTGAAAGTGCATGTCTTCTTATTTTGAGAGCTCTAAATCAGTCCTTGAGATCAAAGCATGAGAATGTAGAACGTAGTTACCATCTTGAATTTGAAAGGTTAGATGAACTTGGTCTCATCCATAAATTTACTAGGCACAATTCCATCATACAACCCAGTATTAGTGAAAATGTTGAACAATATTGGACTCAAAACAGACCTCTGGGGAACATCACTTCTGTACCTCCTAGATGAAAATACTGTAAGGTAGAATGTCAACTGGCTGCAACATTGTGCTCAATAAGCTGTTATAAATGGCTTGATATCCAGTTGGGAGTAGGTATCAAGTGGGGTTCCCCAGGGGTCTGTCCTGGATTTACTGTTTATCTTTAACCTTAGTGATCTGGATAACTGGATTGAGTCTATGCTTAGCCATTTTCTGGGTGGCAACAAGTTGGGTACAGTTGCAAACACACTGGAGGGTAGGACTAGGATCTAGAATGCCCTGGATAAACTGAAGAAAGAAATGGTCCAAAGTAAATCATATGAAATTAAAAATGGACAGTTAAATGTCCTGCATTTGGGATGGAATAATTGCAGGCACAAAAACAGATCTGGGAACCACAGGCTAGTTTGCAGTACTGCAGAGGACCTGGGAATCATAAGTTAAATATGAACCAACAGTATGCTCTTGCTGCAAAAACAAGCCAACAACATGCTGAGTTGTTTAAAGCAAGTGTCTCTTAGAAAACAAAGAGAAGTGATTTTTTTTTCTCTATTCGGCCACTAGTAAGGACTTATCTGGAGTAATGCATCCAGTTTTGCTCCCCAAGCTTCAAGATGTGGAAAAACTAGAAACACTCCAACAGAGAGCAACAAAAATGACAGAAACTTGGGAAGCATAATTTATGAAGAAAGGCTGAAACAACTGAGATTATTTAGCCTGAAGAAAAGAAGACTGAGGGAAGATTTGAAAACAACCTTCAAAAGCCTGAAGGGCAATTATAAAGAGGATAGAGGGAAGAGGATTAGGAGCAATGGCCTCAAGCTCCAGCAGAAAAAATACAGGTTGTAGGTTAGGCAGAACTTCTTGACTGAGGATGGTCAAGCATTGCAACAGGCTTCAAAGAGAAGTTGTAGAATCTCCATCCCTAGAAGTTTAAGGGCAGACACTGTACATGGATGGGTCAGTCAGCGATTATCCTGCCTTGAGCAGGCCATTGGATCAGATGATCTTGTGAGGATCCCTTCCAGCCCTACTTTCCCATGATTCCATGAAACTGCTGAGAGGTCCTAAACCTCAGATTTGTACATGAATACATAGAAAATTCATAGGAGAGGCCAAACAACAACTGCACACCAGAATGAATGCATGCCAGAAATCAATCAAAGACAGGAATACGCAATTACTTGTGGGGGGCACATTTCTCACAAGAAAACCACTCTCTCTCCAATCTCTCTGTCCTTATCCTCAAAGGAAATGTACAAAACACTTCCCAGAGACGAACCTATGAACTCCACTTCATCAACCTCCTGGATACTAAAAATTATGGACTAAATATAGACACTGGATTTATGACATGTAACCTGCCTGAGATCTGCCTCCCCAGGAACTTCTCCACTATTCATCCCCCTTCTCTCCCCACCCCTACCCAGTCTGTTTCTCACTCATTAACTCCTCAATTTACATCTTCACTGACTGCCTAACTTGTGTGCAGCCCAGCCCAGCTTCTGGCTTCTTTACTTTTTATTCCATCCAGGAAGAGCACACACAGACTGCAGAAACTTCCTCAGCCTGACAAAGGGTTTTTGAACCCGAAAGCTTGCTTAAAAATGGTTTTTCAACTATTTAAGTTGGTCTAATAAAAGATATTCAGATTTACCCAAAGAAACTTGTCTGCCTATGTCCTTAGACCAACATGGCTACAACCTACACCCTAGAATCTTATCTGATATTTTCTGTGTACCTCTACAGGCTTATTTAACATGTCTGCTATGCAAGATAATTTTAGTGTGTGGAAACAGAGGGTCCAACTCATTCATGTGATAAAGTAGTGAATTTAGATCCATGTACCCAGAAATGGAACGTGTGGTGGATTCTCTCTATTTTACAGAGAAGCAGACTGAGAGGTTAAGGGTCAGTCTTAGTTACAGGAGACTCACAAAATCCTGGCTTCCTGTCCTGAGGCCAATCAGCCACATAAGGTTGCCTTTTAGGTTAGGGACAGACACTACACATAAACTGGTTTAAGTGATTAGAAACTGGTTTAAACCTGTAACAGAACAGATGTTCAGTGCACATAAACCAGTTTGAAAATGGCTGAAATTTGGCTGGAGATAAACCTGGTTGAGAGTAGTATCAGACTTAACTGATTTGAGTCAAACCAGTTTATGCAATATCTGTCCCAGACCCCTTGCTGGTTTAAGTTAAACCAGACACCCCCAGCATCCCGGCATACTCTATGGGCTGGACAGGGCTCTCTGCTCCACTGCAGGGCAGCCCTTCCTCTCTACTCCTTGGCTGCAGCTCCAGCAGAGACTTGCAGACTGCTCCCTTCCCCCACATCACTCTCTGCTAAGCAGGAATTCCCTCCTCCCCTCTGCCTTGCTGAGAGGCATCTGCATATTAGCTAGCAGACCACATGCTGGCTCTGGTCCATGCTGTGACAAAGGCAAAACAAGTAGCTGGTAATGTACCTCTGTTGTTTTCTTAATGGGGTAATAAACACTGAGTTAGGTGTGATAAACACTGCTATCAATTCCCTGCTGGGCTAATCAGAGCATCCTGCCGAGATCTGGCCACATCTCCCCTTCCCCCTTCAGCTCAGTTCTGTGGAAAGGAAGGGAAGGCTGCTCTACTTCCCCACAGCTTCTAGCCTCAGTCACTGCAGGCATGTGCTTACATTTCTGAAATAAAAAGGGAATGTCTATGCACCTCCAAATTGGTTCAAGCTTTGCAGATTAGACTAACCTGCAAAAAATGAATTAATTCAGGCTCAGGCTATTTGAATGTCTGTCCCTAGCCATAGAGCTTAATATGAAATTTATACTATACAAAGGTAAAAGGCTTTAACAATTGATTGAACTTCAAGGTCCTTTCCAACTCTGGAATTCATAAAATCATATACAGTTAGGACTGGAAGGGAACTCAGGAGGTCATCTAATCCAACTCCCTGCTCAAAGCAGGACCATCCCCAACTAGGTCATCCCAACCAAGACTCTGTCTAGCCAGGTTTTGAAAACCTCCAAGGACAGAGCTTCCACCACCTCTCTGGGTAACTTTTTCCAGTGTTTTACTACCCACCTAGTGATAACATTCTTCCTAATATCTAACCTAAACTTTCCCTACTGGCAACACTTGAAACTGTTGCTCCTTGTTCTTTCATCTGTCACCACTAAAAACAGCTTACCTCCATCCTTTTTCGAACCCAACTTCTGGTAGTTGAAAGCTGCTATTAAGTCTCCTCTCAGTCTCCTCTTCTCTAGACTAAATAAGCCCAGTTTCCCCAGTTTTTCCTCATAAATCATGTGCCCCAGCCCCCTCACCATTTTTGTTACCCTCCACTGAACTCTCCAATTTGCCCGCATATGTTTTGTAGTGGGAGCCCCAAAACTGAACACAGTACTTCAGATGTGGCCTCACCAGTGCTGAATAGATGGGAATAATCACTTCTCTTGACCTACTGGCAACACACCTAACAATGCAGCCCAGTATGCTGTTAGCCTTCTTGGCAATAAAGGCATACTGCTGCTCCATATTCAGTTTATTGTGCACTGTAACCCCCAGCTCCTTTTCTGCAGAGCTGCTGCCTAGCTAGTCAGCCCCTAGCCTGTACTAGTGCATAGGACTGTTCCAGCCTAAGTGCAGGATTTTGCACTAGTCCTTGTTGAACCTCATGAGATTTCTTTTGGCCCGATCCTCCAATTTGTCTAGGTCACTGAATCCTAGCCCTACCCTCCAGTGTATCTGCTACTCCCCGCCTCTTGGCATCATCTACAAACTTGCTGAGGGTGCACTCCATGCCATCTTCAACGTTGTTGATGAAACCATGGAACAAAACCAGCCCGAGGACCAACCCCTGGGACACTCCAGTTGATACTGGCTGCCAACTAGACACCAAGCTATTGATTACTATCCTTTGAGCCCAATGCTCCAGCCAGTTTTTTGTCCACCTTACAGTCTGTTCATTCAGGCCATACTTCCTTAGCTTGCCTGCGAGAATTTTGTGGGAGACCATATCAGAAGCCTTGCTAAAATCAAGGTACACCACATCCACCGGTATCCCCACATCCACAGAGCCAGTCACCTCATCATAGAAGGCAATTAGGTTGATCAAGCAGGACTTGCCTTTGGTGAATCCATGCTGACTGTTCCAAATCACCCTTCAAATGCTTTAAAATTGATTATTTGAGGATCTGCTCCATGACTTTTCCAGATACTGTGGTGAGGCTGACTGGTCTGTAGTTCCCTGGATCCTCCCTTTTCCCTTTCTTAAAATTGGGCACTATATTTGCCCTTTTTCAATCATCCAGGACCTTTCCCGATCATCATGAGTTTTCAAAGATTATAGCCAATGGCTCTGCAATCAATCAGCCAACACCCTCAGCAACCTTGGATGCATCCCATATGGCCCTATGGACTTGTACACATCAGTTTGGAATTGTTTTCCAACTATTTAAGTTGGTCAAATAAGAGGCATCAGATTCACCCAAAGAACCCTTGTCTGCCTCAGTTTGGAATTATGATTCCAAAAAATAAAGCCAGAACAGCTAACATTTTAGGTCCTTTGAAAAGCTTTATTTAGTTTCAGACCTCCATTTATTTTCTTATATGATGTCAACTGTAGAAACGAAACCAAGATAAAATACAGGTTATGAAGTTTGTGAAAGAAGCGAAAGTGGTAGCTTTATTTTTCATTTCTATATTAGAACCATGTAAGAAAAGGAAATGGAGATTTGCTGTTGAAACAAGATGCTTAAACATACTTTTGTAACTAACAATTTTTTTAGTTTTAATCACTTAAAGTTTTCCACAGTACTGGGAATTACCTGTCTCCATCCCGAAGACGTTTAAACTGTGTACTCAACAGACACATCAAAGTCGGTCCCAATCGGCTACCGGGAACTAAATCTTCTACCATGAGAGCAGGAAATAAATCTACATTCAGCGGTGAACCATATAATCTATAACAAGAAAAATACCAACAGTATGCATGAAAAATCATGTATTACAAACAAGTCAGTATTGACACAAATATGGGCAACAGGCCTGAAAAATTAACATAAAAATCTGACAGTGGTATAATATCACCTCTAGCCTGATTTCTGCTACATTTTATTCAAAATAAGGAATGTAAAACTACAGAAATAAACACTGTCAGGCGATCTATTAAATTTAAATATGTTTACATATTTTTAATATTACTCATAAAATGGGA
Source organism: Crocodylus siamensis (assembly GCF_052110815.1). NCBI lineage: Eukaryota > Metazoa > Chordata > Crocodylia > Crocodylidae > Crocodylus > Crocodylus siamensis. The sequence goes on along the minus strand of NC_143395.1, from coordinate 33,183,117 downwards.
TGTAATACTAGCTGACACAGCTGGCACTTCAGAGACTTGCAGGGAGTGACACAGGAACTTCAGACAATTTCTACAACTTCTGAAGCAGAAGAATTACACAGTTAGGGGCACTAGTAAGGAAAAGACAGTCCATAACTTACCAAAGTGTTACTAAATCTTATCCCAGCCTCACACATTTCCTGTTGAGAACAGGATGGTTTGTGGGAAATTTCCCTCATCCCTGCTTCATGTACATTTTCTTCTAGGATTCGTGCACTTCAGTAAGTATTAATTTCATATGCACAATTAGATATAATATTACACTTGCTTTAAAAATATTCTTTTGCACTTCAAGCTCACCTGCTAAGCTTCTCCCTGATTTCAGGATTCTTAATTTCATTTTTCAAATCTTCAAAAGTCTGAGCTGAAGACAGATTACAGTACACTCTAAAATCATGATAGGGAGGAACTCCATGATCTCTGCCTCTTTGAATATTCATAGCTGCCAGATCTAAAGCCACAGTACGTGCCATGGAGAAGAGTCTTTCTGTTAATTCTGTATTGAGTAACTGCGATGGTACACGCATCTTACCAGCCACACCAAACAATCCCCTTAGAAGTGGATCAATGCCGCCTTCGTTTACAATCCGAAATGGAGAGAAGAATGCCTTATGAAGAGGTACATGGTCTTGTGGAATAGGTTCAAAGTTTTCATCCAGCCGATACAATAAAGGATTGATAAGTGTATGACCAAACCTAAAAGCGGCAGTTGCAAACTCATTAGTTATGCCAGAATTAACATTAGGATCATAACCTTTATATTCTCCAAGCATCTTCATGCCTACCTCTCCTAAGATCTTAGGTAGCCAATGGCTGTATGTTATATGTTGCATTTCTGCACCAACAATTTTGCGTGTTTCATGATATATCGTGTCACCATCCCAATGTGGATTCAGTTTCAGTAGCTCTGTAGCAATTCTATTGTGTTCTCTAAACCACAATGTATGCATACTGGTGAGACCCAGCTGTTCATTAGCACGCTGATCCCCAGCTAAGAAGCAAGGAATCGGGCTCTCATTTTCATCTCTCATGCATTCTGTTGGCGGACCAGTAGCAAAGGGAAGAAGAGGCTTGCCTGATCTCTGTACAATACCCTGCCTCAGAAGGCCCCTTTGACTTGCAAAGTCTCTGATTTCTAGTGCCTCGTGGTCTGAACTGCCATATACGTTGGATGCATCAATATAAGAAGTCAGCTGGTTGATCTGTTCCCGTGGGTAAACAGAATTCATTAAAAGAGATGTCATGCCACTTCCACAAACAGGACTGGAACGTACAAAAAACATGCAGCGTGCACCATTTCTAACTCTGGGGTCATTCGGTGGTATCATGATTGAGAAACAAGGAGGATCATTTGTACAAACTGAACTGCAATGTTGACCATCAGAAAACCTTGCTTCACTTAAAGCTGCAACTGTGAGGTCAAGGTCATGATCAAGAAATTGACCCCACTGCATTAGCATGTGAGTATACTGATTGTCAGGGGTTATTGTTTCGGTTCCTATTAAAGTAGTAGAAACCAAGCGAGGCATAGGGAGTGTGTATCCATTATAGTGTCTATTAGATCCAATGCCCCTAGGCAAATTAAATCCATTTTCATAAACTGACTTCAACAAGCGTTCAAAGGCTGTTAGAGAGGCTCCCCACATTGGATGCTGCAGGTTATTGCAAGTTCCATCATGAGTTCTATACTTCTGGTGAAAGCACATATCTGAACAGTTATTCACTCTTCTGTGGGCTGTGCAGCCCGACAGGTTTGCTATCAGGTTCAAGTACTGTGGAGATACAAGATCATTATAGTGATAGCCTGAAATAAAAGAGAGGCAGAGGGAAAATTAAAGATATATTCCTGTCCAAAATCTAATATCACAAATAAACTGCTAGACAAAATTTTATTATATTTTCCATATTACTAAACAGATCTCTTGGTTAAGAAGAGAATGCTGCCATTAGAAGGTCAGAATGAAGCCTTATATAGATGCCAACTTTTACACAGAAGGGAGAAAAGATCAACCAAATGTCACATTTTTAAAAACAGCTCTGGAGTCGGTATACTTTCAAAAGCCCTTGGCATCCATGCAAATTATTTGAAAACATGTCCACTTCATGTAAAGGTAACCAAAATGAGTTAAACTCTTTGAAAATCTGACCACCAACTAATATCAAACGTCAAGATAGTTATCATAGAATCATAGGGTCTGCCAGAACCATCTAGTTCAACAGACTACACAAATGCAGGATGTGCTACTCATAAACTAGAGACAAATGGTTACCCAGCCTTTTTTTAAAAACCTCTATTGAAGTAGGTCTACAACTTCCTTCCACAGCTTGTTCCATTGTTCTACTGTTGCAACTGTAAGGACATTTTTTTCCTGAGATTTAATCTAAACCTGCTTTGTTGCTATTTATACCCATTATTCTGTGTCCTGTGCTGTGCTTCATGGCATCCTTTCAAATATCCATGGGTTTATTTGAAATATTCTGCAATATTTACTATGATGAATCAGTAATAAAAAAAGAAGTAACAAAAACAGCTACAATACCCAACTTTTCTAGGTACACATAAGTAGCCATGTTCCTTGAGATGGAAAAATTATAATCTAATCAGAGATAAGATGAAGCAAGTGTAAAAAAAAAAAAATCAGACATGCACATGTGCCGTAGCAGGAAGCATGACGTGGGCATCACGCCTCAGATCTCATTACATCTTTCATTGCAAATTGGCCAGGGGCCTGAGATTAATTTGTCTTGCACTATGGACATTCCTGGAAAGTTCTATTGCCTCAGGTAGCTATGTGGTCACAATGAAGCTTTCTGAGTATAGTTAGTAGAGAAGCACGGGGTAGGTGCAACAAAGTGAATCCAAAACTGTGCCCAAGTGCAAAAAATGCATTTACACAGCTGCATGTGGATGACTTAAGCATATGAAGGTAAAATAAGATCTGGATCAAAGATCCAAGGTTTCACATAGCTTCCCCAGATCAAAAACGAGAGACTAGGAGAGAGGCCGCTTACATGAAAACATATTACTTTCACACTTCTAGTTTCTTTAAAATAAATAAAGATACCCATTTTGGGAGATCAAACACTAGACCTGGTTCTGAGAAAAAGTCCCAATACGATATAAACTTTTTCTAATGCTATATAAAGTCTAAGATTTTTATTTACATTTTAAAACTCATATGATCATGGCAGGAGCCCTACTGTATTGCCTTTCGGTCAACATTAGACTGATTAGTTTTTACTAACATGTAGTTTCATACACAGTTATTCACGAAAACTCAAAATGAGATGTGCATGGATTTGCACTATAAATACACGCATCTGCATCCAGTAAGGCAAAAAATCCATTTCTATGTCACTGATGTGATAAAATTCAATTTTCTAAACATTCAAATACTTGCAAAGTATAGTTACAAAATGTGGGGGGAGAGGAGGAGTAAAAAAGACATTTTCAATTACTAATAAATTCATAGAAATCATAAGCTTTTGTGTTTACAAAAAGAATATGATTTTTTGTGATGAATTATGCCTTGTAAATTGTTTGCTTAAGTCTAATTTAATAGTTTACCTTTACCAGCAAATATTATGGTGTCCCAATTCCACAAAGATTACTCTATTTGGCCTTATAAATGTTGGACTAGTTTAGGGTCATAGTTAGAATTTTAGGAAGTTACAGTACATTCTCAATTAGAAACATCAAAAGGAACACTATAAGGAAAATATTTTCTCTCATACTTCAGTGTAGCTTTTGGTTGTGTGCCTAGTCTCAGCATTACTTCTAAAATGCCATCATTATTTCCAAATGCTTTGCTCATACGTTTCAAGTGCAGAAACACTACATATCAACTGCCAAAATTAATAACTTATAAGTACTGCAACACAATTACCTTACAGTTTTCTTTGTGTGTTTAGTTGTATGTTCTCAAGTTGGGAATTATGAGTTTGAAAGCTAAGTTCAACAATTGAAAGAGAAGAAATATTAAACTACATATTTCTTCTATGATTTATAAAAAAGCAGCAATTATGTTTCTTAATCACAAATCAATTTAAGAACAGGCCTCCATGAAACAACTACAGTACTTTAGTTTGATATTCTACTTTGTTCAGAATGGAAGTAGTAGTTAATGCTAGGAAAACTGCTACAATAAATATAAAACCTTATTTTGCAAAATGATCACAAATGTCAAATCTTTCCTCTTAGGTCATCATCTCTTTTCTGTAATTAGACATACAGATTTATAATATTTCTATTTGAGAAAATAACCAATAAAAATACTGAGACTTATCAACATATAAGTCTTGCTAAAAAACAACTGCTCACATTCTCCCAGACAACACTATGTACTTCAGTTGAACCACTTGTAAGAATTTGGCTGTAGCAAAGGCTTCTTTGCATGCCGAAGTGGGAATTAAAATAACACACGAGCAGATCTCTATGAAGCTACATTAAAACATAACAATATGCAAAGCAAGGACCCAAATTGGCAACCTTAGCTCTTGCTGAACTTTTGCATGGTCAGCTGAACTCCAATGACTTAAATGGCAGTCAGGTTTTTAAAATTAACACTGCTTGAAGTATAAGTATTTGAGATCATATACACAGCACAACACAGAGAAAAATAAGGAAAGAAGGACTGACTTGTTCCATTTAGGTCAACCATTAAACCATCTCGTACATGATCTTGAATAAGCTGTAATGTTCTTTCAAATATTTCTCCAGCTCTCGCTTGCTCAACAGTGTATGGATCTCTTGGGTATCGAAATAAGGCTAGCAAATCATTTGGAGAACGAGGACGACTAATAGATAATTGGAAAAAAAAATTGTAAATGCATACACTAGAGCTATAAGAGAACAACCATAACACTACAAATAATATAAGTTCTGCAACTAAAGATATCACTAGATACGATTAGACTATACCTTGGTTACTCATCCCAAAATGGAAGGCAAAAATAAATAAGAATAAATTTATTTAAACACTTAAAATGTGTTAGACCAACATTAAAATAGCAGCGCGCTCTTGAAACGTACCCCTTTATCCAAATGTTTGGGGTAAATATTTAAAGCAGGGGTTAGCAGTGGATAGCTCGGGGGTAGGCAACCCTCGGCACATGTGCCACAGTGTGCCACACGAAGGCATTATGCTTGGCATTCGGGCCTAAGGAGGACGGTGGGGGAGCCATAAGGGGCCTGATCCTTGGTGTGGAAGTGTGGCCCCAGTCCTGTTCCCTGTTATTGCCCGTGCACCTTGAGGGAGACGAGCCAGGGCTCTGCACACCCTGCTGCAGCTGTTTGCAGCCTTTCCACTGCCTGCTGCAAGCAGCCCGGGCTCCATGGAATGTGGCAGGGGCCTACTGCCCAGGCCAGCTGTGGCAGGCAGCTGGGAGGCTGCAAGGTTACACCTAGGTCAGTGGAGCCCAGCCTGGCTCACTGCTGGCAGTGGGTGCAGGTGTGCCTTGGGGCGGACAGCGGGAAAGAAGGCTGCACTGCTACAACAAAGATCGGGCCTCTCATAGCTCCCCTGCCATCTGCTCCTGACATGCAAACATTTTACAAGTCAAGGCTGTGGGTATTTTTGGCACTCTGCCCAAAAATGTTGCCAACCTCTAGTATAGTCCATGGGCCAGAACTGGTCTGTAAAGTGACTTGACTGGGACAGCAGCAGCAAAAGAAGAGTGTGGCTGCCCCCCTTCACCAACACACTGCTGATTCCCTCTACAGTGTCCCCGCCACCCCATAGAGCTCTCACTGCTCTTTCTCCCCCATTCCTGTGGCACATGCTGCTACCATTAACATTGTTGCTGCCATCCCACCCTTCCCACCGCTGCTGGGGATGAGAAATGGTAGTACATGGCAGAGGCATTAGTAGGCAGCTTGGCTGCTCAGGGAAAAGGTAGCCAAGTCTCAAGTGGCCAGCCCAGTTCTCTAAAAGGTTGCTAAATCCTGATTTAGAGCCTAATTGGATAAAACTTTTTTTACATAGCATGGTGCAATTTATTTTTACATAGTGATTTCATGCCATATTACTAGGACTCTAGAAACTAACCAGATGTTAAAGTTGCTATATAAAATCATGACACTGTCTCATCTCTCCTATGCATCGATTTTGATGATTTTTCTATAACTTTTGGTATATCCAAAATTAATTTCAGCTTCCCAGTTTTTTTAATAGCACAATACCTGTCAAATAGATGTGTACGTGTTGAATTTATAGCTCTGTCAACAGTAGCGATTGCTTCCACAATTGATGTTTGTACAAATGGATCTCCATTTCGACTGACATTAGGAACTAGAAAAACATGAAGTTGCATATTAGAGCAAAAATTACTACACAAAATGGTTACTCCTATAAAGTAGTGTCTAGACACTACATCATTTCAGTTTCACAGAGAACCACTTTTCTATAAGTTCTACCTGCTCCAAAATTTAAAATTACTAACCATTTGGGAACTCTATTAAAAAATATTTACACCTGCTGAGGACTTAAGATTTTTGCAATACCAGTTAAAAATCATTTTTTAAATTAACCTCCTTTTAATATAATAAAGTGGTATGTCAAAAGTTCATAAGACCATGAAAGCGGACATGGGTGTAATCTTTATAAATTTTATAAATTTGTAAATATGACCAAAACAAAAAATGAATAAGAAGTGAAGTCTGCATATCTGAACTTTTGATCTGGTGTGGCAAATCAGCAGCTTAAAGATGCTTAGACCAATGACTATGATCTAGGATCCACAGCAATCAATGAAAAGACTCCCATTGACTTCAGTGCTTGAGTTTACTGACTGACACAAAGCTGTAGAACGGGATCTTTATACGGCCAATCCTCGAGGAGACCCACAGAACTTTAATTTTGGAAAGTGACACTGAGAGAATAGAAAAATTGGAGGAAAAAGGGGGTGACCACAGCAATGCAATGATTAGCTGTATCAAGCCAATGTTAACTGTGAGTATCCTTGCTGCTGTCAGTTTGATATAAAACCTGTTAATATCCTGTAATGTTTTTCTCTGAGATTTTTTTAAAATATACAACTTTATCTTCAAGCACAAAGTCACTAATTTTGTACAACTGATAGCTCAGCTTCTGGCTCCATTAAAATACCTGAAGAATGATTTTTCTGAATACGGATAAACACGTTTGGAATTCTAAACTTCAGGACCTAAACAGCAGAAATTGCAATTGTTTTATTTTTTGTTTTAAACACCAATAGCTTGCTTTTTCAGCTGACATACTACACTTTTTTTTTCCAATTCATTGACCAATAGGTTTACTATTCTAATGGAAAACAATTTACAGGGACCCTAAAATAATCATAGGTACTCAATTTTTAGAACACCGCTTTGAAACATTCAAATATTTTTGAAGACAACAAAAACGTATCGTCATTGTGTACTGCTTCAAGTGTAATCCAGACTTTAAAAGTCATGATAGTATTAGAATACCATGGCAAGGAACATTTCTGTTCCTCCCATGGCTTTAGTCTTCCATAGAAATAGTATTACCTAAATGATAGGAAAGGGATTTATATTAAAAATATATTTTGGGAACATGGAACAAACCTAATCTTAGTTCAAAAGAAATATTTTAGATAGACTGTGGCTTTTTCATCTCATAGTTAGCTTATTCCAGGGAATAACTCCCAACTCTACAGGGTGCTGTTGGGTGTTCTCCTGGAGTTCAGATGTACCGACATACAGAGCTTGAAGCAAATAATTGTTTTTGGTCAAAAGGGAATACAAGAAGCGAGCTGAGAAAGAGAGATAGGAAGATAGGATGGATGAGCATTTGGAGCACTCTGAAACCTGGAGTACTTCATACTTGATATATTTCAACATCATGCAGTTCCTCTGCCTCCATTCCTCCCTCCCACTGGCCCACCACCAAATGCCTCAAGATGGCTAAAAAAACAACATGCAGCTATACTGCTGTTTAGCCAAAGAGTAGGAGACCAAAAATCCCATGCATACCTCTTGGCCTTAGTAGGTTCCTAAGGTCAGCTAAGTGCACAGAAGACCACTCACTGGCTGTTCACCCCATTCTTGCCCTCCCCAACTCCCACAGGGTGGGGGGAACAGAGCAGAGCACCAGAAGACTGCTGGAAAGTAAAGATGTTCCAGGAAGAAAAAAGACTGTCTTGCATTCCAAAGTTTGTATAACTCTATGCTAACTATGCAGTTGGTTCAATACAAATATTACTCAAAGAAATCCTTGCCTCTCAATATTGCAGGAAGTGCTTCAAAATGAAGCATTTCAAAGATCTCCTTTTCAAGGATCGTTTATGAAGTGTTTCATCTGTGAACACCTGCATTCATGCTATTTAGATTGCTTCAAACAGCATATTTGTCCATGGCCATAGTATTATACCATCTATACAGAACATTTAATTTATGCTTTTCATGTTTTTTATTTATGTTGTATGTTCAGAGGGCAAATTAACTGGCACATTAAAGATCATTAAAACAAGTTAATGAGAACACAACAAAATGAAGAATATTTTGAAGGGCAGTGGGAAATAATAACCAATTATACAAAAAGAGATCTTTGAATCTATACCATACTGTTATAAAGATATGTTGTAAAAAATATTAGATTTAATCTTAGTGCTAGGGAAAGGAAAAATGGTGTATAGATATATTTTAATACAAAGGAAATAGCAAAAAGGAACAGTATTTTAATAAAAGGGAATTTGAAAAAATAAAGTTTGGCACCATCAGTAAATGCTTTAGGACCAGTCTATATAAATGTAAAGTGATTATACAAATATCAGAGAGAGATTATATTACACTGTCAGGACTCTCAGATAGGTTTTTACCATATATATAGACATGCACACATATTATTTTATATAATATAATTATATATTATATAAAAACTCCTTTGTTACACCTACCCTTGCTCATTTGTTATTTCCATTGCTTCTTATACACCATTAAGAATCACTTTTAGGAATTCCTTGCCTGCAACAGCAACCTAGTTTCCAACTGGCTATGGTGAGGCTTCCTTTAAAAATGCCAGATGATTTGCTTTCAAGTCAAGTCATTTGCTCAGAAGTCAGACTGAATATTTCATCAGCAAATTCAGATACAGCAAAAGAATACCTCAGGAGGAAACTAGTATGGTTCCTGCAGCCCCAAATGTTTGGGCTTCAGCCATTACTATGCTTCAAGAGCACCCGGTCATGAATCATAGGGAAAAAGAAAAGAAAACATCGAGGTCTAAATCTTAGAAAGATTTTGGCTGAGTTTTTCAACTTTTTACTGATTGGTAAGCAGTCAGTCACCTAAATTTAGTCTTACAATTCAACAGAATTAGAGGCAAGCAAGAAGTTCACAAGTTGGCCTTTAGTGTTTTTAATTGCATTTTGTGTCTATAAGTTAAACAATCATCATTCATTTAGGAGCTAATTGATATCTTGCCATGCGTTACATTTACAAACCTTACCATTAACACTTAGAACCATGCTAACAGAAGAGTAGCCTATAGTATTCCGGGCAACACATTCATATCGGCCTTCATCAGCTGTTCCAACATCACGAATGGTGAGAAATCCCTCTGGACTAACGTGAAACTTCCCACTTTCTGTTACCTGAACCCCATCCTGCAGCAAAGCACAATGCTTAGTTATTCTGAATGCTCACTTTGTAAGAATTTTACTAGTATTTATGCTAACATGCCAAAATCAAACATTAAATAGACAGAGATCCCACCTTGCGGCAGAATAGGGCGTTAGGTGGTTAGATGGGGCACACCATCCCAGCCTCCCCCCGCCCCCCATCCACCCCCAGTCATTCTTGATGGGCAATTATAGTTCTGATAGCAACATTTCATGATAACAAAAGCCATAACAAAAGCCACTTCAATAAGATGTCTCTCATAAAAAGTAGTAAAGCACATCCATTTTTTAACTAAAAAACAACAACAATATAGCTCAATAGCTGTATGTCCTTTGTGGATAAAACACATGTCCAAAAAGCAGCACTATGTGCCCTTTGGGGATATGCAGTATGCTATTGGGACTGGATTGGATTCAAATTTGATTGAATAAAAACACCTGAAACTGAAAGCATCCAAAAATGCTAATTAACTGCAAAGAAGGCAGAACAGAAATGCTACTGTTGAGATTCCCTCTCCCACTCTAGGGGCATAGTTCCAATCACACCTATCTGATGGCTTTCATCTCTGCATTAGAGTTGCCACCTGAACACCATGAAAAGCATAACCTACCACCACAAAAAATGGGATTCAGTTTCCCAAATCAGGAACTTGAAAAGTATCGCAAATCACCCTCAGCTGATTCATTACACTATGTATTTGACTGAATGCTTTTTTTTTTTTCAAATAAACCCTCAGTGCTGACATAGATTGGCTCCAGGGTTTGCAGATGTATGGTAATTAAATTATGATGGACAACTGAGATTGTACGGTAGTTTGAAGATAGCCACAATGTCAGCTTGGAGGTTTTGTTTGTTTTTCTTTGTACTAAAGGTTGCAGGGTTCCTCAAATCACCAAAAAGTATAGATATGTATACAAAGAAGACATGATGATAAGGATGCCCTGGATCTCTCCAAGGATTAAGCTGAATTAATCTATTAAAGTAACCTATCAATTTTGTAATAATTTGTATTTATTGAATTAATGAAGGTGCACGTTGGAAGAATTGCAGACAGAGATGTGGGGCAGAAAATTTTCCAGTGCTTTATTTTTCCATGGGAAATTTTCCATAAGAATTCATTGTTTCATAAAATTCATTAGTAACAATGAAATGATGCCAATACAATATTAGGCAAGCTTGACAGTTGTAATTTTTTTTCAGGTAATTATTTGTAGGCAGCATGTGAGAAAGTACCTATATGTTTTATTGATTTGTAAAGAGGAGGGTTAATACATTCACATAATGAAACCAAAAATCAAGTTATGAATTCATGTAACTGACTGTGCAAGTCAAATCAAAACCAATACTAAAATTCTTATTTCATCTTCGACTGCAAGTGAAAACAAAACCAAAACTAAAAGTGTGATTATTTTTTATTTCACTTTCAAACACACAGAGCAGTGTCTCATTTCCTTTCTTGAGTTGGGGAAGCTGGAAGTATTTGCATAAGATCTGTTAGTTTTTTAGTGCTTTTTGTTTGAAGTAGTCATAATAATGCCTAATCAGAAAAAAAACAAACTAGTGTGTGGCATCATTCTAGTGACATTCAAGCCATGGAAGGAAGAAAGCTGGTAGATGTAAATATAGCAGACAAGAGTATGCTAACACTACAACAAGAATGAAGGAGCATTTAATAACATGTAGAAACTGTCCTGAAAGAATACAAGCCATGTACAGAAAGCTAATACAATGAAGTGGTAGAACAACATCATCTGAGAAGTCTGCTTTGGGAATCCTATGTAAGTAAACAAATTAATATGTTAAACAACACACCATATAGACTAGCATCTATATTGTATTAAAACATTATAATTTTAAAAATTGTTAATGCAACTCTGGACTATCATTTATTTATTTCAAATATTTGTATCCTCCTTTTCTGCTTGCACTACGTACCCAAAGTAGCTTAGGCTTAACAATATATATTTTTTAAGTTATGTAAGAGATAGTTAACTATTATTTCAACCCAGCAAAGTGAGCTTAGTCCTTGGGCCAATGGCAGAGGCCAGACTATACTTTCCCAGGGCAACTGAGAAGCAAGTTGAGCAGCAGAGTGTTCTTTCCCGCAGGGAGGGGGGAAAACAAATTCTCTGCCGCTTGTCCTCTTTCTGATGGATGAGGCCAGGCTAGAATAGGCTAAAATAAAAATATTTTCTCCCTCTTGCTGCAGGAACTTGGTAGTTAAAGTGAAATAGCAGATTTGCAAAAAATGGAAAATGAAAATGTTGAGCTGCCAGGTCTCAAAAAAGAAGCGGGATCCTTGCTTTCAAGATCACTGTCACCAGATATGCGATCCACCATGAGTAGCTGTTCAAGACAGTCAAGCTTTTTATCAAGCTTTGTGGACAAAATATCAGAAGATCAAGAAAAAGCATGAGAGACATTAGCTCGAGCTATATTTGCAAGTGATACACCTCCTTCCATAATACAAAATCAATACTGGAAGGAACATAAACTAATTCGTCTATCATATAAGTTACTGTCACATTATCGCTTATCCCGATAATCACGTTATCCCGATTCTCTCTTAGATAGTATGAGAGTTAAAACAATGGTTATTCAAAAGATTGGAAAAGAAGAATCACTGACTCTGATGTCAGATGGATGGACTGATATACAAGGAAATCCTTTAGTGAACATTATGTTAGCAGCATCTGAACCAAAATTCCTGAAAGCAACTGCTACCGAATCTTCTCATCATGCCAGTGAATATATAGCCAAATTGTTGAGTGAAGAGATTGGAAGTGCCGGTCCCTCCAGGGTGCTTGTCCTCGTAACTGATAATATGAGTAACATGAAAGCTGCATGGTAAATATTAAAAGGCAAGGTATCCTCATTTAATAGTATTTGGCTATCTTGCTCATGGGTTGAATCTTCTGGCAAAGGACATAGTAAGTGTGAATACAATGAAGACAATATTGGCAAACGGCAAAGCGATTGTGAAGGTATTCAACAATCATCATGTTGCTAAGAAGAGTGAAGAAATTACAGAAAGAGAAGCAGAGGAAGGAAAGTGCACTTTTATTGCCAGGAGAAACTAGATGGGGCTCAGCTACAACGTGTTTACATAGTTTGCTGCACACAAAAAACTGTTTGCAGTGTGCTTCAAGAGATGGCATGGTATTCCAGATTATTCCCATGAACATTCAGAAGAAAATTCTCGACGACAATGTGTTCTGGGTTCCAGTTCAAGGAGCGTTCAATTTGCTACTACCAGTTTCAGTGGCAATCAAGAAACTTAAAGGAGATACAACAAGCCTTTCAAATATTTCAGACATATTCAGACAACTGAATGAAAATCTAGTTGAGCTTTTGCCTTCACTTCTATCCAAAGAAGTAGTAGTAAAACAAATGTTTACTAATAGAACTGAGTTTTGCTCTTGTCCAGTCCATCTGGCATCAAACCTTTTGGAACCTCAACACAGAGGACAACATTTATCAGAAGATGAATTATCTACTGCTCTCAATACAATTATAGAAGTAGCTAAGAGTGTCCCCAACATCAACGAAATAGCTGTGATGACAGACATTGCCGAGTACCACACAAAAGAAAAACTTTGGAGCAACGACATCATTTAGTGGGCAACAGAGAATACATGGTGCAAGGGAGACTGTAACTAACACCCAACTGTTGTCCAGGATTGCGTTAAGGATCCTTAGCATTCCACCAACAACAGCTTCTTGTGAATGGAACTGGAAGGCTTTCAGCTCAATCAAGACAAAGAGGAATAGACTAACAAATGAATGCACTGCTAAGCTTGTTCCTAGTTCTCAAAATACCTTGCTTTTGGAGAATCAGTTAGAAGCACAGTTAGTGAAGAAGATGCAGTGTGATAAGTTGCCCTTGCCCATAGTCTAATACAAACAATGTACGGGAAGTACATGCTATTATGTATTGTCTTTAAATGTTTACAAGTTTTCCAATAAAAATAATTTATTTCCACATAAAGCTTTGAATTTTTTTAAATATAACATATAAGCCACATTAAGTGCGTTTTATTTAATTTTTTTCCCAATCAAATATTTCAATTCAAATACTTGTCGCTATTGGGACATAAAATTAACATGGCTTGTGGCAATTGGGGGTACTTTTTTAGTTTTGTTTACTAAATATAAGTCAAATAAACTAAATGCAAAATCGGATCATGTATTTAGGGCAATGCAAACATGAAACAAATATGCTAAATCAGATCACGCTGTTTTTAGGGCATTGGAAAATTTTCCGGAAAACCTGTATCTCTGGCTGCAGGAAAATAATCTCAAAATACCTAAAAATTTGTAAGATTCATAGATTGTTAGGGGCTGGAAGGAAGATAAGCAAATCCACTGGTGCATAAATACAAAATAAAAGGACAAATCCAGCAGCCATCTGCCAAAGACAACTGCCAAAAGGGATCAAACCCACTTTATATCATAGAAGAAAAAATAGCTCCATGAAGCCATCACATTTGGCCCACAGGTCAAGAAATTTGGCAGTAGGGGAGCAGTGCCCATTAAAACAATGACTCTCTCCTACATCAAATTTCCGAGCCCTGCAAGCCTGGCTGCAGCCAGGCTGTGCCCTCTTTCCCCTGCAAGGCTGGGTTGGTGCTGTGTGTCATTTTCTGCTTCCCCCTGTGGGGCTGGGTCATGTTCCTTTTCCCTGCAGGGCTGGGTCATGCCTCCCTCCCCCTGTGGGGCATATCCCTCTCTTCTCCTTGCCTGCCCTGTGCTCCTCCAGTGTGCCAGGTGAAGCCCCCTTCTCCCCCTGGGGCTGGGCTCAAGGTGGGCTGCCTCCCACCACCCTCCAAATAGCTGTATGGTGGCTACTCCGTTGGTCCTGGCCACTGGATTGGAACCACCATCTGGACCATGGTCAGATCAGGCACTGCCTGTCCAGCCTGTTGGGGAAAAAGACTGAGCACCACTAGGCTAGCAGATGCAACTAGAGTTAATGTGTGTGCACCATCACACATATGATCAATCAAAGAATCAAACAACTGGCTGTAATAAAACCCTCAAAATACAGTGAGTCCTAGTGAAAGGTAATATTAATCTTGTCTCTGCATTGTGCTTCAGCACACATTTTAAAGGACCATGCTTTTGAAAATTGTGGCATGTGGGGAGACTTAACATACAACAATTAAAGCAACATTATACTTGTAACCCATATTGATGTTGGGATGTAAATCAGGAACTTCGAGATTCCCATTGGCATTACATTCTTTATGCTTGCCAGTGGACAGTGCTAGAATACAGCATACCATACACCATTTACCTGTTCACCTAAGAAAAAAAGCCAAGACTGAACATAAGCCCTACCTGATGTTTTTTTTTTGCTTTAGATAACATTCAACTAAAATGAAAACGGTCTTGCAGTGCTTATTTACCTAATTTTCATTAGGGAAATTATTCACAAATATTTGCCACGTAAGCACAGATAGAAAGGTACCTTCACAATGAGGTACCAAATCACCCTCTTGGTTGCAGCCACAGTACTGTATATATGCATATGAACAGCCATTCACTTCTAGCAGTGGAAATTTGTGGGAAATTTCAATGATTAGAAGTCTTTCCAAGAGAGGGAGTATACAGGTGTTGCAGCCTCCAGGTACCCCCCTCTCCCATACTCCCTGTGCCTTCCCCATACCAAAGTGGATCCTGGTCTAGGGAAGGTGTGGAGAGCAGTGGGGAAAAGACTCCTCCATGCATTCCCCAGACCACAGTCACACTGGTATTAGGAAGCTGCAGAGACCACTACCCCACTGCTCCCTCCCCTCCTGGTTTCTGGGAGTGGAGAGAGCAGTGGGGTACCATCTCATGCCTCTTCCCTAGACAGGGTATCTTTTTAAAGGTCTGTGGTGCTATGAGCCAAACATCAGTGAATTTTCCCTCATGTTGGGCTCAGGATACCGTGGATCTTTAAAAAAAGATCCTGCACCTGGGAGCCCTGACTGAACACCTGACAACTTTTAAAAGTTTTTTGGGCACAGTAAGCCTGACATCATGAGAGCCTCCCCTGTGTCGAGCAGCATGGACCGTGTAAGATTGGAATAGAGGTTGTTAGCAGTGCATCTTTTATTTTAAATCTGCAATATGAACTTCAGTTCACACGTATGAGAAGTGTTACAAAGTCCTGTGCAGAATCAGGTTATGTAGCTGCATTCTGGACACCATTACCAGACCAAAGCCTAATGTAATTTGTGGTAATTTACTTAGACACAGAACAAGCAGAACAGTCTGCTGCTCTGCACTTAAAGCCTGATTTGACACCAGTGAAATGTGAAGGAGGCACTGCATTCTAAAATCAGTCCAACAAAGATCTATTACCTTGTTCCATGTTATTACTGGCTCAGGCTCTCCCTGACTACTGCAGGGAATCTGAACATTTGTTCCAACTTCTACTGTCATATCACTTGGAACGCTAGCGAACACCGGGGTAACTAAAAAGAAGTTAGATTGACAGTTAAAAAGAACAGTAAAAAAATTCAGAGGCAAATAATTTGAAACAGGAACTATACTAAATAAATGCAACCATTAGATTAATTAATTTTTTTAAAAGCCAAGGACATTTTTAAAAAATAAAAATAATATTTTGAAAGTACCATTATCTGTACATAAAAATATCAGCAAAATCTTTACTATGGGACAGATAATATTCTGTTTTTAAAGGAAACTATTACACTACTTTGTTCTCAGTTGTTTACAACTATTGTCAAATGTTAAAACCCCATTTGGACTAAAGTTTTCCATGATTTTGGGGTCCAGTTGATTTCCAGCCCCTGCAAAAAATAAGAGTCTGGTTGACCAGTCTGGTCATTTCTGAGAAGAAAGCAGTGGAAAAACTGCTATATCCATATTCGAATATTCTGGAAACTGAAATATTTTCTTTAACAGCTCTAGAACCTGCAGGCTTTACAATTTCAGAGAAAGTGTGAGCCTCTGTGCCAGTAATGTGATTTCCTGTTCCCCTGAAAAACTGCAAAAGCAAATTTAACCCAGCTAAAATATCATTATTCTTCTACTAAATTACATCCACACTTTCAGGCGTTTTCATATAATAAGATCTTTTCATATTATAAGAGCACTCAGAGTTCCCAAAAAGCATCAAGTCTTGCTTGTGTTAAATACTGAACAAGAAAGAATGTACTAATTATATGAATTATACTGTGATAAAGGTAAAATGCCTTTTGGAATTATTTCAACCAGAGACTTCAACATTTAAGAAAGTCTAATATCCATGATGAAAAGAATAAACCATGCATCTAAGTTAATATTTTAACCTCAGTCTAAATGTAGCATTTTTTAACAGATGCAAATATGGATATTGAAAACGTACCTCTGGGTTGTACTGTTAGGTATACAGTAATTCTCTGAGATCCTATAATATTGACAGCTTGACACTCATATTGGCCTTGGTCATGTAAAGCCACTCTGGAAATCCTCAAGGTTCCAGATGACAGTACTAAATGTCTTCTATCAACCGACAGTTGGCTCCCTGAACCGCAACATAATTTATGAGTTATAACTATGTAAGATAAAATATTTATTTTTAAAAAATGAAAATGCAAGAAATTAGGGTTTATGCTAACAACAATATTGTTTTGTGAAATGTCTAGTTGCTTTTTTTAATTTAGGACAAATTTTTGGAAACCATTACCTACTGCCACAACAGACCATATTTGCCTGAATACAAGATGACCTTGAATTTAAGATGATCTCCCAATAATTAGATTCTATACATAGAAAATTTATAAATATACTATAAGTTTTCCATATACGAAATCTAATTATTGGAGAATCATCTTCAATTTATCCTTCCACTACTACCAAGTGGTGAGGGGAGAGGTCATGAGGGGAACAGTAATGGGGTAGGTGGTGGGAGGGACAAACAGTGGGGGAGGTAGTAGGGAGGGGACACATAGGAGGAGGCAGTAATGGGGCAGGCAGTGGGGGAAGTAAAGGACAGGCTGTAGAGGGGCACATGGTGGGGCAGGCAGTGGAGAAAGCAGTGAGAGACAGGTAGCCAGGGGCAGATAACAATGGCAGTATGGAGGTGGTGGGGCAGACAGTGAGAAACAGGCAGCCTGCCTCCTGCTGCTTCTCTACCCCCAATCTTCCCATTGTGCCTGTCCCCCTGCACCCTCAGGCTGTCCTGATCACCCTTCTCATGCCCCTCCCTCCCCTTTCCCTCTCTATACACTGCTTCTGCTCCCTGCAGTTTGGGGTTCCTGCCCACCTTCCTCCTGTCTCCACCCCTCTAACATCTCTCCCCCACTGCCTGCCCCTCCACCTCTGCCCCCTTATCTTTGCCCCTGCAGATTCAGGTCCCTGCCCCACCTTCCTCCCGTCTCTGTTCCCCCTGAAATCTCTCTGCGACCGCCTGCCCCTTCACACTCCCCCATTTAATCTTTGCTCCTTGCTGGTAGGCTCTCTCTGCTGCAGCCTGGGGCACAAAGCATGGCTTCAACCTAGCCCCATTGGAGTGGTGCAGAGCTGGCACTGCTGCTACAGAACTGGGCTGGTGCACATAATTCATGCTCCAGGCTGTAGCAAAGATGAAGTCTGTGGTGCAAAGCTAAGCAGGGGGAAAGAAGAGAAACAGTATGGAGCGGGGGCGCTTACTGGGAAGGAGTGGCTCAGCGTGGAGAGGCAGCTGGGGGCAGGCAGCAGCTGCAGCTCCAGCTTCAGCCCTAACCCCTGCCCCCCCGCTGCCTCATGCTCGATTAAGGTAAGGGGCTCTTTCCCCATGTTAAATAGGGGGGGAAAACCTTATCTAATGGCATAAATATGGTACATTCACAATATTGGTCTTTTCCATTAAGAAACAGAAGAAATCATACTCGCATATAAGAAGCATCTCCAAAAGCACCTAACACATCATCACAGGAAGGATGCAAATAAAATCCTTTGTTATTTCACATTAAGAAAGAGGATCTTCACATAGTGTCTCCTCTCCCTATCCCATCGAGCTAAATAATAACTAGAATTGCAGAACTGGAATATACCAATATAACAGGAATGAAACAAAGAACATCAAAATAAAGCTGAGTGCCAGTCTCATCTCTTTATTCTCCCTCTCCACCTACAATCCCTCTCTCATCAGTGACTACGCTACATAAGAGGTGATTATGGCCACTTTAGAAGGTGAAGAAGGAAGATCACCAACACCGTTTTCAAAAACATCAAGTTTTCACTAAAACTCTGCTTTATATGAATCACTATTTAAAGAGGCACCTGTAGATTGCTTTTCCTGCTAGAAGTCTCATGTTTTTTCTCACTCTACAGGTATATACACTAAGGCCCCCTTGACATATTATTGTACAATTAACTGGTTAACTGTGGAATTATCTTAAGAACATCTATACATGCAAAGTACTTCTCACACGATAAAAGGTTACAACCAGCAATAAAGTTAGACCTTGAAAATGTGTACTTACTTTATGGTTGGTTGCTACCAAGCAATAATTTGCACATGTAGCAGGTCTTTCCTGCAGCTGGGAGCCCCATCAGCTGACAGGGCTCCCAGCTGCAGGGGTATGTCATGCCCAGTATGAAAACCTTGGGCCCTGGTGATCAAGGCAGCCATGATCTCCAGGGCTTGGGGGAACAAAAGCATCTTCCCAGTCAGGGCGATAGCAGGAGGCTGGTCTTTGGCTCCCCCTTCTCCCAGGACTTGAAAGAGAACACAGGCAACCTGGGAACAGTGAGTGACTACAAGGTCCCAGACTGCTCAGACTCTGGGCACTTTAAATGAACAGGACTGAGTGCAAGCCTCCCTGACAGCTAACCACTAGATGGGCTGTCAGGAAGCCCTGGAGGGAGGGAAGGAGATGAGAGCACTGTGGGGTACTGGCAGGTTTAAGTAACATTCTAGATATTAAAATTAACATGGGATGCTTACATACCACAAAGAGTTCTACTTTCAGTGACTAACTTCTTTAAGGCAGGTTAGCCATTTTTGCAATGGCTCTACCACATTTTTTATTTTAACATCTGGCACTTTAAAATTTTAACACATGAAACTCATGTTAAATCATGCAACAAATATAACATCTGCCAGGGGCTTATGAGCTTCAGGCAGAGAAACGGGAGCTTTTAAATCACATGTGTGGCACATGCATCACATTTTGATAAGCGATTCTAAAAAAGCCTTAAAAGTAAAAATGAACAAACCTCTTACCTCCTTTAGTCCAGGCAATAACAGGTTGTGGATACCCTTGTGCTTCACAAGGAAAGTCAACAGTTTGTCCCTCAATCACTGTTCTATCTTGAGGAATGACTGTAAACTGAGGCAAAGCTATAGGAGAGGGTAAAGATACTGTTTAAAAACAATTAGAAAAGGCACGGTTGTTTAAAATTATATATGATTTTCTATGTACATGAAGAGGTCTGTGGGGAACAGAATTCTTCTAGCTCTTTTAGATTGTAAGCTCATTGGGAAAGGACTGTCTCTTAGTGAACAGTGCCTAGCATAATAAGGCTCTAATCTCAGGTAGGGCTTCTAGACAGTACTGCAATACAAGTAATAAACAAGAAGAAGAATAGATCCAAAATATGATGTACCTTAATATTGGTATAATCAAGTAGGGAATGTTCTCTGGATTCAAAATATCTTGTTTTTTTCTTTCTTTAAAAAAATCAACTAAATTATGAAGAAAAACACAATGTGATCACAACCAGCCTGAGCTGTGGCTTTTCTGCTAACACACAGTGCTTTCAAACAGTAGAAAAACAGTGAAAGAAGTACAAAGCCAGTCTGTATAGTAACATGATGGTATTTCACTGTGACCAGGAATATGTTTGGCTTTCCACACGTAACTATCATTAGCTGATAGGTAAGTGAAAAAAAAAGATATAAGCACATGGCTCTCTATAATTTGAAAAATTATGCACTGCTTGACATGGTTCTTGCTCCAAGGAGTGTACAATCTAAAAGAAAAGTGGTACAAAAATAGCACCCCCCACACCTTTTTTGTTAACTAGAGAAAGATGGAATTCATATGGGAAGAAAGATTTTAAATTAAAAAAAGAACTTCTATTTTTTTATATCCCTTTTACAAACCCCTTGAAAAATATAACTGATCACTATTTAAAAACCTAGCAAGTAACATTCCGTGTTTAAAAGAAAGGTACCAAACATTATTTTTCCTGAAAATATTTATATGCTATAGCATTGGCAAACTTTTCTGGGAATAAATCATCATTTAAGTACAATAAAATCTGTACTACTTTAACTTCCAGTTAACAGAAAAGCTATACTAATGTATCAAGAGGAGGGAACAACTGGAGAGCTACCATCATAGCAAATCAATCAGTCACTTTCACCCTAGTGCTTAACAAGAGAAAGATGACACCCTACTCCAAGTGTATAGCCTAATCTTTGGAAATGTTAGTTGCTGTAGAAAATATCTTAGTCACTTACAAACTGGATATGTGAATAGATATGTGTTTACATAAAGAAAGTCTATGGAGATCTTCAGCACTAGAAAATTCATAACATGAATAAATGGTATTTGGGTATACTTTCAGTAAGTTTTATTTTTGATGAAGTCCAACAAAACTTCCACTGACTGTATTAGGAATAAAATCAAGCTCTACAATGAAAAGAATACCTGGAAGTTCACAATCCAGAAATTAAAACACAAAAATACATATTTGCTTTGAATGAATGCACAGCTTTGAAAAAACACATTTCAAAATTCATCCTTCTTGTTTAATGTTACTTACCTTGGACTATAATATAAGCAGTCGCATGGATATTATCTATGCTGTTAGTTGCAAAACAAGTATACTCGCCACTATCTTCCTGGTTCACATTCTGTATGTATAGCCCTCCTGAAGGAGTTATTGTGATTCGAGGATCATTTGGTAAAGGAGTTCTGTCGCCCTTTGTCCATGTGATTCGTGGTTGGGGGTGGCCAGTTGCACTGCATTCCAAGGTAACGCTTTCTCCAACTAATACTTCTGTGTTTTGTGGATGGATCACAAAACTTGGTCTAGCTGTCAGGGAAAAAATATATATGTTTAAATACTGGAACACTTGTTTTCCTGAATTTTGCATGGGACAATTATATAAAACTTAAATAATTTGGTTTTCACATATTGCATGCTTTAAAAGCATATCATCAAGTTGATTTTTTTAAGTTGGGCTGATATCCAATATAGACAATTTTCTCCATACTGGTACCAATCTGATATCTACCAATGTATCAGTGCACCTCTAAGCCCTGCTATTCTTATTAAATTCTACAGTAATTGTTATATGTCTTTTTAGTTACTTGTTGATATTGATACAGCAAGAAAGAAATTGAGCCCCACTAAACACTACATTTATGCCACAATTAACAAGCAAATTGCATCATAAATGGCAAAGGTGCCACATGTCCACCCAATATAAGGTGCTACATGGCAAACCAGACACAAACATTTTCCACATATAACGTATGACTTGTTTGTCTACTCTCTTAAATTGAGAGTCTGGCAAGTCCATGTACTGGGGTTGTCTAGAGCGAATGCCCAGCAACCAGTTGACAGTCCTGGGTCCCCAAAAGGTGGAGGCTGACCATTTTGCCAGGTGTCAAACCAGCAACTAATTGTTGGCACCAGCCCCCAGGGCAATCACAGTTTTTCAACTGGGCCTCAGGCTCCTCTGCCCATAAGTTTAAACTCCTACACCGGAATGGCCTCATTTTGGGTAGCCCCAGTGAGGTTGTGGAGGATGAGGTTTCCAGAGGGGGGACTGCATATGGTAGTGCCCAAAGAGCTTCCCCTGCTGGGAACTTTAAAGCCAGCATCCTGCAGCTCTAGCAGGAGTGCCAAGTGTGGGGAATCAGAGGCTCTCAGCAGGGTTTCATCCACCAGCAAGTTTAAATGCCAGGCCTGAAGTTTAAAGTCCCCATTAGTGAAAGCCCTTTTGCTCTGCCTGCCAGAAGCCTCTGATCCCCCCGCCACACACACACACATCCAGAAGCCCTACTGGAGCTGCTGAAAGTGAGATTTAAACAGTTCAGGCAGAAGCCCTTGAACAGACCCAGGGCTGACAATTGCACCTCCTGCCACGTATGTCTGCCACAGCGGGAAGCATAACTGTTGAGATAGGGATCAGATCCCAGGAAGGCTTTAAATGAACATGTGCCTGGGACCTGATGCATGGAAATAAACTACCTATAGACCAAACACTGTTAAATACATGAAAAAAACCCCAAATTATTTTAATTGAAATATTTTAAATACAATATTTACTTGAATACAAGATGGGGGAAAATATCTCAATTGGCCTGAGGGAAAAAGCCCGTCTTATAATAACATACATATAAACTGCTGCCAAAAACAGCATGTGTTCAGCAAGAGAAACCAACAATGAAGTTGATTAAATACAGCCAACACTAAGGATGACTATCAAACACATGGCTCATATGGGCAAACATGGTGATGGAAACTTACTTTTTTTTTTGTTGTTGCATGTGGCCCTAACAAAAAAAAAT
Organism: Crocodylus siamensis; assembly: GCF_052110815.1. NCBI lineage: Eukaryota > Metazoa > Chordata > Crocodylia > Crocodylidae > Crocodylus > Crocodylus siamensis. Next base: position 33,159,954 of record NC_143395.1, on the reverse strand, counting down.
GGGTAGTTGTTTCACCAACAGGGAACATGCACTGGGCCTGGAGGTACTGCAATACCAGGCCAGCACTTGGAGAGGCTGAAACAAGCTCCAAGACCCTCTGCTGGTGCCAAAGTGCTAATGGGAACCTACCACAAGGATAGGCTAGTGCAACCTATCTGAATAGGATAGGTTAGTTCAGCCTATGTGGCAGTGCCCATTAAGCACAGTCCTCCTTACCACCTGATTCTTTTTCCAAGTCAGGGTCAGCTACTACACTACATATATTTTTACTTCCTTTTCATTCCCACAGCTAAGCTTCACCTTTCTTTCCCATTTCCAATGATTCCTGCTTCTTCACTTTAAATGCCTGACAAACATCACCAAACAGAGCCCCAAACAGTTCACCCAGAATCCCTCTCATCCCCTCTTTCAGCCTGAAACATATATATTATTAGTGTGGCGTGGCCCTCCACAAGGTGAAACCAGACCAGGATGCCCTGTGCCTCATCTGCCTATACATTTTTGGACCTGGTTGCAGCCACAAGTTGGGGCTAATTAGAGCATGAATCCTTTGTGGAGTATCTGAAGTACACATAACACTGATTAGTGCTGAGCTGTCGGGTCACCATGACTTGAAATGCTGTTGAGTCTGGTGGAGCCCAGCCCAATTAACTATGTGATGAATCAGAAGCCTACTGGCTTTGGATTAATATTGTGCACAGTTTGTACTATACATAAGAAGGTGTCAAAGTGCTACTCAAAAGTGTGTTCATACTAAAATGTGCAGCAGTTTGAAAAAAAGATAACGCTTCAATTTTGGATAAACTATGTTTGTGGGTACTATATGCACATTTCTACAGCCATATTTAACTTCAAAGTTATTATTTTCAAATTTGTTCCTTACTTATATGTGCTCAGAGACAGCAGAGTCTGACAGTAAGAAAAGGATGAAGGGGCTGTCAGGGGCAAAAGCTGGAGGGAAGCAGAGAGCAAAGAAGCTACCTGATCCCTCAGATTATTGCCCTGCAAATGATTCAAGGCAAGCCTTCAATAATCAGATTCTGTATATGGAAAATGTATAAATGTGTTATAATTTTCCGGGTATAGAATCTAATTATTGGGGAGGCCATCTTATAATCAAGGTCATCTTCTATTTGAGTACATAGATCAACTTCTTTCCATTATAGCAATAGTAAGCATAATTATATGACTTGAGTACTACAAAATTTTCAGATGGGAATGTAATTTTTAAGGGTTGTTTTTTTTTTCTGTGAATGAAACTGAAGGTTCACAAACATGAAGCAATTAGAAGACCCAAGCACAACTCAGGAAGTATTAGGCATAACTCAAGAAGTATGGAGAAATATGGCTAAAACATTTACCTAATTGACCTAACCCACAGTTCATTACTATTTTTGTTTTAATGATTTAAAATCTGTCTCTAAAGTTATACCAGAGCACTGAATGCGAGCACCCTTCAATATCTTCTTTTTCATTCCCTCATGTACTTCTGAAAATAAACTTCATGATTCTTAATGTGACATGCAATTAGAATAGTACTCCTATAAAGGGCTGATGATTGTGCAAAGATGCAGAAGAAGTAAAAACCTGTAGAAAACCCAATGTACTTTATTTTTAAAGCGATCTTATAAAAAACAATGGTATGTGAAATCTCTTTACCTGGTGATCCAAAGTACCTAAGAGTAACTTCTTGAGTTTTCACTTCTCCTGCCACATTTTTTGCCATGCATTGGTAAATGCCCTGGTCTGTCTCTTGAGTATTCTCAATCATTAGAGTACCATCATCTAATAAGTTTAGGCGGGAATCCTCCTTCATACTGAGCTCATTACTGTAAAGACAAGAATCTTCTGAACTAAATCTTTCAAATTACAAGCACAGAAAACATATCAAAGAAGGCAAGTCTAAATATGTCAATGAAATACCAAGTTTTCTCACATACCTTGTTTTTAAAAGGCAGCATGAAGAAAAAAGTTGTGTCCAGAGCTATGGCTGCAAAGAGCAGGGACAGAGCCTAATCTTTAGCTGACTCACTCTCCCTTTCCTGCATAACTAAAGATGAAGGCCTAACTCCTGCTAAAAACTGGCCTCCATGGGTGGATCTATGGTTCTGAAAAGAGCTAAAGAGGCTGTGAAAGAGAGAGACCAGGTTCCGCGAGTAGGCAGCAAAAATTGCCCCAAGAAAGGTTAGCTTGATTAGTGGATCATCATAACCATTTAAAAGGAAAGACAATTGGTAACACCAAAGTGCAGAACAACTAGCCATTAAGTCAAGTGACTTCCTCAGCTGCCTGAACAGTAATACTACAGTGGCTGCACCGTAAAGCAGAATGAAAACAGGGTGCCAATTCCAACCCCAGGAAGAAAATCAGCTTCCCTGCTTAATAAACACAACTGAAATTTGGGGTCTGGTTTTAAGGGGGAATGGTATGTGACATATGCAGGTAAATACAGTAATATACACGAAGCAATTTTCTGCATTTTAAATGCTGTGGCATGTATAAAAATAGAACTTTTAGTCTTATAATTAATAAAAAGAAGAGGTGTACGAAGCAAAAAGTGTACTAATTTTGAAAATGTAACATTAGGAATACAGAACCAAAAAGTCCAAGTAAGTATGAAAATATAAATGCATATACAATTTGGGTGTAAAAGAATGACTGAGATATGCATGCTCATTCCTATCTTCTTTCAAGAATGAGAACTTCTCAGCCAAAAGAACCCTAAGTTCCTTCACCAGTTACACTTAAGACATGATTAACCAGTTAATCACATTTGTAGTTAGAATCCAGCCACGCATTCATGCAATTAATTGTGTAATAACACAGGGCACAAGCCACAGAGTTCTTGTACAGCCCCAAGATGGGATTCAGAAGGAAACAGGTTATAGCTATGCTCTTCAGTGCCTGCACCTGTGACTCCACAAGATGGATGATTTACTAGCTACCTCATGCAATTCCAGTGCTTTTAACCCAACACAAAAAGCACAAATTAAAGATGAACCACTTATCCATTTTGTGCAATTCCAAGAGTAACTACTGATCTACCTTTCCAAATGCTATAAAGATTGCTCAACAGACCAACCTCCATGACTGAAATCTTGCCACTTTCAACCATCTTTGCAAACAGATTTATTTTGCATTTTGGCAGCATGGAGAATGATATAAAGCCAGTGTCAATAAACATACAGCCCAATTTCATACTTCTTGTTAAAACTCGTTCACATGTGGATTCTGAATACATGTTTTTGTTGATTATAAGAAGTAGCGAAGCCAGAACAAATTTTAATGGAATAATTGTGACATTGAAGTTCACTACTGAAAAACAAGAATTAAGGAATTTCTATTTCCACTCTACACAGGAAACTCCCACCCCTGCCAATAGGGGCTTCAAGACCAAGATGTCATATTGTTCAATTTTATCAGCAATTGATTAATTAAAAAATAAAAAAGTTATTTTGGCTACTTTAAAATGTAAGGAAGAGTGTGTGGGGGGGGAGGGTGTGGGGGGTGTTTCACTTGAAGCCCTTCAATTACATCAAGGAGCTTTGCTAAGCTCCCTTTTGAACAGTGAGTTCCTTTGTGTGCGTTTGAAAAGTGCAGGCATTCTTCATTTTTTTCCAACATAAATACTTCTGTACTTTTCCTTTAAAAGCAATCAGTATCACCTGTGCTTCTCATACAAGAAAAGAAAAAGTTCTAAAAACAAAACAAATCAACCAACACCAACAGCAAGAACCAACTAAAAAATGCACTGCACATGTATAACTAAGCTGAAGGAGTATGGGGGGAGGACAGAGGATAACATTTTTAGTGTACAATTTTTTTGTTTTAATTTTAACCATTTCATAAGAAAACAGGATGTGCCATACTGCGTCAGACTAATGGGGCATCTAACCCAGGATCCTGCCTCCAACAATGGCAGGGTGGATGCATTAGAGTAAGAACACCGAACCAGATGTATCTAGAGCAGGGGTGGGCAAAATGGCAGATGAGGCTTGCCCAGGCCAGTGCTGCTGGGGCTGGTCTCCATGGAAACCCTGGCCTAACCCACACTGTCACAGCCCTGCTGCTCCTGGGGTCTCCATGGAAAGCAGCTGCAGTAACATGGCAGGGGCTGCTGGGAAGTGGAGTCTGCCGTGGGACCGATCTGCCCACATGCCAGACTTTGCCCACCTCCAATCTAGAGAAATATCCCCTATTCATTACCCTCCCTGGCATCTACCTTTATTGGTTCTGAAGTGCCAGAGGAAACATCTTCAACTGTTCTAGTCAACAATTATTAATAGTTCTAACATCCATGAATTCATCTAGTTCCTTTTTGAACCTGATTAATCTATCTGCCTCTACTACCTTCTTGGAAATGAATTCCACAAGTTAACTGAACATTGCCTAAGAAGTACTTTCTGTTGTTGGTTTTAAACTTGCCTTCTGCTAATTGTAGTGGGTATTCCCTAGTTCTAGTATTCTGGCACTTGGCTCATATCAGTTGTCTGTTCACTTTGTCCACACTCTTCATGATTTTATAAACCTCTATTGCATCCAGCCCTCAGCCTTTCCAAATTGAAGAGTCCTAGTCTTTTAAGTCTCCCCTGGTATGACAGCGGCTTCATGCCCCTGATCATTTTGGTTGCCTTCTCTGTACCTTTTCTAATTCTACTACATCCTTTTGTAAATGAGAACACCGGAACTGCACAAGATATTCAAGATGTGGGGACAGTATGGTTTTCTAAGTGGCACGACAATGTCCTACATTTTGTTTTAAATTCTCTTTCTATTGATGCCCACCATTTTATTAGCTTTTTTGGTCTGGCTGCACATTGAACAGACATTTTTAAAGAATTATCCACAATGACTCCAAGTTCTCTCTCCTGACTCATAACAGCTAGATGAGAACAAAGTATTGTGCATGTATGTAGCTAAGGTTATTTTTCCCCAAATGTATTACCTGGCATGTATCAACACTGAAGTTCATCTTTTTTTTTTTGCCCACTCACTTAGCTAGATAAGATCTTTCTGTTGCTCCCCTCCATCAGTTTGGAACTGACTACCTAGAATAATTTGGTATCATCTGTAAACTTGGAAATTTCATTGGGCACCCTTTTTCCAGATCACTGATGAAAATGTTGAGCAACAGTGGGTTCAGCACAAATCCCTGTGAAACTTTACTAATGAGCTTCCTCCACCCTTAAAAGTGAGCATTTAGCTCTACTCTTTGCATCTCACCTTTTAAACAGCTCTCAGTCTACAAAAGAATCTTCCCTCTAATTCCATAGCAACACAGTTTTGTTTTAAAATCCTTGGTGAAGGACCTTATCAAAAGGACCTCTCAAGATCTTTGAATTATTAAAGCAGTATGTAAGGCATGGCAGAATCTGATCAGTCTACAATACTATAGCCATGCTAGATGAAATGCAAGAATGGTTAAAGCTATAAAAAATACAGAAGCACCTACCTACTGCACTTGAAAACTCCTCACTTCCACATGCAAACTGGGCAATTATATGCACATATAGGATTACCTAGTCCTTGTACACAATACATCATTTAAATCAATCTATGGGTTTCCTTGCTTGTTCGTTTGGTGTATAGGATTTTTTTGCGAGAAACTGCAACTGAATATCTTGCCTACAATATCACACACATGTTTTCTGAGCTTTTTATTATAAGACTGTCATGTTTTGAACCACAAAGGAACTGGACCCAATTTTAATTACTTTATATAATATGATGGTGTTCTTAAAATTGAAATACTTAAAATGTATTGCACAGGAAACGTATGTACTATTTCTCTCTCTCCCTCCTCCCCATGCCCTTTGCCCAAGCTTACTTGTTTCGAAGCCAAATAATTTCTGGTTTAGGATTCCCTTCAGCTCTGCAAGTGAAGTATACTGTATTCCCTGAGGTAACATCTACATCTTGAGGCTCTGATGTAATTCTTGGCCTCTCTAAATCAACAATAAAATGTATAAGGAAAAGCTGTTTGTTAAAATTACTAAAGAATGGCTAACAATATTTATATTTTTCCTATGTACCTTATAGAATAATGCTTTTCACAGAAGTTTTAAATGAAACAATTTATATGCATGATCAGGATTAAACACACTTTTTATCATATAGCACTATCACTGGTTATCTGATATCTAATACTTCTTTGTGTCAAACTAAAAAAAATACCTTTACAAATTTATATCAGACTCTGGAGCACAGTATTTATTTTAAACACACATTTTGATTTACTTTCTAAGAAACAGCATTACACCAACAAGCACAGTAGCCTGCAAGGGGTTAACTGCAAAACACTACAGCTCATAGGGCATATGTCACTCAGCCGCTTAGAAATTGAGTAACCCAGGGCTATGGGAAGGTAAAAGTGTCATGGTGTAAGTTACATTAACTCTTCTGAAAGAAAAGATTCTTCAATGTGCATGTAAAATACTTTTTGCAAGCTTGACTGAATGTATCAGAGTCACCTAATCCTACCCGTGTCAATAAGAACTTTCACACTTTTCCAAGTCAGGAACAATTCCTTAAAACTTTCTTGATCCTATATCCATTGTACAAAAAGCAACACAGTATATGAAACAGTATAAAATATCAAAACTGACTACTAAACGGTCTCACTTCCATTCTATTTGTGCTCAGATTGCTCTTTGGAGCCAACAGGAATTCTGTGTGCCCAGAAGGGAAACCTCAGATGACAGCAGTATATAATCCATTGCATATAATACACATTTATCCAGTACACTTTTTGCTTCCATTTTCAGTAAGGATTGTTCCAGTATTTCGAGGCTCCACACCCCTCAGACAGAAACATTAATTGTAGGATTTTTGGCAATTTGTTTCTTTCTTAGCATGGTAGCATCACATTTATCCAGTATGTCTGCATAAAGGAGCTATTCTTGTCTGAGTAGATTGAATGTGTTAATTCCAATCAAAGTTAAAGAACTGTACAGGAAGAGTTATTTTCTAAAATTATTTTTATAAGTTTTTCAGTACTATGTGGAACAATAATGTTACTTGATATTCTGAAGCTGAAAGCCAGTTAAAACAGCTGCTTGGAAGAATTTACAGCAGACAAATACAGAAAGGAAAAAACTTTCCAATATGAACATATTCAGTTCTTAGGTCCCTCTCATGCCATAGGGCTTTTATCTATGCATGTTGGCTAATGACAGTTAATAGCGCTATGATACAATAACACAGTGTGTGCATCTATACAAGATGCTTCAAGCATAGTAGACTAATTCTACTGTATTTTACCATGGTGGGCAATGTGCTCACCAGTGCTAATGTACAGCAAAATTTGTCTACTACACACTAGCATCACCAATAAAGCTAATGCGCAGTAGCACCAATTACAGCTCATTAAGGTAATACCTGTAGTTACAGGTACTAACCTTAATGCACCATAATTATGGCACATTAATGAATGTGTAGGTGTGCTCACTGTTAAACATGTTAGCCCTCAGTGGGCAGGACTACATGTTCATTAATATGCTGTAAATACGCTGCATTAAGTACCTGTAATTACAGGTACTAAACAATACACTGTAATTGGCACTACTGCGCATTAACGCATAAGCATGGGTTTTGCCTGCCGCACTAAGGTGCAGTAGAATTAGCCTACTGTGCTTGAAGCGTCTCATGTAGATGTGCCCAGTATAGGTACGAATGATCTTGTTTACAATCAGCTCATCATCAACATCAAAAGTTGAGTCTTAACATGTTTAGTTCTGTATTGGTTAATGACATATAAAACAATCTAATGTTTCTCTATAAGCAAGTTCACAGATGCATATCAAAATAGCTTCTTTTCTCTTTCTCTGAAGAATAGTTTACCACGAGTTTGGGAGGAAAAATGAAGTGTCACGAGATAATAGCAGGGCATACATGAAGATATGTAAGGTTAGGTAGAAGTCACTGCTAGAAAAGCACATGTGGAAATCATTAGCAGAGATGGTAGATGACATTGCAAAAAGAAAGGATAAGCACATCAAAGAAAGACTGAATCTTACTTTATGTTTATGCATCCAAGGGCCCTGGCAGAAATTACATTTATTGTGCAATTCAAGTGCTAATCACATGGTAAATGGTAATATGCCACATGTTCAGTAAATTTGGGATTCAACACTGACAAGTGCAAAGTGATGCGCCTGGGGAGGAACAACTGGCACCATACCTACAGGTTGGGGAACTCCATTCTTGTCAGTGCAGAGGCAGAAAAGGATCTCAGAGTCATCATTGACTCCAAGATGAACATGGGCCGGCAGTGTGGGGATGCAGTCAGGTAGGCCAACCGTACCTTGTCATGCATCCACAGATGCATCTCGAGCAGGTCTAAGGAGGTGATACTCCCTATCTATGCGGCACCAGTCAGGCCGCAGCTGGAGTACTGTGTCCAGTTCTGGGTGCTGCACTTCAAGGAGGCATGTGGACAACATGGAGAGGGTCCAGAGGAGGGCCACTCACATGATCAGGGGGCAGCAGGGCAGACCTTATGAGGAGAGGCTACGGAACCTGAACCTGTTCAGCCTCCACAAGAGAAAGCTGAGGGGGTATGTAATGGCCTGTTACAAACTAGTCAGGGGGGACCAGCAGGCACTGGGGAAGTCCCTGTTCCCCCGAGTACTGCCAGGAGTGACCAGGAATAATGGTCACAAGCTGGCAGAGGGTAGATTTAGGCTAGATATCAGGAGGCACTACTTCATGGTCAGGGCAGCTAGGATCTGGAACGAACTTCCAAGCGAAGTGGTGCTGACTCCTACCCTGGGGGTCTTTAAGAGGAGACTAGATGTACACCTTGCTGGGGTCATTTGACCCCAGTACTCTTTCCTGCCATTGCAGGGGGTCAGACTAGATGATCTTCTCAGGTCCCTTCCGACCCTAGAAACTATGAAACTATAATTTATGGTACAATAGAATGGGAAACCAGGCACGAAGATGTTCCATTTAATATGACACAGCTTTGTGGCTCATTTGTATCACGCTTTAATCTGACTGTATGGCACACAGCCCAACACCATGCTGCCTGGCATGCCTATGCTGTGCAGCCCAATGCCAGGTTCACAGGCCTGGCAGCTGTGGGCACAGGAAGCTGAGGACCAGGGAGCTGCCTGGCCCACAGCTTCCTCTGCCCCTGCCCTGGCATGCAGGCACCTGGTTTCACATGGAATGAGGACCAGGGAACTCGCCATCAACAGCTCACTGTACACTGGCATGCATGTAGCCAGCTAAACACCTCAGCAGAAGTGTGATTGGATCTTAGGAATTTTATCTCGGGTCCTAACAAGTGTACCTCCTGTCACGTGAGACCATGAACATCTGGCATGGCAGGATGTGCAATTGCTGAGATTCAGAATAAAATTCCTCAATTCCATCACACACTTACTAACATCTGAAAGGGGCCTAAGTGACAAAAGGTAACAAGAGGCAAAAGGACTCTCATCCTTCTCTTCCTTTTTCTCCTCCTCACCAATGTTTCAGAGACTTGCACAGCATTATGTTTGTACTCACACATTGTTCATCTACCCCAGAACCTACGTGGCTGAAATGGAGCCTCTGGAACATGTTCAGAAGCAAACTGCATGGCAAACAGAGCTACACAAGTGGAAACAGAATCTAAACATGTCATAAGTCCTGAAAAGTATGCTTACACAACTATGCAAGTGCCATTTAGGTATGGAAAAGTAAAATAGGATTTGGCCAAAAAGGTACAACATAAAAGTGCAGAGAGTTGGGAACAAAAAGACTTCTGGGGAAATAAAAGAAGGAAGGGAAAGACAACCAGAAGGGGGAAAGAAAATATGGAATCTAAAAGGAAAAGCAGCATAGTAGCCTAAGATGGAGACTGAGCAGAGAGAGTATTCAGCTATGTCAAAAGCAGACAGAGAAGAGAATCTTACAGTTGGTTCAAAGTAGCCATTGTACACCTAGTCTAAACAACAGGCATTTTACATTCTTGTGAATGTAACACACTTGTTACAATGTAAAAAATATTTAACACACTTAAAAAAAAAAAAAAAAAAGCAAAAAAAAAAAACACCTTACCACAGTTAAGTTCTTCTGGCGTTATTGTGGCCACTGATCTTCCCTGGATCCTTCTTGGATATTCACAGGTAGCTGCTGCTTGGGCATTGCCAGATTCTGCATATGTCTTCAACAGCTCTGCTAGCCATAGAATTTCACAGTCACAGTGGAGAGCATTTGAGTCTAAACGCCTGTGTAAAAGAAGAACCATCCACTATACTTAATAATAAGCTAGGACAATTCATTAGATTTTTAAAAACTATGATGCAATGCTCCATGTTTATTTATTTACTATTACATATGAAAACCTCAGTTAAAAGAAAGTTATTTAGTCCCCTTTTGTACATATGCATTATAATAGAGTGTACAATTACATAACAGCAATGTTTATTCTAGAAACCTGTCATCATTCATGGCACAGGACAGACAATGCTCACTGTTGTAGTCAGCAATTTGATATTATTTATTCCCATTTTCATCCAAACCATCTAAACTCTATGGTATTTTTTATTACACTTATCTTAAGAAATGTATTGTTAGCATATGTTATGGAATTCTTCTTCTAAAATATCCATTATATATTTTAGAATATTGAGACAATGCCCCAGATATCTGTTTCTAACTCTTCTTGTATTCACTAAGGCCTTAGGTGCCTGAATAGGAGCTACTAGCTTTCAGAAAGTTATACACCGAATCAATCACATCATAGGTAATGAGCAGGGACCCTGTTTTTTCTGATAAAAATAGCAAATTCTCTGATAAACCCTGCAAATCCATGATTAAAATGAAATGCCACTGTATATCTATATATATCAACTGAACACAATATTTTATTGATATAGTTACAATTTGAAAGCAATTTGGAAGCCAACCAGTGTCCCAATCACAATAATAAAATGAATTCTAAATACCTATAAGCTATGGCATTTTATTTTGTGGTATTTTATCATGGAAAAATCAGAGCTCCCACTGCCCTAGTAATGCACCCCCTGCTCACCCTGTATCAGTAGGGGGCACAACCCCATGCCACTGCCCCCACTGCTGCTGGTCAGGCAGGGAATACCTCACCAGGGAGGAGCAGGGCTCACAGTGGCAAGCTTGCCTACCTGGCAATGCTCTGCCCTGCTGTGCTGGATCCCACCTGCTGGGCTGCGGATGCCACAGGGGAGAGTAGCAGGGCAGGGAGCCCAAGCCGGTAGCTGGCAGCCTGCACCTGCCCTACACACAGATCTGGGGAGCAAAGGTTCCCTCTGCCCCCTCACCCAGGAGTGCATGCAGCGGCAAGATGCCAGCCCCATCCTTCACCCCCTGGATGAGACTCCTGCAGCCCCATCCTGCTTCCCGCTAGGGTTCTGCAGCCATACATTCTGGCCCTGGGCCCCATGCCTCACCTGGGTGGGCAGCAACCCCAGCCCCAGCCCTGTCCAACTCCCTCCCTCCTTTCCTACGGGGGCTCAATCCTCCCTCCCCGCCACCAGACTTACCTGTGGGAGCTGCTCTCCAGGCTGCCTGGTGGCCATGTACATTTACATTCACATGGCACCCCATGCCCGACCGCCATCCTCCCACTCCACCCAACCCCCTGCAGGATGGAACTCTGCCAGCCTGCAGAGAGCTCTTTGCAAAAGTGCAAAATCCACACTTCTCCATTAAAACAAGAAATCTGCATTTTTCTCACGTAAAAGGCAAAATTCTCATTTTTCTCTGTTTTTCCATGGGAAATGGAAACCTGGATCCCTGGTAATGAGTATCATTATCCATATGCACAAAACGCAGATTTTTATTATTTTATACATTAAATGAGGTTGGGATCATATGGAAAAATAGTATGTGATTACGTTATTAAAAACTAAATCATAATATTAAAACTAGATCATACAGCATAGCTGTAACTCATAGGGGCTCTGGCCTAGGTGGGAGCAGTGGTAGCAGAAACCAGTGCCCTGTTTGTTCACCCATACTATGATACTTACATAATGTAAATATATGTAAGAGTAGAATTAAAATTGAAAAAAAAAACAAAAAACAAAACAAAACAAAAAAACAATCAACCTAGATGAAGCATTTCTTGACAACTGAGTTATCAACTTTGTGATCTAACTTTATTTTTAGATAGCGTATTTTTTGTTATGTAAATTCTTGGGGTTTAATTTTTTTAATAGAAAAATTAAAGAATAAATCCTATTACATATAACTAAAAATCTTCCCCTCCCTCTTCCCTTAATTACTAACTTCAATATTTAAAGTCTGAACTTTCAGCAAAGGCTTCCATCTGTTAAGGTACATGACTAATTACATGGGCCGATACCATAGGGTTCCTATCCTGTGTAGTTGAACTGAACTTCAGAGGAGGAGACCTAGCTCACTGAAACACGCACGATGTTTTCTTCAACAACTAGGACAATGATGTTCCAATTTCAAAGGCAGAAAACTGACTCAAAAATAGCTTAGTGAAATAATATTATGAACCTGTCAAGGAATGGTATGATTTGCAAGTAAGTGCCTTAGTTTTTTACAATTTTAAACACTTAATTTGTGTTTGAGCTGCTTAGTACATTCCTAAATCAATAAAGCACTCTGAAAGATATTATAACTATAGTCACAGTATTGGACAAAAAACCAAGAGAAAATATAAAGGGCAACAACTGTGATCTGAGATGATAAAAAGACAATATTAAAACATACTGAAGGAGGAAAGGTTCAAGGAGTAGTTTATTTAGTCTAGATAACAGAAGACTCACTGGAGACACGGTCAGAGTTGATAAATAACATAAAGATAACAGATGAAGGAAGAGAGTTAGTCCTAGTCACAGCCATCAAAAATTGTGGGATAAGGAACAATGATCTCAAGAACTGGCAAGAAAAGTTTAGATTACGTATTAAGAAAAGTTCTGTAGAGTAAGAATAATTAGGCAGTAGAACCCTCTGCAATGGAGGGTGGACACTATAAGATGTAAATAGATTATTTTATGTTCTCCACTATAAAAGTAAATTAAATTCACTTACAGTCTCTTCATTGATTCTAGATGACTAAAAGTCCCAGGAACTAAATGAGCTATTCTGTTGTTATGTAAAAATCTGTTAAAAAACAGAGAAAGATGCACATATGAATCCAGAGTCAGAAACAAACAAACTAGCAAAAGAAACTAATCTTACAACATATAAAAAGTAAACTTGGTTTATTTCTTGTAAAATCATATGGTGATTCTTGCTTTGTTTTAAAAAGGTATTATTCTATTCCCACGTTTTTTCCCCAAGACGAACTAATTTCAGCATCTACAAAAATATGCTAAATATTACAAACAGCTTGTGGCAAGGAAGAGTGGGGAACAGACAAACCAAATGATTTATGTTTATACAACATCAGCAATATGAAATTCTTGCCTTATCAAATCTCTCTGTACAACTATGATGCCAGGCAAACGTCAATCACATTCTTTGGAATTGGTTTTGAGATTGCAAAACACACCTTAAAAATACTATTGTATCATTCTGCCAGTCTAAGATCTATTCATATTAAAAGCAATTTGGAAGGCGCTTGGCACTTCCCAGAGGGCCATCAGCACCTTAAGGGATCAGGCCAACTATGCTAGCTAGTATTATGTCAGCACACACCTATATACATAACCACGTAAAGCTCTACAAAAGATAATGTTGCTTCCTAGTTTCAGAATAGTGGATAGCCTCTCGCAAGCTGATTCTACTGTACCACACCCTAAAATAAAATAAACAAACTTACAGTCTTTCAAGTTTTGGAAGATGGGTAAAGGATTCAGGTTCCAATGTTTCTATTTGATTAAAGTGCAGATACCTGTAAATGTGTTTAAAAACAAAAAACAAACACACGCACAAAATTTACTTACACAATTTATGAAATGCTTCTCATTCGGTCAAACAACTAAATGACAAATAGTTCATCGTATTGTTTCATAATTGCCTTTTGATGCCATTCGGATCATATCCTTTGACATGAAAGAAGTAAGACTTACCTAATAGGAAGGCTGGAAAAATTGTTATACTGGTACCACAAATTAGATTTTTGGAACAAATATTCATATTTCAAGTAAGCTGTTACTAAAGCTAAACTTTTATTAAAACCATATATGAATAGCCTTTGTACAACAAATGAACGTGAAAAAATACAGGAAAAATGCATATTTACAGATATACTACAAAATACTTGCAACCTTCAGGCAGCACCAACATTTTTCATAGATCCTACAGTTTGTGAGCCATGTAAATAACTGAGACCAGTCAAAGATGCTGTCTGAAATGTCACCTGATAAAGACCTCTGCTTCCATAACTATTTTATCAGTAACTTTTAAAACTGAAAGTTCTGAAAAAGTTCTCGCTGCTGCAAGAAAACTTAATTTAAAATAAGAACTCTCCTGCCTTGTAAATAGAAGAATTCTGTGCTAGAAAACAATCATAATACAAAACTAGCATCCAAATGCTGGATCTCTCCCCACATGCCAAAAAAATAAAAAAGACAGTCAAATAGTTAATAGCATCTGGTATGTGAATGATTGCTGAAAAAAGTCATTGAGAAAAAAAAGAACTACTTTACATAAAGTCTATTAATGATCTTTCTGGACTATAAAATCTTTGGATATTAAAATAATAATACTTGGTACTTATGCTGGATTTGAACCTGTAACAACTTTAATGTAAGCAAGAGCCATAAGGTTGGGCTCATGTTGCTTTATAAAGGTGAATTCATCATAAGAAGTGTGCCAGGGACAAATTACCCCAATTTCACAAATGAAACAACAAGATGGAAAAAGCACACCTGAGCAAATAGGACAGGAAATGATTTGTGCCTCTTGAATCCTTATAATATCCAAATGTATTCACACTTCTTAAAGTTTGTTCTTTGACCAGCACCACTTTGCTTCTTTAATACACATGTATTTTTGCAATATGAAGAAGGCAGAAGATTGAGAAAGCCAGTGATACAAAACAGAGAAACATACACCAAATTCCTCAGCGTGAGGTGTAAAACTGAGGAGAAACAAACTTTCGCACACAGAAACACCAACTGCGCTCTAGTCTCAGACAAAAGCAAAATGCCAGGTATTCAGTTGAAAAGGAAGAAGAAATGGGGACCATCTCAGAAGCAACCCTTATTCACAGGACTCAGGCACATACACCACTCACAGCCAGACAAGTGCCCAGCAGTCCAATGTTAATGGGCTACTGACAGGAAAGAGGGCCGTCCAACCCATCATTATAAACAATGAGAAACCATGATCCAGGAAGCAATGTCAGCAAAGGGTAAATAGGAACTATATAAAAGCCACAGCTATAATACAAAAGTAAATGTGACAAGAGACTTCTGAAGCCAACAAGCCCCATTTGCAAACTTCTCTCTACTAAATTGTAAAGCATTACAAAAAATAATTAAAAATACTCATACATTTTGTATTGTTAAAGAGATGCTGTAGCTGTGATGGGTCAGGAAATATGAGAGACAAGGGCTGCTTGCAGACATTAAAAATAGACAAAAAACCACACTTTACCGGAGTTAGCAGCGTGTTACTTCGACCCGGCTCCGCAGCATCTGTATAGATCGGGTGCTTCAGCATTATCAGTATCATGGCACTTTTATCTAATAGCTGACTGACTCACTGAAGTGCCCAAACTATACAGTTGTGAGATGAGCCAGGTTCAGCTAACACGCTGCTTCTTCTGGGCACGAGCTGGGCTTGCTGCGGGAGCATGCCAAGTTTAAAGTACTGCTGCTTTTTTTTTTTTACATCTAAAAGCAGCCAAGGATTCTTGTGGATGATGTCTTTAAAATACAACGCATTTTCCTTCATGTTGCTATTTCTTATGTGCAAGAGGGAAAGGTTTTAAAGGCCAGAAGATTTTATGAGCTTTATGACATTATGAGTCTCTTGGGAAAGTGCTCCTTTCCCTCTTCCCAAGAAATATAACATCTTTTGAAGAGGTTTACAAGAGATGGGTCATTCAGTCAGAAACTGTATCATGTGATTGAGGTCAAAAGCTCAAAGAGCACATTCCAGATACTAAAATACTCAGTTTGATATGAATAATCTATAAACAAACCATGAGCTCAAATACATTTGAAGAGTTATTCATTACGAAACCCCCCCACAAATTAGTACTAGTCCCAAATGTTTTCTCCAGCAATCCATGGATAGAGAAAGATGACAAAAGTGAAGAGGAAATTATTTGCTACAAAATATCTGACTTCCTGCCAGAAAAATCGCTATGGTTACAGAACCAGTTACAAAACTCCGATTAGAAATCAGCAGTTTTGGGGTTTGACTGCAGTGTTCTCTTAACCACTCTTATCACTTTTCATTTTCTTCTGCCTGAACCAAGTACCCATACGAACTCCTTCCTTGAGTATTCAGTTCAATTCAATTCCAAGTATGTAATGGAGTGACACACTAACAAAACGTAGCCCAAAATAAATCATAATGATACATCCTAAAGCCATTTATGCTAGAAAATAACCTTGCAAAAAACCCCTGCTTTTCAGGGGATATAATCTCCTTGTTAAAAATTATCTAGTACCATTAATTTGATATGAAAATAATATCTATTTTTTACTTTCAACTATTAAAAAACCCCTTATATTCTTTCTTCTGAACTTTGATTTGGCTGTTAGATCAAACAATCCTGTTTGATAAAAGGATAAAAGGAAAGAAAGAAAGAGAGAGCATACTTTATTAATCTTGGAAAAGGGAGTGTGTAAGATGTAACTCACCCCAGGTAGCAATAACTCTATGTTAATGCAGGCGTGCTGAACAAAATGGGTTTGAAATGACCTCACAATTAGAAAGGTCAGAGAGCTGCTTCTGAGTAGATAAAATAACTAATCAGTGCTTGAAGACAATCCAGAACAGCTGCAGATACACATACCCTTTCTCTTCACCTATTTTTACTAAATTAACACTCTTATAAAGGCAGGGTAGAGAAAATCCATTTCCATTTATGTTCAGCTATTCACCTCGTGGAGACTCTAGAAATGAAACTAAGTTAAAGATTCTGTTTTGTACTGTAGTCTGACTCTGGAGGAATATCAGTGTTAAAGGGGGGGGTGGGAGGGGGAGGAAGAAAGCCATCAGCATGCACATTTCCACAGTAGTGGGGATGGTCTTAACCTAGGAGAGGCTTAAAAGCAGCCTGTGCGCTCCATCAGTTTAGGTCTACAGTCCTTATAACAGCAGATCCTTGCAGAAAAGTCTTTAAATTCCATAAATTAGTCATTATATACAGCTTTTTAAATACTGGGCGTGCCAGCAAACAGAAATACTGTAGGTGTGTCTACATGAGACGCTTTACTGTGCAATGGACTAAACTACTGTGCAGTGAAGTATTACCATCTGCACATGCACACATTTACTGTGCAGGAAATTAATCTACTGCACAATTAGTTTACTACCTATATTAACAAGTAGTAAACTAACTGAGCAGTAGATACTGCACAGTAACACTCATGTAGGTGCTAACTGGGAGTAAATTTGCTCCCGGTCAGCCTAGGCAGCAGGGGGCCACAGGAGACAGGAAGCTATCTGTCCCTGACCCTGGCACTGCTCAGCTCCCCTGCTCCCCCCAGGAGCTTGAAGTCAATCAGCGCCAGAATTAGAGAGCTCTCTGGCCCATCCTGGCTCCCAGGGTAGAGTTGGCAGCTCTGGAGGGCAAGCAGGGACTGAGAACCCAGCCCCCACCTGTCCCCCAGAGCAGCTCTGTGCAGTACAGAGCTGGATGCTCCAGGTAGTGGGCAGGGGCTGGGGATCCAGCATGCCATGTGGAGCTGCTCTGGGAGACAGATGAAGGCTGGAGTCCCAGCCTACACCCGCAGCGTGGAGCTGCTCTGGGGAACAAGCAGGGGCTGGATTCCCAGCCCCTGCCTGCTCCCTAGAGCAGCCAGCTCCACACTGCACAAAGCTGCTCCAGGGACAGGCAAGGATTGTCCCCCCCCCCCCCCGGCTGCTCCCCAGAGCAGCCAGCTCCTTCCAAGCAGGGCAGCTGCCAGCGGGCCCTATGCTCCACTCTCTTCCCCTCCAACCTCCTGCAAGGCAGGAGGCTTGAGCCAACAGCTGCTCCACACCCAGGACAGCTCCCAGTAACCCCCTGGCAGGCAGGGAAGCCATACCCCCCTGCACAGCAGGAGGCTTGCTAGCAGCTGTGTGCCTTGATGGGACAGAGCTAGGAAAGCTCTGCCTGCTGCAATGGCAGCTCTCTCCTGGTCCTGTGGATATCAGGTTCCCTCCTGATGTGCATGAGGCCAGGAGACAGCTGCTGCTACAGCCAGCAGAGCTCCCCTGGACCCATGCCCACTGGGACTGGCCCCATCCCCCTTGCCAGCCCCCAGCTACCACCAGGGGGAGCGTGGCACTCCTTCTGGCTGTTGCAGGTGGGCACAGCAGGGCAGAAGTGGCCCTGTACAAGAATGTTCCATTAGGAGCAAATCTGCACCCCAAGACTGAACACGTGCAGACATGCTCCAGGAAGGCTTACTGCACAGTACTTTACTGCACAATAAGCCTATTGCAAATAAATAGCACGTTATAACAGAAGGCCTCCTTGGGGCCCGTCTACTAACAGCCACAACCACCTATTTTGGGCCAACCGCCCTCCTTCTCTACTGCCATGCCTTGTTGTTAATTAATTAATGATCTTAATTAGGCGGGAGGCTACCCATTTCTGCCCCAATGTCACAATGTCAGGGGGCGCTATCTGCGGGTCTGTTCCTCCCATACACTGCAGCCCAAGCCTCGCAGATGCCATCCATTGTTGTCAACATCCTCAGCCCCACTCTGGGCCCCAGAATCCTCCAGTTTGAATCCCACCTGGATCTCTCCACTCAGGCGACCTACTCTGCCTTCATTCTAAGCTACATAGCTCCCTGAATAGTTCCCCATTATGAGTGAGTATGGTGTCCCCCCCCCCCCGAGAGTTTTGGCTACACTAGCCCTGGCCTCACCTATAGGCCAGTTGGAACCCCAGGCCCTCAGCTCTTGGCGTCCCTCATGATGGGCCCCTGGCCCTTAGACCCTTCCCGTCCTAGTACCAGCACTGACCAGTCAGGGGATATCAAGACAGGTTCTGAGTCTATAGCCCCACCCTCTCTCTGGGGTCTACCTTCAGAACCCTACTAGCAGGTAACCCACCCAGTTGTGGAAGCTGGGGTTATTAAGGCGCCCCGACCCGCCTTTCACCAGGGTGATAACTGGCCTGGTATTTCCTGGAGGCTCCTGCGTCACTGAGAGCCCCACCAGGCCACCCAGTCCCAGCAGAGTGCAGTTTTAGGTCATGCCCAGGACCAGGAGCCTCCAAGCCATCCTCTACAGCTCCTGCCCTTACCTCCAGGATGTTCCAAGCAGCCTTGCATCCAGGAGATGTTACTGCCTGGTCTGCCAGCAGCAAAATGCTCTGTTTGTGTGAGCGGCCAGAGATCTAAAATGGCCACTGCAATCAAGCACCTGCTTTGCTCAGTCCTTAAAAGTGGCAGGCACCTACACTGCCCTGCCACACACATGTCAATGCACCCAGTGTTAAAAAGAAAAAAAAAGTAATTGTGAATAAGCATTTTATTCCAATATCAATTCTTATCAAAGAACATTTCCTTTTTTCCCCTCTTTATTATTATTTTTAGTATGTGTGGTGGTAGTATATAGAGGCCTCAATTGGGTGTCAGGTTCCCACTGTGCTAGATGTACATAAAAGAAAGTAGGAAGTTCTGGTTCCAAAATCACTTGTAAATCTTAAGCCCCTGGCAGATTTAAAATTTAATCATACAATGATTTTATCGCAGATCCTAGCAATCGTGCATCCTGCCATGCCAGACATTCAAGGTCTGTCATGCTAGGATGCACAATTGCTGGGATCTGAGATAAAATTCCTCAGATCCCATTGTGCATATGCTGGGGCAAGCAGGCAACTTCACAAAAGTTCATGTGCAGAGAGCTGCAGATAAGGGAGATCTCCAAGTGACAAACTTGTCAACCTGGCATCAGATTGCCTGTTGTGGCTTTAAATGTCCCCATGCACAGTGATTGGATAAACTCTCCATGTGCAGAAACATTTAAAGCCATGCCATGAAACCCAATATGTCTGGAAACATTTAAAGCCACTCCTTGAAGCCTGATGCTGGGTTCCATGCCACACATTCAAATTAAAGCAAGATGCAAACCAACAACTAAGATATTCATGCTTCTCTGAATGAGAAGCTTCATGCCTCTATTTACTCAAATACAAGATGAGGTTTTTCTCTCCCAAATAACAGGGGAAGTCACTTGTCTTGCATTCACATAAAACAATATTTTATTAAATATACTGCATGTATATATACTGCATGCATATATCATGAAACTGGTGCCAAACAGCATGTGCTCAGTCATGGAAGCCAAGTATGAAGTTAATTTAAATGTAGCCAACACTGAGCGTGAGTGTAAAGCAAGGGCCACACATGCTGATAGGAACCTCCAACAAGAATAGGTTAGTGCAACCCATCTGAATAAGAGGCCATATGTACTCAAATACAAGATGACTCTGATTCTAAAACTACCCCTCAATAATTAGATTCAATATACAGAAAATGTATAAAAGTGTACTATATTTTTCCAGATATGAAATCTAAGCATTGGAGGTTTCCCTTGAATTTGTCCCCTTCCCATTGTTACAGCAAGGTAAATGCATCAGGAAGGAGGGGTGTCAGATAGCCCCTTTGCCCTCTGCCCTCCAAATTCTTCCCTCTGAACTCTTTCACTCCCACCTTGCTATCAGACCTGCTCTCCCTAAACACATGGAAGTGAGAAGCAAATTAAAAAAAAAAACTTGTCCTTGAAATAAACATAGCTATAGCAATTTATATACATTACCCATAGACTTAGTTCACTCAGAAATTATGCATTTTAACTTTTTTGAAACTGCTGCAAGTTCTAGCACAGGTATTCCATAAACACACTTTTAGGTAGCACTTTAGCACCTACTTAGAGAGAGTATTTTATTTTATTTATTTATTTTTATTTAAATTTGTACCCGCAGCCAAACTAGGCAAAACTAATGCCAAATCCGAGTGTCCAGAACCATAAGTGGCCCTACTACCAGCAAACATCCTCCACCCGCACCTGGGGCTTCAGATGTTTCCAAAACCTTTGGTGGGCATCCTACTTGCAGGTCTAAGCCCGGAGGCTTGGGGTTCAGATGCCACCGAGTTTTGCATGCCCTTAGCCATAAGGCCCATGCAACAAACAAGGGAGGAGACTCCCATTTCCATAAACTGGGCTTAAAGCCGCTGTATCTCGGCGGGTACTGAATCACGCCAGAAGAGCAGTTCTCCCAGGTAGCACTTCAGGAAAACTGCCTTCCTGGACACAGACACAAGGTATTTCCCCTAACAGGTTAAGAAGCCACTTCGTTTACTTAGAGAGAGTATAAGCTATTTATGATATTAGTCAAAAGCCGAAAGGGTTATGATTTACCATATAGACCACTGAACTGGGCCCCACCAGAGTCAACAGCAATTCAAATCATGGTGATCCTGCAGCTCAGCACTGTTCAGTATGTGTGGGTACTCCAGATACCCCCACAAATGATCCATGTGCTTATTACTGTCCACTCATGACTGAAACCAGGTGTTCTTATCATGAATCCTCAGATCCTTCAAAAATGTATATACAGATGAGGGATAGAGCAACCTGGTCCAGCTTCACCTCACAGTAAAGAAGCAGGAATCACTGGGAATGGGAAAGAAAAGTGAAGCTCAGCTGTGGGAGTGAAGACAAAGTCAAAATGCATGCAATGTAGTGGCTCACCATGACCTAAAAGAGAGCTGACACTAAGGGTAACTGTGCTTAATGGGCACCATGATGCATCTTATTCAGATAAGTTGCACTAACCTATTCTTTTGCTATGCTCCCATCAACATGTTTGCCCTATGTGGGCCAAGTACTTTATCGTCATTCTCTGTGCTGACTGTTTAATCAGCTTCATAGTTGGTTTCCATTACTGTGCATATGCTGCTTTTAGAAGTAGGGGCCCCACGTTACCCAGTGCCTTCTTCTTACTTCTTATGTATTTGAACAGAGGGCAGGAAAACAGACCTTACGACGACAGGCTGAGAGCTCTTCAGCATGGAAAAGCACAGGCTCAGGGGTGATCTGATGGCCACCTATAAGTTTATCAGAGGTGACCACCAGTATCTGGGGGAATGTTTGTTCACCAGAGCGCCCCAAGGGATGACAAGGTTGAACGGTCATAAACTACTACGAGACCATATGTCAGGCTGGACATAAGGAAAAAATTCTTTACTGTCCGAGCCCCCAAGGTCTGGAACAGCCTGCCACCAGAGGTGGTTCAAGCACCTACATGGAATACCTTCAAGAGCAAACCGGATGCTTATCTTGCTGGGATCCTATGACCCCAGTTGACTTCCTGCCCTTTGGGCAGGGGGCTGGGCTAGATGACCTTCCGAGGACCCTTCCAGCCCTAATGTCTATGAAATTATGAAAAAGGACTTTCTATTATCCTTAATTCTGGTTGTTAGCCCTAGCTCCATCTCTGCCTTGGCCTTCCTAACAGCTTCCCTGCAGTCCTGAGCAATGGAGATGTAATCCTCCTTGGTGTTAGCCCCATGCTTCCACTACTTGTACATCTCCTTTTTTGCCTTCAGGCATCCCTGGATGCCTTTGCTGAGCTATGGGAACTTCTTAGCACTCCTGCCCCCCTTGGTACGCATTGGGACTGACTCCCTTTGAGCTTGGAGGATCACCTCCTTGAGGAAGAACCACCCGTTTTGGACTCCCAAGCTCCAAGACCCCAATGCCTCTCCTACTAACCTTCTTAGCTTACAGAAGTCAAGGACCTCTGCCTTGCTGTTTGTTTTCACTACCCTGCACTGGATAGTAAATTCCAGCAGGCAATGATAACTGTCACCCAGGTGGTTGAGTACCTGCAGACCCCTCACCAGGTTGTCGCCTCTGGCAAGGACCGAGTCCAGCAAGGCATTTTCCCTGGTGAAACTATGCACCTCCTGGGTTAGGTGGAGGTCCTGTATCCTGGCTAGGAACCTATGTGAGTGATTGGACCTGGCTCACTGCTTCTCCCAGCAGATGTCTGGGTAGTTTAGGTCACTCATGACAATCACATCCCTTGACTTTACAGCCTCCATGAGCCGACCTGAGAATTCCAGGTCCAGCTCATCCCTCTGGTACTAGTAAAAATGTACATGCCTACAGCCTTTCAGATGGAGTTTCAGACATCTAATAGGTTAACATTCTATAAAGAAAAGAAGATTGCCACAAAACTCTGATCAGAATGCTGCAGTAGCTGGCTTTAGATTGGGAGAAGAAGGAAGAAAAAAGCATTTAGGAGACATTTAGCATATTTTATAAAAAACCAGTTCCTTTAAAATAAAATACCCAGCACCCTATAAAATATATGTATATTGATTATGAGTGCCTTTTCTAAAGGGTTATTTTCTTACACACATATTTTAATGGACACTAGTTGTAAATCTCAGAATGCTTATTACCTGTACAGAGAAATATCTGAATTACAGGAACTCACTCTACAAAACAAAACTTCCCCGCAAAACCATTGGAATTTAAAGACACAGGACTTACAATAGTATCTATGTAGCTGCTGTTGTTTCCAACTCTCCTGCCCTTAAATATGACATGCTGACATATTTTCTGGTTTTAAAAGTTATGTATGACCAAACACATAACTAAAATAAATATGATCTTTTTTATCATTTTACTGATGCATTTCATTCTAGGGACATTTTTCACTCAAACATTTTTTGTGAACTTTCCTAGCAGACAACTGAAAATTATTTAAATACTTTCCCCATGATTGACAGTGAGGTTCTCTCTTTATTCCCCTTCTACATATGGCAATAACTAACTACATATGTATCAATAGGATTAGTATGTTAATTTAAAACTATTTAAATAAAAGTACTGAAATAAACTGCAGGGACGTAAGCCAGTTTTCATTTATAATGATATAAAACAAAAGTAACTCTTCTGTAGTCAAAGGAGTTTTATCACTCAAAAGATCTAGGTATGTAAAATGAGAACTGGATCCCAACTTTCTAGTCAACACACTTGTCCGTGATTATGCTTCTTTTCCTTGTCTACTACACAGCACAGTGGAACAACTGGAATGTAAATCACAAACAAAAGACAAACATAGAAATGAAGACTTTGACAGAGATCATTTTTGGTTTTTCACATGCAAATGATCATAGAATTTTTTTTACTAATATCCCATTCAGAGCAGACGTGCAAGGCATGCAGGCAGAAAAATAATTACAAAGGCGTGCACTTTTCTTTGATAGGCAACCCAAGAGATGACAGCACAGAAGAGAAAAGGCACTTACAGTTGTTCTAGAGAGGCAAGTCCTTTAAATGCTTGCCTGTCAATTGACTGGATTTCATTCTTGTACAAATAGCTGAAACAAGAAACAATCAGTAATATTAGTACATAAACTAGAGCTACATTAAGTTGGAAAAGAAGAATTAAGTTGGCACGTGGAGATAGTTTTTCCAACTACACATTAGAAAACAAAACAAAACAAAACACAACACATGTAGACACCAAAAATACTTTGATTCCTCGATAAATGGTCCTCTCAACTGCTAGAAAAGGAACAGATTGGGCCTTGCAGGCCTTTATACCAGTGCTGGTGAGCTGATGTTCAGTTGACTCTGTCTTGTCCTTCTGGAGGTTCTCCAGACCCTAATTTCTTCTTGAGCTTGTGGTATGTTCCCCTACATTCATCTGGATAAAGTGTAGCTTCCAAAAACCATAGGCCTTCAGTTTTATGTTTTTCTTTCTAATACTTGGTTTGCAAACTGGACCAAAAAATAAAGAAGTTATAGAGCTCTTTAGATTATAATCTACCAAATTTTGAAATACTCATAGATGCATGCGTTTCAGAATATCAAGCATCTTATATTTGTTTCTTCACTTTAGGGGCAAGGATGCTAGGCATCCATTGGTACCCACATGTGTGCTAACCAGACTCTACACATATGAGCACCTATTTGTGAATGTATGTCGTGTCGTTCGTTCATCTCCCAGAGAATGAAATTAAAAACTTCCAAGATGAATCAACGCAAACATCTGTATTTATTATGTTTGATAGGTTCTAGTTAAAAGTTTATAATATCTAATGCTACTGACAGCTAAGATAAATCCCTATGTTCTCAAAAAATATGAGAGTTTAATAGCTGAAGCCAAATGTACACAATTATCAACTGTACTTTTTCCATGAAATCACCCTGAAACTAACCGCTTTGGCTTTAATATCATTAGCTTTTGTTATCAAGGTAAATGCTGTCTTCAGTTTTTTGGCAGATTGATTGGAATAGAATTCATTAGACATTTTATACTATGGATGGCAGAAAAGGTAATCCAGACTTTGATGTACTAATGTTGGCTCTCATTTTGACAACAGACTGACTCATTTGAGCAGCTTCCTGATGATATACAGTATATTCTTGGCAGATTTGTCAACATGGTTTCCAAGCTGAAAATACTGGAAAATTCCACCCAACACACAAGATGAAATCCTGGCCCTAATAAGATCAAGGGGAGTTTTTCCATTGACTTCAACAGGGCCAAGATTTCATTTTAGGTCTGTAAAAGAGCAACATTTAGGAACATCAAGTAGGCCTTATAACATTGACTTTAGGGACTTTCCAGATGCAGCAGCACAATTCTTATATGTTTTGCATTTATGATTTTCAATTCATCCATTTAACCATCTTAAAAGGTGGAATAGAATCTAACCTTTACTGTCTTCCCTTAATTAGCTTCAAAATCCTGGTGCACACATGAACCTCAATATTCATGTGAAAGGAGGGTACACACTGTAAATGAATTGTGGTCTGGGCAGATTCAGGATTTTCACTTTATATGCAGAGATGCCATTTGCAGGTAAGGAAAAGTTATTTTGTTTCAGAGTTGCCAATTTGGGGGATCATGGTAATTAACAAAATCTCTCTTTTCATCTTATCCTTATGCATTTAAGTTCCTATTTTTCCTGCTATCCAAGTATTTTACATACATAATTTTCCATATGTTCTTCATCTTGTGGATCCTTAAAAAGCACTAGTCAAGCAAGCTGAACCAGACAAAATAACAGAGAAAAGGACAAAACAAAATAGTGACCAGTATTGTTTGGGCTGAGGGAGCTGATGTAATGAGAACTTGAAAGATCTGCTAGCCATTTCACCGCAGACCAGAGGAGGAATAGTATTTCCTATCTATCTCCTACAGCAGTGGTTCTCAACCTTTTTTGTACCAGGACCCATTTGTAAACATCAATGAGCAGTCTTGATCCAGTGTCCCCCACTCCCGACCCACTGCCCCCTACCCCCAAGTCCCACTCCCACAGTGTGCTGGGGGGAAAGGATGGAGGCGCTCCAAGTACCCCCTTGCAGGCTGGAATTCTGCCAGCCTGCAAAGGAAAAGCCACAGGTTTCCCATGTTATTTCTCCCTTAAAGAAGAATCCATTTTTAAAGTCTGCTGATCAATTTTTAAAGTTTGTTCATGACCCTTTCATATATTCTCAAGACCACCTTTCGGGTTGCAACCCACAAGTTGAGAAACACTGTCCTAGAGCTTACTGCAGGCCCTTCTGGTCTGACCTTAAACTATGCCAGGACATACATTTATATACCCTTCAGCAGCAGTCAAAGAATACTTAAGTGACCCTACTTCATTGTGTGCTCTCTCTCTGAAGACCCTGACTACATCTACACTGTACACAATGCATTTCAGAGCATCATCCTCAAACACACTGTGCTACTGTAGGAGGGCAGCTTCCTAACCTGGAAGAAGGTCAACTATGTCTAAGGCACAAAGATGTCTAATCAACATGGGGACAGTAAGTGACATGATCACTCATTGGTACTAATTAGTCCACTCAAAGTGCCACACAAATACAACTACTGTTTTCCTGTTAGAAAGCACCCTATCTGAAGCAACACAGGGTGCTTAAAGATGCCTCGGTGGAGCACAGTGTATTTACTGGATTGTGGCCTATAACTCATACCAATCCACAATGTTTAAAAGGACCATGTGCTGTAACAAATATACTAGCTATACCAGCCCTTACAAACCAGAGCTCTTTAATAACGTATTTAAGAAGAAATAGAATGACATGAACAGTGAGACAGAAAATTCATAGTAACGTAGCAACTAAATTTACACAAATCTATGAAAAGTCAAAACACTCTGGAGAAGAACCCAAAATGTTTAACAAGCTCTTTTAAACTCAACTGTTTCCAGTATCTGGAGCCTTGCAAATATAGTTCTGTTCTTTAACAAGCATACCCTCCGAAGTTATCCTAGTCTTAATAAAAGTGTAATTCAGGACACAGCAATTATGACTATTTATAAATACTTTAATCTATTAAAACATCAAACTATAAGAATGTTGCTAATGATGGATAAAGCACTGAATTAAAATGAATTGAGATTATATTTAACTAGTCTTATAAAATATTTTATACTGCCATTATTACTTGCTTTCTGTACACCTGCAAAGACTTATGCCACTTCCAGAAACACAAGAAAGGATGATTCCTGTCCAGCATACTTCACAAAGCAAAGCAGACAGACAGGTAAGCAAACAGAGGGAAGAGATGGAGAAAAAAGAGATTATATATGATCTGAGCCTTCAAGAGGCCAATAAAAAGATTCAGTGTAGAAAGCACAGCAGAAGTGGGCTTTTAAGAGGGGCTTAAAAGTGGATATATGCTGTGCAGACAAAGTTTAAAAGGTCACATTACATATAGGAGGTTGTTCAAAGACAGACAGAGGTGATTGTTCAGGACGCTTGCCAGCAAATAATAAAGGATGATAATGTTCAAAGCCAGTGATGCAAAACTTAATGGGTGAGTATAAGGAAGGAAGGAAGACATACAAAAAACTAGAACTCTTGGGTCCAAAAGGAAGGAAGAAAGACTTATATAGACCCATAAAGAGATTATCAGTATAAATCTGTGATGACGCCGGATGAGGAGGTACCTGGTGGATTCAGAGGAAACTGATGTGATCATGCCATCAAACACTGAGAGCATCAGCAGCTACATTTTATATGCACTAGTTAGGAGAGGAGAGGAGAGGAGAGGAGAGGAGGATATAACACTAGTTTCCCTTAACACACCTTTTCTTCCCCTGCACTCTCTACCTTTCAAAACCCTACCACTTATTCTATCCCTTCTGCTTTGTTAGAAGCTTTCTCCATGTTCCTGTCACCTTCATTATTTTAATGTTCTTGTGCCTAGATTCAGACCACTCACTGCTCACTCAGTTAACATGTCCATGTTCTGTTGCTGGATTAAATCTTTTCCCAGATTAAAACAGACCATTTCATCCTTGGTCTTAATTCCTTGTTTGGCTTCCTGTCTACTGCTTCATAATCAGGCCCTTTGTTTCTAATGATAAGGTCATTTGTAACCTTACTCTTACCTACATATCTATAAAGCTAGGGACAGACACTCAAAAAGCCTTAGCCTGAATTGATTCAGTCTTTGCAGATTAGCCTAATCTGCTAGGCTGAACTGGTTTATAACTGCACAGACATCCCAAACATACAGGCAAAGGTCTGCACTGGCTCAGGCTAGAAGCTGGGGGTTGCTAGACCAGCCCTCCTGTTCCTTCCACGGTACTGAGCTGAGGGGGACGTGGCCAGACCTCTACAGGATGCTTTGATTAGCCCAACAGGGAATTGATAACAGTGGTTCTAACCCCCTAAGTCAGTGTCTCTCACCCCATTAAGGAAACAAGAGGGACATTGTCAGCTAGCTGTTGATTCTGCCTGTTAGTTCTACAAGGACCGTAGCCAGCATGTGGTCTGCTAGCTAATACACAGATACCTCCTCAGCAAGACAAAGGGGAGGAGGGAATTCCTCCTTAGCAGGGAGTGATGATGGGGACAGGGGGAGCAGCCTCCGGTCTGTGCCAGAACTGGAGCCAGGGAGTAGAAGGGAGTGGCCAGCTCTGCTGTGGACCAGAGCCCCACCCAGCCCAGAGAGTATGCCAGGATGCTGGGGTAGTCTGATTTAATTTAAGCCAGCAAGGGGTCTGAGACAGACATTGCATAAACCAGTTTGGGCCAAATCAGTTAAGTCTGATACTACATTCGACCAGGTTTCTCTCAAACCAGTTTCAGCCATATTTAAACTGGTTTATGTACACTGAACATCCATTCTGTTATAGATTTAAATCAGTTTCTGATCACTTAACCCAGTTTGTGTGTAATGTCTGTCCCTAGCCTTAAAGTTTTTTCTACCAGTTTACTCTGAAACTCTCACCTATCATTTCACCTTCCACATCCCCCTTTCTGCCACTAGCTTTATTCAGTGTACTACATTACATTAGTATCCACATCCTTTTCTCTCATATCTACAAAGGAAAGTAGTCCACTACAGCATTACAGAAATCTAAATAAACACATTACATTTATTTTTTGTCAATCTTTCTGTACCAGTGCCAACTAATTTACCAGAGATGAATACAGATACAAATACCATGATGCCCAACAAAAACATTGCTCGGAAATGGTAAAACATACTGCATATCTATTATTTACCTCATATGGAGACAACGTTTGAATCTTTGTTTTAAATAGTGGTGTTTACATGCTCTCTTCCAGAGGGAGACCATATAGTCTGAACAACAGACATGGGAATTGGCTGTACTTTAGGCAAGGTTTGGATTATAGGCAGTTATTTTGGTGATAAAGAATACCATCCAGAACCAAGTACTTCAAACTGAAATTAAAAGGAAATAAGGCAGCATGCATATACATTCATGTGCATGTGCATATATGCACATATGTATGCACATGTGCACGTGCACACACAGACATGCACACACTTAGTATCAAAGCAAAATAAACATTTTCCTAACTGCAAAGAAATTAATTTCTGCTCTACTTTTCCGAGTTATATTGTTAAACTGGCTAATATAGAGATCCCATGTCAAATACTGTAACACTGTGACGACACCAATGATTCACCGTAACCACATCAATGATTTCAAAAACAACAATGCAAACTAGTTTGACACTTACAAAAATAAAACAAGCATGTATTTTTTTTCTTTTCTTTCATTTTATAAAAAAAAGATAGGATAGAATGTGGAGAAAAAAACAAATTTCTGATATATTTATTACTTTAAGTATACAGAAAATTTATCAGCCTTTATCACTTGTTCTTTATAAACTTTTAATATTGAAAGTTAAAATATTTCTAGTTGTCCTTGTCACGCCACTCTCCTTCAGTCCCTTTAACTTTCTTTCTAGGGAACAGTATAGGAGGAAGCACCAAGACAACTTTCAGAAAGAAATACCCAGTATGGCAATTTTACATTTTTGAGATCTCCACGAAAATCTGCAGGAAAAAAGTCTTATCCCATGTAAAATAAAACATTTAAAGTTCAGCCAAAACTCATTTTCTCTCCGGGGTAAATATTGACCTTACTTATTCAAATACTATCATTTAGTGATTTTTTTTTTTTTAAATTCAAAATAAAAATTCATGCAGATTTTCTCAACTGGTAAACATCTGCTCATGAAATCAACTGCATAACCTTAGGCCCCAACTCTAAAAAAAACTCAAGTGGCTTCACACATGAATTATCTAATTGAATTCAGAGGAACTAATCAAATATAGAAAGTTACTCATGTTTGTAGGTACTTCCAAAATTAAGCCCTGCCTTAGGGCTCCTGAAAAATAACTCTCTTCACCCCACTCTTAAATTATCTCTTAAGAAATAATTAACTCTCTTCACTCCACCCCTCTTAAAATAGCCCATTTATCTTTCTGGGATTAATGGACTATCTTTGCTTCCCTTTGTTTAGAAGATGGGTTTTTAACTTTTTTTTAATAAGTGTACCCCGGCAGCTGGACAGAGAGCAGAGAGTGGCACGCGGCCAGGTAAGTAGCAGGGGGAGTGCACGGTGAGATGCAGAGCAGTGGTAATGAGAGGTGGTGGGTGGCAGCCGCCACCACCAGGTGCAAGTTTCCCACTCCCCCCTGGGCATCTGGTCAGCCAGGCAGCATCTGTGCAGCCCACAGAGGTGTGCCGTTGCCATTGCCCTTGCCCTCTCCCCAGCCCTGCTCGTGGGAAGCGCAGCACGGGGTGGTGGGAGGCAATGCTCCTTCCCTGCCTGCCTGACTGCAAGTATTCCATAGGGCCTTCCCTAGTACCCCCAGGGGCACCTCCGGTTGACAACCCTTGGTTTAGAACACTGCTGACATCTGCTTAGTAAACTGAAATGGTCAAAGCACTCTTAGTACATTGATACAACATAACCAAATTGTTCCAATTTAACATATTAAGAATCCACATTAACCATTACTTCTGGTATTTCTTCTGTTCCTGCTCTACTGTTGTATGTTTACACTACATTCCAAAGTGAAATAATTGAAGTTCAAAAACGTAAGTGTAAAACAAATCTTATATAAGGTTAGGTTAACAAAACAGAGGCCACTGACAACTTCCATGTTTTTAACTGACATGTCACATCCAAAATTTTTAGGGAAGAAAAGGAAAAGACCTTCCCCTCAACAGTGAAGTTGGGTGTATCTACACATGCAATTAATGCTATACAAGTTTACTGAGCAGTATATTACTGCGCAGTAAGACAGCCCTGCAGCGTGCTGGCACAGCCCACTCCAACTCTGTCATCAGAACCTTTGCCCACTGTGCAATGGCTCCTGTTTGCTACCCTATTCACCCTGCCTCCCCACCATGCTGCGCAGCCATGTGGCCAGGCTCACCACTGTGTATGAGGCCCCCAGCTCCTATACAGACACTGATCAACCCCTGGCCCTCTGCCCAGCCCCTAGCTCCTGTGGCTCCAGTCCCACCGCCTGTGGGCCTGCCCAGCCAGCAAATACTGGTGGCTGCATATTGTTCAGTGCACCTGGGATGACAAGTAGTGGCTAGACTCATTCCAGATGGCCTGGTCCACCATCCAGGAGCTCCCTGACCAGCTCTGCCTGCACCTGGAGTAGCAGGCCAACACCATGCAACTGTCCTTTCCTGTGGGGACCCACCCAGCTGTGTTCAAGCTAGCCACAACCACCAGTCTGAGCTGTTGACCACCTTTTCAACATGTGCAAGGTAACTGCTGGGGAGGCCATCCTGGAGGTCTGTGGCATCCTCCAGGACATGCTGGACACACCATGCTCTGGGTCAATGACCCCTGGAGGTGGTGCCAGAGTTCTGCAACCTGGCCTTCTCCCAGTGCGTCAGGGCCCTGGATGGGACCCATATCTCCCAGATCCACCCTGTGGCAACCGCCTGTACTGCAGTCAGCAGGGCTTTCATTCCATCATGATGTAGGCCATCCTCAACCACAACGGCACCTGTGAGCACCATCTGGGCTGGCAGGACCCATGATGCACACATTTTCTGGAACTCCACCCTGCCAGCTCTGATGGAGAGCAGGCTCTTTGCACCAGGGCTGCTGGACCTACAGCTGGGTGAGGTGACAGTTCCACCTATCATCAGAGACCTCAATTACCCACTCTTCCCCTGCCTCATGCAGCCGTACACTGGCCAGCTGGACCCCAGCCAGGCACGTTTCAACAGGTTCCCTGGGCTGGACCCACACACTGGTGGAGTACACTTTCAGTCACCTGAAAGGATGTTGATGCATCCTGACAGTCCACCTCGAGGTCGCATAGGGCAACATTCCCTGGGTCATCGTTGCAGCCTGTGTGCTGCATAACATCTGTGAGGCTCGGGCGGGAGCTCTTCCATGAGGTGTGAGTAGAGGCACAGCGGGAGCACCACCTACAGCAGCAGCAATAGCAACAAGGCCCCTCAGCGAGGCCTTAAGCAAGCTGCACACCTGACAGCAGGGGCCACGCCACCAAGTGGAAAAGGTGCTGGTGGACCACCTCCTCCTGCACCCCCTGCTATAGGACACATGGCCATAGACCCCATACTTACCGCACACCCCCAAGACCAAACTCACTGGGAAAAGTTTTCTGCAAAGCACATTATTCCCCTCCACAAACACAGACCCTGTCCCACCATCCCTCCCAAACAGATCCCATCCAACCCTGTTCTGAACAACAGAACCCCACCACAGCTGGTGCCTCTCCCTCACAGCTGAGGATGACACTACTGCTGGCATCAATGCTCTTCTCCACATGTGAGAGGCCCGTAATTGCCTAGCTGAGGGGGCACTGGCTGCTCAAAGTTTTGCATTTACTCCCACCTCCATGCATATTGCAGGGGGGAAATTCAGGGGCCCAAGGGGAGCTCAGCCCTGGTGAGGAGGGAGGGGTGGGGGCAGGGCTGGGAGCAAAGGTAGGGGTGGAGAGGGGAGGGCCCTTATCCCAGTGCAGGGCTTACTGGGTGGGTGTGACCAGTATGCCTGGTGGTCTGAGTCTGTCCCCACTGATGGTGAGGATGTGTGGCTCCTACACGGAGGTGCTGGACAATGCCATGGACAGAGACCACGGCAGGACATGCTCCTGGCACCCCGAGGGATCCTCCCCCTACTGAGGCGGAGGCTTTGACTTTGGCCATACTCGAGAACATGGCACAGCTCTGCGGAACACAGATGTGGTTTAGCTGCTGCATAAAGGCCATGGTTCTGCAGGCAGTCCCCAAGCAGCAGTTGTGGTCAGTGACGCAGACCTACTATGCCCATAGTGCCTTGACCTTTATGCAGCGCTGGTGTGCCAATTGGTCATGCTGGTACTCCCGCATGCGGCCCACCACGGCCTCATAGATGTGGTTGTTGGAGTGCCCAACCCCGGTGAATTGGCTCTAGCCCCAACCCACAGCACCACGAGGTCCACAGTCTTAAGCTGGGACCAGTTAGGCCTCTAGGACACAGTGTGGCATCAGGGATGACGCCAGGGTCCATGCAGGCTGCTGCGCACTAACAGGGGGCCACTTCTCCAGAACCCTGTGGCTAGAAGCAGGCGGCACAGGCCCTTGGGGTCACTGCAGGGTTTTAAAGGCCTGGCTGAGGCAGGCAAAGAGCTGCCCCAGGCCTGGGGCTGGAGAAGCTCTGAGTCCCGTGGCCCTGGGGTTAGCCTGATGGTGGCCCCTTGTGGTGGGGCTAACTGGAAACAAATCTGCTCCTGGCTGGCATCTACACATACTATATTGTGCTAACTATGGCACAGTCAATTATTTGCAGGTAGTAATATTAACCATGCAGTAGACTAATTTACTGCACAGTAAGTGCCTGCACATGGAGATGGCAGCACTTTACTGCACAGTAAATTAATCTACGAAGCAGTATAGCATCTTGTGTAGATGTGCCCATTGAACATCTAAAGCAAAAATGGAAGATAAACACAGTAGAAAACTCAGGACGGGGTAGTCAAATGCATTTGTTTTCAAACTTTCATTGAAAACAACAGAGATACGCATTCAACTTAGTCTCAGTTAGTACACACTGATAAGAAACCAGAAAGCACTTAAACATAAGAAAACTACACATTACAGGCTTGCCTGTACAGAGAAATTATTCTGTACAGAGAAATTATTGTGTGGTTAGTTAGAGTGTTAATTTACACTACACTAGCTACTCTGCAGTAATTTCCCACGTGGATACTCTTAGGGCACACTAAGAATGCCTTTGTGTGAGATTACCCACTCCACTGAACCTGGTCCTAAATTACTACAGCATTTTAATTTTTCACTCCATTTCACTGCACAGTAGAGTCCTTGTGTCAATAAGCACTAGGTCCATATAATAGAGAGGCCGGTCATTGACTTCATGAGTTCTCTGGGGACAGACTGGGGAATTAAAATTCCCAATTTATAATTAGGAAAATGATCATCACTACAACTAAAAATTGGAGGCAGATCGGGGGGGGGGGGATTGGTTTCCCTGGGTAGGGGCACTGTCAGCAGCTGAAGTGAGTCCTCTCTTGACCCCAACTGTTTGTTTCTGTATCTTCAGGGTGGAGGGCAGTGGTGGCCAGCTATGAGCATGCTGTGAGGAGGTGGGGAGCAGTTACAACTCTAGCCCCACCTACCCCATTGTTGGGAGCCATGAGGGGCAAGGTTAGAACTGTTTAGGAGGGATTTTGAGGAGTACGGGCTCCTGGGGACCATGAGAATATAGATGGAGTGTCATGGATACCAAAGGGCTTTTGTGGGGAGGAGAACCTCTTGGGTGAGGGATGCAGGGTAAGGAGGGACTGGAGTATTATGGGGGCAGGGAGGTGTAAGTGGAAAATGGGATGGGGTGGCGGTGAAATGGGATGTGAAGAGGGTTGGGAGCAAGGGGCATTGTGTGTGAGAGAGGTCCAGGGGGTGTGAGGGGCAGCAGTGAGCTTTGAATGCTAAGAGGCAGGGGAGGGCCCAGTATGGTGTGAGGGGAATGGTTGGATAATGGGGGACACAGTAGAGCCAGAAGGCATTTGTGGGGCCTCCTGTACCACTTTGAAGGCAAAGCAGTGAGTGGCACTTTGGGGCCATGGTGGATTGTCTAGAGGACTCACGTGCAGACAGCAGCTCTGTCTGACCAGGCCTGGGGAGAAACATCTGTACCCCGCCTAGCACCAGGTGCCTGCTCGACCCTGGAGCTGGCAATCAGAATCCATTATATTTGTTTTTGCTTCAATCATAAACTGAATAATATAGCGCTAGGACTCTAGCATATTAATAAAGCTTCTAATTTCATTTTAATTGTAGTGGGCACACTAGAAGGAAGCATCAGGCTACAATCAGACCTAGACATGTTACAAGGGTGGGCGGATGAGAATAGGATGGGTTTCAACACAGACAAGTGCAAGGTGATGCACCTGGGGAGGAACAACTGGCACCATACCTACAGGTTGGGGAACTCCCCTCTTGTCAGCATGGAGGCAGAAAAGGATCTTGGAGTCATCATTGACTCCAAGATGAACATGGGTCGGCAGTGTGGGGAGGCAGTCAGGAAGGCCAAATGCACGTTGGCATGCATCCACAGATGCATCTCGAGCAGGTCCAAAGAGGTGATCCTCCCCCTCTATGAGGCACCGGTTAGGCCGCAGCTGGAGTACTGCCTCCAGTTCTGGGCACCGCACTTCAAGAGGGATGTGGACAGCATGGAGAGGGTCCAGAGGAGGGCCACTCGCATGATCAGGGGACAGCAGGGCAGGCCCTAGGAGGAGAGGCTACGGGACCTGAACCTGTTCAGCCTCCAAAAGAGAAGGCTGAGGGGGGATCCAGTGGCCTGTTATAAATTAGTTAGGGGGGATCAGCAGGCATTGGGGGAGTCACTATTCCCCCGAGCACCGCCAGGAGTGACCAGGAATAATGGTCACAAGCTGGAAGAGGGCAGGTTTAGGCTAGATATCAGGAAGCGCTACTATAACCATCAGGGCGGCTAGGATCTGGAACCAACTTCCAAGAGAAGTGGTGCTGGCTCCTACTCTGGGGGTTTTTAAGAGGAGGTTGGATGAACATCTTGCTGGGGTCGTTTGACCCCAGTACTCTTTCATTGCATGGCAGGGGGTCGGACTAGATGATCTACTCAGGTCCCTTCCGACCCTAGAAACTATGAAACTATGAAAAATATACATTGTGTGATGTGAAGATGCATCACACCTCCTGAACCCCTCTTTTCAAAATACTAGATCCACTCATGCTAAAAATAACACCAGAGAATAAAATTAAGTGCCGTTTTAACCTACAGAAAAAACTATACGAATAAAGTTAAGAGATATTTATTTTCCCCACACGCAATCATATAGGGATATATGGATACAGATGGTTCATAGCTCAGTACTGAGCACTCCAAAATGGAAAATTCAACCAATCTGAATCATTTCATACTTTCTTTTTGAATTTAAAACATGGTTTCACAAAAAGGGTATACAATCCCACCCTTCTTAACACTTTCGGGATAATAATTTATAAAGTATTCAATATCTCAAAAGCAGCAGAATGAAACATTTACCACAAAATACAAATCCAATTTGAAGAAGCAGCTTAAGAAACTGGAGGAAAACTCTATGTCTATGTCTGTTTAATCTTATTTGCAAAGTCTGATTATATAATCAGGCAGCTCTTTTATTGAATATCTTTTGCTAATCTGGATAATCGAGGTACTTGCTACCTTCCTTAAAATAGGATAAAAATGGTGTTCACCATCCTAAAAATGTTGGACTCCCCATGGTTAACTTCTATAATCTCTGTAACCTTGAACCCACAGTGAAAGCAATTATTTACATAAGCCTTTAAATTCTCTTAAGAATAAAACTAAGTATAATACAAATGAAAAGAAAGCATCTTTCAGAATTTTTTTTGAATTTTGAAATGGTTGATGTATGAAGCAGGGGACTTTAGGCTTGAATTTTCCAAGAAACTTGAGTGAAGTTTGCTCCTACCTCCCTTAAAAATCCAAAGCTCAATAGAAATACTCTGTAAATTTCCTTTGAAATTTCTATTGTAACTAGTATTTCCAGTTACTACTGTAGCTGGATTCCAAACAGCAATATGCAAGTAAGTCTCAGTATCATTATAACAACCCCCAAACCATCTATTTACATACACACCTCTAGCCTCAGTAGCTGAAAATCATATTTAAAGATTTTAAAGATTTTCATAGCAGTTCACCACCTGAGGATGTAAGTCAAATTAAATTGTAATTGGTTTTCCCCATTTCTGAAATCATCAATTGATATAAAGATCAGAGTTATTTAAACTTACAGATATTTTAGATTTTCAAGGTCTACAAATGCTTCATTAGGTATCCTTTTAATCTGATTGTTGTTCAGAAGCCTATAAAAAGGAAAATAATACATAAGTTGTTACAACAGATTTTTTAATAAAAAGGATACCGAATATTTTGACAATATAACAATGTTTGAACAAGCCAAACATTAAAACCCACATTTAAAAAAACAAAAACAAATTTGCGGCATATCTATAATTGCTACCCAAAATAAAATAGATGTTTTTGTGGCTACTCTCTTTTAAACCCAAGCATGTTTGGATATTTCCATACAAAAACATTTAGGGAGCAAGATTAAAAGCTTTTAAACTACATTTGCTTAGCAGTTCCTTGAATTGGGACAGGAGTGTCCTCAACATATTGCAGGATTAAATCTAAAAATGCTTAGAGACAATGTTTTTAAAAAGAAAAAAATTACATTGTCCATGTAAGCAAGACCTGGTTTCATGCAGGTTAAAGATGCAAGAGAAAAAAACCCTCTACCAACTGCTCCTCTAGAGCACTTGCACACATTCAGGGAGGCTACTCTGACGTGCTATAAACCAACAGTGCTAAGGCACTATTGCACCATATTATTAGGCTACTGTGCAGTAGCGTCGCTAAAAGGCATTTGCCAGCGCTACTGCTGCACAGTAACTCCAGTTACTGCACATTTATTTACTACCTGATTATACAAATACTAAATAAATGTGCAGTACCACTGAGCAGTAGCATCTCATGTAGATGTGCCCAGTGTGAAGTGGGTCTAATGAAAAGAAGCAAACTCAAAATAAACAACTTGATCCTCACTTGAGAGAACTCTTTGCAACAGGGACCTTCTTGCTATTAAGTGTTCAGTCAGTGACCAAAGAAGTATGCCTGTAATGGTTGATTTGGGCCCCAAGACATTCTTGAAATATAAATAAATGTAATAAATAGTAATATTAATAATGATTTAAAGTCTACTCATTGCAGGCAGCTTTGAAACATGTTCTAAATGAATTGCTAAAAAATGTTCTTGTGTCCTTCTCTTAAGATTATTACGCATGTTAAGGGGAAAAAAAATCAATTCACCAGTTATTTGTATATAGAAAAATAGCCAAATTAGAAATCACTGTGAATATAAAAAATAAAACTGCCCATGCAGTTGAATGGAATGGAAATAGAAGGTGGAAATACAGGTAAACCTATTTCAAGTTACATTTTAAGGAAAAGCAAGAAGATATTACAGTAAAAGGACTGCATGCATATTATTATCTGTATAATGGTTGGGCTCAAATGTTTTCTCTTCTGTTTAATACGTGTTTTCAGAGACCTCTAAAATACTACCTTAATTAAAAATGAAACTTAATAGGTTTTGCTATACAGTGGCCTAGTCTATCAAGATAAAATATTTCAATGCATCTAAGCTTGGGGTTTGTAAAACTCGTAAGTACTCCCCACATTGTAAAACTGCAGCTGTAGACCATCTTTGAACAACTCTGATATAATTGCCCATGGTAAGAAATCTGATGTTACTCTTCTATAAATTTTAAAACACCACCACAGCATTAAAAATCGAGAACATCTATGTATTTTCATATCTTTCATTGAAATTCAATACTTTTTCTGAGACCTCTTAAGACTTAACCAATTGTGTAGCAAACCTAAATCAAATGCAAAACATAGAAATATACATGACTTCAAATCTGAGCGAAATCTTGGTTGCTTCAGGGGACTATCCCCATCAACTACTCAGTTGAACTGCACTAGGAGAATTTGACACAATGCCCAGGTTCTAGTATTGGACTGAAAAGAGAAAACGATTTTAAAGCAGAAAAATTACTTACAATGTGTTCAGGTTTTTAAGTCGTCTAAACGCAGGCTGGATTTCTTTAATTCTATTAAACCGTAGATCTCTGTGGAATAAAGACAAAAAAACCCCCCAAAACGTCAGTATATTCATTGGTATGAACATGTTTTTCTTATGTAACTTTCTGAGACAAGATCCTCATCTCTGTTCATAGTTCAAGATCAAAGAAGGAAGGAAAAAACCCAGTATTAAAGGGACTTAGTAAGGGGGTTGACCTGAACTGGTGCAACTAGCCAAAGCGGCCTGTGAGAGGCAGTCTGTGAGCTGTGTTGAATACCAGCTGTTGACCATTAAGTGGACCATGAGGAGTGTAGACAATCTGCTATTTAGTAACACTTGTTGTACCTGTCTTCTGAAAACTGTTTAGCAAAATCGGAGAGGAAGGAGAATACCGTTAAGTGAACTGAGGGAGGATTAAAAACAACTCTGTATGAAGACTATTAAAGCCCCTGCCAGACATCAATTTAAACACACGATGGGTTCTGAGGAATTGTCCCCCAGATGTCAACAATTTTACATCCTGCTATGCCAGTTTTTCCAGATTTGGAATGGCAAGACATGCAATTTTTGGAATCTGGGATAAACTTCCTCAGATCCCACTGTATGCATGGACCTGGGCTCCCCATGCAGCCATAAATCCTGTGCCAAGCTGCATAGCACAGCTGTAACATGGCACACATTCCAGCAAATGTTTATAGCTGAACAATGTAACCCTGATTACGCTCTGCATGTTTGATTATGGTTGTGTTCTGTAATACAAGTTTGTGCATTCTTCATCTGCATCCCTTCATTAGTATGCAAGTTTGAGGGGGGCTACTCACACCTGTTTTCACTGTTTTGGGGCTTGTATTACACTGTTCGAGGTTTAAGTGTACAATTGTAAAGGGCAGGTAGATCAGATTTTGTGTCCACTAGCTCTGTCTTCCAAAACTGTAGTTTGTAGGCACAAAAATGTTGTTAATGCACAGTTATGCAAACGTAATTGAAAGGTCAGCCCTCACTGTAAGCTGTGATCTGCAGGAGGATGGCCCCTAGTTTTAGTGCCAAATTGATATGCATAAGTGGGAGGATGGGAGAGATTCCAGACAGGAGTCACTCCTTGAAACAGAAGTGCTTACGAGCACAGCACTCTTTAGTGGGTTTATGTGAAAGCCTGAGACTCACTATAATTGAAAGAGCTGAAAAAAAAATCTCCGAGGCTATCACTGACATCAGACAGGGTCCAAAAGAGCTGGGATTGCATAGCTACCTTAAGAGCACTTGAGAAGGAGCAGCTGTGACCCCTAGCAGCAACGGACAGGGCAGCACTCCCCAGCATCACTTGGCAGCAACTCCAGCTTCCCGACCTAACACTTGCTACTTTGGCTGGTATATCTGGTAAAAACCCCAGGGCAGCCATGGGACAGACACCCTGTCCAACTGACCAGGCTAAGTGATAGCTCCAGGGTTGATTTGCCAGTGATTCTGAACTGACCTGTTCTGCGTTTTAGTTATGGTTCAATAATTAAGTTTTCTTTAATGTCGTGTTTGCTCCTTTTATCTTTTTCCCTTGTAATAAAGTCGTTTTGGTTTAACATTTGCTTGCAAATGGGAAAGTTTGTTCACATTAGAACACCCATTTAAATGCATTTTCCCAGGTTCCAAGGTGGGGGCTCAAAGCTACATTTGAAAAGTTGATGAAAAATCCCTAAATTTGAATTTGGCCTGTGTTTACTGCTGTCCAGTGACTGGCTAAGGTAGCCATCAGAGAGGACATCCCGGTTTTCTGCTACTCTGTCCTCTATTGATACGAAACCCAACACCTAGGAGGATAGTTGGAGAAGCGCTGAGGTCCCAGAGGGGAGGGGAGCCAGGTGTCCAAGGAGAGTGGTCGCTCCTTAAGGAGATGATCCTCCAAGCCCAAAGGAAGGTAATCCCAATGAGGATCAAAGGGAGCAGGAGAGCACACAAGCCTCCGTGGCTCACCAAAAGAATCTGGGAATGTCTCCTTGCTAAAAAGGAGGCTTATACCCAGTGGAAAGAAGGGGTCATCACCAGGGAGGACTATTCTGTAGTTGCTCAGGGATGTAGGGTGGCAGTTAGGAAGGCCAAGGCAGAGATGGAACTGGGACTAGCTTCCCAGATTAAGGACAATAAGAAGTCCTTTTTTAAATATGTAGGGGGTAAAAAGAAGGTCCCGGGTAATGTGGGGCCCTTGCAGGACGCCATGGGAAACTTGGTTGTCACACCAGACGGCAAAGCTAACATGTTTAACGATTTCTTTGCCTCCATCTTCCTAAGTAGGGACCAGAACAGCCACCTCCCTGCTGGGCCCCCCTCAGGCCCGGGGGGAGGCACACCTGGGCCACAGGTTAGCGAGGATTTAGTTAGGGAGCTTCTGGAGGGGTTGGACATATTCAAGTCAGCCGGCCCAGATGATCTCCACCCTAGAGTTCTAAAGGAACTGGCCGAAGTCATTGCAAGTCCCCTGGAACAACTTTACAAGCGCTCGTGGTGCTCTGGTGAGGTACCGGAGGACTGGAAGAGGGCCAATGTGGTCCCCATCTTCAAAAAAGGCAGGAAGGAGGACCCGGGAAACTGTAGGCCGGTTAGTCTTACCTCAATCCTGGGCAAGCTGTTCGAGAAAATTATGCTGGCACATATCCAGGAGGCGCCAGCAGGGGACTGCATGCTTAGGGGCAACCAACACGGGTTCATCAGTGGCAGGTCCTGTCAGACCAACCTGGTGGCCTTTTACGATCAGATCACCAAATCATTGGATGCAGAGGTAGAAGTGGATATAGTCTTCCCTGACTTCTGGAAGGCTTTTGACAATGTCTCTCACCCCATTCTCATTAAGAAACTGGGGGGCTGTGGTATAGACACCCACACAGTCAAATGGGTCGCCAACTGGCTGGTGGGCCGCACCCAGAGGGTGGTAGTGGATGGGTCCTTCTCAACCTGGAAGGACGTGGGCAGTGCGGTTCCGCAGGGCTCGGTCCTTGGGCCCGCACTGTTCAACATCTTCATCAGTGATTTGGACGAGGGGGTAAAAAGCACCCTGTTCAAATTTGCTGATGACACTAAGATGTGGGGGGACATGGGCACACTGGAAGGATGCAACAGGCTACAATCAGACCTAGACAGGTTACAAGGGTGGGCGGATGAGAATAGGATGGGTTTCAACACAGACAAGTGCAAGGTGATGCACCTCGGGAGGAACAACCAGCACCATACCTACAGGTTAGGGAACTCCCCTCTTGTCAGCACGGAGGTGGAAAGGGATCTGGGGGTCATCATTGACTCCAAGATGAACATGGGCTGGCAGTGTGGGGAGGCAGTTAGGAAGGCCAACCGCACCTTGGCATGCATCCACAGATGCATCTCGAGCAGGTCCAAAGAAGTGATCCTCCCCCTCTATGCGGCACTGGTCAGGCCACAGCTGGAGTATTGCGTCCAGTTCTGGGCGCCACACTTCAAGAGGGATGTCGACAGCATGGAGAGGGTCCAGAGGAGGGTCACTCGTATGATCAGGGGACAACAGGGCAGGCCCTATGAGGAGAGGCTACAGGACCCGAATCTGTTCAGCCTCCAAAAGAGAAGGCTGAGGGGGGGTCTTGTGACCTGTTATAAACTAGTCAGAGGGGATCAGCAGGCATTGGGGGAGTCACTCTTCCCCTGAGCACCGCCAGGAGTGACCGGGAATAATGGTCACAAGCTGGCAGAGGGTAGGTTTAGGTTAGATTATCAGGAGGCGCTACTTCACAGTCAGGGCGGCTAGGGTCTG
Organism: Crocodylus siamensis; assembly: GCF_052110815.1. Taxonomy (NCBI): domain Eukaryota; kingdom Metazoa; phylum Chordata; order Crocodylia; family Crocodylidae; genus Crocodylus; species Crocodylus siamensis. The sequence goes on along the minus strand of NC_143395.1, from coordinate 33,116,626 downwards.
GAACCAGCTTCCAAGAGAAGTGGTGCTGGCTCCTACCCTGGGGGTGTTTAAGAGGAGGTTAGATGAACATCTTGCTGGGGTCGTTTGACCCCAGTACTCTTTCCTGCCATGGCAGGGGGTCGGACTTGATGATCTGCTCAGGTCCCTTCTGACCCTAGAAACTATGAAACCTATATGTCCTCTATTTTTCTTTCCAAGAAGTCATGTTACAAGTCATGTTGAGTGAGCACAATCATTTTAAGGTCCTGAATCTCCACTTTACATTTTATGCAATCATCTACCCTCATATAAAGTAGGAGGAAAACACTCAAAATTATAATGATAACATTTACTCAGAAGCTCTTTTCATCAAGAACATTCGTTTCAGTAGTGTACAAGTGCTCTACAAATATTAAAGCATTTATCTTTGCAACAGGAAATTGTAATTATCTTTTATTTTATTTTTTACAAACAGACAAGACACAAAGAGATCAAGACCAAAACTGTCAAAAATGCCAACCCTTTTTAGGTAAAGATATCCTGTTTACAGACCACTGAGACAGTGGAGGCAGGGCTTCATTGTTTCTTTTAAGTCAACATTGAGAAGATGATATGATCAGTGCCAAACTAAAGGCAACTTTATCTCGAGGTAGGTCCTGATACCCATTGAATAGGAGGGTAGGTGAGCCTCAGGAAACCACTGGAAGTAGAAGTGATGAATAGAAATCCACCACCCTCCCACAGGATTGTGACCCAGGTCTTTCTGGTCCATTGCCAGTCACCCTACCAACTGAGCTACATAGCTTCCCACTATTGTTGGGTACTCAACTCTTACTCAATTTGAAACACCTCCTACCTGTGCATCAGGTGGCTATGCAGATGCGACTACATCAATGGGCAAAAAAAGAAAGAGACATACAGACAAACAGAACTCCGGTCAAAAGGCACAAGCAGAATTACTTCTAGAAGAAAGTAGGCCTAGGCCACCTTAATACCTGTCAGTATTATCTTTTCAGCTTACAACAATTAAAGCCATCATGCCTATGGTATTTTAAACCTTTGCTTCTAGCAGCCCTAAGAAAGGAATCCTCAGACTGTGCTTGTGAATCTTGGAGTTAACTGAGTCCAGTGCCTGAAGCACTCTGAATTGAACCCTTCTCCACTTTCCCACCTCCTTTTCCACTGTCAAAAATAGTGACAAAGACAAGCTATTTTACTGTCTGCCTCCTAGGGGAGCCACAAAACATATATCCAGCCTGATTTTTCAGGAGATTGGCGGGGTTTTGAAGGGATTTCTAGAGAACATGATTTGGGATTTAGTCTCCCTATTCTGCAATACCACTCATCCTCCCAGAGACTATGTTCTTCCCCATTTCCCTTCACACACTGTCTCAACTTCTCCCATTTTGCTTTTGCCTTATTTTCTCAATTAGAAAATAAGGGTCCCCCCACCCCATTTAACTAAGGGGGAAAGACCCAGTATTCTACAATCAAGCGTAAAACCAGGGGGGCAGGCAGCTGCCGCAGCTAACCTAAGTTGGGGCTGGAGCTGGAGGCACAGCTGCTGCCTGCCTCCTCTCCCCACACTGCCTCTGCATGCCCTGCCATTCTTCCCTGGCAGCCCCCAGTCTCTCTCAACCCTCATCTTTCTCCCTCTCTCTTCCCCTCTACCACACTCCTCCTTACCTTTCCTCTGCACCTGCTGGCTCGGTCCTTGCTGCAGCCCGGGGCACAGAATATGGCTCCAGCCCAGCCCCACAGCAGTGGCGCAGAGCCAGAACTGTTGTTCCAGTCTGGCCATCACTACAGCTCCCCCCAACTGCTGCAACAGGGCGGCCAAGCTAGAACAGCAGTGCTGCCTCCACACGACTGCTACAGGGCTAGGCTGGAGCTATGCTTTGTGCCATGGGCTGCAGCATGACGGACCCTAGAATCAGGACATCATGCTGCGAGAGTGGTGGGGGTGCAGGCACAATCATGGATAAGGGAGCACGGGGGGCGTGGGGGAAACAAGACAGGTAGCAGAGGGCAAGCTGCCTGCCTCTCTCACTTCCTGCCCTCTACCACCTGACCCATTACTGCCCTCCACCTGCCCTACAACATGCCACCCCCTACTGCCTCCCCTACTGTCTGTCTCCTACCACCTGTCCTATGACTGCCCCCTCATCACCCCTTCCCCCACCAGCTGCAGTCATGGGGGTGGATAAATTGAAGATGATCCTCCAATAATTAGATTCTATACATGGAAAATAGATCATATATTTATACATTTTCTGTGTATAGAATCTAATTGTTGGGCAGCTGTCTTGTATTAGAGTAAATATGATAATACCCCACTTTAGTCCAAGTCCCACTGCAGGTCATAGCAATTATCAGTTCAAGTGATACTGACACAGTGTAATAAAGGATTGTAAGTACATACCTAGGCTCTCCCCCTGCTTTTCGATTGCCTTTGTTTTTCACGCATTCCTAATCATATAAACTAACAACTTCCGTTCCAAAAAAAAAAAAATTCTCGTAATGAAGGATTTATTAGAATTTTAAATAAAAAAATATTACGTTATGTGATATTTTCATAGGTGAGTTAACATGTCTTTTCATAAAATGTTCACTAAATTAACATACATTTGCCTAACATACAGAACATTATCCCAAGAAGACCTCTTTCCTCACAGAATAACTCCTTAGTTGTTTACAGCTTTCTAGCCTCATTTTCCAACACATTAAAGCAGGGCTTGGCAATCGACAAGCTACAGAGCCATTAGGCCCCTTACACACATTACGCTTTAAGACAATGAATTCATTAAACTCATCTTAATACTGACCTGGCCACACGTTCAATCAGTAAAACCAGAAACAAGCAACAGCAAAGTATGTGTAATAACCTTGTCACTGGTTCCTGTCTTGTCCTTAATTAAATGTGTGGCCACTGCTCCTATCCTCAGCAGCACCTGTCTGGGACCTCCATTAAATGACCAGGGCTCCCAGCTCTGAGTCCCAGCCTTGGGAGCACAGGGTGCACCTCCCCCTGGCATGTGAGAATCCCATAAACCCCCACACCTAGCAGGCCCTTCAGCTGATTGGAGCATTCAAGAGTGCATGGTGAACCCCTGGGGCTGGGAGCTCCAATCAACTGATGAGGCTCAGCCACAGTGTGGCATGACACAAAGGGAAACTATCAGGATCACACATTAGATTCTATCATGACATCTTTTAATGTCTGTTAGCGGCCTTAGATCCAGCCTGAAAACATGGACCTTCGGTAGCATTCAGCAGCAGGCGGCTTCAGATTGGCTGGAGGTACTCTCCCCATGCCAACACAAATGGAAGTGGGTTGTGTCCTAGCACCTGCCCTCCTCTGACCTGAAGTGGGTCATTCCAGGTCACTGCATTAAGGGAAAACAAAATATTGGCTGCAACAAGCTCCACTCAATTTAGTTTCGCTGCTATGTAATACGCTTCCTTGATCTTCTCTACTACCTCTGAACCAAAACTTCTCAGCCACAAATGTGTGTGAAAAGCACTAGAATGGAAATCAAATATTATGCAAAAAAGGAAGATCAGGTAGGAAAACATTTTACTGCGCATTCCATGCTACAGTAATTGGATGCGTTTAATTGTAAATCTGTATCTTAGTGATACATGTTCTTAAATAAATGAAAATTAAGTGCAAAATGTATGATTATGCACTAAATATTTCCATTAATCTATAGTTAATATACAATTTGATATATTATTCATATATGAAATTGAAGTCAAGAACTGAATTCCATTTTAAATTTCCTTCTTCCTTGTAATATATAGATTTAAACACATCTCTAGCCAACCAAAAGAGGAAGCTTGCATTCCAAGTACATTTTTACTACAGCAATAAGAACATTTGTTCCTTGAAAGAAGGATGTCCCCCTCATCACTAATATGCGTGCCAATACCACCCTCCCAATCCATGAATTCCTGACCCATCTACCAGTCCCATAAGCCTGATAAAATGGCTCCACAGGCCAGATCTCTGATACCCCTGCATTAAAGAATTCTGTTCATCTGCCTTGGAGATGAATATAATGAACCTAAAGACACATAAGATACACAGCTACCACAGTCCTGAAGGAGGACTGGACCTGCAACCTTTAGTATGAATCCCATAGATCTCTACTACTGTGACAAAAATAAAATCCATTTAAAAAGAAGGAACTGGAAGACTGTATAGTTCTGTTCCATAAATATCTGGACATGAGGACAGAGAAGACTTCGTGATTTAAACGTTTAAGAATGAGATAAAAGGGATAAACTTTTGTTTAAACTTTAAAACACTGAGGTTACAACAGATTATGGGAGAAGGAAATGTTTTGCCATATTCCTGTGTTGCACAATAAAACTGCAGTGATACCAAATAAAGCAAATATAAAAACAAAAAAACAAACAAACAAAATCAAACAATGGCTCATGGTATAGGTATTTCGTTTCATCTTCTACTCCAGTGGAAAACTTTTCTTTGAGTTAGAACAGCAGGCTGTTACCCTCAGATATTTAAGTTACTGAAGATAACTGAAGAGCTAACTTCAATGGAAGCCTTAGGAACCTAAACTTCGGTTCTACAGTACCTATTAATTAGGGACCTGGGCTCCACAATGGAATCCAAAATGCATCGGGAGGGTCATGAATCTCAAAAGGCTGATTCAAACACCCATACACGGAGGGACTTATGTGGTCCCTGTTTCTAACAGTATTACACTATTCTGTCTTTTATTCAATGGCTGTTTACTATAAAATATACAAACAGTAATGGGAGTAGAGACCAGAAGCCATGATTTCCCCTTCCTCACCAAGTGCCCCATCACTAAGCTACAAACTCAGGCTGTCCCTGTGCTCTCTCTGCTCCTGGCTCCACGAAGCAGGCTTCCCTTCTGCATGGTTGCACCAGTAGGTATAAAGAATATGCCCTCACATAGAGTCAGCTTTGCCTGTAACCAGATGGGCAGGGCAGTCATGAGGAAGGTTGAAGATGTAGACTGAGACAGACCCAGAGACCCAGGTCTCCCACTTCCTGGGCACGTGTCCTACCCATGTGTTACTCTTTAAAAATAAGCTATAGCACTACCATCACTATTATTTTAAAATAAAGAAGCCACGATCACATCCTGTGAACAGCCCAATGCTATCATATACATTAGGAGTGCTCCAAGCTGGGCATTGAGGGCAGCAAAGGGAAGTCAACAGGGCCATGGACCATGCTTGAAGAGGCTCTCCCCACGGCAGAAAGACAAGGCACCCATTTGTTCCTTATACCAGAGTCCCAAGTGTGTCGAGCAGGCAGGAGCTTTGCCATAACACTCAATCTGATCATCTCCCAATGCTTGGGCGCTGAACGTATTGGTACATAGCCTGGACTAGTCCACGGCCCACTCTGAGAACTTAGGGCTGTTCTGCATAGTTTCTAGATCCCAAAGGAGCTTAAGTATGACTTCAGCATACTTAGTCCCAGAAGTTCTGAGCATGTGCAGACGTAGGAAATGCCAGCACCTAGAGATCTTTCACTTTAGACCACGGAGTTCCAGGCACCTTCGGGAAGTAGAGATCATTGGGGGCAGGTCGTCATCAGTGTTGGCAACCGCCTGTAAATTTACAGACAGTCTGTTTAAAAATAAATAAATAAATAAAGTTAAAAATGTCTGCTTATAAAGCTCATAAAAAATTGATTCATCCGTAAAAAAACCCAACAAAACTAAGCAACTAGAAACTTGGTTTAATATGCTATAGGCAAGCGTTGATGGACACAGAGCAGAGCACCACCACCTGGGTCTAAAGGGAGCACAGAACCCTTCAGGGAATATTCTGTTGTTGTAGACCACAGGAGCCTTTGTAGCCCCCTCATGCCCCTAGCCATATGCTGCTGCTGAATCCCGTCAGCTCCCTGTAGCATTGCTGCATCAAAGGTAGGCAACAGTAGTCCTTTGCTGCAAGCCCATGTTGGGAAAGGTGGGGGGGAGGGGAGCAGGACTGAAAAGTGTAAGGCTGGGGATTAAACTGGCAGGGAGGGCAGCATGGTGCAGGGTGTGGTCAGAGCATCAGGGTGTGGGAATAAGAAGGGAACCCCTAGGTGGAGGAGCAGGATAAAAAAATCAGTGATGCATTCAAGCAGGATTGACAACCCAAGGTTTGTTTGTTTTTTTACTGACAATCTGGAAACTTTTAATGACAAGAAAATTTTTGTTTTACTGTGGCAGGTGTTAACCCCCCAAATTTGAAGCTAGCCTTTGTCCAGGGACTTATATTTATATTACATAAAACATACATCAGTAAAATTAATTTGGTTGTCAGTAAAAGTTTGCAATTTTTCAATTTAAAAAAAATAAATAGTCTTGTGTTGGCAACTCTGGTGCTCATTAAAAAAGGGTCTTCTTGAATGGTCATTTTGGACACAGACAACTATAAAAAGACTTAGAAACATTTAGCTATCTCAGTCCTTTCGTAGATCTATCCACTACAATAATTTAAGTTTTGCAATAAAAAAGTGCTTTTAAAGCGCATTAAAATAATACATACTAATGCTTTTTTTCATTAGGTCTGTTTTATAATAATCAGAAAATTCTTAGGGACTAGCAAAAGTGAAAGTGAAAGTGAAAATTAAGGTTGAGGCCTTCCCTACTCAAGTACAAATTGCATTTGGATTACTTTAAAAATATTCTTTTCCTTTCATCTAATTTACTCCAATTCTATTTTGTAGTGTACTGCATGTGCTTAGCTTCCAAAGGCTATTAAGTAACCACACCAAGCTAAAACCACAAACATTTTTTTTACCTGACTCTGGTAAAGCAGTACCAGTGACAACATATATATACAGAAGAGCTGAATGCAGCATTTGTGCTTTAATGTACTGTGGTCACATACTTCAGGCCTACCAGATCAAGCCGTGGACTTCCCACATCTCCCAGTCATTTGAAATGAAGAGCTAGCTATTAGTATATAGCAGAAATCAGAAATGAAGACAGTTTTTTCAGTCCTAAGAAGAGTAAATGGATAGCACCTTGCTAAAAATCCTAACAACCTGAAGTTAAAAAGAAGCCTATCTGAATACTGATCCTGTTTCTCAGTTAACCCTTACCTTTTCGTTTTTGGCTAATGGATATATATTAAAAGCTGCATGTTGCCTGGGAAATACTTCAAAACAATAGTTTAAAAAATATATTGCAATCTTCTCTATTCTGTCAGAAGGACCTGGGTATCTAACAAAAGGCAACTCTTTAACAAGAAGGAAAATTGGTGCATTACATTATTGCTCAGTGTATACCCCTCTCATGATGGGTTATCCAAAAATCAAATCCATAATGCACCTATGTAAACCAATAGGTTCTAAGAAATAAAAGTTCTGTTGAACCCAAGTTGTGGATGACAGGCACGATCCTCCACACACAAGCCCTCAAGCTATATGAAGCATGTTTGGTTTTGGCTGGCAAAAGTCATACAATTCAAGAAGGATGTACACAGTTTGGAAAGAGTCCAGCACAGGGCAAAAAAACATGATCAAAGGCCTGGAAGGTAAGACTTATAAGGAGTGACTGAAAGAGCTAGAATTATTTTGCCTGAAGAAGAGAAGGCTGAGTAGAATCACAGAGAGGGTGGAAATGGGCTTTTCTCTGTGGCTACAGCAACAGCTTCAAGCTGCAGCAAAGGAAACGTAGGCTGGAAATTAGGAGGAACATTCTGACTATGAGGGTGGTCAAGCACTGGAAGAAGCTACCTAGAGAAATTATGCTATCTCCATCCATGCAAAATTTCAAAAGCAACTTAAACAGACCCTCGGCTGGGATAGTTTAGTCAGGGATTATCCTGCCTTACACAAGGGGCTGGGCTACATGACCTTTTGAGATCCCTTCCAGCTTTACTTTCCTATGATTCTTAATTGTGGATCTCTACTGTTCCACAGGATAAATCCACAATTATCTTACAACCTGTCCAACTTGCATCACATTTAACAGTCATAAGGTGCATCTACATGAGACGCTTACCACATGGTAATCCAATAACACAGCACAGTAGCAAGCCAGTCAAAAACTGTGCTAATAAGCTGCTGCACCATGTTATTAGCAGGGATCTGGGTTTTCGGTTTCCCACAGGAAAAAATGCTAATTTTCCCTTTTATGCAAGGAAAATACAGATTTTTCATTTTGATGGAGAAACACGTGGATTTTGTACTTTTACAAAGAGCTCTCTGCAGGCTAGCAGAGTTCCAGCCTGCAGGGGGCTGGGAGGAGTGAGGGAAGTGTGGTCAGGCAGGGGGCACCTAGAGAGCAGCTCCCGCAGGTAAGTCTTGGGAGGAGGGGGAACTGAGGCCCCCTCATTGGGGGGAGGGCACTGGGCAGGGCTGGGGCTGTTGCCCACTTGGATGATGCATGGGGTTTGGGACCGAGGGTCGGAATGAACGGCCACAGGGCCCTGGCAGGGAGCAGGATGGGGCCACAGGTGGCTTATCTGGGGTGGGGGGCAGCCCCCCACTGCTGCATGCACTCCTGGGAGGGCAAAGTGTCCCCTGCCTGCCCAAGAGCAACAGGGTGACAGCGCAGAATTGTTCCTTCTGGGCAGGCAGGAGGCATGTCCCAGGGCAGTGTGAAGCTCACAGCAAGGAGCTTCCCATGTCGCACTGGGTCCCACCCGCTGGGCTGCAAAGGTCCCAGGGAATGGCAGCAGGGTGGGGAGTCCAAGCCCAGAGCAGGCAACCCACACTTGCCCCCATACTGTACACAGGTCTGGGAGCCACAGGTTCCCCCTGTCCCCTCTGGGAGTGCCGACAGTGATGGGGAGTGCACCTTCCCACCCAAGCCTGCAGCAGGCAGCCTGCCCCACCATGGCTCCCCTCTGGCTGTGTCACCCATGGGGAAGGGGAAACTGGGCTCTGAGATCTGCTATGCTCCAGCAGCCACCACCTCCCATGGGAAGCAGCTGAGGTTTGTGTGTTGTTGTGGAGGGCAAGAGGCTGTGGACCCAGGTCCTTGGCCCCATAGCCCTGGTAACTGGGGGCCCTCTGTGGCATGGCTGGGGGGGCAGAGGGCTGGAGTGGGGGGCTGTGGGTGGGAAGTGAGAGGCACCTACAGGGCCAGGGGGTTGTGGGTGGGGAGCGAAGGGTCTGGACATGTGTTATGCGAGTTAAGTGGGCAGGAGGAGCTCTTTTTTTCCCCATGATAAAAAACCCAAAATCAAATATCAAAATCTATAATTATTTAAAATGTATTTTATTATTAGTGATTGAGGCATTAGAAGGCTTCCAAACATGTAGACATGCCCACACAGTATCATGGCTTAACTGTAATAGTAGCCTTATCTTTTGGGCCTTACTTGCCTCCTGATTACATGGGTAGTTGCTTGGAGGTCAAATATTTACTGCTGAATAAGTAATTCCTCTAAAATGGTTCCCTGATCAACCAAACCACAGAAATATCAAGAAAAAGAATGCCAGAAATGAAATCCGTTAATTCATATAAATAAATAACAATTTTATACAAGAGACTTATTTACAAAAAACTGACCTTTGTTATTACACGTTACTTGTATAAGGAGGCTTTAGTTAAAAGGACCCATCAAAATTGCAACAAAAATCTTTATATGCAATAGATATAGGATGACATTTATGAAAATAAGGAAATGGAGTATGTACCGATGCAAAATCAAAGTACATTTTGAGTACTATATAGTATCATGAGGGGATTTATATGCGCTATTTTCACTGAGTCATATATATTTTTTTCTATGTTTAGTCTCTAAAAATGAATGGTAGCTCACACGCAACTGCATGCAGGTGCTCTTCAGATGAATTAACTTAAACAAAACAAAGAGTACAGGCTATGAGAAACACTTAGAAATCTTGCACTTGGCCTGAATAAATTGTGGGAATAACAGCTGAAAACATTCCTGACAAAACTAGCAGTAGAGCCACAGTGAACAAATGAAAACCAAAACCAGAAATACTATCATCATAGAGTCATTTCCTAGATACAATAATGAGCTTAATAAAACAGAACAGGGGAAAACATGTAGTTTCTAGCTCCAACAGCTGGACTGCACCCACATTGTTTGCATATAATACTATCTGCAAGATCTTGAAGATGAGTAAATCAAGGAGATTATGTTTATGTTTATTTTAGAGACCCTCTCTTTTCTTGCATTAAAAATGCCCGGGGATGAACTTATTGTTATGCATGTGCCAAGATTTAGATAAATGTGTAGATTTTCGTCTTTTGTTTTTTTACTTGGCCTTTAAGTCTTTGTATTAAATCTGAGTCCCCCTTCATCTGAAAAGCAAAATTAAAAATAATCAAAATGGAGATTTACCTCCTTTACTGTTTTTACCCCGTGTTGGCAGAGACAGGAAATGGTCAAATGTTTTTAAATCAAATTTTACACTTGGAAGTACAAATATAATGTTTTATGAGCTAAGCTTTGGAAAGACTTTTTCTATAGTATCAAGATTGCACAGGGTCCCCATCCCTATTTTATTCCCTAATCCCCTGCATCACAACTGTTCTTCCAGCCAAAGTGGAGATAAATTCTTCATTTGCTCGCTAATACTGGAATGCAGTTAGTAAAACTCAACCGAACATAGAAAAACATCTGACAACCTCAGTTTGTGTGAGCGCTTATAAAAATTACCCTGAAACAATATTTACATTGTTTCTGGCAGTGCATCAGTCTCAAATGCGACTGACTCCCTATTCCATTAATTAAAAAATGGGTTATCATAATCATACATTAAAAATATTAAGAAAATTATTAAAATATCTGTGGAAAGGATAGGTAGATTACTAGATTTGTCTCTATATAATATCCATCATGTAGAAAAGAGAGAATGAAATTGCCCTAACATCAGGATTAAGGCTGACAAAATATTAAATCACTTAAAGTTATATTTGTCTGTAAGACACACAGTAGAAGAGGTAGTCTCTTCTTTTTTAATAAAAAAGTAGTTACGTATCTTTTCTTACTATGTGAACCTGGCAAGTCACCACAACCACAAGATGGAAATGCTTCACAGGAATATTATTAACACAAAAATGACAAAAAACATTAGTAGCTCAGAGACCACAGTAGTGGATGAGATATTTGTGTAAATTCCAACCAAAATTTTAACTGTCTTCAGTTTAAAACTTTTCCACGTAAGTACATGTAAATAACATACTATCGTAATGCAATCTTCAATGCTTTAACCTGATAAAATTGAAAAAAACTGTACTTTGATTCCACATGAATCAGTAGAGATGCAAGTCTTGTTTCTGTTTCCAAAGAAGAAATTCTAAATATATTTGATTGTGCCTTCCACCCATCATTGAACCTTCTCTGAAAACTTCCATATAGCAGACACGTGGGGGAAAATGGCATACACAATATGATGCATTTTCCCCTCAGGATGTAACAGTATTTAAGAAACACCAAGCAGCATTAATTGGCAATTCCTCCCATTGCATCATGTGCAGTTTTTCTTAAAACTAACTGTTTATAGTCTTTTCTCAAGGAAAAAAAAAGTGAAAATCTCTTTAAAGAAAGAAAAATAATTTAATGGACTTTTTTTTTTTAAAGAATTATAGATACAGAATAAAAATCAGTAGTCAAATTACTTTAATTTTATTAGCTATTTTGGTAATCCTTAGATGAAATACTTCAGAACAGGGAACATTTCAGTGGGAATTCAACACAAATAGAGAATTTAGTGGGAATACACTATGTAGTTGGACAATTATTCAAAAAAACAAATAAAGGAGAATACAGACCAATTACTCACCAGCAGCAGAAAAACCTCTAATATAAATGCCAAGCCACTTGGCTTCTCAATGCAGAACAAAAGAACTGCAAATGCCAGCAAGACTACATTGCTTATGCCTACTTTATTCTTCTTTTTTATTCAAGGTCATCCCAGCAGGAAATGAAAAACAGCCATCAGCATAGTAAAAACATTCAAACAGAACAGAGCATGAAAATTACACAAAAGAGGTTATATAATCAAGTCAGTGCAGTAACTGGATAATGTCAATGGCACTTTAATGCTGCTTTGACTACAGCCCTGTTAAAAATGTGTCACTATGTTGAACAAAGACAAGTCCATTGTTTTTTTCGTTTCTCAACGAATTTTTAAAGTATATTACCTACATCTAATTTCCCTCAATACAACTTCTTTATAATCATATACAAGTCCAAGAAACTAAGGAAATAAAAAATAAAAACAATGTTGAAATTTTATTTTTAATAACTCTTTAGAAGCAAATGTATACACCTGCTAATTCTCCTTGCAATTCATTTTCCAGGTGGCTTCCCCCCACTGGTTAGATTGAAAAGAAGTCATTTTCTACATTTAATCTAAGATATTTTAGTGTTCGTATACCAAAGTAGGACTGATATGAACAACTATCTAAAAACAAAAAGACAAAATAACTATCATTTTTTTTAAAATAAAAGTTTGCCATTATAGTTGAAAAGACAGCGTTTCAGATGTCAAACCACTGTCATTTAGATATTGTTTCAGTGCCTCTGTTGCTTTTGCTGCTGCTTGCCTTTCTAAACATCTGTGTAAATGACGATACCCAAGCTCTGGCCAGTTTTATAGGTTTAAGCCTGTTGTTTACTATTACTGCATCCTCTTACATATCCCCATGACTTAGGCATATAGGTTTAAAATAGAAACATTACTCAAAGATAACTAAACATGGCTTCTCATATTTGGGCTCCCCGTATTCGTATCCTTGAATTGCCAATGTCCATTCTTTACAGACATTTGTACTTCATAATCTAAAATTCCAAAATTTGTTTTGTGCTTTATTATGTTTCTAACACTTGTGGTTCCTTTAATACTTTGAAGAGATTTTAAATCAGGCTATGTTGTCTGCCTGAGACTGCCTACAGTTTACAAAAGAAGCAATAGGATGTGAACTCCCCCTCTTCACCTGAAGGGAGCTTAAACTCTGAAACTAATAAAGACAATGAAAGACAACACTAGAGGTGCATCGAGATTTTGTGGGCCAATACCGATACCCGATTTTTAAGGAGGCATATTGGTTGATGCTGATCCGATTTTCAATACAGCTGCATCCAGCTGGTAGGTCTGTTGTGGTGAAAGGGGAAGGGGGAGGGGGAGGGAAGGGGCATGGGGGGCAGATAAACACTCCCCGGGGCGAGGGAGAGTGCGGGGCTGCATTAGGCACTGCCCAGCCAGCAGGGGTGGGGCGGGCTCGGAACAGAGCCATGGCTCATCCAGGGGACACAGAGAGGAGGGGGAGCGGCTACCACTACTACACATAGCTTGACTGGGAGGCCGGGGTGGGGATGTGCCCCTGGATCTGTGCAGGGTGGGCAGTGGGGGGGACTGCAGCTGTTGGCTGGGTCTAGGGGCTGCGCTACACTCAGGGCAGGCGGTGGTGGCAGTGGGAAGGGGCTACAGCAAAATCTGGGGTGGCTGCAGCTGCCCCATAACTGCCTCCCAGTGATACTGCTGCCAGCCCCAAGTGCAGCACAGCACAGCTTCTGGCCCCAACCTACAGCTGCAGCCTGCCCTACACAGATCTGTGGGCACATGCTCCCCTCTGTGCCCTCATGGCCGAGTGGCATGCAACAGCGAGAGCTGCACCCTGCGGACCCCAGCCCCATTCCCTCCCTCACTGCAGGGGGCATTGATCTGCCCTCTCACACCCCTTCCTTCCCCCCTCCCCTTCCACGACCACAGACTTACCAGCTGGGCGCAGCTCTCCAAGCTGCCAGGCTGTGTTCCCCATTGCCTGCGTGCTGCACTACAGCTGCACGCATGCACAGGCATTTATTGGCCACATCAGGCTGATTTCCGATATCGTCAATTTTCTTTATATGGGTACAGATCCGATATTGGACCAATGCATTGATGCACCTCTAGACAACACTATCAACTTATCATATTTACTCAAGTCTAAGACAAGTTTTTTTTCCCAATTTAACATGGGGGAGAAATCCCTTCATGTTAAAATTGCATGGGGGGGAGCAGGAGGCGGCAGGCTGTGACTGTGGGCTTCAGCCACTTACCCAGGACTGGGTCAAATAGCTGCAGCTGCTGCACTTTTCTCACTGCCTCTGCACCCTATCTTCCCTCTATAACCTCTTCTCCCCATCTCTCCCTGCCATCAAGCAGCCTTTGCCCCCCAACCTGCCCCTCTCCCTTTCCCACATCCCTTTGCTCTACAGTAGTCTGGAGTACTAGAGATGTGTATTCCTGGTACTCTAGTTCTGTCAGAAAGTAGACCATCACATTTTGTACCAAGTAAAGCTCCTGTAGCCCTACACAGAGTACATTGCAGTAATGAGTCCCAAGTCCATGATGAGACCCCTACATGGTATGGCAATACAATTACACAGTAATTCTTTAGTGAGCTACCTGTGGCAGGCATTAAATGATCCCTTCTCAGATACAATGAAATGTCCTTTACATGCGTGAAGTGCAAGTAATGACCAAAATTTATAAAAAGTATGTTTCATAATTCTAGCTCCATGTGTGTTTTACTCACATATTCCAGAAATTATGTTATGTTTGAATTAGTCCAATTAGATTTATTTTTTGAGGATATGGTTACAAAAATGAAAACACCATTAAAATGCCATTCAATATGTGCACACTATGACAGAAAAAGTGATTTCTAGTAGCTTTTCATATGCTGCACAAGCCAAAGAATTACACCAAGTGAAAAATCAATAATTTCTGCTTGAACTAAGGTATCTAATTTCATAAATACAGCCAGACTTCCTCAGACTTAAATTTACTTTTACTATTTCTAGTATGTATTCGCTTAATTTAAACTTCCGGCAGCTTGATCTAAAAAGATGTTAAAATGCTACCAAAAAGCATTGTTACTAGGTGTATCATTCCAAGTTACAACAGCTCTGATTTTTATCAGCTGACAGAAACAGGGCTTTACATTTACAGAATTCTCATAATGTGTAAGTTTTACTACACTGCTCAAAGATAAACTAACAAACCTAAGATGAAAACATCCTGCAAGAAAAAAATGTGAATTCTGAGCAGAAAGATGCAAATGAAGTTATCCTCCTGTAAAAGCAATTTTCGTAATGTCTGTTCAGTGGAAAATTAGTTATTTTTTCCTGTAAGGAAAACAGGACGCAGGTGCAAGCAAATGAGCATATATTGTTAATGGAAAAGACATGCATTTAGACAGAAAAATAAATTCTGCCAATATTCTAAGCACCTTTAAAAACAACTTGCGTGTATGCCAAAAAAGAGAGTTTTAAGTCCATGATTTTAGAGGTTAGCTCTGATTTTTTGGCATCCTTCCTGGCTCTTCAGACCTTCAAGAAAGCTGTTCAGTTTTTGGCCAGCTCCCAAGCTGGAAACAAACCTATGATTGAGATCCCCACCCTGCCAATCAATGCAGGCATCACTCTCATCTAATCATGCTCCTTCTCCAGTGAGGGACCTAGGGAAGGAGCTCAAGAAAGAGCAATCTAGGCAAGAGAAGCAGCCAGGGAGACATATAGCCTCAGAAAGCAGCTGTGTGATGGCTCCAAGCTGTGAAAGCTGTTTGCGGCGACTTTTATTTCAAAGGGTTCTGCTTTTCTGAGCAGCTGGGTGGAACCATAGCTATGGTCCAGCTGATCAGAGAAACAGTTCCCTCAGAAGTAAGAGTCACAGCAAGCAATTGAGAAGTTGCCTCTTACATTTGGCAATCTTCTGCAAATTAAGTGGCCTGTAAACTATCTGTATCCAAAATACTTAGGTTCTACTGTACCACATATAAATAATGCTCAGTATTGAACATATGAGGAACTTCACTGGATATTATCTATTTTGCTTCCTCCTACAAAAAGTCCAGTTTTATACGGTAAGGGCTAAAGAAGACAAGGCAGGGGATAAGTGGGTGGGGCGAGGGGGGAGGGAATCAAGGGCTAAAAATTATTCCAAAAAGAAAAGCTAGCATCCAATAATTGAAAAGCATGGCAGATCCACCACTTACTGACTTGCTGCAGTGTCTTACCCTACTGGAAAAACATGGAGGCTTTTCAAAAGATTGTACTGTTAATGGCTTTTATGTTGTCGCTAATTTAAAGATTAATTGCATTAGATTCATGTGGAGCCAAAAAATGTTTTTTCTTTTTCTTTTTTGGTAGTAAGTCAAATATTCTTTTTCTTTTTTTAAAATGTGCTCTGCATGTTCTACTTACCTGCCCTTTTACTTCCTGACTCTAAACAGTCCCATACCTGATGGGGGGGGGGCGGGGGGAGGACACCATCCACCTGCACCCTCAGTGGGATAATTTACATTGGAACGGAGGTAAATTGGTATTCACACTGGAATGGTAAAGGGGATTTAAAACCCTTTCACTTGCAATACAGGAACTGAAATTGTGGTAAGACTGACTCCGTATTTCCTTACCAACAAAGTAGGCTGCATGGTCTCATGTGTTATACAGTTTCTTTGCCCCTACCTGTAGTCTCAAGCAATCTCTCTGCCCAACTATTATTGGTATATCTGTTTAAAGGGAAAGAGCGCTAACCCTGAAAATAATTCCTCATCTACTAGGGGGTTGCAACTGTTACCCCTGCAAGCAAAGAACCAGGGGTTAGTAGAGCTTCTATGGACTCTTCCATGAAAACATTTCACTGCAGTCAGAAGAGTTCCCAGATCTACCAGTGAAAACCTCCACCCCCTTCTGGGTTTAGCAGATACCAATAAATCACACCTCAAAGTACCTCTAACCTTGTCACCCAAAGGGAGTCACTAAGAAAATATGAAGGGCTCATCAACACAAGAAAGCAGAGATTCTTTGAGTACATGTAATATCTTTTATTAGACCAGCTGAGTACTTTAAAAACAGTTCTTGGCAAGTTTTCAGGTGCAATCACCCTTCTTCAAGCATAGGGCGTCTTTGCTGTTCTGCAACCCCAAGGAACAAGAGAAGCTAAAAGTGTGACAGGACATCAGTGAGAATGTAAATAGGTAGAAATTAGGAAAACAAAAGTAAAGCAGGGAAGGGGTGGGGGGTGAAAAAGCGGGGGGGGAGGGGGGAAGCCAAAGGTGTGTTAGAGAGACTCTAGAGTGGTGGTAATTCAAGGAGCTGTTGTGCTCTAAGAGAGCAGATGTGGGCAAAATATGGCCTGCAGAGTGATTTTGCCTGGCCTACATCAAAGGCCTTGGCCCTGCCGGGCATCATTGGTGCACCCCCATCCCATGCCAGTCCGCAGCTTGCTCCAGGATGCCTGAGCAATTGCGGCAGCCCCCAACCCCACCAGCTCAGCATGGGGCAGTGGCGTACAGTGGAGGAGAGCAATGCGTGGTCAGCAACAGCAATTTCCTGCAATTCACTGCAGCCCATATTGCAAAACTACACTCTATCAAACAGCCTACCCCAAAATTCAAATAATTAGTTATTTGATAGAGTTTAGTCTTACTTTTGTAACACGGGTTTCAATGAGTTGGGAGATACTAGCATCCCACTGATGTGCAAACCACCATACAACATCATAAAACTGTAAAATGCATTAATGCTATAATCCCTTATTCCCTATAGATTTTAAGGCATATTAAATGAGTACGTTAGTTCTTAGTTTGTTAAAATTTGTAACTTTTTGTCTCTCTCTCTCAAATGCCTGCAACAATTTTCCTTTCCCACTTTTCTTCCTTTCTCTTCTCTGACCAAGTCCTAACTGCCTATGAGGAAAAAAAAATAAAAGCAAGGAAAGATGGAAAAGTTGACTGCTGCAAATTCCACAGCTGTGTCTGCCATTTCCAAGGAGGCTTTGTTAGTCTTGTATATGTTTGTTAGTCATTTTATATATGTGATAGCCTCAGGGTACCAAATACCTTTGGTCTAAAATGTCTACCTTTTTCCTCCTAGCAAACAAAATTATATCAGTGTTATAACCAACAATGGGTTATACATACAAAAAAAAAAAATCATTCAGCCTTCTGAATCAAAGCTAAGCAGAAAGGTGACTAAATTAAAATAGTAAAGCATGATTTTGTGTAATTTTGCATTAAAATAAACAAAGTAAGGAAACATGAAATAGCAGTGGCCCCCCATTCTGCATCTGTCCGCACACTACCCCTCACCCCAACTCTGCATCCAGCCACCGAGGGTAGACTTGTTAAAAAAGGTTGAAAACCCCTGTATTATATAAATGATCTCTAAGAACACCATAGTTAAGAACACCAGCAGAAGCCAAACACCCAAAATTTAAACATCAATAACAAGAATTATTCACTGGTTACCTATGAATTGCGGCTTTTTAAACAAATTCAGTTGATGTTAAGTTTTAATTAAAAAAATATAAACACAAGCTTAAGTTCTCTGGACTAGACTCCTGCCTTCATATAAGGCTATGAAGAAGGAAAGGAAAATGTGGCTCCCTGATCCTAAGGTTTGCAGATGCCAGTCTAGTATCTGAGACCCAGATCCACAAAAAGGCTTAGATACATAAAGCACAACTTAGGTGGAATTTAGCTGCCTAAATCCTGGAGAGCAAGCCATAAAAAGAGTACCCCAGAATCACTGAGCAACTAAGTATTTTTGTTTAAAAACAAACAAACAAACAAACAAGAATCCAGTGCTCACCTCAAGTTCTGCTTTGTGCCCGGAGATGCTGGCATCTCACCAGAGCTGTGCTTCAGCACCTAATCTCATGCCAAAACCATTCAGGGTTCACAAACATATCCCCTGCATACGTAAATGCAGTCATACTATGTTTACATCACACTGGGCACATCTACATGAGATGCTACTTCACCGTAGCTCGTCACTATGGCAGCGCAACATTGGTGGGCACAACCCATGATGCCACCGCCACATTGTCCTAGCAATGAGCAACTCTGAACTATCTTATAGCTTATCACTGTGGTAACATAGCTGCTAAAAATAACCAAGTGCCACTAGGACAGCACAGTAATGGCTGTTACTGTGCCATCATTTAATGCTTCCTAAAGCAAGTATGAAATGATGGCGCAGTAACAACTGCGCTGTCGGAGGCACGTGTAGATGCGCCTACTAATAACACTGCATTTACGTCAACAGTCACAGACACTTTCATTCAAAAATACTACTACAGGAGAAGAACATCCTGGTGCTGCCTAGTCTACGTAATACCTACTGGTTAGAGCAATAATACTCAGCCAGGGCACTGTGGTGCCACAAGATCCTTTTAAGGGTGCCACAAGATGCTGTGCACTGTATTAGCACTGTTAGGTTTTGTGACAGGGAACCAGAAGCTCCTGTCACTTTAGAGTGCAGCAAGCCAAGCCAGCCATGTGGGGCTGCAGGAGAGGAGCACAGGCTGGCCATTAGGCAAAGGGGAAGGCCCCGTGTATGGCAGCAGAGCCGTATGGCTGAATTTGATGGGGTTTAGAAGCACATAAGCCCAGGGCCTGAGGCAAATGGGGCAGTCTGGCCCTGTGTGCTGTGGAAAGAAAAGCTCCTGCGAGAGAAGGGCTTTAAGAAACAGGCCCATGGACACCAAGCGACCCTGGGGAACTAAACAGAACAGCTAAAAGGAAAATATGGCTTGGGGTGGGGCCATAGGTGATGTGTAGGGGGGAGCACAAGGGGGACATGGGCCCTCCCAGCAGCCAAAGCCACTGCTGACTTCTGAGGGCAATTGCCACTTGCTACCTCCCTTGCCGCCAATGCAGCCGGTGGCATCCACAGGTGGTCCTTGCTCGCCACTCTCCATCCCCGCCATCGATACCACCACTGGCGTCTGCAGGCAGCCCCTGCTCACAACCGCCAATACCAATGCTGGCGGCTGCAGGCGGACCCCACTTACCGCTCACGACCGCTGACACCGACGCCAGCAGCTGCGGGCAGCCCCAGTCTCTGGAGGCACCAGTCATTCATGGGTGGGGCACTGACCCAGAGTGGGGGTAAAGTTTAGTTTGGGAAGTGGTATTTTTTATATTTGTATTAGGTTCAAGTCTAAGACTGGAGGACCAGGGTGTCGCTGTAAGAGGAGGAGGCTACCGAGAAGGGTGCCAGGGGCACCCCAAGTCCTAAACCATTCAAAGGGGAGACAAGCAGCATAAGGGGACTATGGCCGAGAGGGCCAAAGCCCAGTCACAAGCCTTGAAGGCCACAAGCAGTACTGGGAGGAGTGCTGCTCTCAGCTGAAGGACTGCAGCTTGCAGCAAAACAGACAGAGGGCACAAGCCCACTTGAAGGGTGAGACAGGAGCCAAGGGGCCCAAAGCCTGTGAAGGGCAAGGCTGAAGCCGGGGCCCAGGATGCTAGGGTCGTGGGACAGTGGACATCAGGCAGAAGGGGCCAGCCACAGTAAAGTGGCCCAAAACCACTTTACTGTGGGTGCAGTGGGGCCTCAGCCTAAACAAAGATCTAGGACCTGAAGCAAAACTCACCGACCCTTAGGGGCAGCCTCCCAGCCCAGTTACAACATCAAGGTATGGCAGGAAAGGCAACAGGGTGGCTCCCCAAGAAGCCAAAGGAGGTAAGTGGGGGGGGGGAAGCCAAGCAGCTACTAATGCTTACACACAATTCACAAGACGAACCCAGAGTTTTCAAATAGGAATCCATAGTGGCAAAAACATTCTGACCTGTTGTGGTCTCTCTCAGTTCTTGGCAATGGAACTACCTTATTATTTTTATATAGGAAGAAAACAAGTGGAAGCTAGGAGCTAGTATTTTCTGAGCGGGTGCCATGAGTATAACAAGGAATGTCTTGAGTCTTAAAAGGTTGAGAACTAATCCTCCATGTCTCCTAGCACATGTTCCTGTGGCATGCACCGAGCTGCTTTTTTTCCCAGCGCTTTTTTTTGTTACCAAGATTTTCCACTAGCAAATTTTGGCCCCATGCTGTAAATTTGCCATGGGGGACAGAGTTTAACATTTCCCATGTGTGGCCTGTGGTGCTGCAAAGGTTTGCAGTGCCACAAACTGTATGTGCCTGCATGTCTGGATGTGGCCAATGAGTTCAAACCACGTCTCCCTACCCCAAGGAGAATGTTCTAACCAGTAGGATATAGAGGCAAGGCTGGGATGGGGGCACTCTCCACCCCTCCTGTTGAAACGACAAAACTTGGTAACAAGGAGTGCAAAATTAATGGAACCAGAAAGAGACAGCCCAAGAAAGACCCTGATTTTGTAATCTAGTAGTGGTTAAAGAGAGAAGAGACCTACGCTCCAATACCAACTTCCAATTATGGTTTTATATTTTACCTAAAGGTTTTTCAGGGTAGATAAAAATCAACAATTAAAAAAAATTAAAAATCTGATTTTTTATTTAATCATTTTTGTGTTAACCTTTTTTAAAAAAAAATCTTCTGTAAAAATAGTTTTAATTTAAAATATGTTTAAACTCAAAGATATCACCATGGAATAGGGATTATAACTTCTATATTATATACTATTTGATACAATATATTCACATAACCTTTTTAGACATTTTATAAATAGTTCACAACAGGCCATGGACTATATTAAGGGCTCAATCTTATGGGGTTCCCAGAGGCTCGCCTAGAGATTAGGATAGATTAAAGAAAACCACTCTACCCAATGGCAACTCAGTGCTCAGTCTAAAAAAACCCATTAAGAAGCTCTGTGATGCAGTTTCAGTTCTCATACTATGGATTTGTGTCTCCAGAAGTCATAGAGAGACAAGGTGCTTTGGGTTGATGTGGTATCTTTTATTAGACCAACTAAATAGTCAGAAAAATTGTTCTTTGCAAGCTTATGGGTACAGATGCCTTTTTTCAGGCATAGGGAGAGTGTCATCTCCAGAGATAACATCCTTGTTAACAGCAGCGTGGAGATGAGAGACAATTGACCCTTATTACCCACCCATCAATCCTACAGGCTCTCTGCACAGAGTCAAGCCCTTACTGCTCTCTAAATGTGCAAAGTTTCAAGAAGTTAAATGAATAGAAGATATCAAACAACAAGAATGCACTTTTTGTAGAAAACAATGATCAAGTCAAGGCTTCCTGACCAGTTTTCTAAAGTGTGATTTAAATCAATTTGATTTAATTCAAATCCACCATGATCTTTCTAATATAAGATGTAGAGGCAATCCTGGTAGCTGCAACTGGGCCCAGGACTCCCCTTAACACTGAGCTACAGTTATAACTCCTCTTACTTGCTCTGTTTGTAGCCCCACAAAATTTGCTTCTCTGGGTGGAAGTGGCATAACTTCACCAGTACCTCCAGCCAGGCAATTCTGCAGCCTGTTGATTACAGCACTTTCCTGAGACTTAGGAGCAGAGCCATCTAGGGATGTGCAGGGTCCAGGGCATATCAGGCAGTGCAGGACCAGGGGGTGAGGTGGTGACTGCCTGCAGAAGCCAGTAGCAGCGTTGATTTGGGGAAAGGGGGCAAGCGGCCGGAGCCAGCAGTGCTCAGCAGCAGCAGAGCTGGCAGCACTCGGCAGCAGTGGCATGTGGTGGCCACAGTGGGGCCTGTATGGCACTGCCCATGGGGCCCCCCAAAGTGTGTGACTTGGGGCGGTCAGCCTGTTTTACCCCCCCCGCCCACCTGGGACAGCCCTGCTTAGGAGGGCCCAGAAGGTGTTCCCTGTTCCAAATGAGGGTACTAACCAGTAGGCTATGTAGAAAGTGGGACAGCAGCACCAAGCAGCACCAGCAGCTGTGTTCTGGAATAACAGTCCTTATTTTAGTCCGTGCTATTATGCTAGATGTGTTCTAATCGGATCAGGAACCTCCTGGGCTTTGGGTAGAGTTTGGGTACTACCCAGCTCCATTCTGAATCAAAACAGAGCTCAGGAATTTAGTACTAACTACATTTTCTAATGCAGAGATTTTTCACATTAATTTTTTTTCTCCTAATTGAAATCACTCAGCCTCACATGGTGTTCACAACAATGCAATGCTCCCATATAGGACATACACATACTACCACATATACCATAACCTCATATATAATATAACCTTGTTTTAAAGAGGCAGAACGCAGTAGCAGCCTTAGGGGAGGGCAAACTGGGTGACCACCTGGGGCCCCACACTTTAGGGGGCCCAAATTTGGGGGATGGGGAAGTTTTTGCAAGGAAGTGGCTCTATTTCCATTTTAACACTCAACTATTTATCTAATTCCCCCAAAGAATATTAAGATATTTTCATTGCAGTTTCGTGGATAGGGCAAAGTGAAATTGAAATTGAAAATGTCCAACTTCCCTATAGGTCATCAAAACTAAGCCTCTAAGGGGCCCCAAATGACTCTCTTGCTCAAGGCCCCAACAACCCTACAGCTACCACTGCAGAACAAAAGAAAAAATACTCCTTACAGAAACTGACTAGTAGCATCTAGGGAGATGAGCCTGCTGCCAGCCTGATGCACTAGATGGTCAGGTCTTGGGCCATGTGCTGGGTACAGCCTGGGGCACAAAGCCCAAGTCCCAGCTCCTAGCCCCATGCCAAATCTTACCCAGTGCACCAAGTCAGAGTCTGCACACTGGCTCTGGGGCCATGTGCTGGGTCTAACCTTCCATGCTTACCCCACTGCCAGCCAACTCCAGGCACTGGCCAAACCCTACATTTGGGGCCACACCACCCCAGAAGTTAGGACATTTGGTGGGGGGAACCACTGGCAGTGTTAATTGTTGTTAATTGTTAATGGCTGTCCCAGAACTGCAACAATTAATACAGACCCACAGGGATCTGGTTCTCTCACATATAATGCTCAACTCAAGTTTCACCACCACATCTCAGTTAAAAGGGCAAGGAGGAAAAAAGGTATCTGTATTAAAAGGCAAAACTGGGAGCTGGTTGGCTGCGGGGAGTGGAATTAGCTGTTCATTAAATCTTAGCAGTTAAAATTCAGTTCATTACAGAAAAATAATATGGAAATACATTTGTTCTTATTTCTCAAAATACTGCATATATATATTCTACTTTCTAAACATACTTGCAGCAGTTAGAATAACTTCTGAGGCACGTATTCAGTTAGACTTTTACACAGTGGTGAGGGAAAGCAGATGAGAAAAAAAAAAGAGTGCACACCATATGAGAAATAATGGCATATAGGCAAATTGAGTTAGTTACAGAACATGTGTTAATACTATTAGAAACCCCATTCCCAATGGAATGTAGAAAAGACAACAGCGGAAAACTTATGGAAAAAGGCTGGAATAGTAGAGATTATCGATTGTGGATTTTACTGGAATGTAAAAGTGAGGCTAGTTTTTATATATACCGTATTTACTTGATTCCAAGATGAGGAGTTTTTTCCCCTCATTCATCATGGGGGGGACAACACAAAACTTCATCTTAGAATTGAGTATCACACTGCTCCAGCTGGCAGCTGTTAGGAGCAGCTGTGCAGGCAGTTTCCTGTGTCCAGCTCTACTCCTTCCCTAGCTCCCCTCCCCTTGTCTCCTTGCTGGCAGAAGCCATGCAGAGAAGGAGGCATCTGTAAGCTGCTCCTGTGGCCTTCAGCCAGCAGGGCTTCTCTGCACAGCAGCTCCCCACAGCCTCCAGTTGGAGCAGTCAGACGCTAAGCTGTAGTAGACATGGGGGGGAGGGGGGGCGCTCAAGAGCAGTTCCTGCCCTGTGCAGCAGGGAGCAGCAATTCAGGATCCCTGGACCTGCAGTGCACAGAGTCTTCCTTTTAGCCAGCTCCCAGACAGCAGGGGAGACAGGGGAAGGACACAAGGCAGGGAAGGAGGAATCTGCACCTGCTGAGCTGGGTTCCCAACACGGCTGTCCCTTGCTGGGCAGAGCAGGGGTGATTCTCAGGCTTCACTTGTGGCCCACTCAGCAGAAGGCAGCAGAAAGGGAAGGCAAGTGGTGGGAAAGTAAACAAACATGATAAATTTAAATTAAAAAATTTGATTTTTTTTATTTAATCATATTTTTGTTAAGATTTTTAAAAAAAAAAAATAAACCTATATAAAGATAGCTTTAATTTAAGATATATTAAAGCTCAAATATATCATCATGGAATATGGATTATAACTTCTAATGATACACTATTTGAGACGATACATTTATGTAACTGTGACAGCGCAGGGTCCTAGGGGTGGCTATGATCTCCCCTAGCACCCCCTACCATGCCAATGGCAGGCAGTACTTCTTCCTGGCTACCAGCAGAGCGAGAGCAGAGAGCAAGCACTCACAGCCTCCTGTCTTGGTCTTAGGGTGGTCAGCCCCGCCCCTTCTGGTCAGCTGACTCACCAGGTGTGGGCCCTTAGCTCCTCCTGGTTGCCCCTAGCAACCAGCACCTGAGCCCATACTGCTGCTTTTCCAGTAGCAGGCACCTTAGTGCCCTGCTACAGTAACCTTTTTAGAAAAGTTTTATAAATAGGTTGCAACAGGCCATGGACTATATTAAGGACCCAATCTTATGGGGTTCCCAGAGGCTCCTCTATAAAGAAAACCACTCAACCCTTTGAGACTCAGTGTTCAGTCTAAAAGATCCCATTGAGCATCTCTGTGATGCTTATTTTCAGTTATCTCTGAAGACACAAATCCACAATTTGATAACACCCTTGTTAACAGCAGCATATGGAGATGAGAGTAACAGACCTGATTACCCACCCATCAGCCCTATTGGCTCTCTGCAAGTTTGTGTACACAAGGTCAAGCCCTTACCTCTCTCTAAAAGTGTCAAGTTTCAAGAAGTTAAATGAATAAGAGGATTGTTGGGGATGAAGTAGATCTGGGCAAAGAGGAGGAGTCTGCAGATAAATGCAAAGAGGGAGGAGCAGTAGAAACAAGAGAGAAACATTTTGAGCAGACTACTCCAGAAGTGTTGAGGGAGCTATGTTTCTGAGTATAGCCTCTCCACTGATTTGAGATCTAATTAGGGAATGGTATGATAGAACGGAAAACCTATCATGGCAGTGGGCTTGCCAGGCCATAAGAGAGAAGAAATCAAAGATAAGAACAAATCTAGAAGAAAGTGAAGGAAGCCCCAAGCTAATAACATGACTGCAGCGCTCATTTGATGACTGCAGTGCTCATTTGATGTCTTCCTAATACAGCGCAGCAAACATATCCCCCAAATATCCATGATTAATCTAGTGAAATGGAGATAATTCACCTCCCAATGACTTCATAAATACCTGCATCAATTAACTTTGGTAAATAAAATAACCAAATCATAATAACAGGTTTCTGATGTAGCTGCAAAATTAATCTGAAAGAATATCAAAATAAATCACTGCTTTAAGATGTATAGTATATACCTTCTAAAAATGAAACCAAACAAGAAGAATACACTTTTTTTAGAAAACAATTATTAAGTCATTCCTTACCAGTGATTTAAATCTGTTTAAGTCAAATCCACTCTGTATATAGAATTGCCACGTACCACCAAAATCTTTACAGACTTTAGAATCTATTGTGGTGCCCAACCTTTCCCCCCTCTGGATAGTGCTCAGTCCTTCCACAGGACAGATCTGGCGTACAGGGCAACAAGGCAGAGACTGATCCAGCCACATAGGAGGAAAGGAGCAGAGCCCTGATTTGCCTCTGTGCAGAGGTGGAAAGGGGCATGGCCCAGTCCCAATCCAGCCACCCAGAGGGAAAAGGATATGTGGCCCAGTCTTCATCTGGCCACGCAGGGCTTGGGAATTTGAAATCAGGGGAAGGTGGCAATATTGATTGCCAGTGTTCCCCCACCAAATTTCCTGACCCATGGGGGGTCCCACAGGCCAGATGCTGTGGCTCCAGGGGACACATCTAGCCTATGAGCTAGAGGTTGAGCAATCCTGACATACTGCATTATTATTCATTTGTACTAAAGTGCCTAGAGCCCTCAGTCATAGCCCAGGATTCAATCATGCTACACAAAATACAAACTCAAAACCATAAATGATCGAGTGGCCAGTGGGGGAGGTTATGCTTAGGGGCAACCAACACCGGTCCATTAGAGGCAGGTCCTGTCAGACCAACCTGATGGCCTTCTATGACCAGGTCACAAAATCCAGGGGTAGCAGTGGACTTAGTCTTCCTGGACTTTAGGAAGGTCTTCCACATTGTCTCTCACCCCATTCTCATTAAAAAACTAGGGGGTTGCGGTGTCAACACCTACACTGTCAAATGGGTCACTAACTGGCTGGAGGACCACACTGGATGTGGGCAGTGGGGTCCCCCAGGGCTCGGTCCTCAGGCCCGCACTGTTCAACATCTTCATCAGTGATTTGGACAAGGGGGTAAAAAGCACCCTGTTCAAATTTGCTGATGACACTAAGATGGGGAGGGTCATGGGCATGCTAGAAGGGAGGAATAGGCTGCAATCACACCTAGACAGGTTTCAGGGGTGGGCGGAGAACAGGATGGGTTTCAACACTGCCAAGTGCAAGGTGCTGCACCTGGGGAGGAACAACCAGCACCATATCTACAGGCTAGGGAACTCCCTTCTCATCAGTACAGAGGCAGAAAAGGTTCTTGGAGTTATTGTTAATGCCAAAATGAACATGGGCCGACAGCTTGGGTTCGCAGTCAGGAAGGCCAACCGCACCCTGTCATGCATCCACAGATGCATCTCGAGCAGGTCCAAGGAGGTGATCTTCCCCCTCTATGCAACACTGGTCAGGCCGCAGCTGGAGTACTGCATCCAGTGCTGGGCGCTGCACTTCAAGAGGGATGTGGACAACATGGAGAGGGTCCAGAGGAGGCCACTCGCATGATCAGGGGGCAGCAGGGCAGGTCTTACATGGAGAGGCTACGGGACCTGAACCTGTTCAGCCTCCACAAGAGAAGGCTGAGGGGGGATCTAGTGCCCTGTTACAAACTAGTCAAAGGGGACCAGCAGGCATTGTGGGAGTCCGTGTTCCCCCAAACACTGCCAGGAGTGACTAGAAATAACGGTCACAAGCTGCCAGAAGGTAGATTTAGGCTAGATATCAGGAGGTGCTACTTCACTGTCAGGGCGGCTAGGATCGGGAACCAACTTCCAAGCTAAGTGGTGCTGGCGCCTACCCTGGGGGTCTTTAAGAGGAGACTAGACAAACACCTTGCTGGGATCATTTGACCCAAGTACTTTTTCCTGCCATGGCAGGGAGTCGGACTTGATAATCTGCTGAGGTCCCTTCCAACCCTAGAAACTATGAAACTATCCTCACACCTCTAGAGTTACAGTCAGTAAGGCAACTGTATTACACAAGTTGTTTATTACAGCACAGTAAGACACATTAAACTACTATGCATTCATTCAACAATATAAAATTAATCAATAAACCAAGAGCTCCATCTCAGAACAAAAAATTAATTATGTTATCTTCAGTAATATTTCTTGAGTACATTTTTAAAAAAGGTGTGTATTTAGGAATGTTAAGCTTCACCTGGAACAAACAGAACTAAAGATAACTGTCTAAGTATGTCTGGATCAGTATAAAATGAGATGGTCCAAAATGTCTATTCCTCTACAAAAAAAAAAAGAAAGAAAGAAAAAGAAAAAAGTCCTTACTTCTTGTCTTCACAGAAAGGGAGTTGATTGTCAATAAATTATCCTTAATTTACAGGATTGAACTGTGAAGATTTCAGTTCCTGACTACATATAGTCAGTGAGTGCATTACTTAAATACAACTGACCATTCTCCAAAAAAATATTTGCTTACCTCATTATTTCTTTGCAGCTAGGACACTTATCTTTGTCCATCTGTAAACTACTTCGTCCATTCCCATTGTTGCACAAATAAATACTGATAGTAATAAATGGCCAAAGTTCACATTATGGTAATACCTAGATATACCAACCAAACATGGAGCTGCCATGTATAGGCAGCCCATAAAAAATGGATAAGCCACTCCTTATCCTAAACAGATTGGATAGGGAGTGGCCCATCTGTAACAAGTTCCACTTCTTAATATTATACACCTTGTAAGTTAGAACTTGTCAAAAACAAAATATATATATCTTGTTATTTTTTTTCTTTAAATATTTAGGTAAGTTTTTTTTCCTTAATTGGAACTTGAACTTTTGAAATTTTGACAAACTAATTAGAGGCGTAAACAGAAACAATACCCAACTTTCCATTACAATCTTCTTTTTTATCAGCTTACTTCTTTAC
The DNA here is from genome assembly GCF_052110815.1 of Crocodylus siamensis. Classification (NCBI taxonomy): domain Eukaryota; kingdom Metazoa; phylum Chordata; order Crocodylia; family Crocodylidae; genus Crocodylus; species Crocodylus siamensis. The sequence goes on along the minus strand of NC_143395.1, from coordinate 33,087,667 downwards.
CAGATGTTATTAATTTCAGTAGAAATCTTCCATATTTACTCTTATTTTTTATATAAAATTTCAATCAAAGTTTCAGGTGTTTCCCAGATCTAGAGTTGTCAGAATATCATTCTTTACATAATTCGAAGAAATACACAGTGGGCATGTCTACAAATGCATGTTAACGCACATGAATAAACTCCAGAGCTCATCACTCCAGAGTTTATTGTTTCTGGGCACGTGTCTTCACATGCAACCAGGGACCGCAATGGTTGAGGCAAGGCAGAGCAGTCCCAGTTGGCAGAGTGTCCAGGGATCAGTCTGCCAGCCAAGGGCTGCTCCCCCTGGCACAATATCCTGTGGAGAGACTGGCTGGGGTATGAGGATATAGCGCTAACCAGCATGCAGCCGTGCACTGAAGCACCCTCATGCCCCAGCCAGCTGGGGCAGCGTCTACACATGCACTACTACAGAGTTTTTAACTCCGCAGCAGGATAGTACTTATACTCCTGTTGCAGAGTAAATTAATTTACTCCAGCCAAATAGGGGCACACGTGTAGACGCAAGACATTTATTTTCCAGCTAAATAGCATACTGCACAGTAAGCATCTCATGTATGTGCGCGCAGTAGTGGGTAAACTGTAGATTACTAGAAATGAAAATGTGATGCTCAAAGGTTTTCAACCAATTCATTATACAATAGCATAAGTGATAAAGTATATTAATTGATACCAAGTAATTTAGGCTTGGCTTCTAGCAATGTGATTAAGTCTGACTTGACTCTGATTCTGGTAAGAATTTATACATGTCCTTATGTTTACTTAACCAACTTCCATCTCGTCTCACTATCAGTTGTTCTTAAAACCCTCTGAGGGTATTGCAAAACTTCTTTCAACATGGAACTCTGCCCTTTTTGGCTGATTAAAGCAACTGTGTAAGGTTTTTATTCTGATGGAGACAAAGCAAACCACCTGTGTCAGAGCAAATGACCAGCAACTCATGCTTCCTAAAGTAACCAGTGAACTAACCAACACTCCTTTTTCTAATGAGGAAAAGTGTTTCTGTCAAAACATAATCTGTCCAAAACTCTTTTCCAGAATCATGATTCCAATTATCAGATTTGAAAAACAAGAGCTGCAATATTGCTCAAAGAAAGCCTGCTCCATTAAGCAATCAACCAGCAACAAAGCAATATTTTTTTAGGTTTATTAATTTCTCATCTGTATGTATGCTACACTGTTCACTCATAATTTCTGCTTTTTTCACCACTTGTAAAAAGACAGTGCATGGAAGTATTTCATTTTATTGAAAACACAGATTTTTTTTATGAGCTATGAGAATGACTACTACATTTCAACACTACTTGTTTATGTGAAACTTTTCAAAATATGAAAAGGAAAAGTTATCCAAAACACAAATTAAAACATTTTACAAACTTCAGCTAAAACCAAGCTTAATATATACGTCCACAATCCATAACTTTACCACGTGTGAGTTTTTCGGGCAGGGCAAATTTTAGGAATATTTGAATAAATGGTTACTTACAAACACAAAAGACTAGATTCAATGGCCCAGAACATCCCTTCTAGCCCTGTATTCCAAATATAAACCATTAAGGAACTCGGCGGTATTACATTTTAGAAACAAAAGGATGACTAAGAACTGTTGGAAGCTGTACCTTCTAAAACTACGTACGCTATAGTCACTGCCGCTACTCCAGTTAAGACATACCTACTATGGGCATGTAGCTACTTCAGGTACATGTACCAAAGTAGCTACAGCTACACAGATTAAGGCTGACTAATTGCCCACAGGTTTATCCAGCTTCTTGGGGTGTTCTGCAGCCTACGCCAAGATCCACACTGCTGTGCTAGGCTGCTATTAGTACCCAAAGCTAGCTTGGGGTTTTCTTCATTGCACTATACTCAGGGTAACCATACGTCCCGGTTTGGCCAGGACAGTCCTGGATTTTGTAGGCTGCTCCCAGCTGATTGGTGAAAATCAAAGCAGAAATTAAGGCAGAGCAGCGTGATGTGCCAGGCAGGGGAGAGGGGGAAGTAGGCACCATGGTAGTGTACTGCTGCCTACTTTCCTTAAAAGTAATATGGTCACTCTAACTATACTGTACTGAACAGCAAAGGCAGCCAAATGAAAGTCAATGAAAGAGTACCAAAGTAGTTAATGCTGTGTAAATAAAAAAACATTTAGTAAAATATGTGTAAAGTTGTACGCAGTAAAATTATTTTTCTCTCCTCTTCTAGTTCAGTACCAAGTAGATAAGTCCAAGGTTTCAAGACTTTACATTAATAGAGAAGCAGTTCCCAATCTGTGGTACATGTACCACCTGTGGTATGCAAACAACATCAGTAGTACGTGTTAACAGATTTATTATAATTATATTATATGACAAAAAAATTGCTGGCGGTACTTAAGGTTGTATTGTTTTAAATTGGCCGTGTCAGATCGGTATCCCAATCTGTCAGAGTTTGGGAACCACTGGAACAGGATTGGTGCGTGTGGAGTAGATTTAGGCAAGTGTTGTAATTATTTTGCACTTGCTAAGTGCTATGGGTGGCCATGTTCGTTTAGTGTTTGTGTGGCAGGTGCTGGGTGGATGGGAGGCTCTGGGGCTGCAGCGTGGAAGCACTATGCGGCTGGAATTTTCCGCACGGGGGTCTCTCAAGGGGAAGTCCAAGGCTTGTCAATAATGTGACGGTCACCGCCCCGGGCAAATGAGAAAGCGCCACATGTAATTAGACCGCCCCGCATCACAGAGAGTATAAAAATCATCGCGCTGTGAACTTTGGGGTCTTTGCGCGCTCGACGGAACGAAACGTACCTAACGACGACTGACACGGAGCGACCTTCGGCCTGATCAGCCGGAGGGAAGGACGCCAGACCCGCCTGATCCCGGCGACCCCTCCCCGCTTCCACACGAGTGTGAGTGGGTGCTCCCTGGTGCACCCAGTATAGTGATTTTGTTTGTTTAGTAATAAAATCAAGCCTGACCCTGTAAATCGAGTGTGATCTGCATAAGCCCGGCCATTATAAAAGATCCTGTCCACATGGCATCACGAACAGGATGGTCGGCTGCAGATCATGACAGGGATGATCAGTCCCGCTGTCAGGCATGTCCTTGGGCGTCCGGCTGCAGGCAGCTAGTGGACCCTGATGAACTGTGGCGCCATCTTCAATTTCATCAGGCCCCCAGCCACACCGATAATGATGGGACCCAAGCATTTTGTGTGTGGCTTGGGGAAAACCCCAGGAGACCTTGGGAGGCCCGTCTTACAGGCCGCGCCCTCGGCTGTATATTGAGAGATCCCGCGGTCGCGTTCTCTATCCCGTCGGCCCAAGGGGAGCAGGTCGCCACAGCCAGCGAGTTCCCCCCTCCCGAGTGGGACGTTACCCCCTCCCAGGACTGGGACGGTTGTGTAGAGGTGATCGCGGTGCTTGCGGGTGACAAGGGGTGCCTGCAGGGAATCGCTCCCTCCTCTCCATCTATGATCTCCAGCGGCGTCAGCCACCGGCGGCTGCACGCCCTGGCCGAAGATCTCGGGGTGTTAAAAGAAGGGAGAAAGAGGGGAAGGAAAGTCGCGTGCCTGCGTGCTTGTTGTGAAACCCTCGTAGCCACCCTCAACCGCTTGAATGATCACGAGGTAGCGGTTGCGACTATGAGCCGCGCCAGCAAAGATGGCGCCTGTCAGCAGCAGCCAAGCGGCGGAGACACGCCAGAGCCCCCGCCCACTGCTCCGCCCACCGTACCACCCCCACCACCATATTTGGGAGACAAGGCACCACCTCCACCGGTGACGTCACTATACCCGCCACTCCTTGAAGGGCGGGGCAAGACTCGTCCTCCTCCAGCCCCTCCTTCAACTCCTCCTCCAGCTCCTCCTTCAGCTCCTCCCCCGGCTCCTCCTTCAGCTCCTCCTCCAGCAGCCAACTCTGTGCCAACCCCTCCGCTTCAGGTTTATCCTATTGAAACTGTGAAGATCCGTCAGGACAACAACGGCAACATTATCACTGAGCGAACTACTAGAGACCGTGATCGTGGTGAAATGAATGAACTCATAAGCAGGACAGCCCGCCAAAGCGATGAGACGCCAACCCAGTGGCTAGGACGCCTGGTTTTGGAATGCGGTCATGAAACGCTCAGCCATCGCGAGGCTGTAGTTCTGACCACACATGGCAATTACAGCTTAGGACTTCTAACCGGATCTAATGTCCTAGAAATTGCACGTACTCCGTGGCCTATTTCGCTTCCCGCTCTAGTGGCAGGAGCCATTCACGAGAAGCCACATCAAGCGCATGAGGGGGCCCAGCCGATGCACGCTCCGCATTCACAGCCGTTTGCTAACGCATTGGCTGGCGCAGTGTATCTCTCTATCCCGAAGAGACGTTCCACGATTGATGCCAGCATATCTGTTCTCAACCGAGCAGGAAACAAGGGCGATAATGACGATAGCGACGATGATGACGGGGACGAACATCACTCCAGTGATGACATACCTACCTCTTCCAGGCCACCGGATTCCACATCCACCAGACCAGAGGCATCACCCAATCGACCAACGCAACAGCCTCGTCGTGGTTATGACCCGTGGCCTCAGCGGCATTGCAAGGACCCTCTCCAACTTCAGATTTCCCCAGCGATTTTACAAGCCGTGATTGACATCTATGCAGATAATCCAGAGCTCGCAGAGCTTCAAGTTAGCTCTCTTCATCATCAGCCCATTGCAGCGTTGTACCGGTTCCAACACAGACGACGACAACTACAGCATGAGCACGGAGCACCAAAACACCCCGCACAAGCCCTGTTAGCCAAAATCACCAACTTCGTCCGTGAAGCTCCACGTCAGTATCCCGAACGTACCCTGGAGGAACGCGCCCGTTTTGGGTTCCTCCTAAATCATGCTGGCATAAGAAAGGAAATGCTTTGTCACCTAGACAAGGAGACTCAGAGACAGTTAGCGGTTAAGCTTGGCTTCCAGTTCACCCCCAAGCCAAAAAACTAGTATGGGTGGACGCTGATACTGCGGATCCAAGCGCCCGCCGGTGCAGTGATATTAGTGATCCTCCATGTCGGGGAAAACCGAAGGATCGGGCCCCAAGGTCACGGTGGGCCGGGGTGGCAATTAGATACGGACAGGTGGGATTAGCGGCGTAGAGTCTGGAGTTAGGGACTCGGAGCGGGTTGAGAAAAACAGGTGAATTTATTTGACTTACGCTTCAGGCGTAGGCAGAAAGGTCTTCAGTTACAGTTTTGAAACACAAACAAGCAGTTAACAACAAAGGGGTCTGTTGGCCCACGAGGTTCAGTCCGAAGACCTAGTCCCAGGGCTGGTCAACAGCTCATAAATGGGGATCACAAACAACAGAAACGAACTGTAACACGGCGATGATGAACCGCGTGACGCCAGTCCACAGCAATGGACAAATCGGGTAGTCGAATGAGGAAGCCGAGATCAGTAGCCAGAAGATGATGCAGCGGAGACGTCAGTTGGAGGGATGAGCAGAATCGTAGTTGGTGAAGAAAGCCGAGGTCAATGATCCAGAACCGGGTTAAACAAGGTCCAGAGGGTGATCCGAAATCGTAAGCCGTTAATCAGTTCAAAAGGTAAGTCAGGAGCCAGATGAACGTAGTCAAAACCGCAATACAACGAGTAATACAAAGAACTAAGCCACGGAGCCAAAGGAGGAGATCAATAGGCCCTGAAGCCTGACTCAGAGAACAGTCCCTGCAGCAGCAGCCTCTGTCTCTGGTCCACGCGATCTCCTCCCGAGGGAGGGGCACACAGAACTTTTATATCAATTTGGTAGCCAATCAACGTGCTCTCCGCAGAGAAATTTCTAGTCCGATTACCTCATGTCAGGTTCTGACTGAGCATGCTCTCAGTCAGGAGCTGACACAGTCTGAGCATGCGTCTGTGGGGAAAGTAGGTCAGCAATGATTAACAGCTCTGCAGGTCACCCAGGGGGCAAGGACTGGGTGAGCCTTGGAAATTTCCACTCACAGCTTCAAACCGCGCATGTCAGTTTAACCTCTTCTGTGCTGGCAGCACATACTCAAAGTTTTTCCATGACACTCCACAGCCACAAGACATCCCCAACTTGGAAAAGCCTCCTTACCAAGTGCTTAACAATGCTACCTTGGATTCTCGCCCCTACGCAGTCGTACCAGTTGTCCACCCCATCACGAGACAACAACTGCCAATTCGTTTCTTGTTAGATACTGGCGCAGAGATTACCGTTATCGATCCTGCCACCACCCCCCACACTCCCACTCGACGTACCATTCATGTTGCTGGCGTTAATGCTACCTCTACAGTCCCACTAGTTAAGGTACGTCTCGGCAATCCAATAATAACTGTAGTCGCCGCATTGGGACATCTCAATCTGCTCGGCGTATCGGAATTACGAGCACTACACATGAAAGATCTCGTGTGCAGCGCCCTCCCAGTTACCGGGAATGTATCCCGCCTGCCACCTCCGTTCACACCGCGACTGAAAGACCCGACAGCCCCTCCGTGGCGGTTCACCCCTATCCGTACCAAACCTCATCTGATCCCATCTTTGCTTGCTCTCCTCGATAGCCTTACGGCGGAAGGAAAAATCGAACCGGTGCAGTACAGCCATTACGTATCCCCTGGCTGGGGAATCCCTAAACCGAAAAATCCCTCTGAAGCTCGCTTGGTTGTTGACTACCGTCAGGCCAATAAACGCTCAGACCTAGTCCAGCTTGTCCCAGTTGTAACGCTACCGGACCTCCAGGTGGAACTGTTACAGGCCATGACCCAAGGCTTTTGGACTGCTACCAGCATTGACCTGTTAAATATGTTCTTCACCCTTCCTCTTTTTGATCCTGCAGGAGTCCTGTGTATGGGTATCCAAGGCCGCATATTCTGCTGGAAGGTTTGCCCTCAGGGATATTGTAATTCACCTGCGCTTGCTACGGCCACCATGAATCAATCCCTTCAGCGTTTTCCCAACTCCCATTGCAACGTGAAATTCTTCAACTATGTAGATGACATCTTGGTCGTGGGGACTCCACCGGAACTCGTTAAACGTGTCACCGCCGACCTCGTCAACCACCTACGGGAGGAAGGATGGGACATCAATATTGCCAAGTCCCAGTTGGAACCCTCCTCCAGCTGTGTATTTCTGGGCACTCAATACACTCCTCAGGGTCGCGTCGCATCACCAACTGCAGTGCCTACCCCACCATGGGATATAGCCTCTGATACAGGTCCTACGGCAAAACAAGCCCAACGATTTTTAGGCAGCATCAATTGGCTCCGCCATCACGTTGCGCCCGAACACCTCAGTACACTTGCGACATTGCAGCGTCGATTGCGAAAGAGGACGACAAGTCATCAACCCTGGACACGGCGGGATAATCGCCGGGTCCACGACCTTATCCAAGCTGCCACTACCACACCCCTAGTGCCATATAGCCCAACGACACCGCTTCGTGTCACCGTCGGTTGGACTCCTACACATCTTTGGGTCACAGCGCACACCTCTAACGGCCCAGCAACATTTCTTAACTGGACCCTCCATAAGAAGCAACATCGTTATGGACACCTGGGCAAATTATTGCTCTGCCTATGTTTAGCGTCTGAACATCATCTTCACCACAGCGTTCACGACCTCTATGGCCCAGGTGCCACCCTACTTACACACCTCGATCCTACACGAATTCCAGGAGACTTCCATGGGGTTCCTTCCACCTGGCATACGCTGGTCACACACACCCAATACCATTGGGCTGCATGGACGTGTCACGACAGTGCCACCGTTACCCCAACTGTCTCTTCCCGTCCTATCTTGTACGGGACTTCGCTTTCAGGAAACGTGGCCAGTAATGGTACGTCGCAATTCGGTGGTGGGTTTGCTTGGAAGTGTTCGCTATGTGATGCCAGCCACATAGAATGGACGAACCCCAACTGGCACGACACACCAGACACACCCCTTACACATCAAGCACAGGAGCTCGAGCTGCGAGGAGCCATCGGCGCACTTAAACATATCACTATCACACATGATCAGCCGTTCACGACAGTGGTCCTTGTCCTGGATTCTCGCTGGGTATGTGATGTCCTTACGGGAGTAGCCGAACCAGAACGTTTTCGTTCCCAATGGGATGACATCTTTCATGTACTCCACTGCATGAATCATCTCCCGATTATCCGACATACTAATTCTCATGTGCAGGACACCGACCCATTGCATCAGGCTGTTGATGACTGGTTAGCTCTAGGTCCAAAGCCAGCATCACCCGATTGTATGGATGACGTTATTCATCCAGCCGCCGAAGTACATAGGTCGCCAAAACCGGTCTGCGATCCGTATCTTAAATGGCTTCATGACTTATGGGGCCATCCCGGCTCAGACACCACCATGCGGCGTTATCGTAACGTAGGCGGCTGGCAATATACCACTCGTAATGGCCTACCCACACCACGCGCTTGGCGACGTGTGCTTCAAGCCTGCCACCAATGTGCCCAGATTAAACCTTTTAGAAAGAAATTTTTCCAGGGAGCTTACAACGCCGAACAACACCAACCTGGGGCATTTTGGCAGGTTGACCTAATGGGCCCACTTCCCAATGCGCGCCAGCATCCTAAGGCGCTTGTTGTTGTCAACCTCGGTTCCCGTATGGTCGGTGCGATTCCCATGACTAAAACCGACGGGCCTCGGTGCGCTCAAGCTCTGTTGCACCAATTTTCTCAATGGCAGACTCCACGAGAAATACAATCTGATGGTGGGCCACCTTTCAACAGTCACCATATTCGCAATTTTCTCACGATGCATAATATTCGTCATCACATACACCTACCATATCATCCCCAGTCTAATGGCGTCGTGGAGCGCGCCATTGGAGAATTAAAGCGTAAACTCTTATTGGAACTGAGACAAACCGATTTCAAGGGATGGTCGAAAGTACTTTCGCAAACCCTGCTCAACCTCAACAGTGGCAAACACCTCTGGGCCATAGGGCCTCTTCAGACTCGAGAGGGATGGGACCCAGACTTTAAACCTGGGGACCCTGTATGGGTTTGCCTTCCCAACCTCGACTCCCACCAAGTATCCACCCACATTTCCTAGCGTGGTCGTTGAACCCACGGCTTTAGCCCATACCTACAAGCTCCGTTTAATTGATTCAGTCGATGATCGTGAGCATTTAGTACATTTCAACTGGTTAAAGCCTCGCAGTGTTTTGTTAAGTTAACAACTGTTTGTTTTCTAAGTCAGGTAACTCCTCGCGATGTCCACCCGTCGACAGGACGAGGAGGCCGATACCGAACCTCTCATCTGCCCATCCATCACGCTGCCACCGCGAGACCCACGGGCACTGCCCCTGTCATTTGTGGGGCTATGGGTGAGGCTTGTGGGGAAACCAAGGGGATCGGGAGCAACTGCCCCCGCATCCGGACCGAGTGTAATCCCACGCCGACGTCGGAAGCTATGGTTACTGTTTTTGCTCTATTTCTTGTCGTTAACCAATGTCATTGTAATGCTTTCCTTTATAAAACGCGCGAAGCGAGGTTTAGATTTATCCCCATTACCCGCTGCGGATAACTTATTCCTCCGCACCTCACGGGAGTGGATGTTACTTACTGGACACACCTCAGGCTCGGTTTGTGCCCATGCACCTACCTCAGCTGCAGATAGCCCTTTTCGTATAGCTGTTATCCCTGTTAATTACATGGAGTTATTTTTGAGTTTTACACGTAATTCTTCCGGTAACGAAACTATCCACTATTTAGCATGTAGAACGACTTGTTCCGTTAAAACCCTTACTTATGCATGGAAGTGGAATGGTACCCACCCGATTAATTGTGCGGTCCAAGATGTGCCACAGGGTTGCTTTAATCTTACCCATGGGCCACCGTGGGGAGCACCGCACTCCATCGTGCCCGACCCCAATAATGTCACTCTTTCTATCCCGTCACTTCCTCAAGCCGTTTTACAAGCAGTAAAGGTTAAACTCTCTACCCTCGACACCCAGTGTTTTTGGCCAGGGTGTCACACTATTCCGTGTACCTTCAAAACGTCCGTGTCCAGGAGGGCTTTTGAAGATATTACGGCATTCCGTTTGTTCTCCACAAAAGCTTTTATGACAACAGGGAGCAATTTTGGTTTACCTGCTCACCGTAAGGCATTTAAAAGAAGGAATCTGGAGATAAATGCAAGGAGGAACGGGAAGTAGAAACAAAAAAGAAAAATTTTGAGCGAAGTATTCCAGAAGTCTTGAGGGATAAGTTTCTGAGTACAGCCTCCCCATTGATTTGCTATCTAGAAAGGGAATGGTATGGTAGAAGGAAAAACACAGTATGGCAGCAGGCTTGCCAGGCCATAAAAGAGACCCTATTTGTGAATATTTTATTGAAGGTTATATCCAACAACAAGAATGCACTTTTTGTAGAAAACAATGATTCATTCAAGGCTTCCTGACCAGTGATTTAAATAATGATTTAAATCAAATCCATCCTGGCTATTTGACTGCAGTTGTGTCAAAAGGCCCTAAGCTTAACGCTGTGCAAACTCATAAAATGACATATTTCCAGCTCTAAAGAAATGCTATATATGTATATAGCAGACAGACCACAAGAAAAAGGTGGGAACACAGCCAACTATAGCCCTGTAGCTCTCACTGAGACACCACAGAGGAAGAAACCTGCAAACCTTCCCTATCCCCACAAGACAGTTTCAGTATTCCTGTTTTATTTACTGCAACTTTAATGTTCATTTGGTCTTCTTTGTTTAAAAAAAAAAATGTCTGTTCAACAGGAATAGCTCCATGGTAAAAAGAAATGAAACCCAGCACCCGGGCAAGAGAATGAATCAAGAAAAACATTTGAGTCATTCCATTTCAGTTCAGCCAGTGCTCATTGCACCATGTCTCTGGATTGCCCTGAATGCCTGCCCGTGTTTGCAGCAGTGAGCCTGGCAAGGTACTCTTGATTTTTCCATCAAATTCTAAGTGGAACCAATGATAAAGTCAAATAGGTCCAGTCGTTTCATTAAAAAGGGAAAAATACTAACCCCCCTGTAAAGTGTGTTATTTGTCTTTTTGGAGGAATTGATGTATAATTAATATGTTTAAACTTTGCTAGGCAGATTTTAAAATGGTGTTTTCACAAATGCAGTTTTTCAGAAATGGAAAGTTTCCCCCAATCCTGTAAAGACTTAAACATATGCTTCATTTTACTCACTGTAAATAGTTCTCTCCATGAGTAAATTTTTGAAGGACTAGGATTCTAGACATGTGATACACAAAGTTAGGCATATACATAGCTGTTCACAGCACCAGAGCTACCTGAATTATGCAGCCTCTAAAATTTGAATTAATGTATTATGGGTATAACACAATATGGCACCAGACCTACGTTTCCACCTCTACCATGAGTCTGAGGCACCCATATGAATGCAAAATGAAGTAATTATAAAAATTCTATTTTAAGTCAGATCAATAGGAGACAAAAATTACAAAGATGTTTTTAAAACAAGCGCTTCAAGATTCTAAAATCAAAGCTTGAACTTTCTTTTATGTATTACTGACCTCTCTCTCACGGACAAAAACACTTGCATAAGAACACCTTTGATTTTAAGAATAAAATATTTTGTTCTGTAATTAATTGCTATAGATTGTGAATTTATATTGTATTTTTAATTGTTACAATTAAATTGCTACATTTTCTTATATCTAATCTCATCTCTTTAGTCTTCTATATTCTTATATACTTTCCTGTAAGAAATCCATAGCATAGCTTCTCCTATATTGATTTTGCTGTCTGTCTTCCCTTCCCTGTCCTCAAGTTCCTTAAAATTTTCCCCTTACACTTTATTCTCTACCCCCTTCTTTGTGTTTTTCCTTTCTATTCTTTACAGATAGTTTTCTGTTTCCTCTTTCTACAATAACTAGTTTACCTACAGACCAATCCACAAGCACATGCACACAGAGATCATTTAACATAGCACCTTTCAGCCCCAGGACTACACTTGCCTGCTATACATGTCTGCAACAAAAGACAGGGACTCACAGGCCAGTAACAACTCCCAGGTGAGAACTCAACAAGAGGTGTTGCAGAAGGGGTTGGATAGACAAGCTAGGACAGTGGTGCTCAATCTCCAGCCTGTAGAGCTGCATCATCTGGCCCATGAGGTTCCTTGTATGTCTGGAAATATGGCAACGGGACAGGATAATAGTGGCAAGCTGCCAGCCAGACGACAGGCCAGTGCGCAGGCCAAAGGCAGCAGGCATGACCCAACACACATGGAGCCAAAGCCAGGGCCAGGGAAGCAAGCCCAGTCCATAGGGCTGGGGCACTGGGCAAACCTTTTCATAACATCTGCAATCCAGTGCCTTCTGATTGCTGCAAGACAGGAGCTCTCTGCCCTTTTCTTACCCCACTTTTTTGGCTGCTGTAATTGTGACAGCAAGAATCAGGGCTTATAGCACTATAGGAAGTTAGAGTTGGAAGGGACCTCAGGAGGTCATCTAATCCAACCCTCTACTCAAAGCAGGACCAGCCCCAACTAGAACATCACTGCCAAAGCTTTGTCTAGCCAGGTCTTAAAAACATCCAAAGATGGAGCTTCCACCACCTCTCTAGGTAACCTGTTCCAGTGTTTTACTACCACCCCTAGTGAGGAAAATTCTTCCTAATATCTAACCTAAACTTCCCTTGCTGCAACTTGAGACTATTGCTCCCTGTTCTGTCATCTGCCACCAATGAGAAGAATCTAGCTCCTCCTCTTTCGAAACCCCCTTCAGGTAGTTGAAGGCTACTATAAATTCCCCCTCAGTCTTCTTTTATCTAGACTAAATAAGCCCAGTTCCCGCAGTCTTTCCTCATAAGTCATGTCCTCCAGCCCCCTCACCATTTTTGTTACCCTCCACTGGACTCTCTCCAATTTGTCCAGATGCTTTCTGTCATGGGGAGCCCAAAACTGAACAGTACCAAAACAGTACTCCAGATGTGGCCTCACCAGTGGTGAATAGACAGGAATAATCATTTCTCTTGACCTACTGGCAACACACCTACCAATGAAGCCCAGTATGCCGTTAGCCTTCTTGGCAACAAGGGCACACTGCTGGCTCATATTCAGCTTATTGTCCACTGTAACCCTGAGGTCCTTTTGTGCAGAGCTGCTGCCCAGCCAGTACGCCCCCAGCCTGTACTAGTGCATGGGATTGTTCCGTCCTGAGTGCAGGCTTTGCACTTGTCCTTATTGAACCTCATGACACTTCTTTTGGCCCAATCCTCCAATTTGTCTAGGTTACTCTGAATCCTAGCCCTACCCTCCAGCATATCTACTAGTCCCTCCAGCTTTACATCATCTGCAGACTTGCTGAGGGTGCACTCTATGCCATCTTCCAGGTTGTTGATGACAACATTAAACAAAACCGGCCCCAGGACCAACTCCTGGGGCACTATACTTGATAGCAGCTACCAACTAGGCATTGAGCAATTAATTACTACTCTCTGAGCCCAATACTCCAGCCAGTTTTCTATCCACCTTTCAGTCCATTTATCCAGGCCATACCTCCTTAGCTTGCCTGCAAGAATACTGTGGGAGTCCATATTGCTAAAATCAAGGTACACCACATCAGCCAGTCTCCTTGCGTCCACAGAGCCAGTCACCTCATCATAGAAGGCAATCAAGTTGGTCAGGTATAACTTGCCTTTGATGAATCCATACTGACTGCTCCTAATCACCTTTTTCTCCACCTAGTGCTTAGAAAAGTTGCACCTATGGTGCTGAATCTTTATCAGGCTCCAATTTTGAAAGTTTCTACATACAGAATATCTCCAGTGCTTGTCACCTATTACTTGTAACTTCCTGGAACAGCAGAATTGAATGATGAATTCTAGTTTCTCTATCACCTGTGGAATTTCCAATATGAATGATGAAAACTGACAGGATTGCAGTGACACATTTCATTTTTCTGGCATGCAGAAAATAGAGTAGCAATGAACACAGTCAGCAAATTCAAAAAGGTGCTACATCACCTTCTTTAGGAGTTACCATCTTCAGAAGCTGAAGACACTCACCACAGAAAGTTTTCTATACAATCCAGGTGAGTTAAGTAAAGGATTTTTCCAGTTCCAGCTATAAACTGGAGCTCAAATATCAGTTTTGCTATCAAAGATTAAGAGGCTGAATCTAATCATATAGTTAACATCATATCCTACTTAATCCTTAAATATTATCATTTGTGACTTGTTAACTAATAGGCACTAAACCCTAATAGGCAACTACAGAATTTCTGAACTTTTAAAATCAACAACCACAGGCAAAATACCGCAGCCATGTCGATACATAAAATGGGTCTGTTCTGGATATTATTAAAACAAACATTCTATACTGTAGTTACTTAAAGGGATACATAGTGAATGCCTGTGTAACAGATTCCCCTTACTTTTGTGACAAATAAGTTCTTCCTACTTTTTAATAAAAAGTATTACAACTCTTTACACCAGTGATTCTCAATCAGGGTGCTCTGTCACCCTGGGGTGCCCTGAGATCTTTTTAAGGGGGTCATAGGATTCCACACAATGTTATCACTGCTAGGTGTGCAAACATGGCTAATGAGACAAACCAAGACTCTTCAAATAGATATTCCCTGTGCTAAAACATTCAGACCTGTTGTGATGCTAGTTCTTTGCAACACAAAAATTCTGTGTTATTCTTCTGCTGTGGGAAAAAAACTCAAGTGAAAACTAAGAACGGATATTTTCTAAATAATGCCTTGAGCCTAAAAAGACTAAGAACCTCTGCTTTACACTATGTATCCGACACAGCAAAATCAAATAAGCTGGATTTGATTCCAGTTCAGGCAGAGATCCAACAGCCATGAGCTCAACCACAGGAGCATAACCAGTTAAAACACAGGGACCGCTTAAGTGTAACCACAGAAAATTTGAGGACAATAGGTCTGCACTGGTGTAACTGAATGTAAAATCCAATTTGTGATATTTTAGTACTGGTGACAATCAGGTGGATTACAGCACAACAGTTTGTATTGTAGCATCATTCAAAGACCCTAAATTAGAATGTTGAAAGACATCCCTGACCCAAAAACTTTTAGTTAAATATAGGATAGTATGAAACTAGCAACAGCAGTAACAATAAAAGCACATATTACGTATGTATTATTAGATGTTTCTGAATAATTTCAATTTTTAAATAAATATCAGCAATCCCCACAAATATTCTACCTCATTGTCAATAGCTGAAGTTTGGGGACATTAGGAAGAAGTAATTCTTAAGGATGATACTAGGGAAATGAGCAGCCCATGGCTTTACAGGCATTCTTGGGCTTTCCAAGGAATAGAACAGAAGTAGTACTAAAGATCTGCAGAATCTGGACCTTAGAAATGGACAGGCCCCTGCACGTGCACAAGATCTGTTCCTGCCATCTCATCTGCTCAGGTGAACCCCTTACAGTCAAGCTCCACGGATTTCTGTAGAACTGCTGCTGTTCTGAATCACGGCCATGAATCCACCAATACAGTATAGAAGAGAGGCAGGAGGCGGGTGTCAGGAAGTAGGGAAGGAGGAGGACTAGGTGATTGGAAAGCAGGAGCAGCAATGGCAGGGTAACACACCAGGAATGCTACCAGCTCTTCTTCAGAATAAATCTTTGATCTGTTGTGGGGAACTTTTGATTTGTGGGAAGACATTTAACTGAATCGTATCCAAGCCTCATTTTGTTTTAATCCCCCACTGGAGGTGATGCGTGAGCCAGAAAGAATACAGCTCAACTGTCAGCCCCCAAGTGAGGCTGTCTGGAAAAAGACATAAACTGAAAAAATATGCTCTGGAAATTGCTGAGGCACAGTAAACAAGGCAATCCCATGATGCTATTTGTACAAAGTCTCTTTTCAGAATCATATATTCAAGAAAGAAAAGATAAGGCAAAAGTAGCAAATAGATCACTGCCAGTAAAAACATCCTACTGCTCCAAAAGTATGGCATTTTTATAGCCACCACCTAGCAACAGTAAATCAATGTGAAGCAAATCATTAAGATTCCTAAACAACCTAGCGAATGTCATGGATTACATGTCTACCGCCTCCATCAAATATGACACGAATATATATTTACAGATCTGTTAAATTTTTAAAAATATAAAAATACACATTGATATACTTTTAGAGATTGTTTCAAAAAACCTTGATGGACTCCTACCGCCTTTGCCCCTGACCTGGCCTAGTCTAGTTCGCCATAAACAGGTGGCCCCATCACTTTTTTTTACCTTACCAATTTTTAATTTTTTACTAACACTAAGAAGAATGCATTTAAAATACCAATTCCATAGGGAAAAGAGACAACTGTGACTCACAAATTAAAAATGATTGCATGGTACCTCAAATTTGGGAGACTGGGAGATTTGCTCTATTAGGAAGGTTAGACAAGTATAATGCTTGTATTGTTCATACATTTTCCTCTGACTCACTGCAAGATTATAAATATCCGTGGTAAGGGGAGTTCCACCCTGGCCAGTTTTAATCTAATATATTTTGCTGCTGCAGACCCTCCTACCCCGGCCATGCATCCAAACTGTTTCAACTCACATCCTTATCCTTAGGAATGTATTATTTTTTTTAAACGCTTAGCGCGATTCACAAAACGAGACGACAGGAAACTCAGCAAAGCTCCCCAGCCAATATAAAAGGTGTGCTGTAAATGTACTTTGCTTCAAATGTAAGAAACATTAGCCACTTGCTTCCTGTACTGTTCACTAAAACTTTTACAACTACAGCAGGACAGATCGGTTTCTGCCAAGAAATTATGCATCTTGCCAAAGAGCAAGTTGGGGGGGGGGGGTTGGGGGGAGGAGGGGGGTTTCAGATGAAATGGTCTTTGGAGTCTGGAAGGCACGAAGGTTTGGCAGGACCGGTTCGAAAAGATCTCACTGAAAGCCCGGAGTACACCGGGCTCTGAAGACAATCCCCAGGACCAAGCTCAACTCCATGGTTAACTGTGTGGAAGCAGAGCAGCAGGAAGTCCCAAAGAGCCTGCTCGAGTCCTCCCAAACCGAGAAGCAGGTCAGTGGGACAAAGCCCTCCAGCTGGGACTCAGGCTCTCCGTGCACCGGGCCGGAAGTGCCCCCCAGCGGGCCCTTCATGTTTTTCATGTCGCCGCTCGGCCCCTCCACCCCATCCACCCCCGGGGCGCTGGCTCAGCCGCGCGCGGCCCCGGGCCCTTGGCAGGGCGAGCGAGACCTGCGGCACACGGGCGGCGGCGGCGGGGCAGCACTTGGTGAAGGGAAAAGAGGAGCACGAAGGAAGCGATCGCAACCCCGCGGCGGCCAGGAAAAGCCTCGCTGCCGCCTCTCGGGGAGCCCCGGCGGGGCGCGCAGCCACGCAAGCGGCTTCCCCCGCGCCCGAAGGCGCCGCACAGGCAGCCCGGGCGCGCTGCCTCCGAGCAGCCCGGGACCGGCTCCCGCACCTCGTCCGCCTGCCGCCCCCGGGGGCACTTCCCTCGCTGCCCCCAGGGCGGCTCGGCCGAGGATGTGGCGGGGAGGGAGGGAGGGACGGACGGACTCACAGGATGGTGGTCTGCGGCGACACGGCGGGGACGGCCTCCAGCATGAGGTGCATGCAGCGCACCGTGGTGCGGAAGCAGAGGCAGCGGCTCGGGCACCACACGCTGCCCCGCGCCGCCGGCTGGGGCTGGGGCTGGGGCTGGGGCTGGAGCTGCGGCGCGGCGGGCAGGACCAGCGCCGCGCCCCACAGCAGCAGCAGCTCCAAGCCGAGCGCGGCTCTGCCCCGCGCCATGCTGCGGGCCAGGAGGTCTCCGTCCCGCCCGCGGCGGCTGCGGCGGCTCCGGTTCCTGCGGGCGGCGGCGCAGGCGAGTTCCGGCCCCGGCGCGGGCTGGGGGGGAGGAGGGGGAGGGGACGCCAGTGGCGGAGCCCCGCCCCGGGCTGGGGCTTCGCGCCGCGCCTGGCGGGATGGACACGGCCCCTCCGGGCAGCGTCTCCTCGCCCGGGGCCGCCTCCGGGCACCTTCCCCCGCGTGTCACCGGCACCTACCCGGCGACCCCTCACACCCACACACATCCCCTTCACTGCCCACCCCCCCACTCACACTTCCGTGCACACACATCCCATCCACACCCTCCCTCGCACACGTCCCCTCCACGCACCCCCACACAGACACCCAGGACTCCTTCCACACACACATTCCTATCCATACAAACACCCCGCACCTCCCCTCCCACCCCCCACACATGCACTCCCCCCAGTCATTATTGCCTCCATACCCGGTGCCCTCCTGAGAGGTATATGCACAGCAAGACTCACATACACACCTGGGGGAGGGTCCCATCATTACCTCTATCCACCCCCCACTCAGAGGTATGTGCACACAGCCAGGCATCCCTCCCCATGCAACAGCTACCCCAGCTCTGGCCTGAACCTCAGGCCATAAAAGTGTTTTGTACCTTCCCACATTCACTGTGCCTGAAGCCCTCCATTTCCTCAGGCCAGTCAGGGAAGCTAAAGGCACGGGCTTCAGATGTCCCGAGAGCATTGTTTTCAAATGCATGCATTCCTAATCCAGGATTGAAGCAGGGGTAAAATTGGCCTCTTTCAGTAGAATCATAAAAAAAATTATGGTTGGAGCACATATTAATGAACTCTTCCTTAGACTCCCTGCTTCTGTTGAGCTCTTGAGATTACTGTATGATTTCTGCTGTCAATGAGCATCATTGCTGTAATATACCGCAGTTAGTCAAATCCAGGACGAGGTTATTCCCCCTATTTAACATTCCCTTTCTTGGAATTGACTATAAGGCGGGTGGGGGGGTGCAGTCCAAGCCCTGACGCAGGGTTTGGCCTAGAGCTCCCCTAGTTACTACCCCACACCACTTCTGCCCTCCAGCCCTCCTTCTCCCCTGTCTTCTCCCTGCCACCTCTGCCCCCACACAGTCTCAAACACCCCCTACACCCCTGCTGCAGTCTCTGCCCCCCTGTCTGCTCCTCCCCACAAATCCCTTCCACTTACCCTGCTCTGGCACCTGCAGGCTCTGCCCATGTTCCAACGTGGGGCAGAGAACATGGCCCCAGCCCATCCCAGTAGCAGTAGCAGCTCTGGCTGGGCCCTGAGCTACACTGTCATCACCTCCGCCAAGCTGGGCTGGGATTGTGCTCTGTTCCCCAGGTTGGAGCAGACACAGAACCTGCCAGCATGGAGCAAGGGTAAGTAGAAGTGGGGGCAGAAGAGGGGTAGCAAGGAGAGAGAGGCTGCAGGGGAGGTGGGAAGCCCAAGGCTGTGGCAGGGCCAGAGGCAACGGGGGACGGGTGGCAGGGGGACAAGCGACTTAAACCCTATAACACCTGCTTCACTCACCACTCTCCCCATTGCCTACACCCCTACCATCAGTCCCTACCCCTGCCACTGCTTTACCTGCTGCAGCAGTGGGGGCAGGGAAAAATTTAAGATGACCCTCCAATAATTAGATTATATACATGGAAAATTATAACATTTATAAATGTTCTATATATAGAACCTAATTATTGTGAGGTTCTTAGGTTCAAGGTCTTGGATTTGGGTAAATGCATTAGTGTGGCTGCTCGCAAATTCATAGGTACCATATTTATTCACATACTATATGCACCTTTGCCCAAAAAATCAGCCCCCCAGAACTGGGGTACATGTCTTAGACAGGGAAGTTGATTTTCTGCCTGCAATAGAAGCACCCTGCTTTGATTCTTGCTTCCACGGTGCAGCACTTCTGTGGCATTTCTGTTTGGACAGCTAAGGGAGGCTGTTGACTTAACAGCTTATTCTTCACTCCACAAGATGTTAATGATATTATTTCCTTTTTATTTCCTTTTCAAAATCATAGATCTGTTCATGGAGACCACTAGCAGCTAGGGTTTCAGCTTTCATTAAGCAGAAAAGGGCGGATGAATGAGCTGAAGAGTGGGCTCACTCTTCTCTATGCAACCGTAACTCTGAAAAAATCTTTTTTTTCTTCGTTCTGCCTTCCCAAAAACAAGTGTATGTCTTATTTGGGATATGCATTATGTGATAGAATACAGTACTCCTCTCCACTTCTCAGACCCACAAGGGGGACAGCTCTAGACTCTGGGACACTAGGATCTGTCCAGGCCTCTCTTTCACCCTGTAAAGGTGAAAATACTAGCAAATAGCACATTACATTAATGCACAGTAATCAATGCACACATGTAGATGACGATGCTTTACTGTGCATTAGATTAGTCTAACGCACAGTAAAGCATCTTGTGTAGACACCAACCATGGAGTAAATTTAATAGGGATTAAAATAGAGCATAAACTAATGCATAGTAATCATGTTATGTGTGTCTACACCCTTTAAGGATCTGGGCTTATTTTAATACTCAGATAGATAAAATCTATTATACATTTCAACTGTGAGGAACAACATAATACAAATGTTAAGATGTATGAATAGGGTTTTCCTCTGGGCACAGCTTTCCCTTTAACAAACACATCTCTGTCCTATAAAAATCTAGAGTTAGGTCCTCAATTCGTGTAATGTGTGTGGTTCCACTGAAATCAATGGAGCTATGACAATTTAGCCACCTGAGAACAGATTAGAACACACATACATCTCCATGTATCAATTAAAAAATATTAATGGTAGCATTTAGGAAAATGACACTCGTTTCTTTTATTAAATTATTTGTGAAATATTATTTCAGTTTCCAAAAGAAAGTACACGATGGAGGTTATTTATAACCTCAGAAGGACGTGCTAAGTGTAGAAAAGTCTTTTGAATATAGTGTTGCTATACACAGAGGAGATGTCAATGCAACAGCAACTCTGTGACTAAGATTCAGAGTTTTATGGATATTTTCAATTTAATTGGATAATTTAACCTTAATGTAGCATGCTTTCCATTTACTTTCAGTTACACTTAACCTCTGTGTTTCTTAGGAATGCAATATTAATGTCTCATGATTCATTTAGTGTAGGCTTTCTTCATGCCCTATGGATTATTAGTGAGTGTGAGGTGACATGCAATTAGCACAGCACTATACATTGGATAGAATATTAATGCTTCTTATTCCAGTATAATGCAAATCAATCTGACATTTAGTGAGCTACTGAGACAGTAGTCAGTTCCTGCTATCTAAGCATACCAATTATATGTTCTGGGCTACATTTTTGGGTCAAAAACAGTCTTGGTGCTAGTGCTGAATAATTTAGAAAAAGTAAATCAAAATAAATTACATCATCAGCATTATATAGCTTGGTTTTTTTTCTGCTGCTTTTCCCAACTAATCTTCACTTTGGGTCATATTTTAAGGTTGGAAACCAACGTAAGGAGTCTTCTTATAATCTGCTGAGGATTTTTTACTGTTTTTTTCTCCATACCCCAATATTTATTTCTTTGGGGTAAGAAAGATATTAAAGGTCTTCAGTGATTGAAGAAGAACGTAATGCTTTATCTTTTTTATTAAAAAACTGAAGCCTTTAGGTATTATGATTCAGAACATATTATTCTAATTGTAAACCTATGCAGTTCCTTTTCCCAGAATATGTTAGAGGGTAGAAGTATCACAGCACATTAATCCCAAGGTTGTGTTAACTCTGAAACCTGATGACAACAACTTACAAGTATTTACACTATTTTCCTGTGATCATATGTTAACTTTCAGCTAATATAGTTTATTGAGTATGACAGGATTAATTTAAAAGGAAATTACTATATTTATTAGTAATCCCGCCCCCCAGTCAACCTAGGATGAAAAACAGTCTCATATTAGATTCAAATACTGGCCCAGAACAGGAAGCAGCTCAGCAACTCTGGCTTTGGTCTGGGGCCGAAGCTGGAGCTGAGCGACCACCTGCCCTGAGCCAGGGTGGCTCGTATTAAGTTCAAAATAATTTTGGATTCCGGTAAATGTGGTATGTTGCAAGATTACAAGGTGAAAATAACAGACAGTGCATCAAATATCTGGCTTTTTTAATTTAAAATATAAGTCTGCTAGGGAATGAGAGAAAGGACATATAAGCTGATTAAAAGATCTCTTCGGAAGTAAAGGAAGACTTAGAATCTCTCTGGAGACACCGAGCAATAGAGGGAGAACTTGTGTTAAGAAAATGCTTTAAAACTATGTTAAAAAAGAAATAAATTCTATTCCAAACTACTTACTAGGACAAACACCTTCCTAGACAATTTATTCAAAATTGTCCTGCAAGAACAGAGGGGATTTTATCTTCTGAGGATAGCCATTCTGTGCCCTAAATGAAGCACGAAAAACATATACAATCATTAAGTAAGCAAGAGTATGCATATTCACAAAGGAGCAGGGAATTATTGAGAATCTAAACTGCCTCTCTGCTGTGCCAAGAACATCCACCATGAAGCATGCCCCCCACTCCTGTTCCATGTATACCAATGTCCAAAAATGGAGCAGCTTCAGAGTGTCTCAGATCCATGCTTAGGCTGTCTTTACCTGGCATTACTGGCATGTGGTAAGTCTCATTGACGGTCCCTCAAAGTCAAGGATGATGTCCATCAGGCTTAATGGGTCCTCAGCTGACTGAGGAGTCCAATCCTGGATGCACACATTGGTCAGCAATGGGAGCATTTTGTTGCGCAGGGGAGTGGGATTCACAGCTCTGGGTTGGTCTCCTTCTCCTTCCTCCAATGCCACTGTTCCACCTCAGTATCAAGTTGTTGGGCCTCAAAGTGGCATGCACCTTGGTGGACCAGGTGGTGCCACGCCAAATGGTCAGCAGCTTGCTCCTCCCAGCTATTGGTGTCAATGCCTCCATGCTTGAGGGCAACCTTGAGCGTGTCTTTGTACCGTTTCCTTTGGCCATCCTTTGAGCATTGGCCAATGGAGAACTGGGAGAAGAGAATCTGATGGGGAGGAGGTTCTTGGACATCTAGATGCAGTGGCCCATCCATCAGAGTTGATTTCTCAAGCGCAAGGCTTCGATGCTGGTGGACATAGTTTCATGGAGGACACTCGTGCTGGTCCGATGGTCCTCCCATTTGATCCCCAGGATTCAACCATTGGTGAAAGCTTTCAAGGGTCTTAATATGGCATCAGTAGATGGTTCAGATTTCACTACAGTAGAGGAGGGTGGTCATTATGACAGGTTTGTAAACCAGGACCTTCATCAACTTCCAAAGGTCTCTATTCTCGAAGGCTCATTGTTGTGGATTGAAGAAGGCGGCAGTAGCACAGTTGACCCAGTGCTGTACTTCTTCATCGATGGTAGCCTGTTGAGAAAGGTGGCTGCTGAAATATGGAAAGTACTACTCATACTCCAGAGCCTCCCCATCTATGTAGATAGTGTGAGGGATGTTCAGCTGGCCTGGGAAGGGTTGGTGGAGAACCTTTGTCTTGGCGATGTTCAAGGACCAACTCTGGTGGCTATGTCCTCTCATTTCAGAAAGCTGAAGCATACAGGGCAGGAGTAAATGGGCAGGGCATACTTTACCATGGTGCTTAACTATACAGCACAGATCTGATATACAAAAGCCTTTGGGGTTGCTTGGCCAATAGTAATTCTGCTAGGTCCTAACTGCTAAGAGTTTGGTTTTGTTGCCTGGGCATTCTTTTGTCACAGTTTTATTCCTTTATAAGAAACAGAACAAACCTAAATAATATGTCTTCAGAAAACTCACTAAAAAGATTCAAGCCTTTAGTAAGAAACAAGATCAAGGCCAGAAGCTCCCTTCTAGTGTTGATGGTTATAGTGAAGAAATATTAAATAAAGCCATAATTTCAGAGGTGGGTTGAGATCTATTTATTCTACTGTTAAGATTTATTTGCCTGTATGGGCATTCTAGGTTTGTTTTTGGTAGGTAGTATATACATATAATTTAAGAAAGGCATATTTGGAAATCAATTTCAAAGTATTTGTTATCAATATTATATTTGTTTGCCTTGTCTATAAGGTCCTCAAAGCAGATCTAGGTCTTACTCTGTATTTGTATGTGTGTCACAATGGCTCCATTTCTTGGCCTTTGCTATTCCTATCACAATTTAAGAATAAAGGATCTCTTATATATCAGCAAAACATTCATTTAGGCATCTTGTTTTCTTTTATAAAATCTATACAGTAATAAAACTGTAGAATGATCTTAATAGCAATTGTTAGAATGCTGCATATTCTAAGGTTTTCTAAGCAAAAAAAACCCCCCAACCCCCCCAACTCTTTAGTGAAATAAAACTTCCAAAGGTTTTGAAACATACACTTTCCCTCTCCTCTTTGCAAGTCTTAGCTAATTTTCATGAAAGAGTTTTTATAAAGTTTTCAGAGTCACTTTGTTGACCCTGCATACAAAAGCTCATGAGAAATATGTGTGTTGCTTTCTTTTTTTTTTCAGCTGAAGATCTGGCTTGAAGCTAGTGCGATTCTATGCTACAAAACAGAAGTATTTTTTTCTGAGTTTTTGTAAAAATGCTCACTGCAGTTTTACAATGTATTTCTTTTTTAAAGTTTCTGCTTACCTCTGTCAAATACTGCCACTTGCTGGTTCTCTCTCTCACTAGTACTGTATTTTATAGATTTTATTTCCTGCACTAATAAAAACAAGTTAAATTTTCATTCTTGCTTTTTTTGAGATTCCAGTTATGAAGAATATAGATTCAAATCTGGACTGTTCTGTCTTTGCACTTCAGTACATTCACACTCTGTGCTTTGTATGTTTTTATCAGGCAAATAGCAAGTCTTGGCTATTATGGCAATACTCAATACTGCACCGTTGACCTCAGTCGACTTTACCTTTGGCTCCAATAGGCACAGAATGAACCCACATCCTGTTTATATCCCGGTTAGATTAGTAAAAATATTTATTAGGCCCCAACTGTCCCAGTAACTGATGGAATTCTAGGCACTAACCTGACTTTAAACCTAAGCTACAGTGTCTTCACTGGTATTTAACTCAAATCCAAATTTGCCAAACTGGGTTAAAACACACCTCTTGGCTGCATAACTATGAGGGAAGCTGAGAGGGGTTTACACACAGTCCAGCTGGACAACTCTTAGAGTATGTCATACTGTCTATCTGATTTTAAGGTATGAACAATTTTGGCTCCCAGGATTTTATCAATTTCTACTTTTAACAGAAATATTTCTGTATTGAAAAGCTCTTCAGCCTAAAAACTAAGAGTACTTAAAAGTGTATTTTGAATAGGTTTCACATTTTAATAGTTTTCAGTGTTTTACTATAAATTACATTTTTATAAGAGTTTATTTATTTGTTCAGAGTACAATATACAATACAACAGAAAACCTAATGGTTAAGTTTTTACAACAGAGCTGTTCTGTCCCAGATATTTTGTGTGATCTTGGGTAAATCATTGAATCTGACTGCATCCATTTCCCATCTAAAAGATAGAAGCAATCATATTATATTTGTCTGCCTTGTCTGTACAGTCCTCAGGGCAGGTCTGTGTCTTACGCTGTTTCTGTGTGTGTCTCACAATGGCCCCACTCTTGGGTGAGGCTGCTAGGTGCTACTGGGCATGTCTACACCAGCCGATGACTGCACAGTAGCAGGATATACTGTGCAGTAGTGTTGCATGGCAAAAAAAACCATGCTGACACTGTACTGCACAGTAGTATTACACTACTGTGTGGTAGTGTCACTTAAAAAGCAATTGCCAGTGCTACTGTACAGTAACTCTTATTACTGAGTATTTAGTACTTGCATATACAAGTATTAAATAAATTAGCAGTAACCACTGTGCAATAGTGTCTCATGTAGACATACCCACTGTGCTATAAATAATACACTGGTTGTTTCCAAAGTAAGAGTTTTGCTCTATGATTGAGTTGGTGATGCTAAGAGAAATTGGTGTGCAGAAAAACCACTAGCTCACCTCTTTGAGGGCTTTTACCTGTGGGAAATTCTTTTTCAGAGGGTTCTTTATTTTCACTTCCCATGGTAGGCCAACTCTTCTCCTAAGTACAGAGGCTGGCTGTAGATCAAGGAGCCGCGGTTTCCTAAGGTTTAAGCAGGTTGCCAAACTGCGGATATTTTCCCTTGGATCAAGTCTCAGCAGTTTATTTTTCCATTCATATTTGCTTAATATTCCTTTTCTAGTTTAACATTTTAGATGGCCACTAGAATAGAAAGCATTTTTTTCTTTAACAGTATTTACTTTTAAGATTAGACTACTAAAGCCAATACAGATTGCTAAGGGTTCTACCTGTGGTGACTTAGTCACACAAATGAAGTAACAAAAAAAAACCTAAACTGCTCTAACAAACAGTATAATAGCAACTATAGCTTGAAAGTGAAACCTTTTTATTTCAGTAAAATACTGAGCTAAAAGCACTCCCCTTTGTTGTATAACCATGACCTTGCTATAGAAGGGTAACTTTACTTTTATTTCAGTACAACATCTGATGGATTAGTAGTCTAGCAGCTGTACCCAATAGGATCCATATTCATTTACCCATTCAAAATCACTATCACCTCATTTTCTGAGTTACAGAGATTTCATCTGCTCAAACTGGTGAGTAGGCACTGTACTTCATGTGCTCAGAAGAGAACTCACTATTACTAGATATTCCATTTGAACTGTGGGTTCTGTACAAGAAAGATTACTCTAATCTGCCACTATGTCAAATAGCTAATTTAATGATAAGTTTCTCATATTATTCATAGGCAGGCAAGATTCTTTGGGTAGATGTGATAGCTTTTATTAGACTAACTAAATAGTTAGAAAAATGTTCTTTGTGAGCTTTTGGGCACAAACGCCCTTCTTCAGGCTTAGAGAGAGGCTAGTTTACTGGTGAATTGTATGCTCTCCTGGGTAGAACAGAAGCCAATATGCATCTGGGGTTGTCAGATGGCAGGCCATAAATCCAATGTCTGTATTTAGTCCATGATTTTTGTATCCAGTAGATTTATGAAGTGAAGTTTGTAGGCTTGGCTATGAAAGGTTACTCATATAAGAGCTGGCTCCTTGCTATTACCTCAGGCCTAAAACCTGTCTTTTAATAATAAAATTAGGCAGTCATGAATTAAATATTAGCATAGAGGTGTGACATACTTGTAAATATTGCCTATAACTCCAGGCAGAGCAATAGCACTGACCCTGTTATTGGGGTGTATGAGACCATGTCTTTCACTGTGACAATTATGTATATGTATAGAATTCTTTGGAATGAACATCACAAGAGTAAATTAAATCTAAAGATAGAAGCAGATAGCCAATAAACCTTACAGTAGCCTGATTTGTTTTAGGAATGAAGGTTTAACCAAGAACTACGAGAGCCAGACACAGAAGGTTTTAAAATGTTCTATAATTCACTACATCTGCTGGTATCTCCCTAATGTGCTCTTCTAGAAGGTTTCAAAGCTTCAATAACTTATTCAAGCCCTTTTCCCTATTATTATCAAGAAGGGACTACAAATATGTTATTTAAGTCACTAATTATATGTAAAGGAGAAGTTAGTACCATTTGTGTCATTAGTGAAACTCCCTGTAGCCCTGTGGGAGATGTTGCTGTGTGAAAAGTCAGTGCTGGCAGCAGCTGAGAAGAGGATTTAAGACCCCTACAGCCACCTCTGTTGCCCAGTGTCACCAAATCCTGCTGCCACCAGGTCTTGGTGACACTGGATTGAGCAGTGCCTACCTGTCCTTCCCTGAGTACTGCCCTAACCCCCACATGGCACTCTGAATAATACCACTCCTACTCCTACTTTCTCCTTGCCAGCCGTACTGACCCATCCCCTTCCTGCATGCTGCTCTGACCCCTGTGCCCTCCCAAAGCAACACACTGACTGACTATTCCCAGCACATGGATTTTTATCACATGCACGTGCATGCACCCCCCCCCCCCAAATCAAGAGGGAAAACGATGCAGGGGAGGACTGGGAAAGAGAAAGGGAAGAAAAACTGAGTACATTTCTTTATCTCTTCATCCTGAGTTCTGAAAGCATTTTTTTTTTGCAACCAGAGTGTAAGTTCTGCTGGAGAGCACATCCCTGCCCACCCACACCATCTCACATGTACCAGACCTGGAAATGAGGCAGTGTGCCCCCCCCCCACCCCTGTTGCTCTTAAGCATCTTCAGAGCTGGGAGTTGTATGAATGTGTTGAATCTGCACATGTGAATCTAAAGTTACTTTCTGTAGAATTTGCTAATACTAATACATGTATAGTTTTACTTTATGTTTACAATGTATTCTGTGCCTGCTAATCTAGCAGTCCTCTTTCTCATAATGGTGGCTGGAGTCATCTACTTATGAATGCCCTGGGATAAGTGTAATGAGAGCAGCAATGGACAGGAGAGGGTGTTCCCTTAGGGTGACTTAATTGCTGCTTTTCTGGGTTTAGGGTGTGATGCATGGACCATCAACTGGGGGGAGGGCTATGCTTTGCAGCAGTGCTCATAAGTGTGTTGGCAAAGTAATATAGACTTACTCTACATCATATTCTCTTTGGTATGGTAGTAGCTTCCATTTTCTAAGTATATAACCCTGTATGCTAACTTCTGCTGTAAGGATTGAATGAATTCTCTCTCATCAATCATGATTTCAGTATGTCATAGAATAAAAAAAAAAACCAAAATAAATGTAGTTCTTTTGCCCACTTTCCTCAGTTCCAAAATTATCACTGCTTAAAGTCTGTAGTTCTGGGTGAATGAGGGCCAGTTAAAGTATGCCAGTTTCTGCAGCCAGTGATACACAAGGGAATGATACAGCTAGCTAACATCTGGCTGGCTTTGATTTCCAGCCTGAATACAGAGGTAACTTTTGGCATAGGTCCAGAGTGGAGTCGATCTCAAGTTTTTCACTCCATAGTGACAGTTCTTAGCGTCTACATCAACATATCACAGCCCACAGGCAAGGTTCAAGGCAGGACTGATGAGAGAGGAAGAATAGACTGTTTGGCTCAGGAAGACCTCCGACTTTGAAATGTCTATGCCACAAAAGGCTTGTAGTAAAGGGTTTGTTATTAACGAGAGGAGAGAAAGCAGATAGCATCAATACTTTCCTAAGGGCTTTTCTAGGGGCCTACTCCTCACTAGTAGCACAGGCATTTCCTTTGGTCACAGGTGACATGGGACTATCTGGGCATGGATCTGGATCACATGGTAGGGAAAAGGAATGATGTTTGCGAATTCTCTTTCCAGTTTACCTTCTCTCCTTCCAAAAATGACCAGTTTTCACCCCTGTCCTCATCTGGCAGGAGGGAGGTAAGCAGGCCCCTTTTGGCATTTCTGTGATCTGGCCAGCCTGGCAATATGAGCTGCTTTGCTGCCTGTAGTCCCTTATCCTTTTCAGTTTCCAGCTGGATTTCCCGGTATCTTCCAGCAGAGAAGGACATTTACTGTAGCCTGAGGTTAGACTACCACCTGTTCCATGGAACCAGGTATGTTGAACTCTGAAAGGTAAAACCTGCTCAGTACATTTGTCACCAGTAGTGACCTTCCTTATTTTCCTGTCATAGCACTACAGCTGTAGGAATGTGCTTTAATGGCTTGCGTTCACTCCGTAACAGTTTTTGTACAAATCTTTTTAACCATTTGTGATCAGCCCAAAGGTGAGCTGATGGAATTATTCCACTCCAAACTGCTCCAGTGGCTACTTTTTCTGGCTGACCATATTCCTTTTCTGTCTGTGGGGTTTTGCTAGCAAAATGCTCTGGGTTTCTGGCCTAGAGTCAGGGTTTCTTCTTTTGATTCAGTCCTTCTGAGGGATTGCTCTGGACCCCTGCCTGTTTGGGATGATTTTACTACTTTGGGACTGGTGCTTTGTTCGTGATTTTCTCAGAGGGATAACAGGGCAGCTCTATGCCCTGGGCAGCAGCAGCATACAGGGAAATACTGACTGCTGTGCTGCTGGGGGCGATGCAACCAGTTGCTGGCTGTGGCAGAGGCTATTTTTACATACCCTTCCACCCCAAAGGCAGTGCCTAGTGGTGCTGTCCCAGTCATCCTCCCTCAGTTACACTACTGGGTTTTCTTCACTGTTTCCAATGCTTGATCTTGGGTCTATGAGCAGTCTTATACTGCTTCATTATGTGTTAAGTGTTTCAATGGTTCACAGTTGTTTGATAGACATGCAAACAAATTGGAAAGATAGTTGGCCAACCTACAGCTTGCCAGACCCTTTTCACAGCCTGTGGTCTGAGCTTCTTTTTAATAACTCTCATTGCCCAATTAATGCAAGGAGTAGGGAACTTTGTTCTCAGAGAGGAATATTTGCCACATGTCCAAGTGATTAATCTCTGGCTTACTTCACAGCTATCACAGGTCATCTGGATATTAAGATGTAGGGAACATATAAGAATAGGATACTACCATGTACATGATAGAAGACAAAGGCATTTGATAGCATTAACTGGTTCTTATAGAAATTTAAGAAAAGGTTGGGGCTATCAGTATTTACTCATGAGGATACTAAGACTCTATGGCAATATCTACCTGGCTCCAAGGTGACCCTGAGACTGCTGCTAGTAGATCCCTTCCCCCCCGCTCAGTGAATGCCAAACCACAGAAATTAGGCAATATAATGAGCTTAGACATTGAACTAAAAAGCAAGCCTGAGACAGCCAAAGAATAATGCTCAGGACCATGTGTTCATGGTGACACAAAGCCAGCTATGCTGCCTAATTTCCACTGCTGGCATGCTGAGCAAATGTATATGGGAGGCATGTGCTTCTCATTGGTGGTCTTGAACTTAGCACAGCGGCAACGTAGTCAGGCCCTAAAATTCAAATTGACTATTTTTCCATGCACCTGCAAACCCATACTCTGTCCATTTACAGGCTATAAAAAGTATTAGCTCCAACCTGCCAAGCTTTTTTTTTGGAATTAATTTTATTAGCAGTTTTTAGCTTTTTTTTTCTTGTAATGAGGGCTTGCAATGTATTTCAGGGACATAGCTAACACTGCATTGATATTTTAAAGAGATTTCTCATATTCAAAAGGCCATAGCTACACAAGCCCTAA